>NC_139222.1:193753401-194410901 GCF_055691185.1 Crinia signifera | reverse complement strand
GCTATGTCAGCTGTCCGCCCCCACACGTGCGTCACAGCCTGATTACCATACATACGCCCAGTGTTTTCATAGAAATGCCCATGAAACGCGGGGCGTACGCATATGCTAATGAGCCCAAACAACCCTTCACGCCCCTCTACACCCCCTGCTCGGATGGTTCCGACCAATCGTTTCCTGCACGGAACTCACGCCGTGTTCAGACGTGCGAGACGTTTGCACATGTGCAAACACCAAACATCGGCCATCCGACCGCACATGCAGCTGTCCGACTCAATCAAAATAAGGGCCTATGTGCAGTGAGTTAACATGACACATGTATGCAGTTACAATTTACTGGTTATAGTAGGCTGTAAATAATAACGCACTGAACTTATCACATACCTCACAACATTTGAAGGCAGGCAGTCGGTTCAGCTCACTAGTCGTAGGCGCATGCCACATATTTTAGGGGTGTGGTCTATACTTGCAAGGCTGCTGCGAAGCCACTCCCCATTTTTGCCGCTGTGGGGGCATGCCAGCAGCTACGTGAGCTGCTGGCTATGCCCCCATCCCCTCTGCCTCCAAGAATAGACAATTGGGAGGTACTTGCCGACATTTAGCAGCAGAAGCCATAGTTTCCTATTTTTCAGTACTCTTTGGGAGAACCCCGGGGAGGAGACCCTGATGTACAGTTCGAGGGCAAGGGTGGATGCTGATGGCCCGCCTCAACATAAGCTGATTTGTGGGAGTATGCGGAGTGGCTAAAATGACATGAACTTACGTGATTAGTGTAATTTAAGTCCCACGGTGGGACTCCCACCCCCTCCCGGAGCGTCGCTATTGCTGGCATTTGTGTTTCTAGCTGAGGGTAATGTGGGGGTCATGGTGGAGGCGGAAGACCTGCCCACCTTTGTGGGTAGTTAGGAGGGCCAGCTTATTTTCAGAAGGCTCCTGGCCATTCTGGGAGGTTAGGAAAGTATGGCAGAAGTTCAGAGAGGAGATGCAGCAGACCAATTTGGGGGAGGACTCTTTGCATCATAATGCCCCATCCCCTACCTTACATAAGGCCAATGAGTCACAGCATTATGTCCCCATCCTGCTCACTTGACTAGGACATTTGGTGGGATGCGATATTCACAACCACTCTTCCAGGCAAGTATACTGTAACATACTGATGTTTCCCACCCCCCTTTTGAGCAAATGGACCACGCTAAACGTGCCTCATTGGCCATGAATATCATGCCCGTGACTATTTTCAGGTATGTGCATATATATCCACTCCCATTTATAAGTGATCATATGCAGGATGAGAAGGGACAAATCTATATCCTTTTAATTATTTATTTAATGTTAGGCCTTATATTAAGCCAGGAAATGACAGGTGCATAGGTTTCTTAAATACTTATAGTTGTCTGGAAACTAATGACACATTAAATATAGGTCAGATTTAATAAATATTACTACCATGCTATGCCACCACATTGCAGGCCTGATTCAGAGATTGATAGAGGTATGATTTATAGCAGCTGACCTGAGAAGGTATGTAAATGATCCCTCTCCTGAAAAATCTGCATAAGTAGCCCATAGCCTTCAATGGGCTCATACAGAGGTTCTCAAACTGTGGGCCCTGACCCCAAAGTGGGTCCCGACCTTCTCGGCATGGGATCATGACTCCATATTGCTGACCATCGGGCTGATGACTTTTCTAATCTCAGTCATTGATTCAAGGAGTCTGATAAATCTGTTGAGTTGTCTGTTACTTCAGACTCCTCCCATCATTCTGTACCTCCACAATGCTGCCATGTATGTGCTGTCTGCTGACTACACATGTGATGTGATGTGATGACCTTCACACATCAGATGCAGGGGTCCTGTAATTATTTTTATTGTCTGATGGGTCCCAGAGCAAAATAGTTTGAGGAACCCTGGGCTAATACCATCTAAACATTTATGCATAGATGGGTCAGCATTAGGAGGGATTGCTGACTCCTGAGTGCCATTGGAGAAGCCAAGGGTATCTCCAGGTAAGCTGGCTCTCAGATGTTATACGCCATTATCATGTGGCCTTACACTGGGCTATTAAGCCCAGACATATATGTTACTGCTAATGGGATGGGTTTGGGAGTGTGGTCCCCCTTATGTTGATATGGCTGGTCTGCTCCAGGTTAGCACACCCTAACACTTTATTACTCTTATTTTTTCCCATCACATTGTATATATTTTGTATTTTAATCACACCTTCACTTCCCTACAAAGCACTTATGTGCTTCTTATTAACCCTTACTAATTTTCATTTGTGTGCTGCCCTGGAGTACTCAGCCTGTGTCGGCATGTTGGGGGCCCACACCCCAGACCCATGCCCAGTGACAGAGATGCCTTGACGTACGGCCTGGGGGCTTAGTCCTATATCTGCAGATATATGCAACCAAGATCTCTGTATTAACTTATTATTATGTAGTTATTTTTCACTCAGTGTGCAATTGGGATACAAAATGTTTTCTCCTAACCAGAATTACCCCTCCCTTTTGGCACATGAGTGACATCACCTCTGATTGAGCAGCTTACCAACAAAAGTGTTGTGCATCTAAACATTTGTTGTCAGATCTAGGGACCGCAGTAAACCCTAATACGTCACTCCATAGTGAACTTCAGAGATACTCCCTGAATTAAATAATGGTGAACTTTGTAACTCCCTGAGCAGTCTAGAAATCTTCCTGAGGCTAGGCTTCTTCTGCTCAATAAAGTGAGGATGTCATCACTCACTACCCACCATGGAGGAAACACTGTAAAGAAGTAAAAGGAGGTTGTGTGCTACAAGAAAAAGGTTGCACCCATGGCTTAAAGTGGTCCTTGAGAGGTGCTGCCAACCCATATGCCCCCTCCCAATTAAGAAAAGCACTGCGCCAGCAGTAGTACCCCATACACCCACATATCTACAGTAATTGCCCCTTATACACATCTGTTTCTGTCCCTTCAGCAGCTCACAGACTGTGTCCATCCAGCAGCTTTCCTGCCTCTCTGTTTTCCTCCCCCTTTTACCTTGTCTTTGGCATACACAGAGCCTGCTCCTCTTAGTGGCTCTTCCTTATTTCATCACATACGCTGTGCCAGAAAAGGTATGCAGGGATGGTGGAACTATGTTTCCCCTACATCACAGGTGGTGGAAGTCAGTTCCACCCCATTCCCCCTCACTTTAACCCTTGGTTGCACCTTTCCAACTCACTGATGCCTATAAGAGTATGTGCACAATCAGCTGTGTGATACATTATAGGTGATTTATGCTCAAGGAAGTGTGCTGAATTACTTAAGACACATGCTCCATTAAAGTGCATGTGATATCACTACTGTGTGTGTGTGTGTGTGTGTGTGTGTGTGTGTTTGTTGAATTTCTGGGGTGTGTGCTTATTACAGCAGGTGTGAGCTGCATTATGTAAAAGGGATGTCTACCCAAATACGTGTGCTTCCTCAAAGGGAATGAGTAATATATTGCATGACATGGTGGAAGGAAAAGAGAGATAGTGGGGATCAATTAAGATGATAGAGAATAAAAGAGGGCAGCATATTTTTATGGTAAAACATGTATGGTAAAACATCTCACGTTAGAGGGGGCATGGGCATAAAACCATACCCGGGTAAGCAGCGGTGTAAATGGGACGCGCTGTGTCCCTTTACACGGGACTTCTACCCAGGTCCTGACCTGGGTGGAACACAGCTAGGACCTGGGTAGAGGGCAGTATAAATGGGTACGCCGGGTCATCCGACCCAGCTCCCATTTACATCAATGGGGGATGTGCAACCTGCGGACTGCAGCGTCCGCAGGTTGGAGGGGGTCACAGACAGCCTGCGCTGCTGTCTGCTATGCTCTGCATACAGCAGCGGCAGCAGTGGAGGAGGTGAATGGATGCCTGTGTGCGGCATCCATTCACCTCCCGGACGATGGCTAGGGGGGGTGCATGGGGGCTGAGGGCAGCCCAGCAGCTTACCTTGGTGCTGGGCTGCCCCCAGCATGGCGATCGCTGTTTCCGGCGATATCACTGTGGTCCGGGTGATTGGAGATGATGTCATCTCCAAGCGCAGCCTCCGTCTACACTGCGGGTGGGCACCGCAGTGTAAACTGTGTAAATCCCGTATCCAACCCGGCTTGGATCCTTCTTTCAAATGCTGGGTCGGATCCGAGATTTTTGGTGTAAAATGGGTATAAGTAAAAGAAAAACCTTCAAGAGGAAAAACATTGGTTGGAGCCCAAGAAACTGCACCAATGTGTAGAGAAAAGGGCAACATAGTGAGGGTGTCTGGAACAAAGGACATATAAGCAAGCAGAAAAGGCACAGGGAAGCTTGCACTGATGAAACTGCCAAATCTTACAGCACATTCACTGGTTCTATACATTAACAATCATTAAAAACAGATTTTGTACATGTCACTTCAAATTGGCAGCCTATGGGGAGAAGAGGAGGAGGAAGATCATGGCAATGAATATTTAGCAGTCAAACCTCTGAAAATGCCATTTTCTGAGGGTTTAATGCTTACTGAATAAGAACTAAGCCCTGGAATGCAATACATTGAATGGCGGTGGGCAACGCCATTTTAGATGGCAATGCCCAAACAAAACCTATGGGCTTTTTTTATGTTTCCATCTGAGATTGATAAAATAAAAAAGTCTGCATGAGCATGGCATTAACTTTATTATAGCGAACAGCAGCCACTGGCTGGTTCCGCTCTATAATGGCCAAAACTTTTAGAACCACTTGTGCCTTGGTTGCTGGGGTAATACAATTGATACCGCTGGGGTGGTAATATATATATAAGATGTTCAACACAGTTTTCACTGTACCAGAATAATCATGCATTTGTGACTAGTTAGTTAAAACCATATTTATAGATAGGGGAGTATTACGTTTTTGGGGAACTACATTTTCATATTTATTTTATATACATTATAATGTACATAGGGACTGACTTTATTACATTTACAAATATGCTTGATCACCAAATGGGTACCATAAATCTTAGGTGCATGTGTAACTTCACTTAATTTCATTTAAAAAAAGCTTTACATTAATAGGACAAGAGATTGGCATCATGGCTGTCTTCTTTCTGCTTGGTGACAATATGGCCCTTCAAATGGTCAGGCCCATTACGTAAGAATGGGTAAAGGTTTTTCTAAGTCAATGTGCAATATCTGAGCAGCCTAAGAAAGTTAATGGAGTCTTTTTCATCACCGCACTGTAACAAGATGTACTTATGATCATTTTTGAAGGTGCAGTCCCAATATTGGTGACCCCACACCAACTGAAATTCTGCCAAGGTCAGTATAAAATACACATTGCTTTTTATATGCCATTAAAAATGGTATTATACTATATGTCATCTCTTTTTCCTTTCTGAACATACAGTATGCTGTAATACTATGGTGGTCTATGATACAAATTGGAAGGGAAGATATCAAGAACTTACATACGCAACGGAATATGCTGCACTATATAAGAAACTATAAATAAATAAATATACATACAGTAAAATATCTACCATGGAGGCGTAGAAGAGAAGACAGCCGTCCCCTTAAAAGGGGTGTACGGTATTATTTATTACTCAAGCACCGGTGGAGGGAACACTCTACTTGTATTTTATATTCACCTTTGCTGTAACTCTTTATACAGTAGCTCTGGGGCTGTCCTGCTTGCTCCAGGTGCTAAGAGTAATTTAATTACACAGGGCTGTCTACACCTTGCAGCCACATCAGTTTGTGATCATTTCAATAGTCCTTTTGCCTTCACTCCTGTAACAGTCCCTGCATTTCTGTAGCTGGGTGCCGGACTTGGTCCCAACAGTCAGGGTCCCGACAAGCATTCACCCGACGTGGGGATCCCGACTGTCAAAACACCGACAGCCGGGTTCCCGACGGCCATCGGCTATTTTTCCTCGTGGGGGTCCACGACCCCCATAGAGGGAGAAAAGAATAGGTGGTTCGGGTAGCGAGCCACCGTGCCCGCAGCGAGCCCGCAAGGGGCTTAGTTGCGCTCACCATGCTGTCTGGGTCCGGCCAGTCGGGACGCCGACATTGGGATAATGACTGTCGGGATCCCGAGTGTCGGACCCCTATACCACACCCCTGTAGCTTAAGCCGCCATTCTGTGCTGTTATTTCTTGCTGACTTAGCGTCTGATTCAAAGTTGTGCACAGCAACTCAGCAATACCTTAAAACTAATGTGCTAATGCCAAATGAGACATTTTAAGAAAATAGACTTTATATTAGCTGCTGGAACTCCTTTGCTGGGACCAGTTTATCTTCATCAGAAGATGTAGTTACTGGAATGCCTACAAAATGGGGGATCGCTTAAAATGGTCCACTTTGTTGCCACTCCACACAGAACAGGTTATGTGCAGCATATTAGGCAAAAAGGAATAAGAAAGTCCCAAGGCGCGATCTGAGAAACCTTGCAGCCTCAATATTGATGGGAGATCACTGGAAAACCTCCTCTGTAAGAGGAAACAAAATATTAATGGTGCTTGGTATCCTTGATGTGAATGTGACATCAAATGGTGGTTGATGTTTGGAGTGATGTTCATGAAAAACAAAAAGAAAGTGTAAGATTTCCAGAATATCTTAATAAATGTGGGAGAAGGGGAAAACGCGACTGGTCTCATACCGAATGTCAGTCCCCGCCGCGGCTGTAGAGAATTGCGCCGTGTCTATTACTCACGAGACGGGCGCTGACATCATTGCTCTGCCGCCGGGTCTCCCTGAAGGTCCCCGCTGTCCCCTCTGGCTCCCGGGCTGGTGGCTATCCCCCCGGGGGTCCGGCGATCCCCGTGGCCAGCTCCCAGGATGGCAGCCACCATCTTGGATGTGGCATGTGGGCCTGAGAGGCAGGGCTTGATATAACCTCTGTTAGAGGTTTGTCCTGTGACATGACCTGGGAGGGATAAAAGGCAGGTCTGCCTATTCCTCAATGCTGATGCTTCTGCTGACTTAGGTCAGTTTTTAGCTGACACTTAGCTGCATAGTATTCCTCTCCACCTCTCCCATCCGTATTGGAGCAACCACCCTCAGTGGATCCACAACAACCCGTTGTGACACCGAACTCACTAATTTATAAGTGAGATCCTGTGTATAAAGGATTCTTTTAAGGGTACACCTTCTGTGCCAAAGATGAAGAGAGTGTCATAGAGCAGCGTACCGTACTCAGAGCAGAAAAGGTACGTGGACTTCTATAATGGTTTCTTTATGAGCGATAACTTGTTCATATTGCCATTATCATGGGTCCATATTACATTTATATAGCAAGAAAAGAAAAGAGTTCTATGTAAATGTTGGGTCAGAAGTTTCCATGTACTACAAGAACATGGGGAACCTGCATGGCATACCTGACTCACAGGGATATGTGTAACACCGTGCCTGTCAAGGTATCTTTAGGGGTACCACCTTGTGTGAGAGGTTCTGGTCTGAACAATGCATACCATACTTAGAGCACACCTTGCAGGAGGACACCTATAATGGTTTCTTTGCCAGATAGACCCTTTGGATATCCCCAGTGGGCTTACTCAGAAGGGGAGTATTATATAAAGGAGAACTGTATCAGTGTTCAAAACGTATTTAATAACAAGCATATAAAACAAATAAAACTGAAGAAAAACAAAAACAAATACCCGAGGATTGGCCGTGGGTGGACTAGGCCGCATACCCAGGAAAAAAGAAGACCAGAAACTCTGTCTAAAACACGTTTCGATAGCTACTGCTGTCTTTTTCAAAGCTAGAGATTGACTGACACTGTAGCTCTCTTATGTTGGGTGGGTGACTTCTGGGTTACCGTAGTACACTACCTGTTTGTACATTGGATGTATGGTTATATGCATGCGGGCTTATTAATCACTTTATGTTTCCATTGTATATACTGTATATGTCAGGGGTTCATGCACTGATGCAATTTCAGTGCATGAACCCCACGGAAGTGACGTGACCACTGGTAGTGGAACGCACAGCGGTTCTTAATACCTGATCCAGTGAATAAAGTGCACAAAATATTGAAGTGTTTGCATGTATCAGGTGCATACATATTACTAAAGGACATAATGGAGGCAGTTTTAAAGATAGAGTACAAGCCGCTGTTGCACTTCCATGCTTGTACCACACAGAATTGACGTGGCCGCTAGCTGTGGGCACACAGCAGGCTTAGCAGCTTGAATACATTACAAATTCCGGTGCTTGGAGCACACAGAAGTGTCATATGGTACATATATGGAACGCAGAACCATTGCTAACTAGAGGTTTATAATCATAATATGTAACTTAAACCGCAAATATAATATCTATTATCAAAATGTATATATATTAAATAAACACATTTTTATCCTAAAATATGCAGGTGCATTCTCTATATAGGAACAATAAATCTTGCTTGCCAGCCAACAGGGTATAAAGGTAACTACATTTACAGGATGTTAATATATTTATCATAATATTATTTATATATATATATATATATATATATATATATATATATATATATATATATATATATACTAAAAGAAGAGAGGAGAGTGCTCCATAGTGCAATATCATAAAACTTTTATTTTTAAGAACATAGTATTTCTTTAAGAAAAGGCAGGTATATAATAACGTACCACAATAAGCGGTATACCACCGCAAGATATTCGCATAGAACGTGTTACACTCAACACAAATGTAGGAGAGGTTACACTCAGGCTTTTTAAAAATAAAAGTTTTATGATATTGCACATGGTCAAACATGGGTCCAGGACTTCCGGAACGCTGACATCGACGCCGGGCAGGGCGAGGAGACGCCGGTATAGTATAAATGTTTGTTTTGTGTAGGGGGGTGTTGGGGACACACTGTTGTTGGTGAGATTTGTAATTGCTGTTGCCCAAGCCCTGATGAAGGAGCGGAAGGCTCCGAAAGTACTTGGCGTTATGGAGCATTTCAATACAGCTTTTTAATACTGCATGAAAACTGCGTGGAGTGCCTTCATTTGGATTGAATGTATGGAAGTTACAAGTGCACCCACCCCGCTGCATCATTACTTCATGGAGTGCCGGCATATTGGAAACGTATATATATATATATATATATATATATATATATATATATATATCAGTGTTTGGGGTCCGGCACTCCAAAGTTGATGTGGATAAATCCTGACACGGTGCCTTCCTGCCTGGGCCTTGTGGTCCTTTTAGATAGAGGGGAAAATCAGGCGGCACTCCCGGATTTCGTGATAAACAGTGCAAAGTTTATTTCAGTTATCCAACATGTTTCGGGCAGCTTGGCCCTGATCCCTGAGGACGGGCCAAGCTGCCCGAAACATGTTGGATAACTGCAATAAATTTTGCACTGTTTATCACGAAATCCGGGAGTGCCGCCTGATATCTCTCTCTCTTTCTCTCTCTCTCTCTCTCTCTCTCTCTCCCTGATGAAAATTTCACTAAATGAAATTGAAACGTTGATGTAAAGGAACGGTTTCTTGCCTCTTTATTACGCCGAGACTGCCGCACCTATGCTCCATGTATTACCTTCCTGTGAAGGCACCGTTTGGAGTGACGCGTTTCATCAGAGGCTTCGTCAGAGGGCGATGAAACACGTTAGCGCATGGCTAGTGATACCCGTGCTTCCTGTGACCCGGCGCTGTCTCCCACTGGCCTGGTTCTGGCTTCAGAGATCTGCTAGCGCAATCCAGCGTCTGTGGTTCCCATGGACCCTGTCATCGTGGAGGAGCACATTGGAGCAGCTTGCCCCGGGTATTTCATTGTGTCATGTGGTAACCAGCCCACAGTGTACATTTTATTATTTTATTGGTACGAGCAACTGCTTTTATTTGTTGTATTGGAGCAGATATCTCCTTTTTAAATGTCGTTTACGTGCACCATGGAGCGCCCCTTTTGTCTTTATATTATATACATATATATATACATATATATATATTAGAGATGAGCGGGTCCGGATCTCCGGGATCCGACAGATACGAATATCGCGATCCGAGTCTGGATCCGAGCCGGCTCGGGAGTTCCCGCCTAAATTCCGAAAACGAGGCAAAACGTCATCATCGCGCTGTCGGATTCTCGCGGGATCTGGATTCTATATAAGACGCACGCGCGCCCCGCCATCTTTACTCCAGCATAGGAGAGGGAAGAGGGTGGTTATGCTCTGTGCTGTGTGCTGTGCTATAATAATAATATATTATTTTGCTGCTGCTCACTCGATTAGGGCCTGCAGGGGCTGCTGTACACAAGTCCAGTGTACAGGGGCTGCAGTGGCCAGTGTACAAGGGGCTGTACAGGGGCTGTGTTCAGTGTGACAGGGCCTGTGTACAGTGTGACAGGGCCTGTGTACAGTGTGACAGGGGCTGTGTCCAGTGTACAGGGGCTGTGTACAGGGGCTGTGTCCAGTGTACAGGGGTTGTGTCCAGTGTACAGGAGCTGTGTACAGGAGCTGTGTCCAGTGTCCAGGGGCTGTGTCCAGGGGCAGTGTCCAGTGTACAGACTCTGTGTACAGGGGTTGTGTCCAGTGTGACAGGGCCTGTGTCCAGTGTGACAGGGGCTGTGTCCAGTGTACAGGGGCTGTGTCCAGTGTACAGGGACTGTGTACAGGGGTTGTGTCCAGTGTACAGGGGCTGTGTCCAGTGTACAGGGGCTGTGTACAGGGGTTGTGTCCAGTGTACAGGGGTTGTGTCCAGTGTACAGGAGCTGTGTACAGGAGCTGTGTCCAGTGTCCAGGGGCTGTGTCCAGGGGCAGTGTCCAGTGTGACGGCTGTGTCCAGTGTACAGGAGCTGTGTCCCGGGGAGGTGTCCAGAGGCTGTGTCCATTGTCCAGGGGCTGTGTCCAGGGGCTGTGTCCAGGGAAACGGGCTGTGTCCATTGTCCAGGGGCTGTGTCCAGGGTGACAGGCTGTGTCCAGTGTCCAGGGGCAAGGTCCAGGGGCAGTGTCCAGTGTGACGGCTGTGTCCAGTGTACAGGCCAGAAACCATTTGAGCTCGAACTCATGGTTGAGTCCGTTTGGTGCCAGTGCATTCAGATCATAGATCCACCACATTTCAGTCCTACTGTAGCTAGTTGGAAATCTCTATTTTTATGTCTCCAAATAGCTTTTACCCACTCTAATGCCCAGAAGCATTGGCTTCTGGGCATTAGAGTGGGTAAAAGCTAGTTGGAGACAATTATTAATTTATTTGTAGAGAATTTTTTTTACGTTTGTACCCTGCTGAAAGTGTGCTTATTCACTTAGAGCAGTGGTTTCCAAATGCTGTCCAAAAGGGACCTTAACGATCAAGGTTTTAGGGATATCCCAGCTTGTGCACAGATGGTATGATCACACTGACTGAGGTAGTAATTAGTAAGTAAAAGTCAATATGTATGTGCTAAGCAGGCATATCCCTAAAACCTTGATTGCTAAGGTGACTTTAGGACCGCATTTGGAAACCACTGCTCTAAGTGAATACGTTCGCACACACTCAGCAGGGTACAAACGTAAGTATTTTTCTGTACAAATAAATTAATAATTGTTTCCTGAATTTAACAAATACATTAAAAAAAAATAATTGGTAAATTTAGTTTATGATGTTTATAGCTTCCCATGCACCATATTTGTACAAATAAATGTTTACCCAGATTCCATCCTCATCTCAAATCCTCTAGTGGTCATCCAACCGGCAAGTGATTTGCTCATCTCTGTAAAAAAGAGAAATTTTTGATAAAAAAATATTTTGACCCTGCATTTATCAATGTAATAATAATAACAATAAAAAAACAATTTGTAAATATAAAGTTTAATTTGCATACAGGAGTAAATTGTCTGTGTTTTAGTTATATTTTATGAGGTTGGCCCAAATACTGATGTGGCCTCATAATAACCCTGAGTGGGATTCTTATAATATAATTCACATAAGTGCAGCTAGTTTTTAGTAATGCCACTCTTGAGTGATGTTATACAAGAGTATGGTCTATTATGATGCATGTGCATAATTATTATTGTATGCAACATATCTTTTGTGGACAGTATATTTATGCACTTGAAAATTAGATTCAATCAGTCTTCTGATAATGGCGTGCCAATATCATTTTACCAAAGAGAGGTAGGATGGACCAGATATCCTGTATGAATAAATCAGTTGGTGCCATCTCATGCACCCTCACCCACCTCCTCACAATTGGCTGCCCTTAATCTGACTTTTCTCAGCTATGTTGCTAAGTAGACCATAATACTGAATGTAGGCAGTCAACACCCGCATTATGTGTCATGTGCACTCTGCATGGAGGTCATCAGCATTGGCAGATGAGTGTAATGTATTGTACTCCATTGCCCTCCCTTCTGTGTGCTTGAGCTGTACAAGTATTTCTGTACAGAACATTTGCCATTGAGTGGCTTATGGTGGAGAGATAGGAGTTGCATGTGGTGAGAGTGGTGAGTGGCTTGTGGGGCATTTGAGGGCATGTAGGACTACTAAGGAGTATGTGGTAAAATATGGGGGGGAGGGGTGAAGTGGTATGTGGGGAGTTCATGAGCAGTGGTCTGAGGGACATGCTGGGAGGTGTTAATGGCATTTCAAAAAGTTCTGAGGAGCATATGAAGAGGTCTGACTGTTCTGTGGAAGGAGCTTAATGATATTGCATGGCCATTGTGGGTTTGGTGCACGTGGTAGCATTTTAGGCAAGTGGGGGGCTGAAGTCTGGCTTTTTTGGAGCAAGTTCTGAAATGTAAGTGTCATTTTTAGGGTAATTGAGGGGCATGTGGAGGCATTGTGGGATGAGTGATACAAGCATACTCAGGTAGTTTTGGGGTGTTTTTTAAACATATTGCAATATACCTAGCTACATCTCAGCAGCCAGTTCTCCACACCCCAGCACATCTTTATTTATACTTTAATCCATCTGGTTTCTCTGTGCCATTGTACTTAGTTTCTATTGATATGGCCTACTGCCACACCTAATGGACCTCATGGACCAAATGGACCATTCGCCCGGCATGTGAATGGATGTATTACATAAACAGGCCAGGGGGAAACTCCCACATCTTTCGATGGTCGCCGACCATTGAAAGATGTGGTGCGTGCACGCATATCAAAAGGAACACTCAGGTCACTGAAATATGTATGCACATTTGGAAGGAAATGGGCGGCAGGAGGGTGAGCTTGAAGAGCCAAAGCTGCTGCCACCGCCGCCATACTGACTGAGCCTATCTAAACGTATAATTTAGTACACCGGAGTAGGTGGGGGATTTTGGCAGTCCTGGTACCCACAAATTCTGATGGCAGCCCTGCCTATAATATCAGCATTATGCGTCAGGGGCACAGCTATGATAACGCCATCATGAATGCCATGCCACATGTACAGCCTCCTCTTCTCGCTAACCCTGACCCCTGCTTTGCAGAGCTGGCTGCCCTCTCCCAGGGCCAACAATCCTGATTTCAAATTGTATATTCTAAAAGATGTACAAACAGCCTAATAAGGGCCCGAAATGTGCTTTGAACTTTGGCCAACATTCCTTATTGGTGATCAGGGCATGGGTATAGCAACCTTCTAAATTCAGATATTATACCCATTATTAACTGCTTCCCCAGCTCTGCTATGTCCCAGTCTCACAGCGTCATGTCCCTCTTTCTTTGCTGTATAAATTCTCTCCCAGCTAGAGTACTAGTAGACCAAATACTCAACCTAAATGATGGTCTTGAACTTGGTCTTGTGACAATCTAATGCTGGCCACACATCAGACCAACTTTCATACAACCAGCTAACTAGTTGGTTGGATGGAATAAAAATCTGGTACTGGATGGGAGCAAATGTAATTTGTTATTCAGTAATTTGCTCCGAAAATCTGGAAACGGACAAAACCTGTCACTCAGACAAAGTAATGTAGTTGTATCTGTTTGATTTAAATAATTTCACTGAATGTTTTTGTCCATTTTCCTGGGTTTGTGAGCAAATTGCTCTCTGTCATTTGCTCCCATCCAGTACCAGATTTTTATTCCATCTAACCAACTAGTTACATGGTTGGATGAAAGTTTTACTCATAGTTCATCAGGTGGATATAGATACTGTACAACTTTACTACAAGTTTACCCAATACTAAACAGCAAAATACAGTTGTCGCAAAAGTGTAATTATCGTTATAACAGTGACGCAGCTGTTATACAGCTCTATGTTTTTTTTTACCCTTGGGTGGTTCATGCAGTCCTGATAAGATGTTACTGGAAGCATAGGCCTTTCTATAATGGGTGCAATATGTGCTTTGCACATGGGCCCCTGGGTCTAAAGGGCCCACACTGAATACCCTGCATCCATATATTATACTTATCTCTCTGGAGTCCTGCCCTGGTGTTCCTGTACGGCAGACAGAAATCACTTGGAAAAGGGCCATTGCAGCCATTTCCGAGGAATTTGCATCCTCGGTAACAAGACGTGTTGCCGGACCCCATGCCTCCTTCTTCCTACCCAAACTGATGGGTGGGAATGGGATGGTGAACTTGCAGTTCACCGTGCCCATTCGCACCAGGAATCTGCACAAATTCACTCGGCATCTGCACATGCGCTCAAATGCATATGTGTCAGTAGCAAGATATGAGTATGTGAACCCCCCAAACAGTGGCCCTTATTCTGATTGACGCGTACTTTACCGCATACTTTCGGATCGCGTATTTACGGCGTCTGCGCATGCGTGGAGAACGCCACGCGCATGTGCCACGCCTTGACTCCGTACCAGTTCGGCCAAATCCCGTCCAAAACTGTTCCCCGCAATCAGTCGGGAAATATGGGCGTATTATGGGCGTCATGCGGAATGACACATGGGCGTAGTTTCAAAGTGGGCAAAACGGGGCGGAAACATGGGCGGATACGGGGGAGTACACTTATGTTGGGGGGCGTACATTCGGATAGCACTCCGAATGCACGCGATCAAAAAGGGCAGAAATGTGCGGTGTCCACAAGTGTACTATTGCTTTGCGGACACCACTCGTTCATGCGGTAGGCGAACGGACCGCCTAATGACTACAAGCATTAACACCTGAACCCAATAGAATCTACCCCTTTACTCATTACTCACTAATAGGCCGCTTGTCAGTGCTTTAATTGAAACCATTGCTGCTTCAAGGAAACCTTAGTAATCCCCCACATATGCTGTACTTGTCACACACTTAAAAACTGCTAACAATGGACATGACTGAATCTTAATACTATCAATACACATGTGTATTCGACATGTACTCATGAAACCACACATTTTTGGTAAAGTAAACAAATTTATTTCTATACATGTCACAGTCAATGCCACTGTGATGCAATGACCAAAAAATACAAAATACCAAAAATAAACAACATGGCAGGAATGTCCCAAAATAAATAATAATACAAAACAAATATAATTGCACACAGATGGACTCCAGCACCTCCTATGTGCCACTGCACATGCAGCCAGTGGGAAATGAGGAGGCTGCTGGCCCTTCTACAGCAGGGCAACCTGCACCTGACCATTCTACAGCAGGGCAACCTACACCTGGCCCTTCTGCAGCAGGCCAACCTGCAGCTGGCTCATATGCACCATCAGCAGAATTGTTTGGAACACAACCGGGGACTTCACAAGATAGTACCATGGCCATCACTTCAAGTACAGCTGACAGTAATGGCAGGCAAAAGAGGGCAACAGGGGAACCAAAAAGGACATATGAAGCAAGGGCTCATCTGGTTACCCTCAGCACGTGATTGGACACAAGAAGCTGACACACACAGCACAATGGAAGATTTGGGACCACATAACGGTGGAGATTAATGCAGCCACAAGTTCATTTGCGACCACGTTTGGCCTTGGTAGGCTCCTTGGCCTGTGCAGCAGCTCTTCGGCCACGGCCAGATGCTGGGGCAGGTGGAGCAGATGATGTTGAGGGGTTGGCTGGTCTACCCCTCCTGCCAGCAGGGAGTGTTGCCGGTGGTAATGCACCAGAAACGGATGACATTAGGACCCTGTTGCTGGTAACCAGCTCCACCATAAGCTCATTATGGTGGAGGAGGAGATCATTTTGGCGGGTGGCTTGCTCGGCCAGCACCTGAGCACTTGCAGCCATGGCCTGATGTGACTCAGCCATGGCCTGCATGCTCGCAGCGATGGCCTGCTGGGTGCTGACCAAGCTCGCCAGGATCTCCTCGGTCCTACGCATCCGTTCTGATGCCAAGTCTCCCTGCTGGTTGATGTCCCCAAGCATGTTGGCCAAGGCGGCCAAATCGGCTTGGGCCGATGGCTGCTGCTGCACAGGCCTACCCCTGGGGCCAGGTGGCACGGACTCCTCCACCTCCTGAGCAGAGTCGTCACCAAGCGGTGGGGTGTCTGTGGAAAAAGATAAACACAATTAGGAGACATTCTAAGATAATTACTTGCACAAGTTTATGGCATGACCAATATTTACCTTCCAGAAAAGACGCAAACACTTCAGCTGGGGCCTCGCTATCCATCGTGCTCACCCCCCTGATCTCCTCAACTGATATACAGCTCTCGGCCATCAACTCCAGGGGGGTGAGCTCTAGCCCTGATGGCATGGGCCCGGCCCCAGATGTCTGGCTGTGTTCCCACCGCTTGGTCATCTTCCTCTTCAGGTTGGTTTTGAAGTCCTGCCACCTGCAATGTAAGTTGACATATTAATACATGTCACTCCAGATGTTAGCTGTTGCAGCCATTGCTCTGTGCTACATATTACGACATGTGATTAATGTCCAAAAGATAATATTACATGCAACTATGATATCAACCGTTACAATACACATTCACAATCACCCTACTATAACTCTCACCAAAATAACATGGCAATAATGTCTGTGTATCGTAACAACCTCACGGGCCATTTGCAAAATCCATCTAAGCATCAATTCAATCATTACTTGGCTATTACTGGGCACATGTATCACAAAACAACTTGCCTCTTCTTCACATGGTCCGTCTCACGAACTTGTGGCGCTACTTCATTAATCTCTGCCGTTATCTGTTCCCAAATCTTCCATCTGCGTGTGTGTGTCAGCTTCTCCGATGGACACTCAATCCAATCACGTGCTCGGGGAACCAGGATGGCAAGCTCCTGTGCTTCATATGCCTTATTTTTTTTTGGTGGTTCCTCTGTTGCCCTGGCTCTCCCCTTGCCACGTCCTTGGCCACGCCCCCTGTCACGTGTCGCTGCACTTGAAGTGCTGGCCATGGTACTACCTTGTGAAGTCCCCGGTTGTGTTCCAAACAATTCTGCTGATGGTGCATATGAGCCAGCTGCAGGTTGGCCTGCTGCAGAAGGGCCAGGTGTAGGTTGCCCTGCTGTAGAATGGTCAGGTGCAGGTTGCCCTGCTGTAGAAGGGCCAGCAGCCTCCTCATTACCCACTGCCTGCATGTGCAGTGGCACATAGGTGGTGCTGGAGTCCATCTGGTCAAATAGTTGCTGCAGATCTGGGTCCACCTCTGGTTGTGATCCAGACATGTTAGCAACAACATGGTCACCTTCTAATACACCTTTATATACTGTTTGTGTATCCTGTTTGGCGGACATCAGCGGCAGCTGCGTTCCGTGCGTGAGCGTACGTCGCTGTTTTTTCGCGCCGCATACGGTGGCGGAAATTCCATTGTGTAAAACCTGGCGAAAGTTCTACATGAAATACTGGTCACCAATGCTAACATTGCATAGAATCTTCTGATACACCTGTGACTATTGCACAATACACATGCTATTTGCTAGCATGACATGACATTTGATTCATGACTACTGTGGTATTGTGGCGTTTGATTGCAAGCTAAAAGTAGCCCAATCCCTTAGATAATCCAGGCCACAAGTCATGCAATACTCATCTCTACTGTTATAGACCACACATGTGAGAGGCCTATAAATAGTGACTTGCTGCTAGAATCATTTGTCTCCAGATCTGGACTTGTCAGGGTCTAAGGTAAGGTCTTCCATGCTCCTTGTAGATATGATATCCATTAACATTTATTTAATATATCCATTATATCTTCATTATTGTAGTTGATACTATCCCTGATGACTGGTGAGTACATTGATTTATTCTCTAATGTGTTGGGGATTTTTTCCTGTGTTGATGTATGATTTGATGTATGATTTGTTTGCAGATATAGATATATATATATCTATATATATGATATTTGAATTTATTAACATGTTTAAACATTTCAAGGAGCAGGCAGGCAGGCAGGCAGGCAGGCAGGCAGGGCTGGTGTATAATGCTGGTCTCAGGATACCTGCAAGTATGTGTATGTGTCTTTTAAACATAAATGTACGCATACACATAGATGCATAGAGTAAGTAATGCTAACTACAGCTATGCGTTGCTAAGCTATAGCACGCGTTGCTTGGCGGAGCGAGGCGTCATTGGATTTGCTAAGTGCATACACACTGTGTTTTATATATATCAGATTTGTTCATTGCCATACATCAGCACTACTGTTTTGAAGGCATGCGAATTTGTCACCATTTGTGTTGGCGCAGAGACGCTGTTCATGTAAAGATGAACAATAAAGTTATTAACACAAATAACTGTGATAAACCAATGCCACCACCTGATTGGTTGATAGATGCCATTGTTAACATGGCGGAGACAAGAAGGGCAGACCCCTTTTCACATGCGGAGCTGAGGGTTCTGGTCTCCGTCATGGAGACAAGGCTGGGCCGTGCAGGGCCCTTTATCAGTAACCGCCATAAGCGGAGGGCCTATGCTGCGGCAGGGCGCCGTATTTACGCCCGCACTCGGGTGCGGAGGTCCATCGGGCAGCTCGAGCGGCGGTGGTCGGACCTCCGCAGGCGCCAGCCCCAGCTGTTACAGCAAATCAGGGGCGAAATTGCTGATTGTGAGTATTTTAGCTATGAAATTTCGCACTTACAACATAGCATATATAAACAATAAAATGTGTCTCATGATAAGTGGGTGTCCATGGGTTTAAAAGTCCATAGACTGTTATGTGTGCTTCTTCCTGGTTAACATGCATTCATGTGGCTTTTATATGTAATGACATAGCATTGAGGATTCTGATGCATACAATGTGCCAGATCTAATATGTGTTACACATTGATAAATGCCAGGGTTGTAATGTTTGAACAAATTACTAACAATCACATAATAATTTAAATGTCACATTTTGGAGTCCATTAACAGTAAGGACCTACTTTCCTGCATCGTTTGCCATCATTATCACCCTTCCATGTATGTCTTGTTATGGATTAATACATGTGCCCCAATGACCCGACATTGACCATGATTTTTTTTTCTACCACACAGCACGAGCCCGAGCCCGACAGGCCCGTGAAGAGGCCGAGGCAGCCCTGGCCCAGGAGGAGGCCCAAGACCCTGAGGAGGAGGTGGCGGCAAGGGTGGAGGAGGAGGAAGTGGAGGAAGAGGAAATGTTGGAGGAGCAAGTGGAGGAGATGGTGGAGGAGATGGTGGAGGAGGTGGTGGAGGAGGAGGAGGTGCCTGAGGAGGTGGTGGTGGAGGAGGTGGAAGAGGAGTTGGTGGCAGAGGAGGAGGTGTTGGTGGCGGAGGAGGAGGTGGAGGAGGAGGTGGTGGTGGTGGAGGAGGAGGTGGAGGAGGAGGTGGTGGTGGTGGAGGAGGTAGTTGTGGCGGAGGAGGTGGACGAGGTCATGGTGGCGGAGGAGCTTGCGGAGGAGGGGGCTGAGGAGGCCACGGTTGCCCCAGAGGATTCCGATTCCGAGGGGGAGGAGGCGTGCCAGGCCCCGGAGTCCCATGAGATCGGTATGTTTACATAATGCATCATTCATGAAGTAGTTGTACTGGTATTTGTTATGTAGCACTGGTGATTAAAAATTTTGTTCCAATACTATTCATATAGACCCCAAAGTGGGTAGCTACAGATACAGGTAGGGGTTAGATGGGGTGTCCAAGGCATCCCTTTCATCCAGGACACCTCTCAATTACACAGGTTTGTGGGATGGGTTGGAGCTCCATTTTGACTGCCACATAACCGTTGTAGTTAAACAGGATCCTGGAGTAAAGGGATGAGTGGATCATTTGTGGATTAAATTCACCTGCTGCAAGCGTAGATTATGACCCATCAAATAGTGGAATCTATATTGTTGGTGAATGTTATTTATAAACTCTAGGATGTATGCTATAAATGGAGTATGGCCCGGCCTACCTTGGAATGGAGTCACAAGTTGCCAGTGTCCCAGGAGCCTCCTCTACCTAAACACCCCCTGTAGTTCAGATTGTTTTTTTGCCGTCACAGAATTGTAGGTTGGTTTAGACAGAATTATGATTTTGAGGATGTGTACTGTGCATTCCTGACATTTGCATAACTCCCATGCCACGAACCATCACTGAACTTAGACTGAGCAGATTGTGACAAGTTCTTATTGACGGAGGCCATGACATGCTTGTCATTGGTTAGTCATGGGTGGGTTGTGACTGAGAAGAAACACTATGACTGTTATGTCTTCTGCAGAGTAAAGGGTAGAGGGAAAAAAAAACAGTATGTAGTAAATAAGTTTGCATGTATGTATATATGTATGTGTCATATCTATTTATCTATGTGTGTCTCTATCTCTCTACATATATATATATATATATATATATATATATATATACACACACATGTCACCTAGCATTTGTGCAATTTATGTCGCAGTATGTGAAATGTATGCATGAATAACATGACTAATTTTTGCCCCTTTGACATGCCCACAGATGACACCACACCGGCAGATGAGGGGGTTCGTGGGGCCCTCCTGCGGGCAGAGCACCATTTAAGGCTATTACTAGCCGACCGGCAGGACCTGAGAGATCTCCTGATCTAATTTATTATTTTATATTTTTTTATTTATATGTTAATTGTGGTTTCTAATAAATTGTTTATGCAAGTTCACAGTTGTTGGTTTTATTTGCACATTAAACAGTATATGTGTAGATTGTTTATAATCTTTTACACAGGGTCTAATACAAACCATTGCACTTGATTTGCTGTAAGGGTTAATGTGTGCAATGCATGTGTTAGGCATGCTTGTAAGGATATATTGGCATCTAATTGATTCCAATTCAAAATAAGCAGTTTTTTATGAGGATAGGTAATTGAATAAGTGGGTCATGTGATGTATTGCAGAAGATACATAATAGTGGGTTGTTTGGCGTAAATACTCCGCTTACGGGCGGTAGCACCGCTTGGCTCCCGTTCGGATGCGGTATTTCCGAGCATACTCTGTAATACTCTGTAATACCGTGCAGAATCGGAGTTTTTCTCCCGCACACGCATGGTTTGTATGTCGTCCGTAAACACGCCCTGTTCTTAAAGAGTGAGTCCGTCCGAATGCGGAGGACACGTGGGCGTTTCTACGGACGATGGCCGCACGCGGCAAAACACCGTGGCGTGCGGACCGCTCCGTAAGAATGCGGGAATATCCGCACCGATCAGAATAAGGGCCCGTGTACTGTAAGCCCTAGCATGGCTCGCTTTGCTTGCCATACTTCCCAATTGGTGTCCGGATGAATAGTAAAGCGTAAAGCATAAAAAAATAGGGTACTTATGTAATATCTGGGCTCCCGTTTTTCTTATGAGACCGCGTCCGCTCGCCACGCTTCGGGCACGGTGGCTCGCTGCGCTCGCCACACTATATAAAATCAACTCCATGCGTAGTTGGATAGTAGGGATATGAAAAAATGGGGTGCATTTAACATGGGAGCCCAGATAATACATAAGTACCAAAAATAGAAACATTTTTCAAAAAGCCCATGTCAACCTTATCATCTGTGGACCATTGGCATGTTGACATTTTGCTTGTGTTGACCTTTTGCCAATGTTGACATTGTCAATGTAAACCTTGTGCATGTCGAGATTTTGACAAATGTTGACCTTTTGGTGTTGACCTATTGATTGCTTGTGAGCGATCCGGATACCAATCATTTGGCAAACATTTATCAGGCAAAACTGACCTGGCTTTGCCTTCTAAATGATTGCCGATTGAAAAAAATGTGGGCAGACCTGCGGATATTCTGCAACAGCCTGTACATCGCATTCTGTTACATATTACCACACATGTCTAAGGCAGGGATCCAAATGTTAGATTCTGTAACAATTAAAGAAAATCTATTTTTTTTTACTAACCCAGCAAAATACATATTTCTGTGATCATTTGTTTGAGCCTGTGTAAATCTGTTGTATAATTGTATAAACAATTTTGGAAATGCATGTATACATTCACAATACACAAAGGGGTCAATTTATTAAGATGGGAGCTCTATTGAAGATGGAATGTGGCTCATAGCAACCAATCAGATTTGATAGTACTTCTTATTCATTAAGCACCTCATAGAATATAATAGGTTGAATTTGATTGGTTGCTGTGGGCAAAATGTCATCTTCAATAGAACTCATGTCTTATTATTTATCAAGGTTTTATTTTTATGTCTGTGTGAGTTGTCTATTGCTGTATTACTTAAATCTTCTGTAATATGTGCATTGGTTTTGATGTCTCTAAAGCACTTTGAGTCCCTTTGGATAAAGAGTGCAATATAAATAAAATTATTATTATTATCTGCTAAACCACAGATTCTGAAAGTCGGTCCTTAATAATTAGCTCCACATGTGGATCTTTTAAAATGTGTATTTGAAAATGAGTAATGATTGCACCTGTCGGGCTACCTGGAGACTGAGAAACACTGCGCTAAACCATCTTTTCTTTCACATGGCTTTCTGCCCACCTTTCTTAAATGCCACTGCCCGCCAACTTTTCTATGGTATGACTCTCTGCCTACCAGATTATCTGTCACATGCCCTTCTCTAACATGAGCCACTGCCAAAAAATAATTATTTTTGCACCGTCTTACAGATGGGGCAGGCCTCTTCTTTGCTGGCGGATCGCCAGAACGTCACCGCTGGCGATGCACCAGCAGCCTGGCTCACCATCTGACTGAGACGCGTGTGCGTCTCATGCGCACGCGCGTCTCAATCTCCGTCGGCGGGGTGATGGGAACCCTGTCCGTCTCCACTTCAGGGAGACGGACGGGGTTAGGGGGGAGGGGTGCGGGCAGGCGGCAGGGACCCCGGGTCACTGTCGACAAGCCGGCGGTGACCCGGGGGAAGCGCTGAAAGCGCCGTCGGAAGGGGACGCGCGCGCCTCTCATGCGCGTGCGTCCCCTTCTCGCTATAGATATGGCGCTGGCGGGGGATGGCAGCTGGCATCGCCATCGCCATCCCCTGCAAAGATGGGACCTGACCCATCTGTACATGCTCTTACCAATAGTCCCACTAATTGGAGACTGCCCTGCTGCCCCTCCCGGGGGTCGCATTGTGCTGCTGGCAGGGGGCGGGGAGCAGGTTAAGGTAGCTGGCAATCGGAAAGTGATGCACACGGCATGTACTGAGTGTGAGGAGGGAGCAAGGGGCTATCTAGCTGCTTGGGTAGCATTGACCATGCCCCAAAATGACAGGGGTTGTGGTGCTCAGCCACACCATCTCTATTAGTCTCTCCTCCCGCGTCCCTAATCCTTTCTGCCACGGTTGCATATGATTCTCACCTAGCATAAAGTATGTGCAAAAGGTAAAAGGGCCTGCGTTATGTGGCATGAGAAAATGGCAATAGGATATGGGAAAATCCAATAGGTGTCTAATAGTAACAAATATACTTAATAAAGAACCTGAGGCTCAGATTAGGCTTTTCAATTATTTTTCTTTAATAATGATAAACAGTAGGCGTATGATACAGGTCTGAAGAACAAGAACAATGCTATGTGTTTTTATGTCACTGGAGCTGAGGTTCTTATTTGGAGAAACTTTCCTGAAGTTCTTCATTATTAAATATCTATTTTTATTGCTGAATCAGGAAGGGACGTAAAAAGATGCACCATTGCATCATTAATTATGCCACCTAATACTGCACCCTAAAATAAAACGTGTCAAATATACCCAAAAAAGTTTATACATATCTTTGTGTGAATTCATGGAATAATGCGGAACTTACAAAGAATGAAAAAAAAAAAAAAAAAAAGCAGACTTGCGCCCATTTGAAAAGGAGCCTTATTATGTCTATGGAGAGTTGCAATATTTGCTACTTGACTTTTGCTCTTTGTTTGTTTATAGTAAGATATAAGGCGTGCAATGATGATGTGATGTGTAGTGTTCCGTGTCCTAGTTATATGGATCCCGAGAGTATCAACCATGTTTACTAGTTCATCTGCTCTCTAAAATGTACTGTATGAACGAGGAAGAACAATCTAAGGACCAAGGTGTGCTAAAGCAATAGGAATTAAGAAATGCAGCAAGCGGTCTGGATAACAATATACAGTAGTCTCCAATTTACTATGAATAGGAAAATGCATTGCTCAGAGAAGGGTTAAAATACACACTGCTAGACAGTGGATCAGAGATCTCACAAATAAATACAAGAAAGTGCATGAAGGCAGCACCACAGAGCATGGCTAATGAATCCTTGTCATAACACGGTGTTCCTATGTTTTACCTGCAGCAAACGGTCACTCTGTACAATTCCACTCAGACCAGTAACCAACTAACATAAAAATAAAGAAGGATATAGGCTGGAGGAGGGGGCTCAGGGGCGAAAAATGAGATGTTAGCAAAATTCACCTGGTTGTCCGTTTGGAACTTGTACTCCCAGCATGCCTCTACAACATGGGAACCGGAGGGGAGTCACAGCGCAGCTGAGAGTCTCGGCTTAATCTTATGCACCATTAAGCACTCAGCAGCAAGCCAGTACTGTTCATATACATCATCCACGCTTAATAAACATAATGATGACATAAGATGTAATTCTAGATGAATTTTCATTTTATAGGGAAATGGAGAATTCCAGTAGAAGGGAAAAAAAAGTAAATTATCTGGGAAGTGCAAAATAAATGATGTTTCTCTGAGATGAATAGAGGTGTTAGCAGAAAAGAGGAGAAGGGGAGAAAGGGAGATGGTTTAAGGGAATTGGGTGGGGAGAAGTGACAGGGGGAGAAAGGGAGTGGGGAAGTTTTTAATAAAAATAGGAAAGAACATACAAGAGATAAGAGAGAGACTGGTCATTTTGTCTTTCATTTTATTACATGCGTTGTGTTGTTTTTACTATTATTGCATGCTGTGATGGACAGGCAGGGAGACCCCGGCAGTGTCATCCATCACTGGAAGAAAGAAATCATGTGGAGTTTAGATGGTGTTAACTTACAGAGAGGAAATTGAATTCTGATGAAAGTAGGAGAGGAGATTGGCGCTGAGCCTCGAAAAGGGCAAGGGAGGCCAATGGAAGGCAAACAGCAATAGCCAAGTTGCCTGTATCTGAGATTGGTGAAGGAGGAGGGAGAAGAGGTGTCATTCATAAACCATCTTTATTACACAAAATCATCCCCTCCCAGAAATGTTGACGGCTACTTCCTGGTTCTGACTTAAATACAGGTCTGACCTTGCCCATCCTAGTGAGTTCCCAGAGATTCCTATTAGACCATGAGATCAATGCACTTACTTCCCCTGACAAGATACGTTTTGTTTGTCAACTGATGTGAGGGAGAACTGGCATCTGCAAATGCAGTTTGGTACAGTGTGTTCTTTGGCTGTGAGAAAAGGCACATGAGGAGTGATGTTGATTGAAAGGAAGTGAAATGTTTGATAGGAAACATTGTGTAAGGTTGCTGGAATAGCCCTGAGGGATAGATAGAGTTGTAGGCACACCGACTTCAGCCTACAGCACACACATAAATCACATTTTCTCATGTGCGAAGTCTGCATATAGTAAGGATGATACAGAGAGAAATCTGACTTATGGGTTTTTTTTTCTATGTAACAAATTAGAAATGATCTTAATATTTTATGTTCACTTGTTCGTTTTATTTTCCTTGGGTTATTAATCTGTTTATTTAGGAGATGTTTAATTTAGGAGAATTTCCAACCTGGATAAAATAAAGCTGTATAAAGTCAATTTATGTCCATGGGTTATTCTCTGCAGTTCCATCATCTCTGCTCCTGAGTGATGACACTTGTGGTGTATTGTCGTAGTTAACCATTTTTTGCCACTTTCATTTGAAACGTTAAAGAGATATTCACACATTTTCATATTCATTTTATATTATTGAGATAGTATTTATAAATTGTAATAATATGCAGTGGCGTAATGAAATTAATGAATATTCCACAAAATGTTACAATACAAAATATATAATAATCGCTTATAAACAACATTTAATATCAAAGAAATGTTCTTCCCTCATATGAGAGAAACATATCTGGCATTTGCCTTTCTGCTACAATCTCTATTGTTGTAGTGCTTAGTTTATTGTTTATTATAATCAGATACCATTATGCCCAACCACAGTAAGGAGAATGTCGAAAGTCACCGTCTGAACTTTACAAATACTGTTAGATTCACATACATTATTCTGGAGCTGGTTGGGAAATGTTCTCGCATAATGTATTATGTCTTTCCAGCCTTTGTACTGGTCCTGGGTTAAAGTGTATTGCCCCCAAAAACTTGTATTTTCTACATCAAGGACCATATGTATTTCTCCTTGCCCTGAACCTTCTGTCTCCTCCTCCCTCTCCACTCCGCTTTACAGATGCTGGCCCCCATACAGTATATAGGATGGTGTCTACAGGTCTTCATTGCTTCATACATTGGGCGGTATTCAATGACCTGAATCGTTGGTCACAGCGATTCAGATTTTACATTCGCCAGCCATTCACCGGTTTTTTACGTCGATTCGCCAAGCGTCGGGAGTCGCCGGGACTAGCTGTGTCACCCTATTCAACGTGGCTGAGAATCGCCGCCCCCAACGGCGATTCTCAGCCAATCCAGCGTTTCCCTAAACAGCTTCAGTACTGTAAGAAATTGCAGTGAAATGCAAGAAAAATGCAAATTACCCTGAAAAAACGATTCCAATACAGCAGACTGCAAAAGCTGTGTAATCTCCGCAAACGCCAAACGAAGGAGTGAGGTGGGGAGGAGAATCATGGGTAAGTGAGGTGCACCATGGGTAAGAACAGTGCTTTGTGGGACAAAAAAAAAATACCAGATAAAATTAAATATATATTTGTATAGCACTTCTACGACCATCACATCACACAAGGGCAGCAAATAATAATACATTACACTTGCAGAGTTAAATTGAACACTTAAAACCAATTATTTCACAGGTTCCTATAAAAGTTCACCATAAAAAGATGACGAGGGACACTCGGTGAGGAACGGCGATATGAAACAAGAAATAAGAATCGCCAACTTCTCATTGAATACACTTTTGGCGATTCATGGGTGATTCCCGTCGACTACCGGCGAATCCCCATGAAAATCCCTATACACAAAAACCGGCGATTTGTAGAGAATAACATTTGGCGATTGGTGCTTCATTCACCGGTCGTCATCGGCGATTAGAAGACGTTGAATAGGGTGATTCGCTTTTTCAGCTCAAAAAATCGCCGGCACACATGAAAAAAACACAGAATCGCCATAAAACTTGGCGATTCTGCCTCATTGAATACCGCCCATTGTGGGGAGTGGGCAGTATCTTTTACTCCTTTGTGTGGAGTGTGACGTGATCTGTGTCGCATTATGTAATTTTGGTGTGGAAATCAATATACCACAGTGCCTATTAATGCAATAAGGAATTTCAATTGGATGTAAGGACTAATGTAATGTTCTAAATAGGTTGATGCAATATATGCAAATGCTATTATATTATCTTACTGTCAAAATTGGTTGGGAAAAATTGGCCTACCCATATATATAATGCTATTTCTTTATATGCTGTTTTGCCTGTGACAACTAACTGAAGGATCTAATAAACAATTATTGGATGAATTTCTCTCTTTGCTTCACAGAAACTCGGATCACCATATTTATGGACATTATAGATATAAGTTATAGGCACCATACTACAATTGGGTATTATATAATGCTATTAATTACATTTTTGAGATTGTTGGGAGGGAAATAGAACTATTTATTAAAAGTTGGGTACTTATGTATTAGCAGGGCACCCGGCTACACTACGCTGACAACGTACCTTAGGCTACGTTGTCAGCGTAGCCTAGCCAGGCGCCCTGCTAATATGTGCCTGTGCCTTTACACTTACTTAGGGTGGGCGGCGGGGCTTGCCCGGCGGGCTCGGCAGGCTGAAGGGCAGGCGGCGGGGGCTTAACTGGCGGGCTTAAGGGTGGGCGGCGGGGCTTCAGCAGCGGCCGAGCGGAGGGGGGAGATACTGCCAGCACCCGGCGGACACCAACAGCTGGTGGGGGGAGGCGTGTCCTGGGGCGGCAGCAATGTACGTAATTCAGCATACTACCGCTGGGGGAGCATCACATGGTTTCCCTGCTCCCCTAGCGGCACTATGCTAATTGCGTACATTGCTGCCGCCAGGGACTGTCATGGAGGACAAGAGTGCGGGGAGCCGAGTGCCGGAGGCGACGGGGACATCGTTGAGGGTAAGTATAATGCACAACACCCACTAACACAATCATATCCCCACTATCCACGTCATTCCCCTATTGTCCACGTGGGCGTGGAGTTAATTTTATAAAGTGTGGAGAGCACAGCGAGGCAAGCAAGTTGGAGCTGTGTATTAGCACAGCTCCAACTACGTAAATTACGTAGTTTGCGTAAGTTATGTAGTTTACATAGCCAGCATAGTGGTGTATTGATATTCTCAATACACCACTACGCAAACTATGTAATGGGCACCCTGCTAATACATAAGTACCAAAAGTTGTTCTACTAGTTTAGTAACAGTGGTCTGTTAAAGCTCATCAAAAGGAAGGAGACATAATTATTAAATGTAATTGATTTTGTGCCAGACCTTTAAAGGGTTAAAGCTTAGATTGTTCAGTGCTTGATCAAGATTCCAAGAAGTGAGCATTACCTACTGTACCTTTTTGAAATACAAGACTCACGGAGTCAGGATCCATCCCAGCAACAACTGAGGTACATCCCCATTCTCCATCCTGTAGGGGAAATTAAGGGGCTAGTGCAGGAGGCACTGAGTGCCAGCTCACCTAGACCCTTACTTGATGGCCACAGTGACATCATTTGCTGAGAATCACATCATGTCTCCTTCCTGTTATATCCATTCAAATAGAAAGCGGACTGGATATATTGGAGAGTGGGAAGGTGCCCTAATGACCTTAAGGATTCCACAAAATTCAGAGGAGCATCGGGATTGAGCAGTATTTTCAGTCAGCTGTCTGATTCTGGCAGGACAGTTACTACTAGGCAGTCTGATTCTGGAAGGACAATTAGGACAGTCTTATTCTGGCAGTATGGTTATGACTTAGGACAGTCTGAGTCTGGCAGGACAGTTAGGATGTTTATCCAGCTTTATATTACTGTAAATAAAGTTGGACAGTGAAAAGGTATCGTAGAATGCATTAGGAAAGCATTTGGCCATTGTGGAGAGAGACTTAAACAGGTATAATACCAGTGTGGACCTTCCTAGATGATACCGGTACCAAAGGCGGATTTAGACCTTATTGGGCCTGAGGCAAGATACTGGTTTGGGGCCTGCCTTCCTCCAACAATCCGTAGCACTATATTTTTGCTGCTGATTGCGGTGACATTGATAGAGTACCATGGCACAAGCACAGTCTACTGATAAATGCTCAGCTGTGTAGCCATAGCAGTGGCATAGGGTACTTCTGGAGTTGTTCTGTCTCTAAGCATTCTGCAGTCTATATTTGACTTACTCTGAAATCATCTATAGCTACCTACTGCACATCTCCACTAGTCTTATAGATAAACAGCACATAAATATCCGATGGATGGGTTGGCACTGCATCAGCAAATGGCACTGTACCTGTATCTTACTTATCAATCCACACCTTCTGGGTGTATTGGTTTCCAAATATAGATAATTCCTTACCTCAAAAATATAACTTGTGAAGCAACATAATAAAATCCATTGTGTAATATAATGTTCCATAGAAATGAGCATATGTGCTTCTTTGTAAATGTATTGCACCTTAGTTTACAGATATATGGTACATTATATCTCTGACTCTACCTCCTCTTCACTTCCTCTGTCAGTTGGGGTTCTGCAAAGCTCGGTTTTAGGTCCTCTGCTTTTCTCAATCTATACCTCATCTCCAGGGCCGGCGCCACCACTAGGCAGCATTAGGCAATTGCCTAGGGCGCCGGCCAATGGAGGGCGGCATGAAGGGAGCTGGGATGGGGGTAATGCGGTGGCGTTGTGGTGTGAGGATGACCTCACTCCCCAGAGCCGGCCTTAGGCATAGGCAAACTAGGCAATTGCCTAGGGCATTTGGAATGTCTAGGGGCATCAACAGCTTCTGCTGATTAAAATGATATGCAGCATGCCTATATTCTGTGTGTGAGTGAGGCTGTACCTGCATATGAAATAATGTATTCATGGAATACACTGTAACATAGCATTCTATATGCAGGTACAGCCACAGTCGCTCACAGAATATAGGCATTATTTATTAACAGTTTTTTATATAGCGCAGCATAGGCATGCCGCATATCATTTTAATCATTGGAAGCTCCTTGTGTGTGCTGGTCATAACAATGCAAATAAGATGAATTTTCAGCAAAAAATACACCCAACGTTAGCAGAACTGGTCAGGAGCTGCATGGCCTATTGAGTCAAGATGCATGAGGAAACATCTGTATCCAAGCAGAGGCAGTGTTAGCGGCTATGCGAGTGCTGTCTGCGGGTGGGTTGGTTGTGCAATAGTATTCGGCATATGTGTAAGCATTATGTGTGTCATGTATAAACGCATTATTGATGTGCGACATATGTGTAACAGGCATTATGTGTGTCATGTGTATAAGGGCATTAATAATGTGCAACATATGTGTAAGGGGCATTATGTGTGTCATTATGTGTATGAATGGCATTAATAAAGGTTGGCATAATGTGAAGGGGCATTATGGTTATAAGGACATTAATAATTTGTGTCATGTGTAACGGGCATTACTGTGTGGTATTATCAGGGGTGCCGAGAGAAAGGGGTAGGGGGTACAAATGACCCAGGCCAAAGACTGATGGAAGGGCCCAGTGGGGGCCCCGGGCCCCCTCCCCTTAAGTGACAGCAGCAGCTGCAGCTCTTCTCTGCCCAGCACACACTGCTTTGTGCTAGGTTGCAGTGTGGCCATAGAGGTGCTTAAAATACAATATTTTCTCAGGATTTTTTTTCTAAGGGTATAATGTGAATAATGTGAGGAGTAATTTACATAAGGTAAAGTGGTACTACTGTGTGATGTAACGTGAATAAGGGACACCATTGCATGATATAATGTGAATAAAGTTGCACTTTTGTGTGGCATAATTTGAATTGGGGATACTATTGTGTGGCCATGCCCCTTCCCAGCAAGAACACACTCGTTTGGGCTGTGCACCAAATGTGTGAGCTGTATCTATTTAAAATATTGTGGTTAGGAGCACCAAAATGATGACTGCTATGATGAGGGTTGATGGTGCTGGGAAAGGGGAGCAGGGTCAGAGGCGGAACTAGTGGCGGTGCTAGGGGGCACCAGCCAAAATCTTGCCAAGGGCATCATTTAGGCTAGGGCCGGCTCTGTCACTCCCCCTGAAGTAGATGAACCTAACGCACAGCAGTAACTGAGTAACAGCTGCCGGGCTGCTGCCCACACCCTCCCCCCTCCGGAGCCTGTGAGCGGCAGGTCTGCCACACCCCCCCCCCCCCCGTGGAGTAACTGCGCTGCCTGATGGCTGCCCGCACCCCCCAAAGCCCCCCGACTTGAGAAGATTAATCCAGCGCACGCTGGTAACTGAGCTGCCGGGCGGCTGCCCGCACCCCCTTCGCTGGAGCCTGTTAGCGGCAAGTCTGCCTCACCCCCCATTGAGCAACTGAGCTGCCGGGCGGCTTCCCGCACCCCCGCACCTGGAGCCTGTAAGCGGTGGATCTGCTGCACCCCCCCATGCATCAAATGAGCAGCGCGACGGCAGCCCGCACCCTGGGCGCTTGAGCAGTTGGGAGGCGGGTCAGCCCCCCCCCCCCCAGGTGAGCGGCGCCCGGACCCCCACACACACACATTTTGCCTGGGGCGGTGAAAGTGCTTGCACCGGCACTGCTCATCTCTTGGCAAATTAATCGGCTCTTTCGGATTTCAGCATCACTTGTATGCGGATGATACTCAAATCTATCTATCAACCCCAGAGTTGTCACCAGTGGTTTTGGGCCAAGCCTCTGAATGAATCTCTGCCATCTCATCTTGGATGTCTTCTCGCCACCAGAAAACTCAATATTTCCAAAACGGAATTCATTATAGTCCTACCAGCAAAAGAACAGTTACGATCCTGATGTCTCCAAAACTGTTGACAACCCGACAATCTACCCTACCTTACAAGCTCGTTGCTTAGGGGTCATCCTTGACTCTGAACTGTCCTTTGTTCCCCATATTCAATCTGTCACCAAATCATGTTACATGCGTCTAAAAATATATCCAAAATCCGACCCTATCTCACCCAAGACACTACTAAATCCCTTATCCATGCACTCATTATATCCTGCATTGACTATTGCAATAGTCTCCTAATTGGTCTTCCCAAGAACAGACTCCCGCCACTGCAATCTGTTCTTAATGCTGTTGCTAGGCTGATCTTCCTAGCAAGATGCTCATCGTCTGCTGATCCGCTCTGCCAGTCTCTCCATTGGTTGCCTGTATTTTACCGTATTTAATATAAAATACTTCTACTCAAATAGAGTACCAGCATATATCTCTTTACTTATCTCAAAATATCTCACAACTCGACCACTCCGCTCTGCACAAGATCAGCGTCTCCCTTCTGCATGGATAACCAGCTCCCATTCACTATTACAGGACTTTCATCGGACTGCTCCCACCCTATGGAATGCCCTTCCACGCACTGGAATAAGACTCTCCACTAGCCTCCAAACTTTCAAGCGTTCCCTGAAAACTCACCTCTTCAGGCAAGCCTATCATATTTAAGTACCACACGCATAACCCTCTGAGGCACTTATCTATTATTTAGCTTCCCTTCTGGACTTGTAACTATGCTATTACTGGTGCCTGTCGCTGTGTTTCCCTACTATGTCCCTATAGATTGTAAGCTTGCAGCAGGGCCCTCTTACCTTTAAGTCTGTCTGTTGTGACCCAGTTTGTTTTGTCACTGTCAACAATGGTAAAGCGCAACAGAATATCTGCTGCGCTATATAAGAAACTGTAAGCAATAATAATAATTTTCATTTAGTGATTGCATGGTGCTTGTTTTGTATAAATGCTTTACCCAGTAATGGAGCCTCTTAAATGGCAATACAACCAAAGAGCTAATGCAGAAGAGCGATTGTTTTCCAGCAGCCTTCCTCTGCCACCAGGGAAAATTCATAGTAATTGCAGCAGGGTGAAACCCAACATCAAAGGCAAAGAAGCTGTCAGCACATTTAACTTTTCAACAAACTCTTCAGCTAATGAAAAAAAGGATGACCTCGCCACAACGTAGACTTACCGCTCCCAGGAGAATAATCAGCGTCTGCCTTTTACTTTCAATGCTCACTCCAGAGGCACAAAATAAAATGTCTAGTAATAATTCCACATAATTGTTGTTGGCTTGAAATGGCTGCATTGTGTCTTTATCAAGCTCGTTCATCTCACAGAAGATTTCAGTTTCACTCTACAATCGCCTTAACCCTCTGGCGGCCATATTGCAAATGCTCAGATATTGCTAAATGCAGAGATGTGTTGACAACATGACTTAGCATCAGTCACAACCAAACACTATGGTTTATCCATGAACATGTTATGCACGCTTTGATTGATAGGAACCATATAATTGGTATTATATATATATATATATATATATATATATATATTGTTTTTTTATAATAAGTAGGTATTTGTAATCATACCTTTTAATTTAAAATTGTCACAGAAGTAGAAATTGTTGTGCAGTTATTATACAAAATAATAATAAAAGAACCAAAGCATTGTGGGGATCTAATAGGTTGTGAGAGATTTTGTTAAAGTGCTCTAATTTTTTTAAGGTGGCAATCATTTACATTGCAAAACTAGGATGATTTTCTAAATGATTGCCGCTTTTAAAAAAATGTCAGAACTCTCCTAAAATCTTATTTCTAACCCCCTATAACATCTCCCCCTTATGTTTAACATAAAAACTAGATGCATCATAAGCTGCTTTGTTTATAAAGACAATTTACAAAAATAAACAATAAATCACACATTGATATACAATGTCCATAAAATTTGATAACTGATTGGTTTATAAGGAGATAGTATAGGATATTTTAGTTGCTAGCATCTTCCCTCGCAGTAAGGATGAGAATCCCCTCATTCTGCAGTGTTACAGGCCTTTAAGCAGGAATTTCCCTAGTTAACGAAGACTTCCTTTGGCAAGCTTATTCTAATGATATTACACTTTTATTTAAGTTTTATTAAATTTACTGCAATATATTAAACATTTAAAAAAAAACGGTACTTGTTTCCTAGAACGGCCACAATCGTGAGTGATCGTGGCTCTTAATTAAGGGACACGATCCTCACGATGTGGCCGATTTTTTACAATTTTTTCCATTTGATTGACAGAAATCGGGTCAATCGGTCGGTCGCGACCAATTAAAATCGGCCGCGATGCGACCGACCGATTGACCCGATTTTTCCATAGACTTCAATGTTAAAAAATCTTTTAACATTGAAATCGGTCGGTCTTGTGCCATTATAATGGCACAAGATGAGATGGACTTGATTAAGTCCATCTCACATAGGGAAAAATGATAAAAAAGGTGAAATGGGCCAATATGACCCATTTCACATTTTTTATGTGCCCGCCATGACCCCACGATAGACGTGAACCCGAAGCGTGGCGAGCGCAGCGAGCCCGCGAGGGGCGGCGGTGCGCGTCCTCCGACCTTTTCATTCCCCTACTATCCACTAGGGCGTGGAGTGAGAATATAATAGTGTGGCGAGCGCAGCGAGCCACCGAGCCCGAAGCGTGGCGAGCGCAGCGAGCCCCGCGAGGGGACGCGTATACCTGTGAAGTTAGACGCGTCCCCTCGCGGGGCTCGCTGCGCTCGCCACGCTTCGGGCTCGGTGGCTCGCTGCGCTCGCCACACTATTATATTCTCACTCCACGCCCTAGTGGATAGTAGGGGAATGAAAAGGTCGGAGGACGCGCACCGCCGCCCCTCGCGGGCTCGCTGCGCTCGCCACGCTTCGGGTTCACGTCTATCGTGGGGTCTAGCACACTTATTAACATTTGGGGGGGCAATTTAAACAAATCTGGTGTAAAAAAAAAAAAAATCGGGTGAAAAATCGGCAGATCGGATCGGTCGCATCGTATGCGACCAAATCGCATGCGATGCGATCGATCCGATTTTTTATCTTACGACCACAACGATCTAAATCGTTGTGGCCGTTCTAGGAAACAAGTACCAAAAAAACATATGAGCTTTGTAAATGTTTTGTTACTTAGCATATCTCCAAAAATCGGTAGGCAGCAATTTCCTGAGATCTGCGCATGCAGTAGTACACAAGCACTTAAACTGGGGTCACCTAACAACCGCAGTATAAGTAGTGATGGAGGGTGGTGATGACTCAATGGGTAGCATCAACTGGGCAGTGACAATGCAATGGGAGCAATGGCGTAGTGGCAATGATGTAACAGGGCAAGTATTTGTCAGGTGGTCCGGACAATGCAGGCGTATTAGGACTGCTCTTGAGACCAGAAACATAGCTGGCACCGGGTCATCCGGGGATGTGCAATCACTTCAATATGTGGCAAAGCACTCACACTTTTGCGATGTGCCCGCGGGACCCATCGTGTGGGGCAGCCTTGCCCTGTGTTGGATGGACCCCCACAGCCTTTTGCGGGAAGTTGCCGTTTTGTGTGAAGTTTTGCTAAACTGCAAGTTATGCTGAATTAGGTCCAATAGGATCTAAAATGCAAAATCTCTAATGGGCAAAACCATTTTGCAGTGCAGGTGGGGCAAATGAGTAAAAAAGTTAGATTTGTGTGAGGTGTTTCCAAACTTAAATATAAATTGCAGTGTAAAGCAAACAGTATTTACCCTGCACAGAAACCAAAAGGTGGGACATTGAGACAGTGTTCAGCTCATGGGACTGTCCTACTATATTCAGGACAATTGGGAGATATGCAAATGTTATCGAGAAAAAAGTATATTCTCACAGTGTTATGCCATGCCATTCTGCAGAAAGCCATTGTTTTAACGTGTTTGATATAACTCACCGACATTCAGGATTCCAACAGTCATTTCTCTGACATCGGAATCCCAACTGTCAGGATCCTGCCAGGGCCACCTATCCTGTTCTCCCTCTATGAGGGTCGTGAACATCGTAGAAATGACCGCCGAAATGACCGACTGTCAATGAGTCATCAAACACCCCTACAGCTGTCACTGCCCAGTGATCCCGTACTGTCATTCTTTTTTTTTTTTTGTGGTCTCTGTCCAAGCCTTTCCTTCCGCTACCCACTCCACCATAACAATATGACTGTATCATAGACTTTTCAATGGTTCAATGGTTACCTAGTTCTTCTAAGGGGACAGTAGCAAGAGGCAACCTATCATTTGCTCCACTTCACAGAGCTCACATTCAACAGTATACATTATTTACACCGTCCTAATATGGTCATATCCATACAAGGGAAGGAACAAGAAGATTCTGGGCCTACACCTGAGACACCTGCCCTTGCTGACCTGGTGTTCTTTACATCTGTACAGGAAACAAAACAAAAGTACCTCCATGCAACTTACCTCTCTGTCCCAACAATAGGCTCTATCTGTAACCGAGGACTTGCTAGGCATGTCTGCTTTTAGTACATGGAACATGGAAAGATATCCAGACACTCCTACATCCCCATTAATCTGTCTCTGTAAAGTCAGAAAAGCCTTCAAATAAAGACTTACTGATGTTGAACAGGAGATTGCAGGAGACTGCCTACATGGATTCGCATGTGCCAACATCGATGTGTGAATGAGCGCTAACAGTGATCTTTGTTACTTGTGTTCTAAGGGCCATATTCAGACCTGATCACTGGGATTTTAATTTTCGGAGCCCCGAGATCAGGTAAACGCCGCTCCACCAGAGTTTCTAACCTCCCCTGTGCACGGCTGCAAATGCGTTTGCAGATGTGCACACAGGGAGAAATACATTCGCAATCAATCACCAGCTGATGGATTTTCCCCAGTTTACAGCCGCCGAGAAAGTCTAGACTTACCTGGCGATGCACTATCCGTGGGGAGATGGAGGCCTCAGCTGACATCAGAGGCCCTCCCTCCTACCACTGGCTTCACTCGTAGGGCCCCAAGTGATTACCAACTGGCCACGCATGCGCACGGTACGCAGTGTGCATGCGCGGTTTTCTGATCATTACTCGGGCTGCAGATTCGCAACTCAACGATAGGGTCTGAATCAGGTACTAAGGGTAGATTTACTCTCCAAATAGATGATCTTCTTTTATTGATTATATTAGATAAACAACAGGTAGAATTTCATTGGTTGCTATGAACAACAACTCACCTTTCCTTTTTTAGAAGTTTTAGTAAACATATTGTTTTGTAATCTATTTCCCCATATTACTTCAACCCCGCAAGGCGTTTTGATGTATATGAGACTGAAGTCTGACATTTCCAGGGACGAACAATTTAGCAAATCTAATCACAATTTATTTGCTCACCTCTGCTTGTGATTAACAGGTCAAATCACAGGTCTATTGTGACCGAGCACTACATCAGCCCTTCCTTAGCAGCAATTTATAGCAGCTTTTCTACTTCAACACAGACAGGGTTTAATTCACTTGTTGCAAGGACATGGCTGAATTTACAAGCAATATGGTCTAGTTCTCATACTTGCAACTTTTATTCCCCCCACACCTTGATAAATAACATTTGTCTGTGTTTTCAGATGGTTTGATGAGTAATGTCTTACACAAGTTTTGTAGCTTCTTGTGATGCTTTCTGTACCTTACAGCTTGAGCATTAGCAATGAAAAGATTAATGATCAGAGAAGATTTATGATCAGGCCCTATCTGTTATCTTTGATGTAACCATGGCAACATTAATTGCATAAACTGAAGAGTGTTCTCATGTCTTTGGATTTTGTGTATGATAATACTGTACAGTTCACCTGAAATTCCTGATATGTGTGTACAAATAACTATCGCCCTTATTCTGGTTGGTGCGGCCGGAGCCGCACACGGTGCTCCGGCCGCACAAACCAATCCCCGCCCACGAGACGGATCGCCACGGCCGTCCGTACACGGACGGCTGGCGATCCGCATAAAAATGGTGGAGGCGTACGCCTCCACCATGGTGGGAGCTGCCCCCTGCATTCGATGGTCGTCGACCATCGAAGGCAGGTCCGCACGCCCCAGCAGCTCCCGCAAGCTGAGACCACACGGACAATCGTCCGTGTGCTAGCTTGTATGGGGGCTGAGAGCTGACATCCGGCGACGTCAGCTTTCCGCCCCCATGAGTTGCGTCATACCCTCATTACCATGCATACGCCCCGCGTTTGCATGGGAACGCCCATGAAACGCGGGGCGTACACATAGGGAAATGAGGGTATGAAGCCCCTCACGCCCCTATACGCCCCCTTTGCGGCGGACGAAATACGTCTGCGGCGAAGGGGGCTGCACATGCGCAGATTGACCTCTGCGCATGTGCAGAATAAAAACATCGGCGGTACGGCCGCACGCGGGCCGTACCGTCCGAACCAGAATAAGGGCCTTTGTGTGGCATATACAATACACTTTAACACATACACAAACCACACACATTTCAAGTTTGCCAATTTTCGTGAGACAGTCCCATTTTTGTGGTTGTCCCACCAGCGGGCAGCAGTGTCCCTCGGTGGTGGTGGCAGTGGAGACACCTGTCAAAAGCTGCTCTGTCCAGCAGGAGACACACGGACTAAGTGCATGCAAGCAGCTCACAGAGCGCTGGCTATCCCCCCATAGTGATGGCAAATGGGGGCCTGATTCAAGATCGTGGTATTGCAGTGAATCCACTTCCCCTTTTACAGAGACCACACAACCTTTTTGGAAATTCTCCTGTGGCCCACGAGAAGTCTCAAATCTATCGTTGAAGATGTTGGCAGGTAAGTGCAAACAATATAACATATTGGTTTGGGGCATACATGCCTACTTTTGACTAGTTTCAGGGAGATTTCATACCTCTCAACTTGTGCATGGTTAAAATTGGGACCCCTGGAAAATGGGTGGAGCTACAAAAAGTTGGGCGTGGTCTCCTGTAAAGTGAGCATTGCCCAGTGCAACAACACCCGTTTCGGGGGGAGTGCCCCCTGCTCCCTCCCTGCACTGTAGAGATGCCCTGCACATGTGCACAGCATCTCTTCATGGATCACCGGTGATCTCTGGCTCCCCTCAACTGCCACCCCCTGCCAACAGGACACTGCTCCCCCTAGAGGGACAGCAAAACAATTAGCAGAACTGTCCCACTGTAATCAGGACAGGTGGGAGGTATGAGATTCTAGATAGTGTGAGAGATTGCATGGCATGCAGATGAGGGGACATGTCATGCATAAAGAGGTTGGGGCCAGCAAAAATACAGGAGTCACCTTTACACACACAAAGGGGATAGTACTAGTTTACAATAACACACACACAGAGGTCACCTATACACACAAGAAGGGGACAGTGCCAGCTTACACACACGCAGGTCTGTGCTACTCTCTCTCTCTCTCTCTCTACATATATATATATATATATATATATATATATATATAAACACACAGGGGTCCGTCCCCTATAGACACAAATTGGGGTCAGTGCCAAGCAACACACACACACCACACAGCTTCCTAAACATAGTGCTAGCCTATGGAGCTGTTGAAGGAGAAGTGCAAACACTAACCTGCTAACCGAGCACTCAGCCTCTCCTCTGAGCTCTCAGCTGGCCACAGCTGTCAGTCTCCCCACCAGCTGCTATCAGCACTAGCTCCCTGACTCCCCCCTCCTAGATGTCTCCAGCTTGCAGGGGGTCAGGGCAAGATGGGAGGGATCTATTGCTGCTGCCACACCCACTGGAGAGGGAGCTGTGATAAAGTCTTCCAAACGCATGCATGCGCAGCCTGGATTTTCAGAAGGGGCTTGAGAATTCAGGAGTATTGGGAGGGCTTTGTGGGGTATCGGGGGTCTGGCTAAAATGGGAGCCTCCTGCAGAATGCAGGATTGTCGGCAAGCCGGATTTGGGGTGAATAACCAGGTTGCTTTTAAATTATATTAGGCAGATGTACTAAGCCTTGAAGAGTGACAAAGTGGAGAGAGTTAAACTACTAACCCATCAGCTCCTGTCAAGTCACAAAATCACTACATGACAGTTAGGGGCTGATTGGCTGGTACCTTGTCTCTCTCCACTGTATATCTCTCCAAGGATTAGTGCAACTGCCTCTTTATTTCTCTCCAAGGCTTGATACATTTGACCCACAGCAAGTGTAATCCAGCTCTGTTGTGTGTTGTGCAGTTGATAACTAGGGGGGTTATCCTAGTCCTTCTTAAGGCATTCTCCCCAGCAATGCAGAGCCGGTGATAGTTTCCTGTTTCCTGGTTTGCAATTTCCTGGTCTAGATTGTCTTGTTCTGCCAACTATCTTGTCCTGCTGCAGTCTGGGTCCAGTCATCCTGTGCCTTATGCAGGATTCTTCCTGGGACGTGCTGCTGCTACCTTTCCTGCGTGAGCCTGCTGACTCTCAAGCATCTGGGAACCACTACCTTCCATCTTATGCCCGGTGTCGTGAGTAGTCTTAGGCTACGGTTAGGTTGCACTGTGGTGCATGACAGTTGCCCAAGAGGAGGTTGGGAATTATACCTCCAGTTTATTTATGTGGGGTTGTTCCCCTTTAAGTTGTGCTAGGAACAACTTGTCTGTGTGCGACGAGGTCGCTTGGTGTTTGGTTGCGACAGGGTCGCTTGACTTTTGTTGCTTGACTGTTGTTTTGGTTGCGAAGGAGTCGCAGTATTTTCATTAATATTTTCCATACTTCTGTCACTTCAGGGACTTGTACTTCTGCATTATCCTCTTTAGTCGGGGTTATTACTTTAGTCAGATTGTCCTCTTGGACCTATCCTTGGCGGTCATCGTGGGCTTGTCACTACCTAACACCGGAGCTTGGGCGGGCCTAACTCACCCTTTCAGCCGTGGCGGCTACACCTTTTTTTACCTGGCAGACCCGTTTTTGGAAACTGAACTAGGCCGTATTATTGGATTATATATAATCTCCAGTATCACTTGGGATGAAAAACTAGTTTTGTTTCAGTTCATGGCGTAACCTATTTATTAAAAGGTCTTGTTACCACAAGCAATAGACACCATCGAAGAAACTATTCTTCCTAAGAAATATACCCTTATAATATCATAATAACTATCTCAACCTGGAGAAGCCCTGAGATTATAAAACACCTGATTTATTTATAATAGTTATATATTACTGCAGAATATATTGTCACTATATAATATAATACAATAATAATTTTACTTTCTCTGTAAAAACAGCTTTTCCTCTATATCCCCCACTGATACGTTTCTAAAGATGTTACATATACTGTATAATTGTTAATGGTACAAAGCATTTCTATATAACTCCCCTATGGAATCCTATCCCATATTATTCCAATATGTAAATGTCCCTTACTGTGTGAAATTTACCACGTGTCTGCAGGGCCTACCTATTAAAGATGCCATTAGAATTGAATGCAGATTTGCTATACTCAGTTTTCCCACATTTATTAAATTGCTCTAACAAATCTGCATGGTTAAGAGGTGGGGTGCTTGGAGCTCCCTCCCAGCCTGCTTTTTCCGAACAGCTGAATCAGGACAATAGAAATTACATCACTTGTTGCTATTTAGTTCATGGCCAGCTTCTAAATGTAACACAAAAGAGTATTACTTATTTCAGCCTAAGATCAGCCTAGCATTAGCATTTAAAATAGATTGCAGTGGTGAGAGTCTGTTATTGGGAATACCAGTTAGAAGACTATTGCAATAATCAATGCGGGATATAATGAGTGCATGGATAAATGATTTAGTAGTCTTGTATGAGATAGGGTCGTATTTTGGATATGTTTTTTAGATGCATGTAATATGATTTAGAAACCGATTGAATGTGGGGAACAAAGGACAGTTCAGAGTCAAGGATGACCCCTAGGCAACGAGCTTGTGGTGTAGGGTAGATTGTCTTGTTGTCAACAGTTATGGAGATATCAGGATGGTAACTGTTCTTGGCCGGAGGGAATATAAGTAATTCCGTTTTGGAAATATTGAGTTTGAGGTGGGGAGAAGATATCCAGGATGAGATGGCAGAGAGGCATTCAGAGACTCGGCCCAAGACCACTGGTGACAATTCTGGGGTTGATAGATAGGTTTGAGTATCATCCACATACAAGTGATACTGAAATCTGAAAGAGCTGATTAGTTTGCCAAGAGATGAGGTATAGCTTGAGAAAAGCAGGAGGACCTAAAACTAAGCCTTGCGGAACTCCAACTGACAGAGGTAGTGAGAAGGAGGTAGAGTCAAAGAAGCGAACAATGAAAGAGTGATCAGTTAAGATGAGAACCAGGAAAGGGCTGTATCATTAAGACCAAAGGAGTGCAGTATTTGTATGTGAAGAGTACAGTATGATCAACAGTGTTAAACGCAGCAGAAAGATCTAGAAGAATAAGTAGCGAGTAATGGCCTTTAGACTTGGCAGTTACCAGATCATTCACCACTTTAGTCAGTGCTGTTTTAGTGGAGTGTTGGGAATGAAAGCCTAACTGAAGTGGGTCTAACAGGGTGATAGATTTAAGAAAGTGTGTGAGGCAAGAGCAGGGGCATAGCGAGGGCGGAGCACGAGCTCCGGGCTCCTGAAGATCAGAGGGCGTCGGAGCTGTGCCTGCACCACCAGCTCGCCCTCCAGCCCTGCACCGCCAGCTCTGCAGGCTCCCGCGCCTGCTCCCAGCTGCCTGCTCCCCCGCCCGCTCCTGGCTTCCCGCCCTTATTCTGGTTGGTGCGGCCGGAGCCGCACACGGTGCTCCGGCCGCACAAACCAATCCCCGCCCACGAGACGGATCGCCACGGCCGTCCGTACACGGACGGCTGGCGATCCGCATAAAAATGGTGGAGGCGTACGCCTCCACCATGGTGGGAGCTGCCCCCTGCATTCGATGGTCGTCGACCATCGAAGGCAGGTCCGCACGCCCCAGCAGCTCCCGCAAGCTGAGACCACACGGACAATCGTCCGTGTGCTAGCTTGTATGGGGGCTGAGAGCTGACATCCGGCGACGTCAGCTTTCCGCCCCCATGAGTTGCGTCATACCCTCATTACCATGCATACGCCCCGCGTTTGCATGGGAACGCCCATGAAACGCGGGGCGTACACATAGGGAAATGAGGGTATGAAGCCCCTCACGCCCCTATACGCCCCCTTTGCGGCGGACGAAATACGTCTGCGGCGAAGGGGGCTGCACATGCGCAGATTGACCTCTGCGCATGTGCAGAATAAAAACATCGGCGGTACGGCCGCACGCGGGCCGTACCGTCCGAACCAGAATAAGGGCCTTTGTGTGGCATATACAATACACTTTAACACATACACAAACCACACACATTTCAAGTTTGCCAATTTTCGTGAGACAGTCCCATTTTTGTGGTTGTCCCACCAGCGGGCAGCAGTGTCCCTCGGTGGTGGTGGCAGTGGAGACACCTGTCAAAAGCTGCTCTGTCCAGCAGGAGACACACGGACTAAGTGCATGCAAGCAGCTCACAGAGCGCTGGCTATCCCCCCATAGTGATGGCAAATGGGGGCCTGATTCAAGATCGTGGTATTGCAGTGAATCCACTTCCCCTTTTACAGAGACCACACCACCTTTTTGGAAATTCTCCTGTGGCCCACGAGAAGTCTCAAATCTATCGTTGAAGATGTTGGCAGGTAAGTGCAAACAATATAACATATTGGTTTGGGGCATACATGCCTACTTTTGACTAGTTTCAGGGAGATTTCATACCTCTCAACTTGTGCATGGTTAAAATTGGGACCCCTGGAAAATGGGTGGAGCTACAAAAAGTTGGGCGTGGTCTCCTGTAAAGTGAGCATTGCCCAGTGCAACAACACCCGTTTCGGGGGGAGTGCCCCCTGCTCCCTCCCTGCACTGTAGAGATGCCCTGCACATGTGCACAGCATCTCTTCATGGATCACCGGTGATCTCTGGCTCCCCTCAACTGCCACCCCCTGCCAACAGGACACTGCTCCCCCTAGAGGGACAGCAAAACAATTAGCAGAACTGTCCCACTGTAATCAGGACAGGTGGGAGGTATGAGATTCTAGATAGTGTGAGAGATTGCATGGCATGCAGATGAGGGGACATGTCATGCATAAAGAGGTTGGGGCCAGCAAAAATACAGGAGTCACCTTTACACACACAAAGGGGATAGTACTAGTTTACAATAACACACACACAGAGGTCACCTATACACACAAGAAGGGGACAGTGCCAGCTTACACACACGCAGGTCTGTGCTACTCTCTCTCTCTCTCTCTCTACATATATATATATATATATATATATATATATATAAACACACAGGGGTCCGTCCCCTATAGACACAAATTGGGGTCAGTGCCAAGCAACACACACACACCACACAGCTTCCTAAACATAGTGCTAGCCTATGGAGCTGTTGAAGGAGAAGTGCAAACACTAACCTGCTAACCGAGCACTCAGCCTCTCCTCTGAGCTCTCAGCTGGCCACAGCTGTCAGTCTCCCCACCAGCTGCTATCAGCACTAGCTCCCTGACTCCCCCCTCCTAGATGTCTCCAGCTTGCAGGGGGTCAGGGCAAGATGGGAGGGATCTATTGCTGCTGCCACACCCACTGGAGAGGGAGCTGTGATAAAGTCTTCCAAACGCATGCATGCGCAGCCTGGATTTTCAGAAGGGGCTTGAGAATTCAGGAGTATTGGGAGGGCTTTGTGGGGTATCGGGGGTCTGGCTAAAATGGGAGCCTCCTGCAGAATGCAGGATTGTCGGCAAGCCGGATTTGGGGTGAATAACCAGGTTGCTTTTAAATTATATTAGGCAGATGTACTAAGCCTTGAAGAGTGACAAAGTGGAGAGAGTTAAACTACTAACCCATCAGCTCCTGTCAAGTCACAAAATCACTACATGACAGTTAGGGGCTGATTGGCTGGTACCTTGTCTCTCTCCACTGTATATCTCTCCAAGGATTAGTACAACTGCCTCTTTATTTCTCTCCAAGGCTTGATACATTTGACCCACAGCAAGTGTAATCCAGCTCTGTTGTGTGTTGTGCAGTTGATAACTAGGGGGGTTATCCTAGTCCTTCTTAAGGCATTCTCCCCAGCAATGCAGAGCCGGTGATAGTTTCCTGTTTCCTGGTTTGCAATTTCCTGGTCTAGATTGTCTTGTTCTGCCAACTATCTTGTCCTGCTGCAGTCTGGGTCCAGTCATCCTGTGCCTTATGCAGGATTCTTCCTGGGACGTGCTGCTGCTACCTTTCCTGCGTGAGCCTGCTGACTCTCAAGCATCTGGGAACCACTACCTTCCATCTTATGCCCGGTGTCGTGAGTAGTCTTAGGCTACGGTTAGGTTGCACTGTGGTGCATGACAGTTGCCCAAGAGGAGGTTGGGAATTATACCTCCAGTTTATTTATGTGGGGTTGTTCCCCTTTAAGTTGTGCTAGGAACAACTTGTCTGTGTGCGACGAGGTCGCTTGGTGTTTGGTTGCGACAGGGTCGCTTGACTTTTGTTGCTTGACTGTTGTTTTGGTTGCGAAGGAGTCGCAGTATTTTCATTAATATTTTCCATACTTCTGTCACTTCAGGGACTTGTACTTCTGCATTATCCTCTTTAGTCGGGGTTATTACTTTAGTCAGATTGTCCTCTTGGACCTATCCTTGGCGGTCATCGTGGGCTTGTCACTACCTAACACCGGAGCTTGGGCGGGCCTAACTCACCCTTTCAGCCGTGGCGGCTACACCTTTTTTTACCTGGCAGACCCGTTTTTGGAAACTGAACTAGGCCGTATTATTGGATTATATATAATCTCCAGTATCACTTGGGATGAAAAACTAGTTTTGTTTCAGTTCATGGCGTAACCTATTTATTAAAAGGTCTTGTTACCACAAGCAATAGACACCATCGAAGAAACTATTCTTCCTAAGAAATATACCCTTATAATATCATAATAACTATCTCAACCTGGAGAAGCCCTGAGATTATAAAACACCTGATTTATTTATAATAGTTATATATTACTGCAGAATATATTGTCACTATATAATATAATACAATAATAATTTTACTTTCTCTGTAAAAACAGCTTTTCCTCTATATCCCCCACTGATACGTTTCTAAAGATGTTACATATACTGTATAATTGTTAATGGTACAAAGCATTTCTATATAACTCCCCTATGGAATCCTATCCCATATTATTCCAATATGTAAATGTCCCTTACTGTGTGAAATTTACCACGTGTCTGCAGGGCCTACCTATTAAAGATGCCATTAGAATTGAATGCAGATTTGCTATACTCAGTTTTCCCACATTTATTAAATTGCTCTAACAAATCTGCATGGTTAAGAGGTGGGGTGCTTGGAGCTCCCTCCCAGCCTGCTTTTTCCGAACAGCTGAATCAGGACAATAGAAATTACATCACTTGTTGCTATTTAGTTCATGGCCAGCTTCTAAATGTAACACAAAAGAGTATTACTTATTTCAGCCTAAGATCAGCCTAGCATTAGCATTTAAAATAGATTGCAGTGGTGAGAGTCTGTTATTGGGAATACCAGTTAGAAGACTATTGCAATAATCAATGCGGGATATAATGAGTGCATGGATAAATGATTTAGTAGTCTTGTATGAGATAGGGTCGTATTTTGGATATGTTTTTTAGATGCATGTAATATGATTTAGAAACCGATTGAATGTGGGGAACAAAGGACAGTTCAGAGTCAAGGATGACCCCTAGGCAACGAGCTTGTGGTGTAGGGTAGATTGTCTTGTTGTCAACAGTTATGGAGATATCAGGATGGTAACTGTTCTTGGCCGGAGGGAATATAAGTAATTCCGTTTTGGAAATATTGAGTTTGAGGTGGGGAGAAGATATCCAGGATGAGATGGCAGAGAGGCATTCAGAGACTCGGCCCAAGACCACTGGTGACAATTCTGGGGTTGATAGATAGGTTTGAGTATCATCCACATACAAGTGATACTGAAATCTGAAAGAGCTGATTAGTTTGCCAAGAGATGAGGTATAGCTTGAGAAAAGCAGGAGGACCTAAAACTAAGCCTTGCGGAACTCCAACTGACAGAGGTAGTGAGAAGGAGGTAGAGTCAAAGAAGCGAACAATGAAAGAGTGATCAGTTAAGATGAGAACCAGGAAAGGGCTGTATCATTAAGACCAAAGGAGTGCAGTATTTGTATGTGAAGAGTACAGTATGATCAACAGTGTTAAACGCAGCAGAAAGATCTAGAAGAATAAGTAGCGAGTAATGGCCTTTAGACTTGGCAGTTACCAGATCATTCACCACTTTAGTCAGTGCTGTTTTAGTGGAGTGTTGGGAATGAAAGCCTAACTGAAGTGGGTCTAACAGGGTGATAGATTTAAGAAAGTGTGTGAGGCAAGAGCAGGGGCATAGCGAGGGCGGAGCACGAGCTCCGGGCTCCTGAAGATCAGAGGGCGTCGGAGCTGTGCCTGCACCACCAGCTCGCCCTCCAGCCCTGCACCGCCAGCTCTGCAGGCTCCCGCGCCTGCTCCCAGCTGCCTGCTCCCCCGCCCGCTCCCGGCTTCCCGGTGTGCCGAGTGACGTGCATGGCCCGCCGGGTCAGACTTCACAAACAACTGCGGGGTGGGGTGAGGAGGCGCAGCGCTACTATGGACAATGTGCACTGCTGGTCCCCTCCTCTCCCCTCCACTGATTGGCGGCGGCATCACTGGTTCTCCTCCCAGCTCCTGCACTGCCTCTGCCGCTGGATCGACTCCTCTGCTTCCTGCTGCTGCCATCCACCCTCCTCATGGCCCGCTGGCTGTATCCCTGGAGCACAGGGTAAGGAGCAGGCACGGGGGGGGAGCAAACAAGGGGGAGGCATGGAGAAAGGAGCAGGCATTGGGGGGACAACGGGGGTTGTAATGAGCAGGCACAGTGTAGGCATCAGGCACAGGGGGCACAGGGGGCACAGGGTAAGCACATGGGGCACAGGGTAGACATCAGACACAGGGGGCACATGGTAAGGAGCAGGCACAGGGGACACAGCATACACACCACTGGGTGAGAGTAGACAAATCTCTCCAGTAGCTTGGAGAGGCATGGGAGCTGAGAGATAGAAGGGTAGTTCGAAAGAGAGTTGGGGTCAGAATTGTGTTTTTTCAGAATTAGAGTAATCACTGCATGTTTGAACAGAGAAGGAAAAGAACCAGTAGCAATAGAGAGACTGCAGATTTTAGTTAAGGTTGGGATAAGCACAGAAGATAGAGTTTTAATGACTTGAGCAGGTATAGGATTAAGGGGAGTGTGGATACTTTTTTTGCTCAAATGAAGAGAAAGTACCAGAGGGTTCGGGTGCGGAAGAAAGTGGTATGTTGTGGAAGAGCATACCAATTCATCTATGTATGTATGCAACAATGTGTGCAACAATGTGGAGAATCTATTAAAACCTGCGATGACACAATAAAAATCTGCAATGCATATTAATTGTATTTTTAAAACATGCACCTATTCTGCAGTACCTTATAACAACATCACCTTACACACACTGGGTACACACTGGACAAGCTGCAACGGGCCAATACTATTTAACAATAAATCATAGCCATGTAAACACTTCATGCTCTACTATACAATAGTACATTATATCACTATGTGGGTACACACTACAAGATTTTGTGTTAACGATATACACAATAACAATATCGTAATGATACCATCGGGCATATCATTCAATAATCACTGTATTGTTAACGATGCTCGCTCCCACGGATCGTTAATGATAACCACTATCAGACAATCCCTACATCTGATGATATCATCAGTGACTGCATGGTTGGCGGGGGTCCCGGTGGCGTCACTGAATGGACATTATCATTCAGTGTTTAACCTGTGGAACATTTGTTGGTGACGCAAATCAAGCCTGATTTAGACCTGCTCGCTGGGCTGAGATTGTTCAGAAGCCAGCAAGCAGGTATACGCCGCCTTGCTAAACGCACGACTCCCACTCCCCCACCCCTGTACACCATCAAATGATTTTCCCCAGGACTCACTCTGCACTGCAAAGGCCGTGGGGACGAAGGAGGCCACTGCTGACGTCAGCGACCCTCCCTCCATTCGGGTGGGGAATGCCTGCTGTTTCTGGGGGATGCCCAGAAAATGCTGGTGGCATGCCCCCAAACGCCTGCACGGTGAAGGAGTCTGAATCTGGCCCATTGTATAGTGTGTACATGGCATTAGTGAACTGCATCGTACATTGCACCATCACATCTGGTGTCCAGCATATCAGGCGGGAAGATGCCACCCCACAATTCAGCAAATGATGGATATGATGTACAGACTATATGCTGGACATAGCGATCCACCGCAGATCACAAGATTGGGCAATAATTATTGCACCCAGTTTAACATTAATTCATATGGATTTGCTCAATAGAGCTTACAATCTAACATAAATGTTACCCACATATAGTGGTCCTGCCACATTTTTTACATTATTCCGATGGAGCCCTAGATAATAGTGACTCTTTATTTTTATTATACGACATGCGCCAAGGCATCTAATTCTCTAAGCCTTATGTGCCACTATCCCACTGCGTTTGCACTACTTGATATGTTTCCAGCTCCTCTCTAATGAGCACTGCAGAATTACAACTAATTACCGATGTAAATGATGCTAGTGAGGAAGAGAGGGGGGAGTGTGAGGGATTGGACTGGCTGTGTGCAACTTTGCAGTAAAGAGCTTTCTACCTCAGCAGAAAATTTATCTTAGGAGACAATGTCAACTTTTTCTAATTAACAGCCATATTTTTTTTTTTTACAACGGTTAACAGTTTCCTGACTGAGACTTAATTACACCGCTCTTGCCAATATTAAACAGGAGTCACAGTAAACTATTTCAGTAAATATTATGTTCAGATTGCAAAGACCACAATGTTTAAAACACTTTGAAATATTTAAAAGGAGATCAATTATTTTGCGTATCCTAAACGCCCATATCACTTTCTAGCAACATGTACACATTTTATTTTTTTATTATTATTTTTCGCAACAAAAAAAAAAATTAAATGTTGTCACTGTAATGGCCATACACACAATGGGAGTTATTGGTTTGCAAAATCAAATTCCTTCTTTAATGGACAAAACCATGTGCACTGCTGGTGGGGCTGATGTAACATGTGCAGAGAGAGTTAGATTTGGGTGGGGTGTGTTCAAACTAAAATCTAAATTACAGTGTAAGAATAAAGCAGCCAGTATTTACTTTGCACAGAAACAAAATAACTCACCCAAATCTAACTCTCTCTGCACATGTTACAATCAACCCCACCAGTAGTGCACATGGTTTTGTCCATTAAAAAAGGAATTTGCTTTTGAAAACCAACCAGAATAACCACCAATGTGTTCAGTGAAAGATATTGTTGAACAATTTACCTTGAACTTTCCAGGGTCCTTGCCTAAGGATATTGCACAGGCTGAATGATATGCCGAAAGCCAAATTACTCTAGACTCTAGTAATATTCACCATTCTGTGGACAACATAGCCAAAATTGAGCTGCATATACAGACAATGGAAACCTCTCCTTAGCGTCCCGTGGGAGCACGCATTGTTCATTGTTTGTCGCATACACACTGGCCAATATTTTGAACGATAGGGCCAAAATAAGCGATATTGTTCAAAATATCGGCCAGTATGTACTCCTGTATCGGCTATGCTGCGTGAGAACGATATTAAGTGTACACACTAGGCGATAGCGCTCACGCTATCAGTCAGTGACATCATCCTCCCCACGCTCCAGATTGAGCTGCATGTACAGATGACAGGGGGGGTCATTATCTATATTGACTTAACATAATGGATATATATATATGTTACATAGTTACATAGTAGGTAAGGCTGAAAAAAGACTTGCGTCCATCTAGTTCAACCTGGTATAGATATCCATTGCTGATTTAGGATTTAGGTAGGTTCTGGTATTTTACAGACAAATTATATTTCTTATTTGTACCCATGGATGTTTTTCTCCAGTAAATGTTTGTCCAACTTTGCCTTGAACGCATTTAATGAGCCAGCCGTTACCACCTCTCTGGGAAGAGAGTTCCAGAGTTTGACTGTTCTGAACGTAAAGAAATTCTTTCTACTAGCTGAATGAAATCTTTTTTTCTTCTAATCTATACTCCTATATTCCTTTCTAGTACAAAAGAGGGTGTGTGACAGTTCCTTATATTGGCCCTTGATATACTTGTACATGTTGAGCATGTCCCCCCTTAAACGTCTCTTTTCTAATGTAAATAGTCCCAAATTGCTTAATCTCTCCCGTAGCTTAAATTCTCCATTCCCCTAATAAGCTTTGTTGCCCGCTTTGGACTTTTTTTATTTCTTTGATGTCCTTTTTATAGTGTGGGGCCCAGAACTGCACTCCGTACTCGAGGTGAGGTCTCACCAATGCTTTATACAGTGGCATAATTACCCTTGAGTCCCTAGTTTCCATTCCCCTCTTAATACATGCCAGAATTTTGTTGGCCTTTTTTGTAACTACATTACAATGGGCACTACATCCTAGTTTGCTGTCTACATTTTGTTATGTAATATAGTCAAAGATTTTGACCATATATCGCTCGGTACACAGCTTAAGATAGAAAGATAGATCTATGCAAATCCCTTTTATCTATATAATGGAAAAAAAAACATATTTACCATTAAGTAAATAAGTAGTAAAATATAAGTAAATAGAATCTTGTGCATTTTGCATGGATACAGTATATCGGTGAAGATACATAATAATGGCAGTAGATTTTAGTAACAGTACTTCTGCTTTGTTGTGTTTTTAAGCACCTACCTCTCTGTATCCAGCACAATATATGAACAATTTAGACATCAAGGGGGAAATGTAATAGGGTGAGGAAATCAGAAAGTGAGAGATTTGGTAAGAAATCTCCAGGGTTTTTTTAAAGCAGCAATCAGTTACAATTCAAAATCAAACTGGTTTTGCAGTGTAAATGATTTCCGCTTTAAAAAAATGGGGATTTCTTATCAAATCTCTCACTTTCTGATTCTCTCATCCTATTAAATTTCACCCATGATCTATTTTCTGAAATTAAATGAGTCATTTAATTATTTCTTACTCATTCTGTGATAAATCTACCGGTAATTACAGATGAAGACGAGCCCCATCCTTTGTTTTAAAATATGGTGGTGCCGCGTTCAATAAATACTGTAAGTCAATACATAATACTATAAATCCCTGTTAAAATGTATGTTTAAAACTTTTTATTGCCAAGTTTCTTTGCAGGAAGAAAGTGCATTATAATAAAAACCATGCAGGGCAACATACATTTGCGGCACAATACATTTGTCCCCATTAGCAGCATGAATGCAGTCTACCTTTGGTCATAACACCTTCATAGCCTAACAAATATGGTCACATCAGAGATAAGCTGCAGCAGAGGAAATATCTTTTTTCCCCCTCTCTCTGTCTCCTCCGACACATCCCCTGCTCTTTTTCTCATCATTAAGCTGGTGCCTTGAGATGATGTACCATCCCTATGTGGGCCTCTGAAAACCACTTCTAGGCGTACAGGAGTCGTGCTGAGTGGCTCTGATAGCAGAGATAATGGGAGCGAATGGGATGCAACGAACTGTTCTAATGACACCAGCTAGGGAAGAGACAACAGTAAGAATAAATAAATGTTAACTATTTTCCTCTTAGAGACATTTGCATTTATTGCCATTAAGTTCATTTAACTAAAAGCAGGGGGAAAAAAAAAAAAAAGAAAAAAGACCTTAGTACTTGCATAATGAAAGTCTAAAATAAATTAAGTCTCGTGCGGTGCACTTAAGGCAATTTTACATATACTGTAAGACAGACTATGCATTTCTATATAGACGCACATATATTTATATGCTGTGTGTATATATTTAGATATATTCTTTCTTTATGTTTTGAACAGACCACTTTCCATTTTCTTACTATTTCCAGGAAGCATTTGTAGGCTTTTAATTTGGGCCGTGTAATTTTGGTACCAACGCTTGGTCGCTTTTCGTTGTGAAATTGGGAGGAATGCAAACAAGATTTCAGCTCATTAAACAGGGGCAAACACTAGAGAAATTGCAGTTACTTATGGAAATGACTTTTAAACATGCACAGTATTTACTTGCATTGCCTGCGCTGAAATTTTGCAAAGATTATACATTTGAATAATTCACTGCAGGACAATTAAAGGGTTGGCTTCATTTCCAATGTCCTACTTTACTTCTCAATGGGAAAAAATACTGGGAAAATTCACACGGTAGGAAGAGAAATATGGATCCTGTGTTGTGTAGGAGGCCAAGTAATGATACAAATAAACAGAGGTTTTTAGAAGAATAAGGCTAATGAACTTAGTGAAAAGATTTATTTTAGAGATCCTCAAGGCTACAGACAGACACATTAAAAATAATTGGTATGCAAATCAATGGCAAGGCTTGTGCAAGCAATACAATGTCCATCATCTCCAAGAGCTATTTCCATGTTTGTGTAGCCGTGGGTTCTGGGAGGGGGTCTGCAAAAGGAGTATAATCATCTCCATCTCTTCCATAAGGAATTAATCCTGCAGGGGATATGGGTTTAGCCATAAATGGGTGTATCTCACAATTAGAGATGTGCACCGGCCACTTTTAGTGTTTCGTCAAATGTGTTTTGGATCAGTATCTCTGGAAGTGTTTTGGATCTGGATCAGTTCCAAAACACCACCCTTCAGTGTTTCGTGTTTTGGAACTGTATTTTTTTGCTAAAATCGCATTTTTTTTCTTACTCCTATGCTATTATTAGCCCCAATAACATTAATTTCCACTCATTTTCAGTAGAGATGAGCGGGTTCGGATTGAGGGAATACGACACCCCTGGACACCCCCAAACCGAACCCGCTCTCCGGGCCTGTTTGGGAATTCCCACCCAGACTTGGATTGCGGGTCTCCGGATCTTGCGAGATCCGGACCCATTAAAGGGGTGGGCGGCCAGGCGCCATCTTCGTTCCAGTCTGGGAGAGTGAAGTGTCCCGCATGCCTCCACTGACTGACAGACTGCCCGCCTGCCTGCCATCCCGCTCGCCCACCCGACATCAAGCTGCTTCTACTATACATTTTTACAGTACACCACAGTCCACCAGTCCATTTCAAACTGAAAGTGCTGTGTCCTCCAGTGCCAGTGCCACTGCTGTATAGTCCAGGCAGCCCACTGTTAAGTCCAGTGGTAGTGCTGCATAAGTCCAGTGGCACTGAAGTTAAAGTCCATTAGTACTGTTGCATAAGTCTGGTAATACTGCCGTTAAAGTCCAGTGATATTGCTGCATAAGTCCAGTCCAGCGATACTGCTGTAAAAGTCCAGTCCAGTGGCACTGACATTAAAGTCCACTGGTACTGCTGCATAAGTTCAGCAATACTGTTGTTAAAGTCCAGTGATAGTGCTGCATAAGTCCAGTCCAGTGATACTGCTGCATAAGTCCAGTAGAGTGGCTCTGAAGTTAAAAACCATTTGTACTGCTGCATAAGTCCAGTGATACTGCCATTAATTGATTGATCTTGCACCTCTTTTTTTGGCATTATGTGCTCTTTGGGGTCTAGTTTTTCAAACTGCCATCTGTCTGGATGGGCCAGGTGTTTGTGCCACCCACTTGTGTCGCTTAGGGAAAACCTTTTGGCCTAAAAACAACATTGTGAGGTGTCAGGATAGACTGGAAATGAGTGCAAATGAATGTTATTGAGGTTAATAATAGCGTTGATTATTGATTTTAGTGATTTTTATGTTTCTTTTTTTTTTTTAAATACAGATCCAAAACACGAAACATGACGAAACACGAAACACTGAAGGGTGGTGTTTTGGAACAGATCCAGATCCAAAATACGTTTCACAAAACACTAAAAGGGGCTGGTGCACATCCCTTATTTCCACTCTATCCTGAACACCTCACATAAAAATTATACAGATTAAAAATAACCCTTTTGTCTTGGGTTATCTATTATATGCAACACAAGAGAGTGTACCACACACACACATGGCAAAGCCTAAAAAAATTAGACGGATTAAAATAACCCTTTTAATTTGGGGTTATTTATTATATGCGGCACGGGAGAGTGTACCACACACAAACGGCAAAGCCTTAAAAATATTATACGGATTAAAAATAACCCTTTTTTGGGGGGGGCACAAGAGAGTGTACCACACACACACACACACACAGCAAAACCTGAAAAAATTAGACGTATTAAAATAACACTTCTATTTTGGGGTTATTTATTATCAGTGGTGTAACTATTAAATCGGTGCCCACCTGCCGAAAATGTTGGCGGCGCACCCCCCCCCCCCCCCCATAGAAAACAGTGGATGAAAAAAAAACGGGTCTGAAACGGGTAGAACCCTGCTCTATTACCGTTTAGAAATACCAGTTCAATAGAACTAGTAAATTCACTCTGTAACTTTGAGACTGCACAAATTACCGTTTTGAAACAGTAAAAAAACGGCAAAATACCTGGTAAAAAGTGCAGTCTGAAAGAGGCGTAGGTGTTCTCAAACAATTAGGGTTATAAAGAAAAAGAGGATGGTGGTGCTTCCAACAGAGATATTGGTTTATATATAAGCTGCTGGTATTTAAAGATGCCCTCTATATGTTATTCTTGGAGAAGGGAAGAGTCTGGAGGCCTGTGCTAAATATATATACGATGTATACTGGATAATGTGTATCTGAATAAACAGTATGCCGTATAGGTCTTATCTGTGAAACAAAAGTGAATGTATGCACACAGTGAATATATATTTAATTTAAAAACATTTTTTTTTTTACACATAACAGCCAGCAGGGGGCCGGGAGCCAAGAGCCGCTCATTACATATTCATATATTCACTGCTGCCGATCATTACATATGCACAATCGGGAGCAGTGCTAGTGGCTCCTACCCAGTTTCCTGCTAGCTCTCCCGGGGGGCCTGTGCTGCCTGGGTCCCGGGGAGCCCTCCTCCCCCCACATACATTCTGGGGCAGGCAGGGAGACTTCCCTCTCCCTGCCTGCCGCCATCCCCCGGCTCCCTTCGGCGTCCGCCGCAGGGGTTAAGATTCGCCGTCAGGGGCAGCGAGCCCCTGCGGCATTGAATACTAGGACAGCGAGGGCTAGCAGCGAAGGCTCCAGCCCAGTGGTGTAAGTTCATAAGGGGCGCCCGGAGGCGGTTTAGATGGTGGTGCCCCCTAAATATATAGATATCTATATAGATATCTATATAGATATACACACACACACACATATATATATATATATGTATATATACACACATATGTATATATATATATATATATATAATGCAGGTATCCACCGAGATTGTGACCACATATTGCACAATGTAATTATTGTATGGACCTGATGAAAAGACCGTTGTTTTGGTCTTGAAACGTCGTCGAACTGCACCTTTATTTCATGATTTAATACAAAGATTTACTTGATTTGAAAAGTCCGTTTTGAGTGCCGCCTCCTCTTTCTGCTTTGGGACCTGTAAAGGAATCTCGGTGGATACCTGCATTGTATACTCCTATGTGGAAGGCACCTCGGCATCTCCCCATCGGTCCTGAGTGCCAATCCCTACGTTCTCTATATATATATATATATATATATATATATACACACATATGTGTGTGTATATATATATATATAGGATGCTGGTGGACGGCGGCACTCACAAAAAATGACACGGAAGCAGCTGGATAAGTGTCCCAACGTTTCGAGACCTAGTGGTCCCTTTATCAAGGTGCAGAGATTAATCTCTGCACCTTGATAAAGGGACCACTAGGTCTCGAAACGTTGGGACACTTATCCAGCTGCTTCTGTGTCATTTTTTGTGAGTGCCGCCGTCCACCAGCATCCTGCATAGCACCTATCTCCTATAGGCTATCTACACGGAGGGCACCTGTTTGCCAACTTGCTGAAGGGGAGTGCCGCTTAATGAAACTGTTTATATATATATATATATATATATATATATACATATGTGTATGTATACACATATATAGATGATGCATAGCCTAAAACAAAAGTCAGCAAGTCTTACTGTTATAAGCGGGATCCGTGCTTGAGGGATCCTTCCTGCCTTCTTCCTCCGGGCAGCCTGCGCACCAACCAATCAGGGTGCCGCAGGCTGCAGTTTCACACATCATTGGACAGCTGAGTCGTCGCTCAGCTGTCCAGACTAGCTCTGCAGCAGGCACCTGACGTGAGCTGTCAGAATGTGCGCTACTGCAATAGGGTAGGGAGGGCAGCGGCGCGGCGCGGATCAGACACAGCATCTGATCTGAGTGGCAGCTGCAGTAGTCGCGTGGCGCAGGGGGGGGGGGGGGGGTCCGGGGATTCTTGCTGCGGTGGCCGGGGTTAGTGCTCTCTGTGCCCCCCCTGATGGCTAACGCCCGGCGGCAAATGTCTCCATTGCCTCCGGGAGTTACGCCACTGCTCCAGCCCTCCGGAACACAGCGACCATGCAGCGAATCCTAAACACATGGCCGGGAGGGTCCCGAAAATTGGGTCACCGTCCCGGCCCCCCGCAAAGGTGGGCAACCCTCCTGGATTCTGGGGGATCCCCGCCCCCCCCCCCTGATTGTGGCTATCCAAACACACCCCCCCCCCCCCCGACCGTGGCTTTTAAATTACATTTTCTGCCGATCTCCGGAGAGGGGGGGGGGCTAAAGTGCCATCATCGCATCATTTAGCCCCGCCCCAGGCTTAATGATGTCACGTTTAAGCCTCGCCCCTCGAACTCCTGCTGAAAATCTCCTCTCCGGGAGAAGCCCGGAGAGGAGCTTTCTAAAGTCGGCAACCCTGCCTAAACAGGATTCGCTGCACATGCCGAATTTTGACATTGAATACTGCCCAATGCAGAAGGATCTATTGACACTGTAAACATAATGCAAATTGCAAACAAACATTTATTTCTATAATGTGCTCCTAAAATGGTCACAATGCCAGATTTCTATAGCGTCCATTACTACAAAACACTAATTGTGTAAAATAAAAAAGGAAAATGTGAAGGTGCACAGGATATCTGCTGCATTAGTACCTCACTAGTGTGGCCATAAGTAGTGCAGGGGTTAATCTAGCAGGTGCATGGATATGGGGGAAATGCACAGTCAGGAAAGTAAGAAAGTCTAGATGTGGAGGTTCATACGGTGGTGTTGCGGGGGGCTGGCATCTTGTCCCCTCTGCAGTGCACCTCTAACCTGTGGGTGGTGACTTCCGGGTTGCGTACTCACTAGATCCCAGTCGTTCTGTGCGCTCTACTCCAGGCTTGGTTATCAGTGGTTATTTCATATTGATTTTGTCCCTACTACAGCAGATTCATAAATACTTTTTAAATGCGTTAAAATGCCTTCAAAGTGAGCAATTGCAAAGACAGTCATTAAAGGATTATCATCAGATAGGATTACAGATAGGATTAGAGCCTTGAACATTACCAGTCTATATACCTTGCTTCAGGAGTATCGGAGGGTTTTGGAGAACATACTGTAAAACACAATATACAATTATAATCAGATAACAATGAAGCTCACCATTGGAAAACTGAAACCTGTGCAATTGCTTTCAAGGAAATAAAGTATAACATGATCATCTGTACACTTACTGTATACACACAGGGCCTCATATAGAGTCTTAAGCAAATCCAGCTAAAACCAGGACAGACCATGTTACAATACAGGAGTACAAATGCAGGAAATATGTGCAGACAGCTTTAAATGTAGCACAGAAATATTGGAAAGATTTCTTTGAATACTCTGATTTAGAGTTACACTAGGGCACACCGCCTTTCCAAATCTTAATCTGGGCACACATTTTAGGGATGGACATCGGTGGATTAACCATCCATGCTCACCTTGATGGTACTCAGTGGCTTACTTATAATGGGTGCAGTGCACACACTGCACCTGTTTTGTAATACTTACTCCGGAGTCCCGCGACGATAACAGCAATGATGTGTAAAGTGCTGGAAAAAATGGATGCCATGCCATTAATCTGGAGATCTGTACATGTACATCAAAGTCTGATACATCTAGTGCTCAGACTCTATAGTGCTGTGCAGCTGCCAGTGGAGAGGAGGGGTGCCCAGATGGAAGAGGCTGCACCCAGGCCTTCTTCTTTCTTAAAACTCCCCTGATTGGTTAGCCTCAATGGTATAACACCATTTACAAGGGAACCATCAATGTCTTCACCCACTGATGGTCATCCCTGCTTTACTATTCTATTGACTGCTGGCCAATTAGAGCCTTGGGGTGGTGCTTTGTGGGCATCAGCGGGCAGAGATATAGCCAGCACCTTGGGATAAAAAACAATCAGGCGATGCTGTACCATCGATGGCGGCAAACAATCTGCTCCTCCTCCATTGATGCCATTCTTATTTAACAGCGGGCATAAACCATTGATTATTTAGAATTATTGATAGTCAATGGCCATCCATACACATTCTTAAATCTTACCACACAAGATGGTATTACCAAGGAGCAAAAATTGCACCTCCCAGCTGGATTTATCTGAGACAAAATTGTGTCATTATTTAATTAATAATAGTTTTTTTTTTAGATCCAGAAATATGTGTAACAAATCCATTCTCTGGGTCCGATTCAGAGATGGACGCAATGTCGAAGGTGTATACAAGTGGCCAAACACTTGGCACAGATACCTAACAGGTTAGATACAGGGTCTAAAAATGTTAGTGGTCATTCATGGAAGGTAATGCGGTTGTGAAGGCAATATGTGCGTGGCAACTGTGTGCCACTCACGTAGGAGCCCATAGACAGATGGACATGCTATAGGGCTGGTGTAAGTTTCTATGGTGTGACTGATTGTGCATCTAAACACGCACAGTGATATAAATGTATTAGATCAGGGGTCCTCAAACTATTTTGCTCTGGGACCCCATCAGACAATAAAAATAATTACGGGACCCCAAAAAGTTACTACAGAAGATCACATAACATGTGTAGTCATCAGAGAGCACCTGAATGGCAGCATTGTGGATGCATAACATGATGGGAAGAGTCTAAAATAAACAATTCAACAGATTTTTGAATAGTTGCAACCCCATACTGAGAAGGTCGGGACCCACTTGGGGGTCAGGACCCACAGTTTGAGAACCGCTGTATTAGATAAAGATACTAACAGTGGGCATCGCTGTTGTATAAACATTGGATGCGGCATTAGAATAAAGATGCAGACACAACTGCAGCAAAGTAATCTAGGGGATTATTCTGTTATTCTGGTTCACTCCTTCTGGCAAATTCCTTCTTAAATGGACAAAATTATGTGCACTGATGGGGGGCAGATGTAAAAGGTACAGAGAATTAGATTTAGGTGATTTATTTTGTTTCTGTGCAGTGTAAATACTTGGCTGCTTTATTTTTACACTGCCACATAGATCTCTCTTTGAAGTAAAACCCCACCAAAATCTAACTCTCTCTGCACAAGTAACATCTGCCCCACTTACAGTGCACATGGTTTTGTCCATTTGAGAAGGAATTTGCCAGAAGGAGTGAACCAGAATAACCCCTATATTGCTATATTGCTGCTGTATGTAAATTAGTGAGTACGGGGTGAGATTGGGAAATAAGGTGGGCAAGTTCTGCTGCCAGCGTATATATACCTTCGACCCGTTTCCCCTTAATTATATACAATATTGTATCTGCCAGGGTTAATGAAAATACAGTAATTTAAGTTATTCCGAATGTGGAATGACAACTGTGCCATGGATGGCAGGTAACTTTGGGATAAAAGTCTGGAGAAGTCATCAGCTGGGGAAAACTCTGAAGGAAAGAGATTCTGTTATTGAAACATTGATTCCTTCATTTTGAGAACATCAACTGTCAAGTCCCTCCAATAGAGATAGACACACATGTAGCATATACAGTAAGTAAGTAAGTAAGTTACAGGACTCAAGGTGCTTTACAGACATTAATAAATAATGCACATAATACAGAGGATATAGATAGTACAGTCACAGACAAAAAAAACACAAAACCCTTGAGCACACAGTAAGCATAATGCAGGATTGGTGCAGCATTTTGGATAATAACTTCCATGGGCTGTGTACTCCACCCTACCAGGTGAGGCAGCCATTTTTGGTGCTCTCCGTAGGATTACCCTGGGTGGATAGATTACCCCTAAAAGAAATTACCCAAAATGAGTGATTTCAGTGTATACTCAGGTCCATGTATTTTTCATCCCAACCACAAGTGCACCAGATGAGGCAGCCATGGTGGGCGCACTACGAAGGTTACACTGTAGGAGGCGAGCCATACAAGGACCCAATGCATATATTGGAAAGCAAATACTTGTGTAGTAGTATGATAATCCCTGCACAGAAACATCCACGTGATCCACATCCTGCCAGCAGAGAAACCATCTGAGGCAACCAGCTTGGTGCACTGCATAGGTCAGCGTTGGCAGGGTGTGCAATCTGTGGAGGTACACAATACAGGACAAGCACATGGTGGGGTAGATGTGTGCTGCAGGGGTGGGGGGGGGAGAGAGATAGAGAGAAGACATGAACACACCAGACGACAGGGAAATATTAGAAATCATTTTCATAGAGTCATCAATGTCCTGGTCTCAGAGCAGTACAGGTGGTTATAAGAAAGTGCCGAGCACACAACAGTATGGGGAAGTGTTGCTGCATAGGCTGGGTCTGGTGCTTCCCCTCACAGCTCCATGCTCACCATGAGGGTAGGCCTGGGGGCAGTCCTGGTGTTCTCAGCCATGGGGATGGTGGGCCTGGTCCAGGTTTTCTCATGGCAAAGGTGAGTTGAGGCCACTGAGTGTTGTGGTTATAATGCCGTCCTTCAGAAGTAATGTTGGTGTGTTGTTTGCCTTCTGGTTTCCTTCGGTTTAACGCCGGTATAACAATGCTATTAATTTAAAACTGACCCTTTATAACTAGACCCTTCATACACTAAACCCCTAACGTCCCAGGGACTTATGTCCCAAACTATACTGAATATATCAGCCTAAAGAAACATATGTCCATCCTGATTTAACTGCCCCTCCCAATACACCTCCCCCACCAGCAAAATGTGCTAATCAGACCTAACAAATGACACAGCACTGATAAAAACCACAATAACAGCTTTTTACAGATTTAAAGCCATATTCTGCATTTGAATTCTGAAATATGATTATCTAGATGTTTAAATAAATTCAGCATAAGAGGTGGAATACTCTGCAGCCCAGATCAGAATATTGAATGCTGGATAGAGTTACCTAGATGTTTAAATAAATTCAGAATAAGAGGTGGGGTACCCTGCCATACCCTCCAACATGACCCATTCCATTAGGTACAAAATGCCATGTTTCTGTCCTTCCCTGCCAGTGGCAGTTGCAGGGATGGGGCTGCAGCACAGTCCAATCTTCAAAAAGGGCAGCCACACCTACTGCCACTCCAAACATCACTGTCCTGGACTCACTGGCAGTTGATGTGACCCCCCTCTTTGAATTTTGGACTGTGCTGGAGTCCAACCTCTGTAACTGCCACTGGCAGGGCAGTCCAGGAACAGAGCATTTTGTACCTAATGGAATGGGTCATGTTGGAGGGTATGCCCTTAGTCTGTTCTGAGTGCTACTGGTGAACCCGCACCCTATACAGACATTTTGTGTCACAGTTTCCTTAATGCTAGTAATTGCCAAGACATGATAACATTTTGCAGCACACCTAAATATTCTGGAGTTAAAAATAAGGAACACATCACTTGCAAAATATTTGCAACAAATCTGACTCCCCTCTCTATGGACAAGCTAAGTATCTGACTCCTGAGACTGCTATGAAAATAACATTTAAATACCACATTGTAGTATGATTTAGAAATACTATAATTATAACAAGAAAAGATTTCATATTCAATAACTTAAAAAAATCATGTTCAAGTACTTTCTTTGTATTTTCCTACTATATTCATGGCCTGTTTGCAGAACCATGAAATGAATTCTTAATCTATGTCACAGTCATTAAAGTAAATGGTCAGACCCTACAAAAAATGACAGACTTCTTGGAATATGTTATTAAAATGGAGTAATATGATTTGTCTGAATGATTATGCCTTTTTCTGTTCACACATTATAGTGCTAAAGGTGACTTAAGTTCTATAATCTTTGTGTCTTCAAAGATGCTGCAGTTCACGTTGGTAAAATAGCTCGAACTAAGCACAATACTATTTCCCTGATGTTAATGGAAGTATACAATGAACAATTCATCCTTATTCATTTATGACTCATTTTAAAGAGCCAGACACCTTTGAGGGCATTTTTGTTCGTTATAACTAATGTATAGTTTCTAGCTTGTAAATACCTTTTCCAAACTACCTTAGACCACTCTCTAGTCTAGTGTATCTAACAGCTTCTGCTTCTGCACCTGTTGGGAGTGACGAGACTTCTGGGAAAGTTTCGGATTTTTGTGATGGTACTCAACAGTACTGAGTATTTGCACCTTGTCTATTCTGGAAACAGGAAATAATTCTACAGTAGTATATTTTAGCATTCTGGAACATGCATCACCAGATTAATCCATTCCCCCTGCTTAATAGACCATGAAGGGTTAAATTTACCAAGATGTGAAATACACTTCACAGATCATGTTGCTATGGGCAACCAATCAGAAGCTACTTCTTATTTATTTACCACCCTCTAGAAGATAGTAGTCAGGATGTGACTGTTTTCCCATAGCAACATGACCTGTGAAGTGTATTTCACATCTTAGTAAATTTCACCCTAAGTCTTAGTAATTTAGGTGAGAACATTTTTTTGAAAACATGTATATCCCAACTGCCCCAAATTGAGCTTGACAATTCTGATTTTTTGGTACAGTCACGCTGTCCTTCCCACGGACTGTATTGTTCTGCGTTGGGGGGAGTACACAGTGGGTAAGCAGCAGAAAAAATGCCTTGTGCATGGGCACACCCCAGAGTGACATAAATGGGGGTGCCATAAAGCCCCACCTCTTTTCTGATGCCTCACCCCTTTTCAGTCATGTGCAGAGGGTCCCGCTTTAGGAGACACAAAAGTTGATATCGAGACTGTTGATAGCGGATTCGGAATCAACTGCATATCTGAAATTGACTTCAGTCGGAGAGGTGTGTCATTTCGCCTTTTAATTTTGATACTGCTGTTTCGCTTCAGTGGAAGCACTACCGGGTCATTTGACTCACAACGGTGACCACACCTTCTTTCTTCTTTATAAAATAATCCACGAAGAGTATATTTCAATTTGTATGCATAAAGATTCCATAGATCTTGGTGTATTACCCCTGAGGAAGTCCCTAGTGGACGAAACGCGTAGGGTTATCTCGCATGATCTAATCGACACCATTGTACGGAATCATTATGAGTTACCACCTGCAATAATCTCTGTAAACCATCAACTTCTGTAAATCAACCATGACCTATGTATTTTACCTATGTATTTTAAACCTTTTAATGTACGAAATAAATTTTGTATTTTTACAATTTGGTGATATTACCTCTTGAGCGCACCTCTACACCCCTTTCTCTCTCTCTCTCTCTCTCTCTCTATATATATATATATATATATATATATATATATATATATATACATACTGTAGTTTCTGTCACAGAAAAAAATCACTTTGAAAAGCTGCTGCTTATCGCTGCCCTCCGAGCCGACTTACGAGCGTACCAGCTCTTAGTTGACAGGAGGACAGGGAAGTCCTCACAGCCTCCCCAGTCTATGCTATAACAGTGGCATTGTGACCACACCACACTCCGTGGGTCATAGCGAAGGTTACCCTACCCATCCAAATACTATCATTGTATTTTTATGTGCCCTTGCCTGACCTCTATATCACGCATGATTTATTTGTGACCCGCTTATCACAGGGATAATTACAATTTGCCCACATAGGGGTATGCAATTGTGAACAAGTTATTGCACCAAGCATAACAGCATATCACCAAAATAACTGCCCACTATTAGGGCATATGAGCCCAAGCAGTTCACCACATCACTCAGAGCAATACCTGGCTTGATATTGACGCACCAAAAACTACATAAATTAGAAGGGAGACTTAATCCGGGGCCCCACGGTGTGAGGATTTTATATCCTTTTTATTCATCACTGTCCGTATCCTACAGATGTAGCCCCTGCCATCCTTGGTGGGGGCTCGCCAGACCCTCCCCACTGGCGAGCGCCAGCGGCAGGGGCTACACTGAACTGGGATGCCCGTGTGTCTCACACGCATGCGCGTCCCAGTCTCTCGGAGGGCAGAGTTAGGGGGCACTCGGGGCGGCGAGGGGTACCTGCGGCGACGGTGGGGGAGGCGGTGGGGACCGGAGGCAGGCTCCATTGCCAGGGGGCGCGCAAGCGTCTCGTGTGCGCGCGCCCCCTGGCGGGGCTGGCGTGATAGAGGGGCGGGCATTAGAAATGCCAGCCCTGCAAAGATGGGACAAGCTGTATGTGTATTTTTTTGTGTCTTATATTTCGCAACGTATTTTAATAAAGTGTCGATATAAAAGTTACATTTTAAACACTCTTCAGTGCACCACCCAGCGACATACTTTCTTTCCTTTGTCTCTATGCACTATGGGGGATATCCTATTAGCTGAGATGCCAGCATCCATTCTCCCAATAACCGCTGTTGTGGGGAATTATACTTTGCATGCCTAGGGAACATGTAGCATTATCCCCACTCCCATGTGTTTTTGCCTAATCGTTAGTCTATTTTTGGCCAATAATAATCACCACTTCTTGGATACCGCAATAATGACCATTGGTCATCAATCGTAACATCGAGACATTTTTATCCAGACAAGTAGGCAATTGGAAATCACCTTATACTGCTGAATTTCAAAATAAGATAAATATAAAATAACTCATATTTTCCAATATTTCTGAGGACCATATGAATGTACTGTAGAATATACAGTACAGTAGATGATCATAAAAACACTATCATCTACATAAGGCAAGATACACTACACACTTACATTTCATAAAGTATTGCATATCACTTATTCAAACAGGTTATAGTTTACAAATTTACATCATTAGTTCTGTGGCCTCATAAGCTTATATTTAATAACATGAATATACAATAAATAGCAAATGAAAGAAACTTCAATGAAAACAAGTTGTACAGTATTCCTATTTGTCACGGTTTCCATTTTAAACACCAAAATAGATTTAGGGTACATATAAAGGGATACAATGAATAAAGTTCAGTGGTCTTGTTTCTCTTCTAGTACTTGATTGCTGGGAATAACTTCCTTTGGGACTCTTTTGGGATGAAAATTCCCAACATTAAATACGGAGTAGCTATATTTAAGCTAATCGCCCACTCCTTTGTATACTCAGCTACTCCTATATTGCTTTTTGTTGTTTTACAACCCTTTAATTTACTTAGGTTTCATTGGAGCTGGTGAAGAATGGAAGTAATGAGCTGAACTCTTTACAAGGAGAGAGAAGTAGTGGATGGTTTGACTCCTTACTTAGTTTCAAACTGTGAGACCCTCATTTTAGTGCCAGACTGTCAATTACAGAGTCTCTTTATCTGTTTACTCATCTCCTGCTGTACAGGGAACTTGTGTTCTGGTCTCTATACCATGTTAACAACGCCTTAAAAGGTAAAACACGTGTTCCCTTTTTTGTTGACTCAACTTGAGAAATTAAATACTCATTAAACTTTCAGAATCCAGCTGCTGATCATACATTCGATGATTGCCAAGGCAGAGAGTGGATGGATTCATTGGTCTGTTGTTCTGTTTGAAGGTTATACACATTCTACAGAGCCTATTACTGCCTGCTTTCAGGGTTCTACATACATTGATAGGATGGACGTTTATCTCTCTTTATCACGCTTGAATTTATCTCTTGATAAGGATTAATACATCTGCCTCAGTATGAGGAAAGGGTATGAAAAAAATTGCTTCAAACACAAAAAGAATAATTAAAATGGCCAATTTGTCCAATTGATTTTGTGTATCTAGATACTGTGATAAAACATTTCAAATGATGCACTTGGTTTCGGCTCATAGATCTAGAGCAGGGGTAGCCAACTCCATTCCTCGAGAGCTACCAGCAGTTAACGTTTTCCAGGTCTCTGCACAGAATCAAGTAATAAGTTCCACCTGTGGATCATTTATAATGTGTCAGTCAGTAATGAGTTCACCTGTCCCCCAGCTAGGTGATCTAGAAAACGTGAACTGTTGGTAGCTCTCGAGGACTGTAGCTGGCTACCACTGATCTAGAGTGTCAATAGGTCGACCCCAAAAGATCGACATGCAATAGGCTGACAGGGTTAAGGGTCAAAAGGTTGATGAAAATGGTTGGCATTCAATAAGGTCAACAGGGTCAAACGGTTGACATGAAAAAGGTAGGCACATGACAAGGTCGACATGAGTTTTTCATGATTTTGTTTCTTACTTTACCATCCATGTTGGCATAGAGGGAGAACTTACCGAGCTCGAAGCATGGTGAGCAAATCGAGCTGTGGGCTGGGCCATTGGCATATGGGAATGCCCAGTGTTTCATGGGCGTTCTCATGCTAATACAGCCGTGACGGACATGCGGGGGGCGGGCAGATGACATCACCGGAAAGATGCAAGCTTGGAAGCTTACTGGGTCAACCAGAATGAGGGCCTATATCTATAAATATTACACATACTGTAAAAGATTAGATGCCTTTGTACTCCCAGAGTTATTGGAAATATGAACAAAGCTCCAATGAGCATTATTTTTAAATGTAAGGTTCAAATTAATTAGGAGGATTGCCCAGATATGATAGTGATAGTCGACAGAACCTTGAGCAACAGAGAATACAAGTACAATGGTACAAGTTGCACAATGCTGCCTGATATTGGAAGCAACTTTTTCTTCTACATTTGCATGCAAGTCCTTTACCATAAAGCACCAGAATCAGGAAAAATATTGTGAAAATCATGTGCATCATGTCACTTTCAGAAAGCAGAAAATGAGTGTACCACTGTGTACATGTGTCGCTGTCAAATCGGTGAAATCGGACAAAAAAATATTAAATGACCACTAAAAATCCATTACCATTTGGCTAATCTTTTCATTTTTAAATTACACGATTTTTGTGTGATTTTTTGGAGGGGAGTGCAAACAATATTATTATGGCCTACTGAAGGAAAATATTTTCGTGATAGTATGTAGTCAAGTGTTGGAGTTAGGGCCTTCCTTATTCAGTATCAGTAGCAGATTATGCTACGCATCGGCTGTATGTGAGGTTCCGTTGCCATTCAGAAAATGGTCCAGACACGCCTTTGTGGTTCAGACCATTCCCACAAAATACCAAGTCAATGCCCCTTGATGGCTGCCACTGTCAATCACAGCTCGATCGCATCCTTCGGACATATGATTGCACTATGAAATTCTATGCACACGCTGTGCAGCTGCAGATTTGTGACAATTGCAAGTGAACCTGAATAAGGCCATAGATCATATAGAGCAACACTTTTATTATTGCATTTTAGTCTGATACGCCCTGAAACCAGCTGCTATCCAATTAGTTCAAGTCCACGACCATTAGCGACATCAAACTAGTGCAAACCCTTGCCCTGGCAAAAGGCTGCTTGTTATCCTCATATTTATAATAATAATAATATCCACATTTAATGCACATATCAATGGGAAATGTAAAAATAATCACTGGAAGTTTTAGAATATAATAACATTTGTAATAATGCTTCCAGTAATATTCCTTCATAACTTAATATTGTGTATAATACCAATCTTCTTCACCTTAACAATTTTAGTTTCATTTATAATTTAATGTACTATTAATGTTTATTAATAATGTCGGTGAAGGAAAAAGTTGAACTTGCTTTACTTCCTTTCAACAAAAAATGGAATCTATTTAGCATACAAAGTGTGACAATTAACATCTACCAATATCCCTAGAAGGTAATTTATTCAGTCTGTAATATGCATCCTCTAAACTTTATATTCGTCTTATCTAATAGTGCAATATATTGTAGCAAGTTATGTTTGTAGAATTACAATTATCATTAGAGGGAGATTCTAAGATTCTAAAAGAGTTGGCTATGTGGCATTCCCTGCTCATCCACAGTATTGGATTGGAGATCCGGTGATAACGTACAGTTCACATTTGAATTTCTAGATATAAATGATGACTAATGGGGCCCACACATGGGGCGATTTTATGGCATTTTCTAAGCGATCTGACTTAATTTGACTAGACTGCTTAGAAAATGCCCCTACATCGTTCCGTGTGTAGGGGCCATAGCAATAGTGAAGCGCTGCGTTATTGCCTGGCAATTAAGATCCAGCATGGTGGATAAATTTAGTTAGGGGCCAATGTTCTCACCAAAGTGGAAATACAGCCCTGCTAATACGTAGGCAGATGCCACCCATTTTTGTCCAGCTACGGGTATTGTACAGTTGCAATAAAGAGACCATTGGGAGATGTATCAGCCTGAAAACTGCAGTTATAATGAGGGTTCCCCATATGAATCAGTAAGCAGGTTATCGGAGATGGTTACGGTATAGATAGTAGACAATGTCTAGGTCAACAGTCACTAGATCGACCACTAACGGTCAACAGTGACTAGATTGACACCTAAGAATGGTTGACATACCCTAAGTCAACATTGACAGAAGGTTGACACAAGCTTTAGGTCAACATGGACATGGGTGACATAAATAAGGTCAACATGTGTTTTTCACATTTTTTGGTGTCTGTCGACCTAGGTCAACACGGACACTATATACGTGCACCGCGTCCCCTTGCATGCCTCACTGCGCTCAATATGTTTACCACCATTGTACTTGGCACACTGATATATTCCTGCCCTATGCCCACTTGGAGAGTAAAGTATGAAAAAAAGGGTAAAACTCATGTTGATTCATGTCGACCATGTCCACATCGACCTTAAACTTGTGTCGACCTTATTGGCTACAATTTTTCAAACATTTCTGGAGAGGAGCCCATACTATACAGTATATCCAGTTACAGTAAGTACTTGCTGATACACATGTGTCGCCAGGTGGCAACACATAACGTATGCATTACCTACAGTATGTTGGTATTGGAGGAGCTGTCTCAGGAAGTTATAATTAATGCCTATGGGCAAAGACGAGATCATTGATCTGACAAAGACAGAATGCTATAAAATTGCGATCAATGTTACATCTGACCCAGTATGAGATGGAGACAAGAAACATTAACCAGTGTGGAAATCTACTAACAACAATCAGCACTATATATCCCAACATAATCTCCATCCCCTTCTGGTTCTAAAGACAGACAGGATTTGTTTTTGTGTCTTGTGAGAATTCAAATATAGATTAATGTTTGTGTTCTCAGATTCAACACAGTTGCCCAGGGGTCAGACTGTCCCGGTATCCTTGAGGCATAAAGTAATATAGCTGAAAACAGACTAGCTGAATGAGAGGTAACTCAGCTGAAATACCTGGGGTATAATGCTCCTAAGAATATGTTACTTTGTAGATATTGTTATATTATTTTATACAAAGGGCAACTCCATCAAATGCATGGCAATGAAGCATTCAGGTGAGTTTTTCAGGTATAAAGGTTTATTGCCGCGCTAGTAGAGAACTACGGTTTACTGCAGGAAGTCCAGGACTGTTTATATATAGCCCTCACTCTGGGGGGATTTATATGTATTTACTTTACCAAATGTTTGTTTATCTGTCTCACAAGCTCTTATATGAAGCCATAGTCAATATTAGCAGGATAGAACTTTCTAAAATGCTAGACAATGAGATAAATAGAATAGGGAACTAACTTATGTAGCTTTAACTAGTAAATATACTGTATTAATTCATGAATATATCTGTTATATGGGAATACTTCTAATTCTGCAAACTAACTCATCAAATAAGAGGCTGATTCCACTGAGGCATAAAGGGAGTGTGTAGACATAGTGGCAATAGCTGACCAATACACACATTACAGTCTAGATGAGGTAATAGAAGCCTCTAGGGCGGTGGTTCTCAGACTCAGTCCACAGGTCAAGTTCAGCCAGCAGGAGCATAGTGTATCACCGACTGTCTACTGGTAACCTGGAAAACATGCACTGTGTGGGGTCTGGAATACCAAGTTTGAGAACTTGTACAGCGAGAACCTTTTATTGTGGATTGAGAGTATATAAAAGCAGCTCTGTCACCAACCACAAGTCTGCATTACATGTGCACCAACTACAGAAAGGCCATAAAGACTTTTAGACTTGCTGGACGTTCAGCGGGATAGATATATGCATATACCAATTTAGGGAATATACATAATAATCTGCATATTGTGGCACAAATAACTGCCTTAAGCTGGTTGCACACTAGGCCAATGTATTGTCTATCTGGCTGGTCCTTAATCGACCTAACTATCGGTAAGTGCATATATATTTACTAATCATTGTCCCAATGTGTCTGGGTAGGCAATAACATGTGCCCTCCACTCGTGATATCAGTCACCAGCAGCCTGTGCTGCAAGTGTTCGGGATGTCTGCAGATCACCTGTAAACACAACAAGGTGCGCCAATATATATGTAGATATATTACCCATTAGGAGTGCTACAAGGCCAATGCAATATGTCTACGAATAATATCATTCACAGACATATTGCTGCTGCACACCCACCAAGGCGTCCTTTAAATTTCACATGTTCTACATGTACATGTAGTGTGATCGATCACATCTTGCCTCTCCAGGGTCCTAGAGCCCACAGCTCTCTTAAACAGGGACAGCTGATATACAACCCCCGGATCCACAGATGGTTAGATCTGTGTGCAGGAGCTAGGCTATCGACGGCCACTGACTGAGAGCTGCTCATTGCTGCACAGCCTGTTGTGACCGGTGCACAGTGTTTGAAGTAACCAGAGACAAAGGAGACGGTGCCCCTTCATAAAAGGAGTCCAGTGGTAACCAATGTCATTGTCTCAGGTACTTAGTCAATTTTGCATATGTGAATAGTCTCTATGCTTGGGGAGGAGTTCTGCGTGTGCATAGCATTAGGAAATAACTAGAAGACATACTTAGGGGGAGATTTATCAATTCTCCTACATAGAAAAATTGGATATATTGCCCATAGCAACCAATCAGATTGTAGGCATGATTTATCTAGTAGAGTTTATAAAATGATAGCTAGAATTTGGCTGCTATTGGAAACACATGCTCTGGTCCTCTTTAGAAGGTTTCATAAATCTTCCAGTTAAGTATGAAATGCTGGCGTGAAAGATCCTTATTGTACCAGTTCTTTTATGAAAATCAGCTAGTAAGAGTACAATTTATTAAAAGCAAGATTAAATTAAGTTAAAGTAAATGATAACAGGTAGTGCTATTTTCAGCAGGAACCAGCAGGAACTCAGCCCTCGAACCTCTAAATGAATCATAAGGAACTGGGTTCCTGAACCTGTTCTGGGCCAAATGTACTGTCCATAAGATAAGTTTTATTTTAAAGTCACCTCTGAGTGCCTTTGTTCCTAAATACAATATATACCTCTCAATATATACATCTCTCTCTCTCTCTCATTTACAACGGGATGTACTAAAGGGAAAATGTTTTACCGCATTTTCCTATGTACCATTACCCATCCGCCCATCTCCGCGGGGCAGGGTATCGCCTTCCGTGCGACCCCCCCTCCCGTCCTCCATCGATCTCCTCCTCCCCCAGCAGGTGTCACAGCCGGGAGGACATCCGGCTGCAGGGGTGAGGAGTAGACGCCGGGGACACTGACAGCCGCCGGGATGTGACGGAGACCCCTGCACACCATATTACAGGTATCGCGGGGGCCTCCGTGACCGCACCCCGATGCTAGCCGCATATGTTAGTACATATGCGGTAGCATCGCGGCGGCTGGGTGGCGAGGGGCGGCGATGTATATTAATACATCCCGCCCTTAATTGATCCACCCCCAGATGAAAAGTTCCTGGACCTATTATTCCAGAAAAATTGTTCTGATAACAGGTAACATAAAAACACAAGTTTAAAAAGAAAATGAACTTTGAGTAGTAAAACAGAATATTTATTAGGATCATGGTGTGACACAAAACTGTTTTATATGTAACACAAAATATAAACAGGTACATCCAGTATCCTTAGAACTACATGAATGATAGAATATAGAGACCACAGATATCTCTGTTTCAGCACAAAGTTGTCACTATGGGATTCATGAGATTTGGGAAGATATTGATATAGCTAAACTCAGAAATTAGCCTCATTTATTTCCACGTCCTCCTAATGACAGATACTGTCTTGAGGCATTAAATCAGCAATCCTACGGAGGAAATTGAGAAACTGTGCAATCCTCATTTATTGACATTGTGTTTGACACCTCAGCCAAAGTTCGTCAACTCCCAAAGGCCTCGCAGATATGAAGCCCTGTCTCAGAACTGATTGTACTATGAGGAAAACAGTGAAAATGATAGAGTGATCAAATCCCTGTGTGTATACAGAGCAGGATGAAGCCTAGTCCTTGGAAATAAAGACAAAATAAATGATTACACTGAATGCAGCCAATTAATATTCTGTAATAAACATTTAGCTCTAGAAATAAATAGTCCGGAACCCATGTATGTATGTAATTATGTATGTATGTATAATATATATATATATATATAGCTTGAAGAAACAGCGGCGGCACTCGGAGACTTGTGGAAAACAGCTTTATCAAAACATCAACGGTGTGCAAACAAAGACCGACGTTTCGGGGAAGAACCCCGTTTTCAAGGTGCAGAAGTGACTGTCACTTCTGCACCTTGAAAACGGGGTTCTTCCCCGAAACGTCGGTCTTTGTTTGCACACCGTTGATGTTTTGATAAAGCTGTTTTCCACAAGTCTCCGAGTGCCGCCGCTGTTTCTTCAAGCTACACATTTCATATTGGAAGGCACCGGAGCAGGCTGCACGGTCAGGATTGAGTGCCGGTCCGCTCCCCCCACGCTATATATATATATATATATATATATATATATATGTATACTCTATCTACACACTGAATATGAAATTGACTGTGTTTCAAAATGAAGACACAAAGCCTGATCACATGTGCAAAAATATGAAAATTTGCAGCCGCATGGATTTGAATTTAGATTCCCATTGGATGTAGCTTCTAACCACCGCTTGCGTACAAAGACACAACCATCAGACACGCAGGGGGAAATTTACAAAGATGGGAGTTCTATTTCACATGGGATGTTATCTCTTATCTTCTGGAAGGTGCTAAATAAATGAGAGGTAGATTCTGATTGGTTGCCCATAGCAACATCACGTTTAAAATAGAACGCCCATCTTGATAAATTTCCCCTACATTGTTTAAACTTTGACCTTCTGAGTAACCCTATGGTCATGTAGTGTTGCTGCTGCAAGTAAGATGCCGAACCCATTGTAACTGTGTAGGGGATCATAGTCACAAAGTGTGACAGCCACATGCCTATTTGTGTGTCACCAAACTGTTTCCAACTGTCAATCATGTGCTCTATAAATTCCTACTGTGACCATGTGTACAGCAGCATAGACATAGACAGCACAGACATGCTCCCCCTTGCCAAAAAAAGTACCCAGCGTCCCTCATGGCCCCACATTGCACACATCCAGTCAGCTCCATATATGCCTAAATCAGACAAAGCAACCAGTGCCCAGTGGCCAAATACACTGCAGCAGGAAGGGGGGTTGAAGCCACCAAAGGGCACATAATCATTACTAACCTGCACCGACAGGCTCAGCTATATCTCCTTGAAGTTGGTTAGGCAGCACTCTCCTCACTGCGCTGCATCCCTGCCTCCTTCTCCACTAGCCCAGGCAGCGCAGTATAGTGGGCCTGGGAGAAGAGACACAGAGCATGGGCGGGCACAATGACATCACTGTGACACCCGGTCTCAGTGAAGTGAGGTCTTGGCTGCGCTGCTACTGTACAGCTCAGACAGGAGGATTGTTGTTAATTAGGGGTGTGGATCATATTGTCAACACCACTTAAGTCGACAGTCATTAGGTCAACACCGTTGGGTCGACAGGTGGCAATGTCGACAGGTGTCTAGGTCGACATGGATGAAAGTCGACAGGTGGAAAGGTCGACATGGGACAATGTCGACATGGGTTAGGTCGACACATCATTGGGTCGGCACGGGTTAGGTCGGAAGGTCGACATGTTTTTTTACTGTTTTTTTACCCGAATGTTTTTAACCTGACAGTCGACATGTACACAGTTGGGAGTCAACCGCAACCCCTCGCATTGCGAGCGTAGTGAGTTTTAACTTCTGAGTCGTTACTAATCATAAATTGTGCTCCAACCAATCAGCTCCTAACTGTTTTAAAGAATGACAGGAGTTGATTGGTTTGAGCAACATTTCAGATTAGTTACAAGCAGGGCTATTTTTCAGCAGGAACGGTCCGGAACGCCGTTCCTGAAGTTCAAATTAAAAATGACGTCATCAGGAACGGCGTTCCGGAACCTCATTCCCCGCCAGGCCGTGACTGGAAAACTCACCTACCGCGGAGCTGCCACTGCCCTGCCTGCTGCGTGCAGGTTTCGGGTCGCGGTGGGGGGCTCATCGCGCGGGAGGGGAAAGGTTATCAGAGCGACTCACTGAATAACCAGTGAGTGTGCCTGGCTGTGGTGGGCGGCGTGCGTCTGGCAGTCGCAGCTGTCCCTACTTCATGCCGGACGCTGCGGGAATCTGTGGGTAGCGCTGTCCACAGCAGCTACACACTACGCAGCGGTGGCAGGCGGGCCGCGGGCAGTTCAGCACGAAGAGGGGGAGCGGCCACGACCTCCGGAGCAGCCGCGGGAGAAGCGGCAGAGATTAATTGGTAAGTGTGGTCACGGACCGGTGCAGTGCTCCTAGCAGCAGCGAGTCAATTTCACCCGCTCCCCGTGCTGCGCTGCCTGCTGCTGTGTAGTTCTTATTCTGCAGTGCAGTCACCACAGCAGTAGGCAGCGCAGCACGGGGAGCGGGAGTGGGTGAGATTGACACGCTGCTTGTGCAGCCTTCAGTACATATTAAAAATTACTTATGTCCCTCTGCTGATATTTTAGAAGGGTTCCTCGCTCAGGTGCTGTCTCCCACCTCCAGGCCTCCACGCTCCTGCAGCAGTGCACCTTTTACTATAAAACTTGTTCCTCTCCCCCTGCCCCGCAGTTGCTTTTGGTGGCTGGAAATGATATCAGTGTGTGTGATGTAACATGTAAGTGGCATCAGTGTGTGATGTAACATGTAAGGGGCATCAGTGTGATGTAACGTGTAAGGGGCATCAGTGTGTGTGATATAACGTGTAAGGGGCATCAGTGTGTGTGATATAACGTGTAAGGGGCATTACGGTGTGTGAGTTAACATGTAAGGGGCATCAGTGTGTGATGTAACATGTAAGGGGCATCAGTGTGATGTAACGTGTAAGGGGCATCAGTGTGTGTGATATAACGTGTAAGGGGCATCAGTGTGTGTGATATAACGTGTAAGGGGCATTACGGTGTGTGAGTTAACATGTAAGGGGCATCAGTGTGTGATGTAACGTGTAAGGGGCATCAGTGTGTGTGATGTTACGTGTAAGAGGCATTGCGGTGTGTGATGTTACGTGTAAGAGGCATTACGGTGTGTGAGGTAACATGTAAGGGGCATCACGGTGTGAGGTAACGTGTAAGGGGCATAACGGTGTGTGATGTAACATGTAAGGGGCATCACGGTGTGCGATGTAATGTGTAAGGGGCATCACGGTGTGCAATGTAACATGTAAGGGGCATCACGGTGTGCAATGTAACATGTAAGGGGCATCACGGTGTGTCATGTAATGTGTAAGGGGCATCACGGTGTGATGGAACGTTTAAGGGGCATCACGGTGTGATGGAACGTTTAAGGGGCATCACGGTGTGATGTAACGTGTAAGGGGCATCACGGTGTGATGTAACGTGTAAGGGGCATCACGGTGTGATGTAACGTGTAAGGGGCATCACGGTGTGATGTAACGTGTAAGGGGCATCACGGTGTGATGTAACGTGTAAGGGGCATCACGGTGTGATGTAACGTGTAAGGGGCATCACGGTGTGATGTAACGTGTAAGGGGCATCACGGTGTGATGTAACGTGTAAGGGGCATCACGGTGTGATGTAACGTGTAAGGGGCATCACGGTGTGATGTAACGTGTAAGGGGCATTACGGTGTGTGATGTAACGTGTAAGGGGCATCACGGTGTGCGATGTAATGTGTAAGGGGCATTACGGTGTGTGATGTAACGTGTAAGGGCATTACGGTGTGTGATGTAACGTGTAAGGGACATTATGGTGTGTGATGTAACGTGTAAGGGGCATTATGGTGTGCAAAATCCAGAATAGAATTGAAGCAAGGGTTAAAAAAAAACCATGATAAGGCAGACCAAGGGTTGGGGCTGTGGGTGGGTCAACGGGCAGGCTGTGGGCAGGCCAATGTCCAGGAATCTCTCAACACAAAGGTGGCAACCCTAGCTCTGCACCAGGGGTCCTCAGACAAGAGGCCCGGCATACCGGTGGAGGCCCACGCTGGAGAGAGGGAGAGCTGCCTGAGGTACACTCGCCACTGAGGGGGGAGGAAGGATTAGGAGGCGCAAAGTAATTTCTGTAACTTTCAAACACCTGTCTGCTCTCCCTTCTCTACCACCACCACCCTGTCCTCCTCTACCATCCCCCTTTCCTCCTCTTTTAAACCCCCCTCTCCTCCTCTAACCCGTTTCCTCCCCTACACCCCCTCTCCTCCTATGCAACCCCCTCTCCTCTTCTCCTCTTTTACCACCCCCTTTTCCTCCTCTAACCTCTGTCTTCTCTATAACCCCGTCTCCTGCTCTTCCAAGGAGTTGCAACCCTCTGCTGCCAGCACCACGGATCAGGAGGAGATGCGTTGCTGTGGATGGTGGGAGGAAGTCGTCACCGTGGATTGGAAGGAGGCCTGGGTGCCGCAGATAGGAGGTTGAGGCTCTACACCAGGTGATCGCAGACAAGAGGTCCCGGCACGCGGTGAGCGGGAGGAGGAGGCCCGGCGCTGGAGAGAGGGAGAGCTGCCTGAGGTACACTCGCCACTTTGATTGAGGGGGAGTAAGGATTAGGAGGCGCAAAATAATTTCTGTAACTATCAAACACCTGCCTGCTCTCCCTTCTCTACCACCCTCCTCTCCTCCTCTACCGCTCCCTCACCTCCTCTACTCCCCCCTCTCCCCTATACCACCCCGTCTCCTCCTATACCATCCCCTCTCCCCCTATAGCACCCCTCTCCCCATATACCACCCCACTCCTCCTCTACCACCCCCTTTTCCTCCTATACCATCCTCTCTCCACCCCCCTTCTCCTCCTTTACCACCGCCCATCTCCTCCTCTTCCATCCAATCTCCTCCTCTATTACCCCCCATCTCCTCCTCTACTACCCCCCATCTCCTCCTCTACTACCCCCCATCTCCTCCTCTACTACCCCCCATCTCCTCCTCTACTACCCCCCATCTCCTCGTCTACCAACCCCCTTCTCCTCCTCTACCACCACCCTTTACTCCTATACTACTCTCTTCATCTACCTCCCATTTCCCCCTCTACCACCCCCATCTCCTCTAACCCCTGTTTCCACCCCTAAACCCCTCTCTTCTTCTCTACCCCCTCTCCTCCTATACAACCCCCTCTCCTCCTCTGTCCCCTCTCCTCCTCTACCACTTCCTCTCCCCCTCACACACTCTCCCTCTCTTCATTTTCTCATTCTGCCCATCTCTCACTCTCCCCTCCCCCTATCCTCCCATCACTCACTTTCCCCTTTCACCCAATCCCTCTCTCCCCCTCTCTTTCTCTCCTCCTCTACCCCCTCCACCTACCCCATCGTTCTCTTGCCCCTCTCTCATCCCCTCTCACTTACTCTCCCATCTCATGCATCCTCTCGTTCTCTACATTCTCTCTGTCTTCGCTCTCTCCCCCCTATTTTTATGTCTCACTTACTCACTCCCTCTCTTTGTCTCTCACTCACACCCTCCCTGTCCCCTCTCTGCCCATTTCTCACCCCCTCTCTCTATTCCACTCACCTCCTCTCTCCCCTCGCTCTCTGTGCCTCACTCCTCTCCCCTCTCACTGTCCCTGTCTCCCGTACCTCTCGACCACTCTCACTCCCATCCCTCTCTCCACCTTCCCCAGCTCCATATGTCTCTCCCTGTAGCCACCTTTATCTCTCTATCTCTCCCTATCACCCACTGCATCACCATCTACCTCTCCATTGTAGCACTATCTCACCATTTTTCTCTCTCTCCTGTCACTCTGTTTTGCCTGGACATTACCCTCTGCCTACATTACATTAGGAGGAGGGAGAGTGCAACATGCAGTGTATAAATAGTTCCAGGCTTCCATGCGCCCTCTAGCTAGCGGAAGTCTAGCTTCCCCAAACATCCGCTGAGACACAGGAGCCATCAGTGGCCTCACATTGCCGTAGTCAGTGACAACAGCCAGCCCGGGCCCCGAGTGACCATGAACCCCAGTGCAGCCGCCGAGGGATTCCCTGCCGTGTCGTGTGAGCGTGCAGGTTCCCAGGCTCCGCTATGAGCACACAGGGGTAATGCGGGAACCCCGAAACCTGCAGTGTTGATATAACCCAGGAACGTGCGTGCGCTAATAGGAATAACCCCCTGCGCTGATTCTTTGTGACACTCACACAGACACTGTGCATAAGTACAGCTGTCAGTGCGCAGTGATGTCTGTGTGTGTGTTTCATGTGTAGTGTCTGAGCTGCATGGATGTGTTATTTATATATTTATAACGGGCATCTCTCTGTGTGGCATATGTTTAATGGGCATCTCTGTATGTGGCATATGTATAACGGGCATCTCTGTGTGTGGCAAAGGTATAATGGGCATCTCTGTGTGTGGCATATGTATAATTTGCATCACTGTGTGTGGCATATGTATAATAGGCATCTCTGTGTGTGGCATATGTATAATGGCCATCACGGTGTGTGGCATATGTATAATGGCCATCACGGTGTGTGGCATATGTATAATGGGCATCTCTGTGTGTGGCATATGTATAATGGCCATCACGGTGTGTGTCATATGTATAATGAGCATTACGCAGTGGGGCATATGTATAATGGGCATCATGGCGTTTGGCATATGTATAATGGGCATTAGGGTGTGTGGCATATGTATAATAAACGTTAAGGAGTGGGGCATATGTATAATGGGCCAATTCTCAGCGTGCAGGTTGCAAAACTGCAGTATAAAGTAGTCTTTTCCTGCAATGCTGTGCCCCTTGCAGTGAGGTTACACCCTTGCACGCCTAAGGCGAGCGCATATTCTCCACTTTGGGGATTGTTATGTTACTGCCACTGTTGGGAGGAATTATATGTTTTTCCTTTTTTTTTATGTAATGCCCCGCCCTTTTGTAGCTCCTCCCATATCACCACCCACTTTCTGCAACGCCCACAGTTCCAGAACCTATTGTCCTACAAAAATAGCACTGGTTACAAGTAAAATAAAGAATATTACTCGTTTTTAAATCTGCCCCCAGCTGTTATGTATTTTAAGTTTTCATCTTTTCCACAGTATCATAAATTATTCAAGATTTAGGTTTGTTCCTTTTTTTTTTTTTTTTTCTTTATGGTTTTAGATTAGTGGAATTAAATATTTTTTTCAGTCCATTGATCTTTTACATTAATGTGTTGTGGGTGTACTGCTGTAAAATACTGTAGGTACATTAATGTGACAAGACATGTACATACTGGAGATCCAAGACCAGGGTGGACACAATGTTTTTTTATGATGGGAACAGAAAGAACACTTTAAATTACCACTTAGATTATTTGAATGTACTAAAAGGGAGGATGACTCGAAAATAGGAGAGTTGACCTATGACTGGTTTCCTAGATAATTTCCCAATCTCTATTTATCATACGACCATGCATCAAAAAGCATATTCACTTATTTTTTTCTCTCCTTTCATCTTAAAACCATCAACTCATGCTATACCCATCTTCTCTATCTTCACGCTACAGTCAGCATAAATCTCTACTTATACCATCATATATCAAATTAGCCCTGGACAGAAGAATACACTTTATTTTTCATCTACATATATATTATATACGGATATAAATTGTATTCTTGCCCCTCGAGCAAAATAGGACAGAGAGAAAAAGAAAATGGGAAAAAAGCATTTAATGATACGAGTGGTAGAACAGCAGAAGATATATAATAAAAGAATTGGGAAGTCCTATAAAAGTCTAACCAGGTAGTTAAGCAAAATAGTCCATAAAAGTTATGTATCAAGGAAACACTCTAAAGTTCATTTACAGATATGGTGTAAACTTTTATAAACAATGTTTTTGCTTTAATTATAAGTTATTTTACTGTATATTTATGATATACAAGTATTTTATTCTAAATTCTTATTTTGAGCACTATCCTTTTAGATATTTTATACAGTAACACAGTTGCAAAGGACATACTCAGTTTCAGTGGTGGATATTATTACAGTACCTTGCAGCTGCAGTCCACCAGTAAGATCCATCAGCACTATCACCTGCAGAATTTAGGGGTGAGGACTAGAGATGGATTAAGTCCTCATGGGACCCTAGGCAAAATTCAGTTTGGGGCCCTCCTCAAACAGTCCATAGGACAATCAGCAGCAGGCATCGATAGAATACCGTAGCGCGTGCACGGTCTACCATTAAATACTCAGCTGTGTGTACATATCTGAGTCAGGCTTTAGGCCTTTTGGGAGCACGCTTAATACCTGTGTCACATTTAAAGTAAACTGACTGCCCACAGTGGATGAAACCATTTTGTGTGTCCAAATATTTTTTTATCCTATCCAAGAACATCAGATGGACTTTAGGAATGTGGGCAGGTCCTGGTAATGTCATGATGTCACGTGGTAGTCATGTATTGCAACTCTTGGAATGTTTTGTTTAGTCAGGATATCTTTAAGGGGCCTTTTGGGACCTGGTGGCCCTGACAGGTGCTTAGGTTGCCTTGTGGAAAATATGCCTCTGCTGAGGACCCCTAGGCCAACCCCCTTGCCTAATTTTGCTATTTTCATTTGTTATAAGCCGTATATGTATACATATTTGCCAAGTAAGATAGCTTACATGGGCCCTGATTCTGGTTGACAGAGGGCCGCCCCAACGAATCTCCGCCCACCACCGCCACCATATACCCTTGCAACCATGCACGGCACCCTATTCCACTTCCCCACACCCCCGGCCCGCATTTGTCCATGCAAACATTGAAGCCCAAACCTCCATGTGGGGGTGAAAAACACTGTAACCTCTGGGTTTTATTCCATGAAGGCATGAGTGTTTGGCCATATATATTGTTTTATTGTTACAGAGTAATATATGCAAAGATTTATAAATAATTACTGTACTTGCAGGTGACCACACTCCTATCTATAATGGGTGCATTGCTAGACTATACCTTCATCTCTGCCAATGCACCAGAAATCTCCAGGACCAAAATGACATTGAGGACATTAATTATTAATTTATTAAAAGTTTCTTATATAGCGCACACATATTCTGCAGCGCAGAGAATATTTGAACACACACGTCAGTCCCTGCCCCAGTGGAGTTTACAATCTATGGAGGTTATTCTGATCGGTGCGGCCAAACGTGCGTACGTTCACTATCAGGGGCGCTGGAACGTTTTTAGGTTGGGGGGGGCAAGATATAATCTCATTTTGGCGCCCCCTAAATTGCTATATGTTACCCCCGTGCACTATACACACTGGCAGCGGCATATACACGTGGGCATTATACACAGGGCAGCGGCATATATGCATGGGCATTATACACAGGGCAGCGGCATATATGCGTGGGCATTATACACAAGGCAGCTGCATTTACGCATGGGCATTATGCACAGGGCAGCGGCATATACACGTGGGCATTATACACCGGGGGATTGAGGGGACTGTCACTGCTGGAGCTAGAGCAGGAGTGCTGCAATGCTGAGAGCCTGCTGACACATGCATTCAGTTCTAGCAGGGAAAGTACACTTTGTACTTCTACGGAGCGGCAGACGGGCAAATGATGAATGGGGCAAAGAGGGTCTTTTCCGGGAGTCCCTGAGGCTCCAGCCACACATCAGGGTAGGGACAGGGAATTCAACGTGGGCTCCTAGCTTTAGCACAGCGAGACGTTGGTGGCAGGGAGTGGAGCGTGGGACACCAGTCAGGGGCCCTTGTAAGGGAGAGTACCTGTATCCTGGAACAAGGTGCAGGCTCCTGCCCGTCTCGACTGGTCCTCCGGCCATCGGTCAGGCTGGCGCTGGCTTCCTCTCCTGTGCAGGGGCGTTCTGCTCTGGGCTGCTTCAAGTGGGGAGGGTCTCTACGCCCGCGTGTCCCTCCTTCCTCTTCGGCTCCCCGCAGCAGTCATCCATGTGGGCGGACGGCTGCGAATAGGAATCGGATTCTTGCTGAGGCGCTAAAGCAGCTGTGCGGGCGGGCGGCTGCGATTAATCAGTAATATAGGCCAGGGGTAGGCAAGTAATTTTTGATGGAGTCCGGAATTTTGAAATGATTTTGGTCGATGTCCAAAAAATGCTGCCAATACGGGGACAATGCTGCCAATACAGGCACAATGTTGGCAATACGGGGACACTGCTGGCAATACGGGCAATACAGGCACAATGCTGGCAATACGGGCACAATGCTGGCAATACGGGCACAATACAGGCACAATGATGGCAATACGGGGACACTGCTGGCAATACGGGCACACTGCTGGCAATACGGGGACACTGCTGGCAATACGGGGACACTGCTGGCAATACGGGGACACTGCTGGCAATACGGGGACACTGCTGGCAATACGGGGACACTGCTGGCAATACGGGGACACTGCTGGCAATAAGGGCACAATGCTGGCAATAAGGGCACAATGCTGGCAATAAGGGCACAATGCTGGCAATACAGGCACAATGCTGGCAATAAGGGCACACTGCTGGCAATAAGGGCACAATGCTGGCAATAAGGGCACACTGCTGGCAATACGAGGACACTGCTGGCAATACGGGGACACTGCTGGCAATACGGGGACACTGCTGGCAATAAGGGCACAATGCTGGCAATAAGGGCTCAATGCTGGCAATAAGGGCTCAATGCTGGCAATACGGGCACAATACAGGCACAATGCTGGCAATACGGGCACAATACAGGCACAATGCTGGCAATACGGGGACACTGCTGGCAATACAGGCAATACAGGCACAATGCTGGCAATATGGGGACAATGCTGGCAATACGGGCACAATGCTGGCAATACGGGGACACTGCTGGCAATACGGGGACACTGCTGGCAATACAGGGACACTGCTGGCAATAAGGGCACACTGCTGGCAATAAGGGCACACTGCTGGCAATACGGGGACACTGCTGGCAATAAGGGCACAATGCTGGCAATAAGGGCACAATGCTGGCAATAAGGGCACACTGCTGGCAATATGGGGACACTGCTGGCAATAAGGGCACAATGCTGGCAATAAGGGCACACTGCTGGCAATAAGGGCACAATGCTTGCAATATGGGGACACTGCTGGCAATTTTGCTCACCTCTTTGGTCCTTGATTCTGCGGGCGGGTGGGCAGCGCCGGGCGGGAGGGAGGGCGGGCGTTCAGCGCCGGGCAGCGCCGGGCAGCGCCGGGCGGGAGGGAGGGTGGGCGGCCGGGCAGCGCCGGGCGGGAGGGAGGGCGGCCGGGCAGCAGGGAGGACGGCCGGGCAGCGCCGGGCGGGAGGGAGGGCGGCTGGGCTTGGCGCGCGCTGGCCGCATCTTCAGCCCCCGCCCACATGAGCCGCTCACTAGTCAGGGGAAGGAGACGTCACGTCTCCTTCCCCTGGCTTCCGCATCTGCCTTAGCGCCGCCGCCACAGAAATTTTGGGGGGGGCAAGCTGCCCCCTCGCCCCCCCCGTTCCGGCGCCACTGTTCACTATTAACGTACGCTAGCCGTACGCGGCCGTTGGGGTTAAGTCCACCCACAAATCAGCCGCATACGTACGGGCATAAACAACGTAGAAGGGGAGTGGCGTACAAATGAGCGTACGCCAACGTACACGGACGGGCCAGCCCTTACATTCCGACAACTGGCGTACAACTGAGCGTACGCCGCCGTTTACGGACGTCTCTCGTCCGTCTTCCCACCGACCTCTTGCGGAGATCTGAGCGTACGCCAGCTTGCACGGACGGGTCCCTATTGTTTTCAATGGAAAACTCAGCTTATGTCACCGCTCGTGAGAGTGAGCGTACGTCCGCAGGGCCGGTGCAAGGCACCGGAGCGCCCCAGGCGAGTCGGGCTGGGGGCGCCCCGGTGCCGGGGGGGGGGGGGGGGGGTGGGGGGTGTGTGTGTGTGAGGTGTGGTACCTGTCCTACCGGCGCTGTCTATTTCAATCTGGCGGCGGGGGCAGCGGGGGTCCCTGCAGTCTATTAAAAATCACGAGCGCTATCCGCCGGGCTATGCGGAAGCGCTTCTAGTGTGAAAACTCTGGCAGCACGCTGATTGGCTGAGATCAGCGTGCGCCGTGCTGCCAGAGTTTTCACAGAGTTTTTAGACTGCAGGGACCCCCGCTGCCTCCGCCGCCAGATTGAAATAGACAGCGCCGGTAGGACAGGTACCCGGGCGGCATTTTCCGCCCTCCAGTGGCCGGCGCCCTAGGCAAATGCCTAGGTTTGCCTAGTGGTGGCGCCGGCCCTGTACGTCCGTGTACGCTGGCATACCCTTCACATATATGGACCTGCAAATCTTGCCTTTCAACTAGAATTCTGACAATTAATTAATTATTCTATTTGTTATTCAATTATTGTTTTCTAATAACTCAATTGTCTACCTTAATAATGACCCTAATAAAACAACATTTTAACCCTCATTACATGTATATTTGTTATGTTCTCATGTGGCATTTTAATCACTATCTATGTGTCCCCATATTGTTGTTACTTTTAAATCAAGTTATGTTGGTGTTTCTGTATATGTACTAAATTATGTCCATAATTAGTTTGTCCAAAATGTGTAACATGTATACCTACCCTGATGTTATGTGTGATGTTTTAATCTAACAACATTAAACATTCATGCATTTTCACTATGTGTTATTTTACTCAAAAACACACACATTCACACATCAATCATTACCCCTCACCTCAAATTACTAATATAACTTACATTACACATCTGTATGTACCTACCCTTACAAGCCCTCTAACATATTTATTATTAAAAACACAGGCAATTTATAACACAATATAAACTTTTATTTATAACAAACATAATAAGGGGGGGGGGGGGGGATAAAAATAAATTAAATGCGGGCCTCCAGTAGGCCAAAAAGAATTTGCAAATAAAAAAGGGTCAGGAAGATCTCCCGAATAAGGGCTGCCACCTCCTCCTGCTGCTGTTCAGTGTCTGTAGTGAAGGGATAAAAAAAAAAAATTAATATATAACATACACAAATGTTTGTTGTATTTGTACATAATAAAAAGTTGTGAGTTATGTGTGAAGGCCACATACATTTTTAAACTACATTGAAGATGGGTCTGCTGTAAACACAGTACTAAAAAATAATATGTTAACACACACATACTGTACATAGTAAATAACATTAATTAAATTACTCCTTCTTGGATGAATGTATGCTGTATCCCAATTGCTAGTTTGGTTTTGGGGGACTCTCCTCTAACCTCACAATTAGGCTGTGCTATTTAAGGGTTATGACATTGTGGCGGCTTAAGCACTCCTTACTATTTTAAATTTAGGACATTGCTGTACAAATTATAGGCCTACAGCTATGTTTGTAAAGCATGCATCCGCATGGCCTCACACACTATTAACAAAACAATCTCTACATTTATGTTGCACATCATGCTGGGAACTGGAGTTACCCAACACCTGGAGCCACATAACTACAACACCACTAATGTCGGATATCTCATTGGATGTACTGTTATGTCAATTATTCAAGGGGTGAGGCATGGCCACACTCAAAAAAACCACCAAGGGGACCCTTGTTCCTGGAGAAGGACAGGCCACACCTCATGGTCGCCCTGCAGTGATATGTTGCAACTAATGTTGATGTTGGATACACATATGTGGTTGTTGTGATTGTTTATGTGTAGAAATGTGTAGGTAAACATTAGACACATTATTTACTTACGGCTACTTGAGCCATCCTGGTCGCCGCTGGTTGGGTGTGCGGTGGTTGGGGGGGGTCAGGAGCAAGGGGGATGGGATTGGAGTTTGGATGCTGGTAGTGGGTGTGAGTGGGGATTGGAGAGGTTTGGGGGTGGGTGGTGGAGAGGTGTAGGGGGGTTGGAAATGGGGTGGGGAGGGGGTGGGGGTAGGGGTGTGGGTGGGGGTGGGGGTAGGGGTGTGGGTGGGGGTAGGGTAGGGGGTTGGGGAGGGGATGGGGGTGGGGGTTGGGGAGGGGGTGGGGGTGGGGGTTGGGGTGGGGGTTGGGGAGGGGGTGGGGGAAGGGGATGGCGAAATTGGGTGGGCCCCAGCTTGACCCATTGTCTCCTCCTCTTCCTCCTCCTCTTCTTCCTCCTCCTCTTCCTCCTCCTCCTCTTCCTCCTCCTCTTCTTCCTCCTCCTCTTCTTCCTCCTCCTCTTCCTCCTCCTCCTCTTCCTCCTCCTCTTCTTCCTCCTCCTCCTCTTCCTCCTCCTCTTCCTCCTCCTCTTCCGGCTGCTCCTGGGCTGCCTGGTCCCGGGCTGCCTGCTCCCGGGCTTCTATGCGGGCTCTTGCCCGTGCTGAAATGTTCATGTTGATGGCATAGAAATCGAAGATTGGGTTTCATAAAAAAGGGGGAAAGAAAAATTCACATTAGTCATGCTCATAACCTTCCAAATTATCATTGCTGTTATATTTCAGACATTTATCATGCAAACTAATTGATATGCTACACCCAAAAACTGAGCAACTACTTAAACCCCCCCTATACACCCCCTATACACCCCCTATACACCCATATACACCCCCTATACACCCCCTATACACCCCCTATACACCCCATATACACCCATATACACCCCCTATACACCTATATACACCCCATATACACCCCCTATACACCCCCTATACACCCCTATACACCCATATACACCCCCTATACACCCCCTATACACCCCCTATACACCCCATATACACCCCCTATACACCCCCTATACACCCATATACACCCCCTATACACCCATATACACCCCCTATACACCCCCTATACACCCCCATACTCAGGAACATATTATTAAAAAGTACAGAAAACATTGCAAAAAAACGCAGTCATACTAGTAAATAAAAACTTACATCGGGCAATATGGCGGCGAAGTGTCGATAGCAACACTGGCTGCCGCCGGCGCAGGTCAGACCAGCGCCGCTCAAGTTGGGCCAGGCTTCTGTCCACGCCGGTCCGGGCGAAGATTAGCCGGCGGGCAGCATTATATGCCCGCCGCTTGTCACAATTAGTTACATAAGGGCCCCTGGGCCCCAGGCGCCGGTCCATGACCTCAACCAAGGCCAATAGCTCCTGGGTAGAAAACGCCCTAGCCCTTGTTGAAGTCATAGTGGCAATGGCGCAGTTATTAATTGCAGGTACATATATCACTTTTGGTGCTTGCTGATTGGTGTAAAAAATTGTTTGTTTGGTATTAACTTTATTAATCCTTCTTACATTAACAAACTGGATGCGAATAGAAACTTACGCGGACCGTTCCGATATACACACACCATAACCAACAGCATGCATTCAATGTTTAGAGAGGAACTGTATATACAGTGTGCGGAAAATAATACACGCTACCGTCTACTAATAAATACGCTGCTTAAAGGGGGCACAATACACCGATTTCCATGGAGAGACGTACTGTATATACAGTGTGCGGAAAATAATACACGCAAGCGTCTCCTTATAAATACGCTGCTTAAAGGGGCACAATGCAACATGTTGGTGTATGACAATTTCATACTCATTACATATGTAAGGAAAGCATTATAACGTGATGTTTTGAAATGTGACTCACAAAGCATACACGAACTCCAACAGATACCAGCTGACAACACTCATCATTGGAATGACAGGTGCACACATTTCACGATGTAGCACACAATGCTCCACAACCTGTGTATGTGCATATACAGGTGATTGATCAGGTGCGTTGAGACCTGCGTAATTTAAGCGGGAATTATCGGCGGGAAATATCGGCGTAAATGAGCAACTAGATTGCGGGAAAAAATATACGCCCCCTTGTTCATGGCGGGAGATTAACATATAAATATTCAGTCAGATGCAGGCCACAATTGCTGCAAACATGTCTAGTTCAGACGATTCCGCAGCTGAGGACGCTCTCCAGAGAGCAAGAGCAGAATCCTTGCTTGAAAGGTTGAGGCAGAGGGAGCAGGAGAGGACAAGGAGGACCCAAGACCAAGCGGGCCCCTCACTAACAGGCCCTGTTCAACCTCCACCAGCTCCACAAGGGCCAAGCAACCAGCCAGAACAAGAGGTTGCATCTCTCCAAACAGGTGTGACCCAGCAGGTGCATGGTGAGAGAACTGGGGCCACCAGAAAACAAGCTGCAACATCGAGGGTGAGGACTGAGCAGGATACCACCACCAGAAAGAGAAACCCTGCATTTGTAGAGGCCGAATTAAGAATCTTAGTGCCCAGGGCACGCGAATGGATAGAATTGCCAACCAGGAAGCCGGGTGCCAGTGCAAGGAGAAAGCTTTGGGACAAGATCACAGAGGAAGTGAACCAGGTGTCACCAGTGGTCAGAGATTGGCTAGCGGTGAAGAAGAGGCAAGTGTGTTTGTCCCCCTGATAATGTCATATGTGTGTATATATGTTACATGTATGTTTTGCGAATAATAGAAAGGTGTGTTTGTAGATAGTGCTACACTTCAATGTCACATGTGAACACAACCATGTCTAATAACCCACATTGATATCTGAAACATGCACCATTGGTGTGATGTGAGGTTATGGGCACAGTTCTGCTCATGTAAAGTATGTGATGGGACAAGAGAAAGTGTGTTTTTGAAAGAGTTGTTTTAACATGTTCCATATGATGCTACTGAAACAAGAATGACCAAACTGTGCACATGTAGCTGGTGAGAAACTACACATCCCAGTATGCCATCCCATAGTTAAATTACTCCATAATAACCACACTGTCAAGCTATGGTGGAATGTGTAGTTTCACAACAGGTGGAGGTGCATAATTTGGCCATGGATGATGTCATTTCTGCATAGTGATCTATGTATGTGCATTTAGTGGCCTAATGAATGAGATGAGACACTGAAATGCCTCCTAATGGAGACATTAATGTGTGTGTGGGACACATATGGCTAAAAAACATAAGATCACCCACACTAGGAAATGTCACGTAGCACAGTGGTGCACATATCTCATGGTGATATTTGTATTTTTAAACTTGTAGGTGGACTGACTTCAAAACGGCAATGAAGAGGAAGATGACTGACCGGTACAACCACAGCATGTCCACCGGGAGAGGGCCTATGCCCGATCATTTGGAGTATACCCCCCTGGAGCAGGACGCCTTGGACGTCATTGATGTGGGCGAGGTCAGGGGGATCTCCAATATGGACAGTGAGCTCCCGTCAGAGGTCTTTGATGCTGCTTTTGATGGTAAGTCACAGTAATGCATTGTATTTTGAAAGATATTTTGTAGTGCGTATGTGATGGTGACATTGTTTTCAATTATTATCCTAGCAGAAGCAGAATCCCAGGATGAACCGGCAGCATCTTCCTCTGCAGAGCCACAGGTGGAGCAAGTGGGCCAGCCTCCACCAAGACGTCGCCCCCAGCCCCAGCCACAGGAGACATGGGATGAGAGCGTGGTGGTGATGCTGGAGAGGATCGAGCAGCAAGGGGTGGATGCTGCGATCCGTCAGCAGCAGGTGGGGGAATTTCTGGCGGAGTGGAAGGCCACAAACAGGCTGCAGTGTGAGGCCTTGAACCGCATTAATGACACTCTGGCGGCTGGCATGCAAAGCATTGGCCAACACCTCAGCCGCCAGAATGAACTTCTTGCGGAGCAGCTGACCACCGCCAGGTCCCTAAGGGACAATCCCCAATCTGCTGGCCCACCCCAAGCTGCTCCCCAACCTTCCACCTCTGCTGACCCTCCTGTGTCCACTAGGGGAAGACGCCGCAAGCCAGCTGAGCCAAAGGCCCCTGTCCCCAAGGCCCCATCTAAAAGGGGGAAAAAAGGGCCCAAATAATGAGACCTGGTTCACTTCCTCTGTGGTTGGACCCCAAATGTTTAAATTGCACTGGACATCCACTTCCTGAGTTGGCCATCTATCCATTTTCGTGCCATGGGCATTAAAGTTCTTATTTTGACCTCTACAAATGCAGGATAAATTTTTGGTGGTGTGTATCTTGCTTAGTATTCACCCTGGTTGTTGCAGTACGTATTCTGGTGTCCCCATTTCTTTCACCATTGCATTTGCAGGGTAACACATGTTTGGAGATATGCAACCTCTTGTTCTGGCTGTTTTTTTATTTTTGTGTCTATTTTATTTGTTTATTTGATTTATGACATGAAAGTGTCAAATAAGCTGTGATGCTGAACAGCAAATAAATTTATTTTACCAATTAAAACAAAATTGTTGTATGTGTAATTTCTTGTGTGAAACAAATACTAGATTTATGTGTACTTACTGACCAGGGTATTTTTGAACATTTGTTGAAGTGTGCTAGAAGTTTCCCATGTGTAACCCTCTCCATGGCCATTCCCATGTTCCTATCCAACTTTTCCCTGCTAATTAGTTTGTGTCAGCACATGTGCAGAGCAACTTAATAGGTGAGAAAGCAGTTTGTGTGCAGGTGAGGTAGCTCCTACAGTAGTAGGTAAAAGCAGGTCCAGAACAATGCTTTCCTCATGGAGTGGGTGAGGCAGACAAACAAGGGTGAAAAGGTACATTTGTGTAGGAATGCATATGTGTCCTCCCTAAAAAAAGATGTGTGAATGGGCCAAACATGATAAAATTGCTAGTGAACAAACATGTATAACTTTTTAAATATATATGATTTTACAGTGTTATAAGCAGATGTAGGAATCCTTTGTTAGAGAGATGTGAGTGCAATAATGTGATTGGTGGCATCTTACATCCAGAGTGTAGTAAAATCCAAATCATAGCAGATCAGATAGTGGTAGAGTTCTGTATTTTGGGTACTATACAAAGATTGTGTGCAAAATAGTGGTCATGGGCTTAAAACATTGCTGAAACATCCTTTGTAGGTGTTAGATGTGGTTTATGTTATTGTATCATAAATACAAAACCTATGTTTGTATTAGAGTGAACACGTTGACACATGTCGACTTGTGTAGATTGAGTGTGCTACTGTGTAAAGTCTATGAAAGCACGTAGTGAATGTGTGTAACTGTTTAGCAAATAGCTACCTTAGCATATATAAGCAGGTCTTAAAAAGATTCTTACCTTAAATTAAACAAACCTTTAAATGTCGAGAAGTATAGAAAGATAAGCTTCCAATGTGTTTGAGTGCTGTGTGTGGCTTGCAGGTAGTGAAATCATGGTTTGGACTTAATAGACTGCAGCATTGCTTATTACATTCAGGTGTATGTGTTTGAGTAGTAATCAGCGTTAATTAGCAAACCCAGGCGCACGCTGGCATGCGGTATCTGTAGGGGTGGTCTGAGCTGGCGGTTGGCGGCCGCCTGTTTGGTTTTCGAAATTTTTGGTGCCCACCCCCGTGTACGCCCATGTTTACGCCCATTTTCCCTCATTATTTCGGCCGCTCCCCTCAACACGCCCCTATGCCGCCCCCAATGCCCGTACACTCGCGTATAGGTTTTTTTGCACGTAGAGACCCATCCGTAAGCGTTGTGGAGTGTTCGCGCCTGCGCATTAGCGAATGTACGCATGCGCAGATCATAAAAAATCCCGGGACGTACGCGTACGGCCCGGCCGCTCCAACCAGAATAAGGCCCATTATTCCCTACTACATGTTCACAAACACACACAGACATTCTAGAGTTAATTTGTTGGGAGCCAATTAGCCTACCTGTATATTTTTGGATTGTGGGAGGAAACCAGAGTACCCAGAGTAAACCCACGCAAACACGGAGAGAATATACAAACTCTGCATAGTTAGGGCCATGCTGGGAATCTAACCCATGACCTCAGTGCAGTGAGCCATTAAAGAAATGATGCAGTGACTGAAGATGTAGGTTAACATGTCTATTTTTGCAATGCTTATATTAACATGCTGTTAATAGAAAATACTATGCCCAGTAATCAACTATTTGCACTTAAATTAGAATGTAATCCTATCTAACAATAGATGGTTTAAGGAACAGATAAGTGTGGGGTAAAAAGATCTGTAGAAATACCCTTGTCAACATATTGGCGCAAGCAAACAAATAATGATATTAATAGAGAACAAAAAAATAATAAGGGTAATAACAGAGGAGTCATTGAAACATTTTCCAACCGGGCACATGTCAGAACTCATTATATTTGGAGCAGATTTGCATAATTCAAGAAGCATCAAATTAAATTTGCATAATTCCTTTGATTACACTTGTTATTAAATGTAAGTGACATTGATTTACAAAATGGTCCAATATAAGGTTAATAGCAAATGTCACCTTCTAACAGGGTGAAGAGTTTGCAGGGGAGGGGATGGGGGACTATTACACAAAGATAATGTCAGAGAATAGTCTTTGTGCTGCGTGTAAGAGAACCAAGACCTAGGCTATATGGATGTGTGCATTTTTTGCTGAAGACACAGGGGTGTATGGCGGTAGAAAGATTAGGAAGGTCTGTCTTGCTTAATGTGGACAGAGGACGAGTTATGATTGGCTGTTACTTGAGATTAATGCCACTCAGTGCCATTGCCTTTTCAGCTGCCATGGTCATTCCTTCACTCAGTACTCCATTAATAAGAACCCTTAAGCAGTATCAGTCATTTCCCCTGTTAGGCAGAGTGTAGGATGGTTCTCCATCGAGCTAAGGCTCATTAGTAAGAGCACCAAGAGCACTATATGAGCCATTCATTTGTATGCACTGACTACTCACAATACATATTAAATGGTGAGTGTGCTTCCAGCAGAATTATGTTTTACAGATTATTCAGTAACTTGAGGCAGGGTGAACAGTGATGGACACCACTATATAATACTATTACACAGACAGTATACACTGTACATTCCATTTAACTTCTAGATGTATGCTACTTGTCGGAATATGATATTTTAAATTGAGCAAATCTTATTTTAAAACAGCTTCAGGAATGTAATTTAACATCACAATGGACTTGCTGGTATCCTAAAGCAGACACTATCATCTGTATTGTAGTGGTTGCAGACAGAAGGGTTTCCTAGGGTACAGATAGACAAAAGTTATAATTCATTGTAAGAGTGGATCCACAGTGTTGTTGGTGAGTGCAGATGTGCCTGCTTGCCATTGTATAGTAAAGTGCACAACCTCTAACCAATGAATGTGTATGTCTTCACTAGTTTGGCAATACATCTGAAAATATGCATGATGGAAAGATTGGAATGAAAAGCTCCAACATAAGCCCCTCCCCCTATTTTTTTTTTTTTTTTTTTTTTTTTATTTAAACTACTGGTTTTACCTTAAAATTTTGCTCATGTCCCACCCAATTCTGGGATGGAGTCTAAGGGTCGCATTAACTTGGCCCTGCCCACTCTTTGTGCACCTAGGATTGCTTGGTGAAAGTAATGGACTTATGACAAACACATACAGATAATATGTGTAGCTTCCCCTAAATAGTACTGTACAACATGTGTCCATGGCATTAAATAGGCACAGTTTGCAGATACATTCATGCTTGTGCACCTAGTTCCACACAATACATTAAACCATATTGTATTATTGTAATACACTTGGGGGGTTATTCTGGTTGATTCGCAAGACTGCAAATTCGCAGCCTTGCAAGTCCACCAAACCCCTCCTGGCCAATGGACGCCCTCCCCTCATAGTGCGGGTTTGCCCACAAAGGCTGCAAATGGATAGGCGTTCCCATATGGTAATGGGTAGCCCGGCACCCCTGTCCGCCCCCGCACACTGTCATGGGTGCGTGCACCCGGTTAACCGAAAGTTTGCTGTGGGTGCACGCACCCTACATCTGCATATGCGAAGAAACGCGCCGGCACATGCGCAGATGCGCACCATCGGTCATCCGTGCGAATGCACAGAGGACCGAATGGACTAGAATAACCCCCTAGTTTTCTTTCCCCCATTGCGTGCCAAGTGAATTTGTCAAAATAGGTGTGAAAATTGCCAAGCAAACATTTTTATTCATCGTAATGACCTGTTATGTTTACCTTACATAGGAAATATATATCTTTTATTACGTAATATTTTTTATTTGAATTTATATAACAAATGTGAGCAACGCTGGCATTTTTAGCAGATATTTTGAACATCACTCAAAGTGTTAAATTATCCAATAGAAAAGCTGGTGTGTCATATCCTACTAACATACCATGCATTCCAATAGTTTGGGAAATAGCCTTATATTTGTCATCCATAACCTCATGAAAATGTTGTGATGTGAAAGCAGTAAATCTGATTGCTGTCTCTTACAGCATAGCAGCCAGCTGTACAATGCAATCTCCAGAGACTGGTAATGTTCAGTCAGGTTTGCCACATCCAATAGTACCCAAAATCCTCTCCTGTGCAATATGAAATCACAGATTTAGTGGCGGCTGTTCTAGCTGTAATTTCACCATATCACAGAGTATCTGTTTAGAAATGCTGCCATAATTTTCTCATTTGCCTTTTTGCCTATATACTGTAAAGATTATAAAGTCATTTTAGTACAATTTAATCATAATGCCGTGCTACGAGATAAGTAAGATTGCATGAAATTGATTTACTTGTGGTTATATACAATATATCATAAAGAGATCTTTAAAGTCAGCTTCATAGTTTTTATTTAAGTTTTTATGTTTTCATTTTTAAAATTATTCTCAAATTACATTTGTGTTATTATTGAATTAGGATTAAGGCTGTGGAGGGCCTGGGGTACTTAAGATCCGATCTGTGGCGGGCAGAGAGGGGCCTTTTCAAAGAGGGGGGCAGACGGGTAGAGTTTCCCCATTTTTTTTTAGCGGCAATCAATTACATTGCAAAATCAACATGGTTTAAAAAAAAATGGGAATACTCTGCCAAAATCTCTCACTTTTTTTATTCTCACATCAAATTATATTTGGCCCTGGTCTCATTTAGGGTAAAATGTTACTTGTTTAACTGTATGTAGATGTTTTACAAATGATGCACGTGTTTCTACCCAAGGGCTACTAACGCGTTTTGCTGCTGCTCGCAGCTTTATCATCTTTATGTTTGATAAAGCTGCGAGCAGCAGCGAAATGCATTAGGTGCCCTTGATCGCTCTCAGGACTTTATTTGGGACGTGTTTACTCTGTGGACCATCTTTCCATCACATCCAGCCCTTTCCTTCCACTCCACCTTACTGGTGGATTGTGCAGTGTGGACTCCTCCAGCGGAAAATCTCATCCAGCCCTTAATCGAGAGGACGCAAGTTCGACTGATGCCGCCAGCCCGTACATCTGGTCCATTCCCCCATTCATTTCTATCGATGAACTGCACAGTGTGGATCCCTCCAGCGGCAATACAAAACTCAGCCCTAAGTGAGAGGACGTAAGCTCAACAGATGCCCACCTGATCCATTCACCTTCAGCGGCGGCTGGAAGCCCCGCACAACTAGTGAGGACAACTCTGTATTGGGGGACTAGAGCCAAGCATTGAAAGGGTCCCTGTGATACTGTATCTGTAACGTGCATTTACCTTTTGACACATTCTCCACTTGGGTTACTAACCTAATTTATCCCCCCATTCCTTGTATTATTTTCATGATTATAATTTTTTTATGTTATGTGTAATATGTGTATTTATCATATGTATCAGTAAAGATTGAATATACTGTATAACATTTTATTTAACATTTGGCAATACTATATTTTTATTTGATTAAGTGTTAAGTGCTGCTTACATGCTATCAGCGTGATTCCTCCTTCTTGGACAGCACCATCTTCCCAGAGTCTTTGCTTTCACTGAGCTGCACTATGTTCCCAAAGTTATCATTGGGAAGATGGCACTGCAGATGAAAAGGGACCAGCTTCCCTGATCAAGGTACATATATCCATGGGGGAAGGGGGTTGGGAGTGACTTGGCAGACCAGGGCCCCTGCCAGGCTGCTCTAGCTTGTACAAGTCCATGTAATTAGTAACACCCCCCCCCCCCCCAATTTCCAATAGACAATAAATACACTTTTTCCATAAACATAAGTTTAATTTAGTGAAAAACGTACATATAAATTATATTGTATATATGCAGGTTGTAGTGTAGCTTTAAGTCATCTTATTAACTACCACCTTACCTGGGGTGACTGGATCTTTGCTGTTTTGAATTTCCGCATCTTATATACTTATGCTCTACTTGGGGGCTTCAACAAACACATTCAAGGCGAGCTGTACTAAGACTTGAAAAATGATAAAGTGGAGAGTGATATACTAACAACCAATCAGCTTACTGCCATGTTGCAGGCTGTGTTTAAAAAATGACAGGAGCCAATTGGTTGGCCATTTATCACTTTCCATTGTATCACTTTTCAATGCTTAGTACATTTGGCCCCTAGTCTGAGATAGATCTGACATGGGCATGGTAAGCGGGACTTATACACTGAGAATAAGTCATGCAAAGTGGTGCCTTAACCCGTGCATTCATATAATACTCCTCCTTATTCCTCTTCTAACTATTCCACCACCCTTCATCACATCACTGTTACTTTACCCATCAGTATCCTTATCCAATATCTCTTTCTTTCTCATAGCATTCCACCACCCCTCTTTTGCTCATACCTCCCCACCTCTATCAGGCCTGCATGCTTTCACTCCTCTCTATTCCCTTTATCTTCATCAGAAACAACTATCTGTCAAATGTAACCCATGATATTAACCATTATTCAGTCAAACCCCTCACCCTCAGTTAATCACTTTGGCCCTTATTCAGATCTGATTGCAGTACAAATGTAACCATTTTTATTTCACTTTATTACACATGGCTCCTCCTCCAAGCATGTTTAATCTTCAGGACTAAAAAGGAAAGCTACCGCCAACCAGAGGAAGGGGAGGAGCTAGCCAAGCTGAGAATGGAGAATGCCCTGCTGCCGCTGTACAGAGGAAGGCATGGTGCCACACACTGTAGCTATAAGCATTAGGCAGCATTATTACTTGTATATTCCCTGTACCGTGTTCAGGAAACTCTGTGGTGTCATAAAAATTAAATAAAATAATAATAATAATTAAAAAATAGACCACATAGGGAATTGAAGGTCCTATATTTTCAGGACTCTCACACTCCTTCATTGTCAGCTTAATTGCAAAATTCCTGGGGATCTTCTTCTATAGTCTCCTATTCTTCCTATATTTTATTTTTCTCTAGTAATCCACTGGTTAAAAAAAAACAGACTCCATGATACCAGTGATATCCACAGCTCAATTACAGTGGGGAGCACATTTAAACTGTAGTTTTACACAGCAACTATGGGAGGCTGTTTACTCATCCTCACACATGATGTCCAAACACAGGTTGACTAAACGTGTTTTTTCCAGCAGCACACAGTATCAGTCACACAGCTCGTGCAACTGCGCCCCTCCCCCTCTCTGACACCCTTTTTGGAAGGTGAGGATAACTGTATTATATTTGGGCCATATAATGTATTTATATCTATATGAGCTTGTTACTGTTTTTTATTTTCCATTATTTTGTTAAACTACAGTGTGCACAGATCAACTGTGACTCTATACGGACCCTATACAACAGTCAATCTCTACTACTAATATTTTGGTCAATTTACTCAATATTACATTAGTTCTTGGTCTCCTGATAGTCCTTGAAAATAGTGACATGCATAAAGCAAAGTAATCAATGATCCCCGTGCTTAAATGAAAATCCTCTCTGTAAGGGTCTGTAATGGCTTGCAGTGCTGGAAGGGAGACATATGCAAAGGGCCATTTCTCCAAGCTAAATACTCAATTCAACATACTGTTTCTAGTGCCGCAACATCTGCCGGTTGACATACATTACTAGACATTTACAGTATTTCATTCAAAAGCATGTAATCTAACAAGGAACAGTATATTTATGTTATTTATCCAACCACTACTTATTTCTTTGCTAACATGGTACAAATAAAAAATAAAAAAAAACATAGGGATATGCCTAATAATTGTCTAATATTGGTTGAGGTGAACTATGCTTTACTGTTTAAGTCATCAAAACCCAGGGAAGGATTGTGAAATAAAGTTTATTGCGATCAGTACAGATACAACTTCATATTATACATTGGAGGATTGATCATAAAACTACTATCACAATTTATGAAACAGCACCAACTTCTATACCTCCGGTGTAGCTTTCCGATCTGCTGCCATACAGGAAGCTGGGATATTGCAACAGCTCGGAAAGTTATGTGTGTACATACGGTGAGATTCCTTTGCTATTCGACTTACAATGACTTCTATATAGTGCAAATCGAATGTAGATAACATAGTGCCTTGTAGGACTTGCAGGGGTGCCCTGGAGAGATGGTTCATGACCAATTCAGATTAATTATGACCACTGTAAAAGACAAATTGTGGAAAAACAGCAGGGAATCCTGTCCAATAGCACATATCCGACCCTAAAGGTGCCCATACACTACTGCAATGTCTCGCAGCAGTGTATGGACACCCGATACCCTGCAAGCCGCCACAGACCTTCCCGGGCAGCAGGGATGCATGCGTTCCCTTACAATTTGTTGTGATGGATTGCATGCGTCCCTGCTTCCCACCTGTCTCGCCGCCAGTAGGGAGGTCCTAGGACAGGTGGTCAGACGGCCAGCAGGTCCGACCACCTGCTTGGGTCCAATGTGCAGGGGACTGCGCATCGGACCTGACGGCATGTCAGGGACAGACGATTTGGTCCGATTTAATGGCCCGATTTGTCGCAATCGGCCGAAATCGGACCAAATCGGCTCATCCTTTAGGATGAGATATACAAACAATTTACTCAAATTAATATTTTTTTCTGATTTTATTAATGAAAACCTTTTGGTCTAGGGGTGCCATGAAAAGAAATCTGATACTCAGGGGTGCCATGATTCAAAAGAGTTTGGGAACCACTGCACTAAACAATGTGCTTACCTGCATAAGCTGGATATACACCATAATATGGAACCTGTGATGTCACCTCGCAGCTTTGCAACTTCCTAAATGATCCTTTATATCTGCTTCATGTGATCATGCGCAATCGACTCTTGCTCTTTACTTATTAAAGTTACATGCTATTTTCTCTAGATGTGTCCTGATGACATTGTATTTTTTTCCCAGCTAGGCGCTGTAATAACTCAGATGTCCATCGCTTGCTTTTTTTCACACTCTTGCCTGAAGGATTCTGTGACAGTGATGCAGAGATGGCCCAGCAATTTGGATACCTCTCCCCCCTCTCTGTTAAAGTTATTGCCTGAGTCTGTAAGGGCTCAGGTAGGTAGATGAATGTAAAATGTTCCTCTCCATTACTAGGCGCACTTGACTGGAGCCTCATTACATTACAATGGCTCTTTAGCAATGGAATGGGCCTTACATCTGGGTTCCGAGCACCCCTTATTCCTCCCTGATAACGGAAATTACCCTCTGCCTCATTGCCTCCAATGATCAAACATCAAATTGCTAGTTAAAAAAATTTATAAAAAGATAAAAAATCTGAAGGCATCAGGGAAAAAGCAGAAGCACAGGTTGTTTGTCAGCAGCAGAGACGAGTCACTGGCTCTTAAGCACTTGCGCAGAGATGAATACACTGCTGTCTCTGTGTGCACAGTGATTCTAACAACGGCAAATGACACACCTGTAGAATACAAACAATGTTTTATAACCGGTAATTATGGGCTCTCTGCTTTTGCCTTCTCTTGAGAATGTGATTCAAGCAGAAAAAAGGATATAGCATACGTTATTTTTTTTGCAACATATATTTGCAACATTGTTATATATTAGATGGCAGATTAACAACAAGTCTGGAATTAGGCATCATATAAATCATTAGTTTATGGCCATTACTAATCCAGACTGATATATATGTTTTAAAACATTTCAAATCAAGTTCATTTGTTTTATTTTTTAGATACCCGAAACATACAGTGCCTGCGTTTTGTATATTTTGCTATATATCAGACTGCATCAACATACCTACAACTCATGGTTAACTTTTTTTGTAGCAACTTTATTGTACAGTATGTTTTGTGACACACTGTTTGGTGGAGGGCGCTCCTGGGTGATGTCATCTGAAATGCTGCACAGAAAGGATCCAGGGACGGCATCACTTGGTGAAGGAAGCACATTAATGGGTGAATATTATAAATTGTTATGAAGGGTATGCACAAGCCCTCTGTTGTGGACCCCAAACTGTCCTGATTGACTCCTGCAAACTAAGGATTCACCAATAACAGCCATGTTTGAAGGGGTAGATTACTTCCACCCCAACCCCGGTGCCGCCTGGTCTTACGGATGACAAGGCTGCTACAGGAGGCAGGGATACCGCAAGTGTAACTGGCTGGAGTACACACACCTTCAGTATAAACAAACATGCAACAATGCAGGAAGATTACACCGTATAACACAAACACTAAGTGTAACAAGTAACAATACACAAGATGGAATTGTGGCCAGAAATACCCACTGATAAATGAATGCAAAAATGCAATAAGGTGGTAAAAGAAATGATTAATGCAATCAACCCTTGACTTATCTGGAAGATGGAAACCACAGGAAGCATAGAGATTGAGTAGGCTGACAAGCTAAGGCTGGAACCTGCAACAAGCTGACTGGGGCACAGCACATGGCAGGCACACAGGATGCAGAATACAGGGACCGGGAACACTCTTAGGCAGAAGATAATGCACACAGAACTATAACTGGCGACTGTTCCCAGCAGATGCCGGCCTTATATTCAAAAGTGGCGCCCTGCGGTGTGTGACATCAGTCTCCACCCCCTGCATTGCCGGGCTGCTGTACAGGACGGAAGTTCAGAACGTTGCCTAGCAACGAACCCGACGCTTCTACCCTGTCTGCCTTGCTGCCTGGTGTCCCTGAGCCTCCGGCACTGTCACTGACAGCAGCGTTGCTGGAGGGGGAACACAAGCTGCGTCTGCGAATTGGCCGCTGAACATAAATATTTTGTACTGTACTTTGTCCTGATGAAAATGCCTATGCATTGAAACATTGACATCCTACAAAGGCGTCTGCCTGTTTATTTTATCAAGTCGAATTCCGCAATCTGCCAATATATAGCAGAGTCAGATGCTGTTGCCCAAGACCCATGCTCAGAAGGCAACTACGCAATTAATATTCTGAAGGTGTGAGTGCCAGTTCAGCAGCTTCCTACAAAGCCCACAGTGAGTGTCTATCACACACACAGGGCATCACCAGGGCACCACCGGTCATCTTTTAAACTTTATATTTTGGTCTCCCATCAGAAGTGTTCAACTGCTTCATCTATATAAAGATTGTCTGCATACAGACGGTGTGAATGCCTCACAGTGGTGGTTCTCGGTTTCCTCTGGTCGAATAGTGTATTGTGTACCTATTGCTGTTTGCGGAGGATCACCTCCTGATATAACACATTTTCTTACTGCAAGCCTGCGGTTGCCATTACTGAACGATGGAATTACATGTGGTTTGAGTATTTCGCTCCCATTACGTTGTGTGGTATATTGGTGATTGGTTGCATACATTTAACTGTGGCATACTCACTCACTGCGCTCTTGACAGTAAGCACAGTTATGGATCCGGGGACAGGAAAATACATTGATTTCCTATGCATCGCACAGGAGATTGGCGATACACATAAATATACTGCCACTGAAGCAGAGAGCATTCTATTCAAAGACAGGATTCTGACACACTACTATTCGGTCCCAAAAAAATTCCACGGGTTCCACAACCCACTATTCTGTAAATGGTGGGTTGTTAATTTGAATAAGTGCTCCTTGGGGCAGTATTCAATGAGAAAAGTTCTCCGTGTTTTGTGGAGAACTTGTGCTTTGTTCGCCTTGGACGGAGCATTTTGCTCTCCAAAAGCGAGCAACCCTATTCAATGTGAAATGTTCTCCGTCTTTCTAAGTGACTTTCTCCGTGTCTCTCCGTGTAGCAATTCTCCATCTTTTGATGGAGAGCTGGAATGTGAACTTTTAAACTAAAAGGTTTTTTTAAGAAATTTTGGTGTCAAAAAATCAGTTTTTTTTTTCTGTGAAGGGGCATGTTATTTTTATTCATGTGCTTATAGCACATGAATATATATTTAATTTAAAAAACAAACAAAAAATTTAATTTTTTTTTTTTTTTTTTTTACACAGTGCAGCCAGCAGGGGGCCGGAGCGCTCGAGCCGCTCATTAGATATTCATATATTCACTGCACCCGAACGTAACTATGCACAAACGGGTGCAGTGAATACTGGGTCCCCTGCTGGCTATAGGGGGGTGCAGCCTGGGTCCTGGAGAGCCCCCCTCCCCTCCACAGTCCTCTGGAGCAGCCAGGGAGACCTTAATCTCTCTGGCTGCTTCCGGCTCCCTGAAAGCTCCCTGCTCCCTGCAGGGGTTAAGACTCTCCGCGAGTGGCGGAGAGCATCAGCCACATTGAATAGAGGGAGCAGGAGTGGCAGAGAGCCCTCCGGAACACGGAGAGTGCATGGAGAGCGAAATAAAACGCTCTCCATGCACGGAGAACTTTTTCATTGAATACTGCCCTTGGACTTGATTCTTCCAGTTATAGAGGAATCAACCAGGGGGCTCAATAAGATCAAAGTCAAATTGGAGGCAATCGAAGCAGTCAATAAATCACTGATAAAAGCAGTGAATGGCTAAAAATCAAGTGGAAAAGCACAAAGCAGATCTCATTAAATACAAACTAAAGTAAACCAGGAATGCGAAACATACTGTGCAATGTATACAACTGGCTTACTGGCACTAAACGAGAAAGATCTTAAGAACCATATAGAAGATGCTTTGGGAGAGACCGCTTAGAGACATCAGCAGAATCGGGCACCTCAACCAGTGAGACAGAACAACCACAGGCACTTGCCAACAAATCAAGAAATTTGGTCCCTAAAGGCCTGTTGGCTTGGGCCCGGCGCCGACAAATTACAAGGAGAGGCAGAGTGGAAAAGAATGCTAAAAAAAACCTCCAATCTGCCAAAAGTAATATTCCATCTGTCTTCGATAGGCACTTACCAACACAAAGACCAGCTTTGACCCTTTTGAGTGGAGAATTAAACCTTATAAGCTACACACACAACTGAAATTAAAGGACTGTTTTTCAACACACTCATTATCTACAACTACAGAGACCCCCAGAACTACATAAGATTGCACCGTGAGCTACATGTGAACCCCAAATGGGCAATCCATCATTAAAGACCTTTGTCAGAATGTGGGAGATTATCAGACAAGACTACATACCAATCCCTTAGCAATGATCCTACAAAGGGTTCAAGAGGTTGCGGCCTTGCAAACTGCCTATAATACCCAATTAATATTCAAGGCCCTGGGTCCTCAAACTGCGGCCCTCCAGATGTGGTGAAACTACAATTCCCAGCATGCCTTGCCACAGTTTTATCACTCCCTTATAGGAAAACTGTGGCAAGGCATGCTGGGATTTGTAGTTTCACCACATCTGGAGGGCCGCAGTTTGAGGACCCATGTTCAAGGCTATGAAAAAAGTATTAAACACTGACTTCCCTAAAACACTAGTACTCTACACAGTACCTAAGGTACACAAGAGATAGGAGAACCCCTGGGCAGGCCCATTATCTCTGCTCGGGGGTCTCTTTTCCAAAATATATCGATCTACTTGGATATATACCTCCAACCGTGTATCCAAAGTAGTCCCAATTTCTTGAAGTTAATTAAATGCCATTGCCCCTTTTAGTAAAATACCACCAGACTGTATCATACCACATATGGGTGTGGATCGTTTTAGCGACCACACTTAGGTCGACAGTCTTTAGGTTAATACCGTTGGGTCGACAGGGGGGAAGGTCAACATGTGTCTAGGTTGACATAGGACAAGGTCGACATGGGTTTAGGTCGACATAGCGTTAGGTCAACATGGGTTATGTCGACAGGTCGGAGGGTTGACATGGGTTTTTTTTACTGTTTTTTTACCCAAATGTCGACACAACCGCAATGGAAGGCAACCGCAGCCCCTCGCATCGCTCGCTTCATTCGCAATGCTTCAGGCACGGTGCCTCACTGCACTCAGCACACTATTTTATTCTCCCACCACGCCCTAGTGGATGGTAGGGCATGAAATACCGCCTGTCGGCACATGTCGGCTCAAAAAACAGTAAAAAAAATCAGTAAAAAAAACATGTCGACCTTCTGACCTGTCGACATAAACCATGTCGACCTAATGCTACGTCGACCTAAACCCATGTTAACCTTGTCCTATGTTGACCTAGACACCTGTCGACCTTCACCTATGTTGACCTAGACACCTGTTGACCTTCCCCCTGTCGACCCAACGGTGTCGATTAGGGTGATAATTTGACCGTATCCCCCACATACAGTTGGTATACAAGCCACTAATAACAGCTATTACACTGGACCAGATATTTACTTTTTTTCCCTACTACAATTGGTTCTGACAAAGAATTACTTTACCTTTAACCGGCAATTTTTCCTACAATTAGCAGGGAGTACAATGTGGCCCCATTGTACACCAACGCTTACATGACAGATGTTAAATATGATCTCTTCTTTGCCGATCCACTGACTTCCAGCAGGATCTGGTATTACACCAGATATATAGACGATATCTTCCTGTTGTGGATTGGTGGACGGGTGGAACTGACCGGCATTCTTGAACACCACAATTCTAGTGATAGCTCGGTCAAATTTACATACACCATGTCAGAACAACAAAATTACTTTTTGGACGTGACACTGTATGTTAAAAATGGGCATTTTGAAATAACATTGTTTACAAAAATGACAGTTCGTAATACCTTATTATCCAATAGTTTTCACCTCAAATCTATGATTCTCAGCTTGCCATATTTGCAATTCTTGGGACAAAGGCACATTTGTAGCGAGGAAGATGAACAAGCACAAATGGACTTGATGTTCCTCAAATTTCACGAAAGGGGATATAACAAAAAAGTCATACAACAAAAAAAAAAAAAAGCTAAAATCAAGCATGTCTAGAGCCAATACTTTACTACCAAGTAAAAAACAAAGTGATATCACTACCACTAAACTCACATGGCCCACAACATTTAATGTAATGAGCCCAATTATGAAAAAAGCAGTCAATAAAATCTGGCAGATACTTGCCACTGATAACTCCTCTTTAAAGGACAAAAGGATAATGTCATGTTACATCTGAGAAAAAAAACAGGTACCAACTAGTACTGTACATAATGATATCAGCAAATTCAGCACACGTTGACAGGACACTTTTTTAGCCACCAACAAAAAAGGCAGCTTTAAGTGCCTAGGCTGTGTCACCTGCAGTTACATGCTGACAGGTGACACTATCAGCCACCCTTATACAGGTGCTAAATACACAATATGCCATAGATTGACATGCACTAGCCGATATGTAGTCTACTGCTTAGTATGTCTGTGCGGTAAACTATATATTGGCAAAATGGTATGAGTCTTCAAGGAAAGGATGGCAGTACACCGATTGGCCATTCGATCAGCCATACAAACGGGCCAAAGTGACCAATCGGTCTTGCAGTATAACCATTCTCTCACTTCCCTCAAACATAAGGTCATAGACCATATTCCACCACTGGCTAGAGGAGGTACCCATGGCAAAATGCTTCTCCAAAGGGAAACCAAATGGATTTTCCGATTGGAAACACTTGCACCCAAGGCATTCAAAGAGTCCCTTGGATTACAATCTCTTTTGCAATAACATGCAGCTAAAAGAGCCCCCATTGTGACACACAAGTAGCAAAAGCTATTACCATATATGTAATTACAGTATATATGTAATTATACTCTTTACCCATTAGATGGCAGATTGACAACAAGTCTGGGGGGTCCTGTGCCCTGGACTTGTTAGGAGTCCAAATGATGATGAGGGCATCCTGATGGTGGGTGATTTTGTGCTAATATAAAACAGAGTTTGGTCCGATCGAGCACCAACTTCCCACTGGCATTAGAGGCTTGTCCTCCTTGTGACAGAAGAGGCCAGCACTCCCAACGGTCGAAGCCTGGTCTCCCACTGGTGATTGAGTCTTGGCCTCCCTCCAACAGTCGAGGCCAGTACTTCCACTCGGTGCTGGTATAGGGCTAACCTCCAGCTGGTGGTCAAGGCTGATGCCTCTCACCAGTGGCGTAAGTTCGTCACAGTTGCCCGGAGGCAAGATAAATATTGGTGCCCCCCCAACACATACACTACCTTATATAAATATATGTATGCATGTGTGTATGTATGTTATGGATATTATGTTTAGAATAAAGAGAGTGTGACATCTATGGTCCTGCTAGGAGGAGGAGACAGCCACAGAAGTGATATCAACAGCTTTCAATTATCTGATTCAAACTCACAGGGGTGCATAGGTGCCCCCTTGGGAGCAGGAGCCCGGCGGCAGATGACTCCATTGCCTCCCAGAGTTCTGCCTCTGCCTCTCACCCCGGCAGTCAAACTTGGCTTAATGCTATCAGTCAAGATGCCTCTCACCCCGGCAGTCAAACTTGGCTTAATGCTGTCAGTCAAGCCCAGCACTCTTTCCCAGTCGTCATGGCCTCCCACTGGCAGTTTAGGCTGTCAGGAGGGAGCATGGTGCTACCATCTAGGGAGTAAAGCTCCAGCTTCCCATTGGCGGTTGAAGCTTATCCATTCAGCAGCCATCGAGGCTCAGCCTCCTGGCCCACCTTCAGTGGGAGGCAGTCGATTGGCCACACGGATGAGAGGTTGAGCTCTGACTTGACAAGGCTCAGCCTCTCTGCCGACTGTCATGTGAGAGGCTGACACTCAACTACAGACGGCCTACCACTAGTCTCCAACAAGTGCTCAAATGGTTGAGGCTCGGCCTCCTGCTGGTGGTTGAGGGTCTACTGCTGATGGTAAAGGCACGGGCTCCCACCCAGCAGTCGAGGCTGGCTGTCTCACATGATGAGGGCATGCCAGAGGCCAGTGCTCACATCCAGGTGGTTGAAGCTCAGCCTCTCATTGGCAGTCTAAGCTCAGCCTAAAACTAAGAACTGAAAAGCTGAATATCCATGTGTGTGGATTGATATGCATTTTTAAAAATACTACATGTGAGTGGAAATTATTATTTGACATCAGACAGTATTGCACCATATCTACTCAGTCTGAAGTTTTTCAGAGAGAACGTGGAAAGCTAGGAGAAAACTGACATTCTAAGAATACCTAGGAGGAAAATGTTATTATTCTTGAACCTTTATGGTGGATGGTTTAATATTTGTGGCGCTATTTGTAGAACACGAAATCACATTTCTATCTTAAGTATTATTGTAGATTTTTTGATGAAGGCTCCCAAGTTTTTATATAAGCTGTAACCATAATGGTCTATGAGCACTGGAAGACACATATTTATTTTTCAGCTTAGTCTACCACTGTTGGATGAAGCTGGCAATAAAGGTGCTGCTTCCCACTGGTGGTCAAAGCACTGCCCCCTACTGGCAATCCATACTGGAACTCACACAAGCCATCAAGCCTTTCTCCCACAGGCAGTCAAGGCTTGTGCTTCCATCTGGTGGTAGAAGCTTGGTCTCCCATCCAGCAGTTGGCGTTTGGCCTCCCCTGCCCCATGTGTCTCTCCATCCTCCTGCCACCTTTCACTCCAGAACTTCTTTTTAAGTATCTTTCAGCTTCCCTCTCCCTGAGTCCCTAGTTCTTACCTTATTTGTGTATCTTACAGCTTCCCCCAGTGTTTCTCAGCCTCCCTCTCTGTGTCTCTGGTCTCTCTACCCCACTGTATCTCTCAGCCTCCCCTTTAGTGTCAATACCACCTGTCTTTCAGACTCTAAACCTCCCCCTCTGTTTCTTTCAACCTCTCTCAGCTCCCCCTCTGAGTATCTCAGTGTCACCTTCTTTGCCAGCCTTCCCCTCTGTGTCTCTCAGTCTGGCCCCATATCCTATCCAGCCCACCCCACCAACACCAACTTGTGTCTACCAAGTCCAGCCCACATATAACGTGGATGCTGTGCTACTCCATCTTCTCAGCTAGTCTTAAATGTCCAGCAGTGCGATATCATGATGTCACACTGCTGCATTTGCAAGCAAAACATTATTGTGCTACAGTCACTCGTTGACTGCTCACTAGCCTCTGTTGCCTCCTCAATAAATCAATAAATCCTGTGTTCATGCCAGATATGAGAATGTAAGTGTGTTCAGCTGGCAGCATGGTGGTCAAGTGTTAGGGTGTTCAAGCTACTCATTTTTTTATTATATGCCGTATGGCCCCATACCGCCATACGTTCACCACTGCTCATACTGCACAGGATAATGGTGTATTTTATTCAGCAAATTGCTGTTATTAATCTAGTACATAATCATGCATTAGCTATATTTACTGTATATATTTATGAAGAAGCCCAGCTCATGTACTGTCTATGTTGTGGCTGGCTATACCACCTCTAGAGACTGAGACAACCCTAAACATGGGTGCCTAAGAATGCATTTCTCTGGTGGGCCCTTCATGCCCCAATTCACTGTTTATGGTAGTAGTGTAACTAGAAGTTTAGAGGACCCAAGGTGGGCATCCTATTTGATTTCTAAAAACCTTTAGATCTACAGGTTCAGCTGCAGCTGTGTAGGCACCAGCAGAGCAGGGAACGGTCAACAAGGAGCAAGTAGTGCAGAGCAGACACACCAACAGCCAGCCGTGGGGTACCCGTAGGGACACCAAACTCCATAGGTGGCCGCCATCAACAGAGAAACCTTCCCAGGTAAGCAGAGGGGGGTTAGGCGGGCCGAGCAGACAGAAGTATAAGAGTGATCACCACAGACAAACCAAGAATCAAAGCCAGGCTGCAACTCTGGACATATACAGATGCTGGAGCATGGTAGGCCCCCTTCACCTTGTGGGCCCCTAGACATTTTCCAGTCTAGCCACCGTGTAGATATGCCAATGGGTTATCTTAGCCAAAATATGATATTAATGTACATTGCATTTGATTAGGGGAACCTAAATTTAAAACTGTAGTGTTTCTTTTAAATAATTTTGGGTACTTATGTAATATCTGGGCTTCCATTTCTCTTATGAGACCGCATCCCCTCGCGGGGCTCGCTGCGCTCGCCACGCTTCGGGCACGGTGGCTCGCTGTGCTCGCCACACTATATAAAATCAACTCCATGCGTAGTTGGATAGTAGGGGTATGAAAAAATGGGGTGCATTTAACATGGGAGCCCAGATAATCCATAAGTACCTAATTTTGAAATGTGCTACAACGTGATCTCCAACTTCTCAGCAAAATGAGTTTCCAACCAGGTAGATTGAGAACCTTCCAGTTCATTAACTCCTATTACATTAATTACCGCCTGCCACCTCCTCAATGTGAGATGCTCATTTTCAACCAGTTTGAAACTCATCTGAAGTTGCTGCTTCAATTAATTTTCACCTAAGCTTGGATCTAATTCTAATGCTAAATAAGTTCAGTGTGGACCGCATTAAAAACAATCATTACCGGTTATGGTAGTATCAGGTGTGTTCTGCTATTAAAAAAAAAAAGGTTTAGTGGAAATGTATTTCTTTCTGGAGTGGATAAAAGAAGACGCAGAATTGCTCTCAGAATCTAATATGGCCGTCGGGCATGTAATGTAGTGAAGATAAGTCAGCCTGTATTCTATTTGTGATATTTAAATGTGGCGTGTGCTTAATGTAGTGTTCAGAGGAATGTTTAAGCCTCTGATGTGTATGATGTTTAGTACAGTACTCAAGGAAAGGTCTACTGCCGTATTTCACTGAGATTGTTCCGTGAACAGGACAAAAGGAGAAATTGCTCTGGCGTATCTACGGATATTCAATGCAATGGATACTGCAATATCAACAGCGATTTATTTAGTGCAGCATTTTCTAAAACTGATAGCTTGGAAGTGGGTAAGGGTGTAAAGGACCAACTTTTTCTTTCAGGCTGAAAATCATGAATAATAAAAGAAAAAGCTATTGTTTATTGAAGCATTAAATACAGAAATGTAGGCATTCATATATATGCTCCCCAAACCTGCTTCATAATAAAAGCTTTTGAGCTTTAAGGCAGGTATTAAAATGATTTCTAAAGGCAACATTTCCTTGACGCTTGCATGCATTTACCATGCCGAATGTTAGGACATACTCTACATAATTTAAAGCAGATAAATATTTGGCATGGGACTATCCATTAATAAATTAACCCTAATATATCTAAAGAATGTACGGAAGGAAAGGGGGCCTCGATATACTGCACACCCATAATAAGAGGTGCAACCATGCAACCAATAGACTTGTAATGCCACACAAACAAAAAGAGAAAATGCAGATACACTCTCTAAACAATAAGAACATTGGTGATCAGAGTCTTCATAGACTGCAATTTTTTGGCCAAACAATAGAGACTCATCGAACACGATCAGGTGACCTCATCAGGGTCCCTGCAACATGTGTAACCAATGTGGTGCTAATAAAGCTGCTATTCCATTTTTTGAGGGGGTGTGGTTTTGTTTGCCCAGATCCGGTAATACTCCCTTCTCTACCCAGGCTGGTGGCTGTCCTCGGTGGCCCTGGGATGGTCTGGTGACTCATGAGCCGATGTGGTGGCCACCATCATTGATTCTACATTGGCTGGCTGGCAGGGAGGGAAGGACAACACAGGGGGGGGGGTGGAGTAGGGGCAATGCTGCATTGTGCAGCATGGCCCTCATTTTTAGATAGTAGAAATAGACTGTGCTGCACAGTCTAATTGAAGGAGCCCAGCATTGCACACCAGGCTATAACAAATAGTTCACAGGAAGGGTACAATATTGTTTATTAGACACAGCTGATTTTTGTGTCACAATTCAGTATAATATGCGAATAATAATAGCAAGGATGGAAACGTGGATCCTATTCACAGCATCATGTTTCAAGTCCAAGCAACTTGTTCAACCACTGGTAACTTAAATATAATGTAATGTTGTCTTAAAAGCTTCCTGGATTGGTCTATGACATCTCTAGGCTTCTTTGTAAAGTAACAAGGAAAATATTCACCACAATAAAACCAGTGGCTTGCGTTGAGGTGAGGCAGGTGAGGCACAGCCTTTCCTGTCATACTAGCGTATATGCCGGTGTTTTGAATTGATAAAGTATGTCAAAAATACAAATGATTTATAAAAAAATCTTATTTTTATTATGCTAATCATTTTTATAGTCAAAACTCTGGAGTAAAAAGTCTATGGCAGGTGAGGCAGTGCCTCACCTGGCTACCTTTTCTGTGCATCTCTTATCAAAACTCAGCGAATCTCCAGCAGTGTATACTGCTGCACATGTGTGTAATGCTGGCATGTATCCCATGGCTCATATATTGTGTGCAGATCTGGCTCTGGTACTTGCCAGAGACACCTCAGCCATTTACCTCACCACACGTCCCTTAATAAAACCGTACTGGAATCACATTCTCTTTTCTGCTTTCCGTGCCCTGACATTGTGGTTTTGTTAAATTGCATAGGTTTACATGAGGGAAAGAAAACAAATCAAATGACCTGGCAAGTTTTATACAGCTGTAGGATACCTTCAATGCTGAAACCTCCAGTAAATTGAAGTTTGGAAAGGAATACAATGTTTGTATGCTTGGATAAACATTTTCCTCTCTCCCATTCAAATGTTTGTGTTTGCTGCTATTCGTGACTGTGTCAATTACCATTACAAAACTTGTAGTTGTCGCCAAATTACCAGTCTGTCGGTTATTTTAACATGCCATCTAGAAAGAATTGAGTTTACTTGGTTAAACACTTTTCTTGTTCAGTTTCAGTGTATTGCTATGTAAATTTACTGTATTACACATTATTCACGATGCTTCTTATTAAAAGCCAACTCTTGGTTCTCGTGTCTGCTCATTTGATTTTCACATCATGTGTCCTCGAATCAGGATAAATGAATCCATAGCTGGATTATGAGAGATGTCTTTATCCGTCTTGACATGGGAATTATTCTGCATATCTTATACTGCTGGCCCTTTTCAATAACAATAAAACAGCCTTGTGAGGCCAGGAATCCATTTCACAGCCTGGAGTTATTCAGCCAGTTGAGTTTCCGAGCCCTCGCAATGCAAGGCATATTTCCTTGGTCACTTTATTGGTTATATATCATTGTGTAGAGATGGCGAGTGCTGTCATAATCCCTTGATTATTACTGTTGTGCTACAATATATATGGACAGAATGTCCCCAGGCATAATGGAATTGCCACCACTTCTGTGTCAGCATTAAAATATTCGCTTATCTTGAGTATTGCAATAAACTAAAAGGGCTCTGGTGTGGATTGTGCATCTCATTAGGTTAAGTCCAAATGCCATGTTAAAGCTGGTGACAAGTGCTTAACCCCTGCACTTCTTAACCGCTGGAATGAAAAGCTCCCATAATGCTTTGCTTATCACATCACTGATGCAGATACGAAACTTTTGATATATACTGTAAATAATATTGATCAACACAATCTACAAATTTGCAATTTGAATTTTAAGAATACCGAACTCAGCTAAATTTAGGGGATCCAAGTTGAACTTAGTCTTGGCTAGTATACCTTTGGGGCAGGGGCATCAAACTTACAGCTCTCCTGCTGGAACTGCGCACTACTGTACCTAGCATGGCCTGTCACAGATTTTCTGTGTTTAAATGGTAGCAAGGCACATTGGGATGTGTAGTTCCACAACAGCTGGAGGGCCAAAGGTTTGATACTCCTGCCTTAGGGTATGTGAATCAATCAAACTCCAGATTCGGTGCTTCCATCAGTTTGGAACTTAGATTTAAAAATGAGAATCTTGGGATTCGGATTGCTTGTAAGTCACTCCTTCATGAATTAAGCTGCCATTTTACACAGGAAATTGTGGTCAAGATTAACTGGAACTTTATGTTATTTATGTTAGTTATAGCAAAGAAACAAACATAGGTGCAAATTACATGATTTGAGCTATTTTCAAGAAATCCAAATCCAATTCCGAACCAAAACACTGAGGTTTAGTTTTGGCAAAACCAAAAAAAGAGGGTCCACGCACATAGAATGGAAAGGAGTCAGTCCGTAGAATTAATTATTTTAAGGCTTGACTATAGAATAATCAAATAAATAGTATTTTCACTGCACTGCATCAGTTTTAATAGCAGCTCAATAATAACAAATGCAAAAAGATATATAGAATGAGGGCTGATGAATGGTGGAACTTGAATTTTGCTTGAAGTTAACAAAAACAAAAAACAATAAACAAAAAACTAAATATATTTTAAAAAAAAATTCTTGAAAAAGTGCGCTAGGTGCATGAAAGACGTTAAAGCTACTGCAGTCCGTGGAGCACCTTCCCCTATTCACTACATCTCATTCAAGCTGTGGCTGCCACTGCCGAAGTTCGAGACCAGGCAGAGTGACGTCATCAGTGAGTGCACGCCAGCGCCGAAGATTACTGGGCGGTGTGGAGGAAAATTGTGGCTGGAGCTCTTTGTCGTTCTCCAGACCCACCCACGCAGCCAGTTGGTGATAGACGTAGGGAGAGCATAGGTCCCCATTCATACGGACAAACAATTGTTCTCAAAGAAGAGTTTAAGCATTTTTAAAACACTTTTTTCCTTACAAGTGCATTTCTCTTTCCTTTATTCTGGGACTATGTAAAAACCAGACCCGGACAAGACCCCGGACCGCCAGGCTGGACATCAAAATCTGCAGTCCGGAGCTTGTAGTGTCCGGTCCGGGGGGGGGTGTCTTGTCCGGCTGGATGCCTGTGATAGCTTTCACCAGGGACATGGGGAAGGGGAGCCATCCTGGGGGAGAATAATTCCTCCCCGTGTAGTCCAGACTGTTCCGGTTTTTGCTACATGCCCGGACCATACAGGGAGGCTTTATTCTCCCCCTCCTCCTCTCTCCAGTGACAGCTGTCACGTGAAGCCCCCGGACAGGACACCCCCAGGACAGGACACCCTTCGGACCGGACACTACAAGCTCCGGACTACAGATTTTGATGTCCGGTCCAGCGGTCCGGGGTCTTGTCTGGGTCCGATTTTTACCCATACCCCTTCTTTCTTATTCTTTTTATTTAAACCTATATATTTTCAGTGATTACACTCATATCTAGTTATTTTATTTGTATACATACTTAAAAAAACTTATTTTCCTTTTATATTTATGTTTATGATAACTTCAAGCTAAATTCAAGTTCCACAATCCATCAGCGCTCATTCTATATATCTTATATATTTAAACTGACTAGCTTCTTATAAAACAATGATCCTTACTGTATGTTCACTGTACTATTAAAAACTCATGAAAAAAATAGTACGCAACAGGAACCATTTAAGAGAATGGCTATAATAGAGGAAAATTCCTAAAAGAACCAGTAACGTTAAGATACAGATTGTGTTTATGATGGTATATTCGAGATATTCAGGTGTAGCAAGTAATTTTAATTCAAGCAAAAAAAAAAAAAGTGTTTAACAAGCATGTCAAAAATCCCTTTGGGGGAAATTTATATGAATATTTATTATTTTTTCCGAAATACGATTCGTAAATAGGGCAGATTTACTAATCTGCCGTTTTTACGAATTCGTATTTGGCCGATGGCATAGCCAGTCGTATTCTGCAGCATTCGTATTCGTATTTAGCAACCGTATATCAGTCAGATCCATCAGATCCGTGCAGGCTGCAGTGTAAAAAAATTTTTTTTCAATTAATAATTAAAAAAACGGCTTGGGGTCCCCCCCACGCCCATAACCAGTCCCAAGCTCAAAGAGCCAGTCCTGGCTTTAAAAAATCATGGAACAAACCGAGTAGGTGTTCCCTGTATTTTTTTAAACCAGCACCAGGCCCAAGGGCCAGTCCTGGTTCTCAAAATAAGGGGGACAAAACGAGTAGGGGTTCCCTGTATTTTGTGAACCAGCACCAGGCCCAACCAGCCAGTAGGGTAATGCCACAGCTGGGGGTAGACTTTTTATACAAGTCCCCCCGGCCAAAGCATTCACCCCCTGACCAATCAATATGGACAGGGATCCTGGGGAAGTAGGGACCCCTCCAGAATTTATCGGCCCAGAGCCCTGGGCGATGGGCACCGGGCTGATTTTGGTGTAAAAAACACCGCATGCAGGGACTTGGAAAACCACAAGTCCCAGCATACGGAGCATTAAAGCTCCTGCTGGGACTTGTAGTCCCACAACAGTACAAATAGTTAAATAGAAACATACACACCCATAAAGTACAACTTTATTATGCACTGAACCCATTCATAATGATACTTACCTACCTTGATATGTAGGTAGGTATCCTCCATCCGCTGGTCCTGAACAAATCCATATGGGGTACCTGGGGAAGGAAACCATACTCACGGGGGTTCTCCAGTGTAGATTGTGTCCTCTTCTTTCCAAGTAGGCATCCAGGGGACTTGCATACCTCCCAACAGTCCCGATTGCTGCTGGAACGTCCCGGTTGTCGGGGATGTTCCCGTGTACCACCTGGGGATGGCAGTGTCCCGCCGTGGCACACAGCATCTATACCCGCAGCCAGGCAAGCTAGGGGCATGGCTAGAGGCTCACAGAGCCTCTGGGCCATGCCCCCACAGCATCAAAAAAGGGGCATGGCCTCATTGGAAGACACACATATAAGCCATGCCCCCTTTCTGACTAGCCATGCCCCCTAATTTTGGGCGCACACTGAAGCGGCGCACCTGTGTCCCACTTACATCAGCCAAAAAGTTGGTAGGTATGGACTTGGTAGAAATAAAAAATTTATGATCCAACACCAGACCAGACCTGTGGCTCCTCCTCTCAAATAGCGCTATTGGCCACCTAGCGACTACTGATTGCCCGCTAGGGGCTGCTAGGCGGCCAATTAATTTACAGTACCAAGATGTGTAAACTATTGGAGGACAACATGTTTAATAGTTAAAGCAAATTTTTGTTACCAGTTTTTGGGGTGTATGGCCCATTGCAACCAATCATAATTGAGTTAGTCTATTACAGTCTAGAAAGTGATAACAAGAAAATCGGTTGCTATGGGCCACATGTCCACTTTTCTTTTTAGAATGTTTGATAAATATCTACTTTATCATATGCCTATTTTTTAACCAACCAGGGTGTAGAGGAGCCTGTAGCCAATCAGATTATCACAATGCTCAGAATACCATATAAGAGATGAGAGTGCTGATCCTGTGACTCAAGTTTGGAAATTTCTTTGCCAGAAAAAGAAAGAAAGGATGAAGGATTTAGGTAATTATTTACTTTCAATCAATGGGAGCAACAATAATTTGTGGATGAAGTAGGCATTATTAATTTTTTAGATATATAATTATATTTAAATATTTATTTCTTTATGAAAAAACACTGATGAACTATATATCAGACCATCAACCATCATGATATCATGGCTTTACATTACATACTGGCAAGTGCTCCTCCAGCATTATTTACCGCCTAGCGACTCCTGATTGGCCGCTAGGTGCCGCTAGGCGCCGCTAGGCGGCCAATAGAGCTATTCGGGAGGAGGAGCCGCAGGATATAAGCAGGGCCGGTGCCACCACTAGGCAAATCTAGGCATTTGCCTAGGGCGCCAGCCACTGGAGGGCGGCACTTCGCCCCTCGCCTCTCGCATGGAGGCTGCAGGGGTGTCCGTGCCGGGTACCTGCGGCACTGTGTGATCTGGCGGCGGGGTCCCTGCAGTGTTGCGCGCTATCCGGCAGCCAGGCGGCGGCGCGGGAAGCGCTGCTGGTGCTGGGTTTGAAAACATTCCGCATGCTTCAAAACAAATGGATTCTCTGAGATTTGAATCTCGCGCTATCTGCAGCCTGGGATCTAGTTGATAACGTATGAATCACCTTTCATACACAGTAAACATATTGTAGGAAAAAATACCAACTTAATCCTGGGCGCTGACTGTAGTGACTCCCACAATTTTCCCCTTCATTCAAGGTTTTTAACCGGAAATGAAAACAGAAAAGAGGAGCATACAATAGTGTAATATTGTTTAAAAGAATTACAGCAATATTGCAACAATTTAGATAAATAGTGCTCTGAAATGTTCAAACTCGTACCCTCTGAAGTGGTCTGCTAAAAAAGGCAGACAGTAGCGCTCATACAGGGGCGGTAATGTCACTGAGTCGTCATCAAGAACATCCAATTGGAATCAATGTACATGCAAAAGAAGGTTTAAAAGCTGGTATAGTGTAATACCGCTTTATTTATTTTACATATACAAGTAAAAACAAATGGTGTAAATCATCAGCCTCTCACCGAATAAAATGGTCTACAAGATATTGCAGACAAATAGGCACAGATTAGAATTCCCAGGCGTCCCTGGAGCCCTCTATTCGATCCGGTCAGAGTCCAACGATTGTCCACCTTCTCTCCACGTCCAACGCGTTTCTGAACCTCAGTGGTCCCTTTATCAAGGCATGTGGAGATACATATCCTGATCCCATATTTATACCCCTAGCCGGTATAGCCTATTTCCAGACATGGATTAGCTGCCATCTAAATCCCCCTATGCTATAATACCATATAGGGCTGAAGTCCATTTCAGTTTACATAAACAGCTCCCGCCGCAATTAGTTACACTTTCGGCGTTCGTCGCTCTCCTCATACTTCCGCGTTCCGTCTCCCGGCGGAAGCGGAAGTGACGTTTGCGTTCCATATCAGGACGTTTACTTCCTTGAGGTTGTTTAAGCTCCCGGGATCTTGATTTCTGTGTTCCACATAATGTTTACATACTTCATCCGTCCGCCATTTTGTTGATGATATAAATACAGAAGTAGATAGAAATGGATTAACACTTTGATATTTTGTAAATTTTCACAGAAGCATTATAATAGCAGCTTAAACAATTGATCCTTATCTAATAGCAGCATGGCAATCATAAATATAAAAAACATGAGATTCAGCCAATCATCGTGCGGCGAGTTTTCAAACCCATCAGCCGCCGCCTGGCTGCCGGATAGCGCGCATCACTGCAGGGACCCCGCCGCCAGATCACACAGCGCCGCAGGTACCCCCCCCCTAGGCACCGGGGCGCCACACCCCCCCTCGCCTGGGGCGCTCCGGCCCTGGATATAAGCACACATCCTGCGGCTTCTCCTCCACTCTGAGCGTCAACTCTGGTGTCGGGTCATTCTGTTTTTATTTTGCCAAGTCCCCTGGATGCCTACTTTAAAAGAAGAGGAAGCGATCTATGCCGAAGGACCCCCGTGAGTATGGTTTCCTACCACAGGTACCCCATATGGATTTGTTCAGGACCAGCGGATGGAGGATACCTACCTACATGTCAAAGTAGGTAAGTATCAGTATGAATGGGCTCAGTGTGTAATAAAGTTGTACTTTAATGGTGTGTGTGTTTTTATTTAACTATTTGTACTGTTGTGGGACTCCCAAAACTGTAAAGGAGCAGAATTCCATTTTTTTAATAACATGGGAATTCAATCTTTCAAACAATGGGAAGTTTCTGAATTGGGTACAGCAGTAATGTTGGATGCAGTGGAGTGATATAATTTATCTGCACATACATCTGGGCCGCACTGCTCACACATCCTGATTTGTATGTACAGAGATGCAGCCCATATTAAGATGCATGGTAGTAGAAATGGGAGGGATGTTCCTGGACAGTGATCTGGGGGTGGCTAAAAAGGCGGATGGAAAGCGTTTCCATACAAAGACATTGAGCTTCTCAAATAGGAGACCATAGAACTTGTGCAAGTTTACCGGGCTGCCATCAGAAATTGTGGGGCCCGGGACTGAAAAAATCCCGCCCCCCTCCCCCCCCTACTCCAGTGTACTAAATTATACATTTAGATAGGTCCAGTCAGTATGGCGGCGGTGGAAGCTGCTTTGGCTCCTCAGACTCACCCTCCTCCTCTATCTGGCACTTGTGGTGTGACGTTATCGTGTGGTAGGTGCTTACAGTACGGGCGCCAAGCATTCCTGCTGCCTGCTGCACTGCCTGTGTATGTCCCTGGGCAGCAGGGGAATCCGGCCGGGCCTGGGGACTGTGGATGTGCGCTGTGAAGTGGGGGATGGCGGCCTGCTGACCCATGAGTGAGGGCGGCTGCAGTGAATGGGGGTGCTGGCGGGCTGCTGCTCGGGCCCTACCATCTGTCAGTGCGTCCGGGCCCAGGACAGTTGTACCCATAGCACCCCCCTGCAAGTTTTGTTGGTGCATTTAGAGACACACCAAGCAGTATTTCTACATCTACGGGCACTAACAACGGGCGACTTTTGGGAGCATGGGAAGGAATTTAAAGTGTCATTAGCATAAGGACGCAGACACAACTGCAGGAATGTCTGCTCTCGACTGAGCCCCCATGTGTCACCCTGGTAGTTATTACCAGGTTATCACCAGGCATTGCAGTACACTTACAAATATTAGTTATATTATTTATACATGTGATTAGTATTTAACTTCAGACTTCAAAATACAGAAAAAAATATATTAACATTTTTTAAGTGCTGATTTATTTTTAATTAAATCCTACATGTGGAATTATGCTCTTTTGCAGTTTTGTAAAACACAAAATAATTATTTTCTTTTAGTTCACTTTACTGAAACTTAACTAAAAAAACAACACTTTTTTGCCAGTATTGGCTATATTTTAGTTGATGTAATAAATGGAGAAAAATACTACTGCTATTTTCTGAAGGCGCAATGTGATCAAAATGCAAAACTGAAAAACATAAGGATACACTTTGGACCTTATTCTGGTCCACACGCCAAGCTGTGAATTTCGCAGCTTTTCTTGTGGATGAAACACTGCCCGCCACCCACATGAACGGCTGTGGGTGAAGTCAGAAAGGGAATTGCAGAAAACAAAATTGTGGTATTCATGCTAGAATGTAACAGACAAAAAAAATAAAAATATATGTGTGTGTACTGTATATGTGTGCGTGTACTTTATATGAGTGTGTATACCTATTATGGCACCTCAAATAATAATAAATAATATGGCACCTGTAAATATTCATATGATTGCTTAATGCTTATTTCTGTACATCCGGATATTTATTAGTATTAAATAGCAGCAAGTTTTCAGTTTTGAAGGCTGGACGGCTCTGATAAATAGGCCTAATACTGTATCATATTAGGCTAAGACTAATCAATATTTTCTGAAGAACCAAATAAGTTTGTATTTAACACTAAAATATGTACAGTATATAAGGCTCAACATGCATCCTTTTACTCTTAGGGGAAATTTACAATGATGGGAGTTCAATTTCAGATGGGATGTTGCTGTGCGAAAACAATCAGAATCTACTTCTTATTTATTTATTTATTTATTTATTTATTTATTTATTCGAGAACATAGGCAAAAGCAGGGGTGGTTTCTGGTTGCCCAGAAACCCCCCTCCTCTTGGCAAGTGCCTTAACTTATGACGACAATAGAACTGGTATATAATATGATCAATAGAGCTGCCACCACACCATGCAGTGTAAAGGACAGAGCAAAGCTGCTGTACATGCATACTAGTGTTCCATCTTCTTCTACCACATTTACTGTATTTGTGGATCTGAGCCCTCATACATCGCAATGGACCAGAGAGTAGCTGCCAGGAGGAAGAGACAGGAGCCTTACCATGAAGTGGGAGATTGTGAGCTTAGAAAGTGCACCACTGGTTCTATTATGTTTGTGTATTTATTATGAGATGTTTAACCTTTTCCTGACCACTTATCTTATTTAAATGTTCTAAGCAACCTATACTATAGACCATCTGTACAGTTAAATATTAATAATGTATTCCATGCAGTATCCAGTGTATAAAAAGACCAATTTGCAGGGCTGTTACCGCTCCTCCAGCAGTTACTTACTCCAATGCGCTGCAGATTTTGGATTATATTTGGAAACCCCCCTCTAAAAATTCTGCGATTCCCACTGGAGAAGATAAAAGAATCTGATTAGTTGCCCATAGCATCTGAAATAGAACTCCCATCTTAGTAAATTTCTCACACAATATCAATGTTCAATACTTACTTATCTGCAGTATGATGATAAGTTGGCAACATCTAAAAAAAAACCTTCAACATAATGTACATTACTCTAGTTAATTGCTTTTCTTAAGCCAAATAGAAGGTTCAGAGTGGATTTTCCGGCAAGAAAAAAAGGCACACAGAAAAAAGTCTAAGCTTTTTTTGGTACTTGTGTATTATAGCGGCGCCCATCGCATCGTATACCATAAGGCATACGATGGTATTCAATGCGATATCGCACGATGTTGTACAATGACATACAATTTTAAAATTGTATGACATTGTATATGGCATACAATGCCATACAATGCGATGGGATGCGATTATGAATGGTATAAGCACCCTAATGGGTGCTTACAATGTTAAATGCACCCTAATGGGTGCTTACAATGTTAAATGCACCCCCACGCCACCCCCCACTATAAACGTGACGGCGGTACGCGTCCTACGACCTTTTCATACCCTCACTATCCACGTCGGTGTGGAGTTGATTTTAATAAAGTGTGACGAGCGCAGCGAGCCCGAAGCGTGGCGAGGGGCCGCGCATAACTTCACAGGAATATGCGTCCGCTCACCACGCTTCGGGCTCGGTGGCTCGATGCGCTCGCCACACTATATAAAATCAACTCCGCGCCGACGTGGATAGTGGGGGTATGAAAAGGTCGTAGTACGCGTACCGCCGCCCCTCGCGGGCTCGCTGCGCTCACTACACTTCGGGTTCACGTTTATAGTGGGGCGTGGCGTGGGGGTGCATTTTACATTGTAAGCACCCATTAGGGTGCTTAAAATCACCCATTAGGGTGCTTGTACAATTTGTAATCGAATACTGGTGTAAAATCGCAGCGCATGCCATCGGTTGTATGGCATGCGATGCGATAAAAACATCGTACGACCAACATCGGTCGTACGAGTACCCTTTTTTTTTGTATTATTTGGTGAGCCATAGAATCTTAATAATTCCTTTTTGGACTGCTGTTAATGAAAAGAACTGAGCTAAGATTCTCCTAAAGGCTAAACTCATTCACTCTGTATTTATACTGTAGAATATATTTTATGGCAAGAGGTTATCTGGTCCTGTGGGGTCCCCAAAGCAAAATTTAGAAACATTCCTGGAAATATATCCAGTTCATCTCCTGACCATCATATGTAAAGGGCATATGCTAACTTGAAATAGGGTGTGGCTACAGTATGTCGCTCCAACCCCAACCAACAGATTATCTCTCCAGTCCAAGCCCATACAGTCTTTCTCCAGCCACCACACTTACCTTTTTCCATGTTTTCTAGCTGTCCGCAGATGACTCCTTTAGTCTGTTTCAGCGGTATGGAGCTGCATGACGTCACTGGCCATACTGGGGTAAATGGACACTCTGCCCACCATGGTACAAGTTGACAGATGCATTGGCCTGAAAAAAAATTTGCTCATAAACGCAGTTTGTTTTTTACAAGTGTTTTTACAAGTGAACACCTCCCCCTGGGCTCAGACTAGGTTGCCCTGGGCAAATGTTATTCCTTGATGGCAGTGGTCTCTATAAGCAGAATAATGCACCCTTCCACACTGCAGAACAAATGTTCAGGAATGGAACATGACAAGAGTTCAAAGTGTTGACTTGGCCTTTAAATTCCCCAGACCTCAATCCAATCAAGCACCTAAGCAGGAAAACAAGCCCGAGCCATGGAGGCTCCACCTCACAACTTAAGGTGCCCACACACGGATAGATATCGGATCCAATCTGATATCTATCCAATTTCCTTTGAAATTCAGAACACCCGTGATCATGGCCACACACATAACGACTGAGTAAACGATCAGAGGGTAAACTCAATTGTTCTGTGTGGCCATGATTAGGGGTGTACAGGGTGATCTGCTCTCCCACCCACTGCACCTCCTCTCACCTCTGCCCGCCACATCTTCATACCCTGTTGCTGGCAGATGGAGAGAGAGGCCAGCAGGAGACATTTGAATTGAGCATCCGCTGATTGGCTAAGACAGCTTTCTCAGCCAATCAGCGGCCAACCTATTCATTTGAAATCTACTGCCAGCTGCCATCTTCTCTTTCTGTCTGCCAACAACAGGGATGTGGAGATATGGTGACAGGGTTGTGGTGGCGAGGGTGCAGAGGTGCAGTAGGCAGACAAAGATGCGGCAGGGGTGAAGCAGGTGATGCACATAATTTATTATGCCTACACATTAAATGATGTTGCCATTATCCTGCACAATTGATTATTCATCTTTCTGCCTGCTGAAGGGATCAGCAGGCTCGATGAACGACCTGCAAGCACCCGTATCAGATTATCATCAAGCCGACACATGGTAAGTTTTTAATCGATTAGTCGTTCCGATAGGTCAGAAACAACCATATTGTTTAAAAAAAATCTTACTGTGTTTTGGCACCTTTACAGGACTCAGAGGATCTGCTGCTGATTTGTTGGTACCAGATACCACAGGACACCTTCAGAGTGGAGTCCTTCCCTTGACGTGTCAGAGCTATTATGGTAGCATGATACAGATGGTTTTAATGTTATAGCTGATGGGTGTATAAAGAGTGTATATATAGTCGATGGGTGTATGTGTATTTAAAGCCTAAAATATAGATATCTTTTTACTGAGAACATGGGAATATATTTTTTGGATTTATGTGTAATACAGAATCTATGAATCAGAAAAATGTACATGGGACAAAAGAATTTAGAGATTCTTCGAGCACTGAAAAAACAGGACATGATAAGTGTGATTAGTACGGCAGATTTCTTCTCTGTACACCAGATCAATGCCTCTTTCAGCATTTTAATGCACCCATTGGTGTCCTTAAAAGATAATGATGCAGATTTGGAGATGCTGCCATTTATTACACACAGATGGGGTGATAATTATTGACAAGATAGTAACTAACAATTAAACTAATTTGTTCCTTTGAATAAGTTGGAGTGAATTATATCTGTTCAGTACTTTTAGCAGGCCAATGGTCATCTGTTTCAGTCTGGCTGCTGCTGACATTTATACAGTGGTATATACACACACAGGACATATTGCTGCAGTTATAAATTGGAAGGTGGAATTAGCAGTGACTGATATTCACTGCCCTTTTCTTAGCATAACACATTCTATCACAGCACAGAAAACTCTATTTTTTCTTTTCATTTTAGACAATCCCTGAAAGATATATATATATATATATATATATATATATATATATATATATATATATATATATATATGTAGAAAAGAGAAGAATGAAGCGCACCAATCAGCAATAAATTTATGAAATTTTTACTTGTATAATGCTGACATACATAGGGTTAAAAGTAGAAAGCTTGCCGTGTGGACAGAGCGATACAGCTGGACCAGGCGCCGATGGAAAACCACAGGCAGTGATCAGTTGCAGATGGAGCGCATCAGGTACCCCCTGACGAAGTCCGTAGCTGTGACGAAATGCGTTGGGCGTCGTTACCTGGTTCCGACGTGGTGACGTCCTGGTCTGGTCCGTGCTGTACCTGTGGAAGCTCCCGGCTGACTGCTCTGTACCTGATGCGCTCCATCTGCAACTGATCACTGCCTGCGGTTTTCCATCGGCGCCTGGTCCGGCTGTATTGCTCTGTCCACACGGCAAGCTTTCTACTTTTAACCCTATATATGTCAGCATTATAAAAGTAAAAATTTCATAAATTTATTGCTGATTGGTGCGCTTCATTCTTCTCTTTTCTACAAGCATACCCCCTTTGGATTCGTGGTTGGATCCTTGTAGTGGAGCTGCACACAGTTATGGGACATTTGGACCTATCCTGAAAATAAGACTGCTGGACTTTTTGCGCTGGGTATCTCTTCTCATATATATATATATATATATATATATATATATATATATATATATATATATCTCCTATATATTTGGCTACATCTGTCACTCAAAGTGGGTGTCTGTGTCTATAACGCTCTGTTCCTGGACTTTCCTCTTAATGTGTGATTGCCTTCATCTGTGCTGAACACCTTTCTGAAAAATTAACCTGTTTAAAACAGGTGATGGCAATCATACATTAAGGGGAAGTCTAGAAACAGAGCATTGTGTCCCTCCTGGAGAGGGTCATGTTGGGAGGTATGTGACAGAGAACCAGCCCAGTGAGCCCACAGACAGTGCCAGACACCCACTGCCTTCCCATGTTGCCCAGCACTGCTACTCCACAGCCACCAGGTGAGCGCCCCCCTCCCGCGATTCGCGGCAAAAACACCCGCTCCCCCGCGACCCCCCCTACCGCGAATCGCAGCAAAAACACCCCCGCGACCCCCCCTCCCGCGATTCGCTGCAAAAAGAACCCCCCCACGACCCCTCCCGCAATTTGCGGCATAACCACCACCCCGCGACCCCCCCTCCCGCGAATCGCGGCAAACCCTCCCCCGTGACACCCCCCCCCCCCCGATTCGCGGAAAAAACACCCCCCCCCGCGACCTCCCTCCCGCGATTCGCGGCAAAAAGAACCCCCCGCGACCCCCCCTTGCACGATTGGCGGCACCCCCTCTGCGACCCCCCTCCCGCGATTCGCGGCACCCCCCCCCCCCCCGCAATTCGCAGCAGCCCCAGGATTAAATGGCACATGCAAAACACTGACATGGCTATGGTCGACAATGAACAATGAAAAAGGTTGACATGAGTTTTTGAAGATTTATTTTTAATTTTTTTAATTTTTCATATTCATTGTCATGTGTCGACATGGACACCAAAGAAGTGGCACACTTATGTCAACATTTACATGTGTTGACCTTTCTGTGTTGATTTTTTCTTGTGGCGATTCGCGTCACACCCCCCCGCAACCCCCCCTCCCGCGATTCGCGGCACCCCCCGTGACCCCCCACCTCCCGCAATTCACGGCAACCCCCCACCGGAACCCCTGTGAACCCCGCCCTCCCGCGATTCGCGGCACCCACCCCCGCGACCCCCCCTCCCGCAATTCGCAGCACCCCCCCCGTGATTCGCGGCAGCTCCAGAATTAAATTGCACATGGAAAACACTGACATGGCTATGGTCGACAATGAAAAAGGTTGACATGAGTTTTTGAAGTTTTTTTGTCATTTTTTGAATATTATCATATTCATTCTCATGTGTCGACATGAACACCAATGGAGTGCCACACTTATGTCAACATTTACATGTGTTGACCTTTCTGTGTTGATTTTTTTCTTGTGGCGATTTGCGTCACACCCCCCGCAACCCCCCCTCCGGCGATTCGCGGCACCCCCCTGCGACCCCCCCCTCCCGCAATTCGCGGCAACCCCCCACCGGAACCCCCATGAACCCCGCTCTCCCGCGATTCGCGGCACCCACCCCCCGCTACCCCCCCCCCCTCCCGCAAATCGCGGCACCCCCCGCGATTCGCGGCAGCCCCAGGATTAAATGGCACATGCAAAACACTGGCACGGCTATGGTCGACAATGAAAAAGGTTGACATGAGTTTTTGAAGATTTATTTCATTTTTTGAATGTTTTCATATTCATTGTCATGTGTCAACATGGACACCAATGAAGTGGCACACTTATGTCAACATTTACATGTGTTGACCTTTCTGTGTTGATTTTTTCTTGTGGCGACACCCTCCCGCGATTCGCGGCACCCCCCGTGACCCCCCACCTCCCGCAATTCGCGGCAACCCCCCACCGGAACCCCTGTGAACCCCGCCCTCCCGCGATTCGCGGCACCCAACCCCGCGACCCCCCCCCCCCTCCCGCAATTCGCGGCACCCCCCGTGATTCACGGCAGCTCCAGAATTAAATTGCACATGGAAAACACTGACATGGCTATGGTCGACAATGAAAAAGGTTGACATGAGTTTTTGAAGTTTTTTTTTTCATTTTTTGATTATTTTCATATTCATTCTCATGTGTCGACATGGACACCAATGGAGTGCCACACTTATGTCAACATTTACATGTGTTGACCTTTCTGTGTTGATTTTTTTCTTGTGGCGATTCGCGTCACACCCCCCCCACCCCCCTGCAACCCCCACTCCAGCGATTCACGGCACACACACACCCCCCCGTGATTCTCGGCACCCCACCCCGTGACCCCCCCTCCCGTGATTCATGGCACACCCCCCGCGACCCCCCCTACCATGATTCGCTGCAACCCCCGCCCCCGTAACCCCCCCTCCCGCGATTTGCGGCAACCCACCCCGCGACCCCCCTCCCGCGATTCTCTGCAATCCCTCCCGCGATTCGCAGCATCCACCCCCCCACAACCCCCCCTCCTGTAATTCGCGGCACCCTCCGCGACCCCCCCTCCCGCGATTCGCGGACACCTAAGTTGCAATACAGGGCATCTTTCATACAATTCTAACCATATTTCTCATATACAAACGTTCACAAATTAAGGGGGCGCAGCCCCTTACGACAGTGTGAAGAGCGCCCGTAGGGCGCGATGAATCACCTAGTATATATATATATATATATATATATATATATATAAAAAGAAGAAGGTGACAGAGGGTGCTTCATGGTGCATTAAAAGGAGATTTTTATTGGACCAATAAAAATCTCCTTTTAATGCACCATGAAGCGCCCTCTGTCACCTTCTTCTTTTTAGATCCATTGTGCCCATTGTGACCCAGGGTATTCGTGTTTGCATGAGACAGAGGAGCTGCAGTCATCCATATTGACTTTGGTGGACTTAATACACTAAGTGGTAACACTAGTGGACTTTCAGCTGGATTGTCTTACTAATCAGCGCTTATACTTCACCATTCTTTCTGATAGACATATGTGTATATATATATTTTAGATGCAGGATTGCATCCCTTTACCAGGATCTTCAAAGGATCCATTTTATGAGGCATTCAACTTCATCTATACCTGTATTCTGTATGCATTTGGGTATGTATTCCCAATAATAACACATTCTATGACAACAGAGTCTATTATATATGTATAGTAAGTAATTTGGCTTCTCTCCACTCATTAGAATATTACCCCTGAGGAAGTCATTTAACGACGAAACGCGTTGGGTCCTTTTTCTTGCATAGATAGAACTGAATTTATCGAATACTCAAAGATGAAAATGTATTTTTATACTGTATTTTATGAAGTCTTGTAATAAAACTGTTGATCAGTGATTTAAAAAGATTGTAAATTCGGTCTCTATATTGGAAGTTGGTGGTGGAAGTCAATCTAGGGGCGCACTTTGTTTTCTACTGTCCATATATATATATATATATATATATATATTCCCCAATAGTGGTTTAGCGTTAATATCATGTGTCAGTCCATGTTCTCTATAATTTAACAATATTTAACGGTAATAAATGAGAGTGATCTTCAAATTGATGTTTTTTATTTTTTGTCTCCAAAGAAATGCCAAACGTCCCAACGCGTTTCGTCTAACAAGACTTCATCAGGGGCGCATTTAACACTCTTATTCTATTGGTAGATTACATGCACTGTAATTTATGTCCCAACAATCGGATTCCTAAGTGCTGTATATATGAGTGCTAGGGGAGAGTTACACTGACTATATAAGTGAATGTGCGATGTAGTCCTTCTAGATTGATGACTTAATCCTTCAGTGCTCCTCCAATTAATATGGTACACCCTCGAAGTACCAGGCATACAAGGCTTTGCTTATAGATCTATAACGCCGGGGCAATGATCCAGGCTCCCGAATTGATGCCCATAAACAAAATCTTAATTGCATAGAACTGTCTCCTCTCAGGGTAGCTGACAGAATGCTCCTGAAACGGCGCCCTTCCCGGGAAAATTCACTCCCCACACTGATTTCGGATGTCAGACGCTGGAGGATCAGCAGCAATGGTGTGTTTGGACCTCTGGCACGCCCAACTAGTTTCGTTGCAGGTGGACTTCGTCTTCCCCCTGCAATTCTCGCCCTAAGGAATTGTGAGTATGGTAAACCGTACTTAAGCGGCTTTGGGTGGCAAATGTTAGCGTGTAAGATTTTGTTCCTATCTGTATCCTTGGAGAATAGATCGGTAGACACAACCCCATCTCTCAAGGACACAGCTACATCCAGGAAACTCACATAGGTAGGATGTATTACATGTGTAAATTTGACAGGATTATCTGTCATATTATGTGCAGCCAGGTATGTTTCAAGTATATTAACAGGTCCAGACCATATGAAAAACAAATCATCGATAAACCTGGCATACAGTATATATATATATATATATACATATATATATATATATATATATATATATGTGTGTGTGTGTGTGTGGACGAAGGACCCGCACTCCCAATCTGCATACAATAATGGCTGGACGCCCTACCGTCAAAATATATATGTATGTATATATACAGTGCTATTTTTCAGCAGGCTCCAGCAGTAACTGAGGCCCTTATTCTAGTTCACTCTTTCTGGCAAAATCCTTCTTAGATGGACAAAACCATGTGCACTGCAGGGGGGGCAGATTTAAAATGTGCAGATTAGATTTGGGTGAGTCATTTTGTTTCTTTGCAGGGTAAATACTGTCTGCTTTATTTTTACACTGCAATATAGATCTCACTTTGAAGTAAAACCCCACCCAAATCTAATTATCTCTGCACAAGTAACACCTGCCCCACCTGCAGTGCACATGGTTTTGTCCATCTAAGAAGGATTTTGTCAGAAAGAGTGAACTAGAATAAGACCCTCAGTTCCTGCTGGAGCCTGCTGAAAAATAGCACTGTATATATATATATCTTTCCATACCAGAAGCACAGAGGTGAATACTATATGTAAAAAACGATGGCCAATATTAACCTCAGATCCTAATCTCCTTGCGCTGCATGGGAAATCTCTCATGAGCGCATATACTAAAGGAAAGAACTTAAAAGTTCACTTGATGAAAAATGACATCCGTTTTCCACCTCCAAAAATTGGGACATTTTTGGGTACTCCCAAGGTAGGCTGCTACCGCTGTTGCGGTAGTGTAACATGCAGCTACATGACACAAGGAGACACTTTTTGCCATCCCTATTCAGAGAAAAAGTACAAAATAAAACACAGAGTAACCTGCACGACTAAGTATGTAATCTATCTGTTAAGCTGCCCGTGTGGCCGACATTACGTCGGTAAGATGGACAGAAGTTTTAAGGAAAGAGCCGCGGCACATCCCTCTAACATCAAAAAAGTAATCATAGCGGGTCACAGTGACTTTCCTGTGGCCCGTTATTTTGTTGAAGCAAGACATTCATTAACGTCTTTGCGTTATAAAATCATCGACCATACAATGAGGAGAGGTGGAGATAGGGCGTTAAAACTTTTACAAGCTGAGAGCCGTTGGATCTTTACCTTAGAAACTTTGATGCCCAAAGGGCTTAATGATAATCTAGGCCTGTCGTGTTTTCTGTGAAATGAGTCTGCTGTTTTTGGATATATTTTAATGGTTTTTGTATACATTTTCCTAGAAATATTGAATAGAGAACCATATATAACTATATTGACTTACCTCATTAGGGAATTTAAATGCTGATGCTGCTCAGAGAATCGCTATACAAAGCACAATCAAGATGTTTATGCTTATTTTTCAAGTTTTTTTTGTTTTTTTCACTTTTTTATTTTTTGGAAATTTCGCTAAAAACTTTGGAGTGCCGCCAAAGGATGGCCTTTTCGTCAGGTCAACACAATGTGACAAATTGGTGTATAAGAGCATTAAACAGTATCTTGCCTCCTGAGAGACTTTTAAAGCACGTGCAAACCAAAGACCGATGACGGGAGACTACAATTTCCGGGTGCTGGAATCCCACCCACTAAATAGCCTTTATTGGGCGGGATTCCAGGACCCGAACCCCGGAAGTCGTAGTCTCACATCAATTAGCCTACTTTCCCTGTGGACATGCATGCTGCCAAATGTGCAAGGACTGCCAAATGTGCACACTGTAACACCAATTGCTGTGTCCATACACAACCATCGGTTGCAGTTTGGCTGCTGCACTTTTTCTATATGAACATGGCCTATACTTGTGTCTGTGCATCTGGACAGCAGCCAGTTGCATCAGGGGCGACACTTGTCCCTAAAACACCAGCTACGGAACTAATCTTAACACACATGCACTCTGTGTACTGCATGTATCATAAGGGTTTTAAGAACTTTTCACACATGCACACTTGTAAATAATCACTCAACTATGTGAACAATGGTATTGTGTGCACATTTTCTCAACACATACCTCCACTGACTAGGAGCTTGCCTTGCTACTGCACAGAGTACAAGTGCCTTTAACCATTGGAGCCCTAGGGTGCAGGTTACAGTGACTCAGTAGAAAATAATTACAGGCCACAAGTCCCTTTGGGGTCCTTAGGCTACAACTAGTCAGCCTTATGGATAATACAGCCCTGACCACACTAACAAAACCAAAACACCTGTAATCAGCTTAAGTACCACTACATATAGTTGTCAAATCTGTCAACCAGTTGGTAATTGGCTTTTACCTGTGCAGTGCAAGTTACACAATGAAAGCAAGTGTTTCATAGGATGCTGTGGTTAAGTTTAAATGTTGCACCTAAAAGCAATGTAAGCACATGAACTCAGTTGACATCAAGTCATATTTACGACACTATTTATAATTGAAATACAAAAGTATTGATCATGGCCGGGTCACATACCTCCACTATTCCACTGCAGATGGTGGTAACCTACCTGGTATTCATACTGTTTGTATGATAGTGTTAGTGAGCCCAGAGCTACTGTATAGTTACATCTATGGAAGAACTGTGAGGCTGAACATGGGCTTTCTGATGGCTGGATGTTGACCAAGAATATAACGTCTTCTAAAAATGCTAAATGAAATCGCCCAGATTTTATTTAAATTGTGATGTTATCTGCTCCGGGCCCTTGGGAAGAATCATAAGAGAAGCATATTTAAAATCCCATGTAATTTTGATAGCTAAGCACCTAGTACAAAAGACTAATTCCCTAAAGGGATTTTGCTTTTATTTTATTGGTCTTTACAGAAGAGACCCAGGGGCAGGCCTTTCAGATTGAAATGGCATAGGGACAAAAGCTCTGCTGGGTAAGTTATTAGCCAGGAGAGCTGGGTATCCTACATCCAGAGAGCTTATTTGCCTCAGTTCAGTTTCTGGGAGACGCTACAGATGATTCACGAAATCTGGGTTTGTAATGAGAACAAGGCCCCCTCCCTCAACCTTCTTTTGCTCAGTTGTTATGTTAAAAGAGCCTTTGCCCTGAAGCGTTGACTGTACTGCTCATTCAGAACAGAGGGGCCTGGCTTACACAGAATTCAACCTTCCTTCTGTTCTCCATATGGATACATTGTCTCATCATTGCCTGACAAAACCCCCCCTCCAAGCTGCTTCTTCACCCTGCTGTGCTCAGATAAACTGTTGGTTTCACTTTTTATTAAACCCTCAGCAGTGGCCAGCGGGACTGCAGGCACTTAGGAAATTGTGAAGGACGGAGAGGGTAAACTTGTTTGTGTTGTGCAGGACCAATGTTACCTTTAGACAATTTAGAAGTTGTCACTGTTTGACTGTTACATTCCTCTTGTATTGGGAATATGCACTGCTGTAAAGGTGCAACAGTGATCCAAATTTATCCCCCTGCACACCACATTTGTATAGAGTGTGTGACAACATAACTATCACCAATGCAATCCGCTATACACAAAATATAACACAGCATCTTGAAAAAAACAAAGAAAACTTTATTACATGTTAAATATCTTAAACATTATATATACATATATAGAGAGAACTATCTATATATATATATATATATATATATATATATATACATATACATTATATATTTCTCTATTCTACAGTATCTATCTGTCTGCCCATCTATCTGTCTGTCTGTATATAGTATCTATCTATATATTCTACAATATCTATCTAATCTATAGTATCTATCTAATCTACAGTATGTATCTGTCTGTCCATCTAATCTACAGTATCTATTTATCTATCTATCATACAGTATGTATCTACATATACTACAGTATATATATATATCTATAGTATCTATCTAATCTATAGTATCTGTCTATCAATAGTAGCTATCTAATCTACATTAACTATCTATCTATCTAATCTACAGTATGTGCCTATCAACAGTAGCTATCTAATCTACAATATCTGTCTGTCTGTCTGTCCATCTAATGTACAGTATTGATCTATCTATCTATCTAATCTACAGTATCTGTCTATCAATAGTAGCTATCTAATCTACATTATCTATCTATCTATCTATCTATCGTACAGTATTGATGTACAGTATCTATCTATCTAATCAATAGTATCTATCTATCTATCTAATATACAGTATGTGCCTATCAATAGTAGCTATCTAATCTACATTATCTATCTATCGATCTATCTATCTATCTAATGTACACTATTGATAAATCTAGAGTATCTATCTATCTAATCTACACAATCTATCTATCTATCTAATCTACAGTATTTATCTATTGATCTATCTAATCTACGGTATCTATCTAATCTACAGTATCTATATAATCTACAGTATCTATTTTTCTAATGTACACAATCGATTATTTCTTTCTATCTATCTATCTATCTATCTATCTATCTATCTATCTATCTAATCTACAGTATCTATCTATGTAATCTAATATACAGTATCTATCTATCTATCTATCTATCTATCTATCTATCTATCTATCTATCTATCTATCTATCATCTCCAAACATTGTTAGATTCTCCTGACAAGTTTTTGAAGCAATTAATTATCTTTTCAGGTATCAAACTTAATAGTTTACTGAGATATTGCTCAGTTGTAAATATATTGATTCAGGACAAAGTTATCATTAGTTTGGTAAACAAACATAACGTGCTCATTATTAAATAAAATGATATTTTATTTAATATCGTAATACCGTACTTCTGCTGCACACAAAAAGCTGTCAAGTAAAATGTTTAGTCATGGTTTATGATGAAACATCATTCATTAAAAGTAACATTTGCCAAACTTGCCAATCACAAAGTGTGTTGTCATTATTGTAGGACTAACAGCTACTGAAAGTGCAGCTCTGGACTGCAGACGTGGCTGTATTATTCCTGTAAGATATGCCTTGTGGACATTTTCAGACTGTTAAAAATGAAACTTGAAAATAAAAAAGCCAGAGCCAGATGATTTTATGTTACACAGAGAACATTTGTCTCGTGTCAAGGATAAAATGAGAGATTTCAATAAGAAAGATGGAAGAGCTTGTGTAGTTTGAGAACTGTCCCATCTCTTGCATGCAAAGTGTCAACTCTGTAAGGATAATTAATGTCCCAATTAGGCAGTTTGGGGTTCTTTTGTTATTTATCGGAGGAAATGGATTCCCTGTGAAGCAACCCCATTATGAAGTCCTCCTAAAATATGCGCAACAGCTTTTAATGGGCTAGTCTGTTTCCTAATTTTCTCACCACTGGCAGATCCATTGTGGGTTAAATTGTGTTTATCTAAAGTCATTTCAATGACATTAAACTTCTTGCCAAGCAAGTAAGTGGATTTCCACCAGAGGGCAAAAGTTGTTGAGTGGGTATATGATTATTATATGATTATTGATTTTATCTTCTGAAGAGAGAATTGCTTTAACTAATGAAATTCACACTTCTAAATATATCTGCATACATTATTTGCAGACCACGGATCGCTGTATTCATGTCCTTATCTTTTCAGAATGTTTCAGAATTTTAAGATACAAAAAATATGTGTTTAGATCTCTTGCTCTTTATATGCTTTAATACAGGATAATCAAAGTCATTTCTATAAACCTATTTTGTATATAATGATATTGATATGTATTCTGAGCCTATTGTATTGTTAAGTATATATACTATAAACAAATATATTAATATTAGCAGTAGTATTAGCAGTATTAGCAGTAGTATTAGCAGTATTAGCAGTAGTATTATTACTATTATTTATTTATTTATTCATATTTATTATTATTATTTATTATTATTATTATTATTATTAATAATAATGATAATAATAATAATACTATTAATTTGTATTTCTATAATAGAAGCATATTTCACAACAAAGTACAACTAATGAAATCCATATATGATAATAATAATACACACAAGGAGGGCATCACAGCACTAAAGACATAGGTTCAATTTCCACTATGGCCTAACTGTGCAGAGTCTGTATATTCTCCCTGTGCTTGCGTGGGTTTCCTCCGGGTACTCCGGTTCCATCCCACAATCCAAAAATATACTGGTAGGTTAATTGGCTGCCAACAAATTTAACCCTAGAATGTCTGTGTGTGCATGTACATGTGGTGAGGAATATAGATTGTAAGCTCCAATGGGGCAGGGACTGATGTAAATGTTCAATTATTCTCTGTAAAGCGCTGCGGAATATGTATGCGCTATAAAATAAACTTAATAAATAAATAATAAATAAAATTTACAGGATTATGGTTATCAGAGCTTACAAAGTTTGCACTGGTCACAGGTTATTAGCTATCAGCTACCCCATTATATTTAGCATGCAGTGATCTTCAGCATTTAGAAGAATTGCATGGAGAAATATATGCGCTCCTTGTATTCTTGAAATAATCATTTTTTGGTAACCAAATTTTTATTTCTGAAAAAACATCAATTTGAAGTGGTGCAATGTTGCCACTTATCTGCATTTATTCTATTCACATTGGTTTTTATTTTAGGTCTATTAGGTGGTATACCCGTGTCTTTTGTAAAATTAACCATTGCCTCATAACAGAATAGTGCCATCCACTGGCCACATTACCCACATGATCAATATGCCATGCACCATTTATAATTTAAGATATTTCAGGAAAGATGTTTCATCTATCAGTACAAAATTAATTATTTCCAAAACAGTTATGTTTTCAGTTTAGCGTGCATTTAATATCCACATAAATACTTTTAAAATGCTCAAATGTAAATATGATTTTAAAACAACCAAAAGACGTATTTGTTATTGGTGATGTAAGTGACCTAATTAAAGATAATTGTATCCATTATAGGGGCCTGCATATGGGCAGTGTAGTCAAAGAGTATTCCTGCAAATCGTTACTGATAGATGTTGGAAAGGGTTATTGAAAAGTACTTCACAGTAACTGCCAGCTTCATATCTGGCTCCTTCCCATGCAATGTCACTCACATTTAATCTTAATAAAAAGTTAATTTTGTTTCAATAAAATCAGATGCAATAAAGACTCCTAAATAGAGTCATTTTAGTCAGTCCTTGAAATCTTGGCTCTTACAGACCCATGCAGTGAAGCCGTTCTACATTTGCTGAGCACATGGAAATTTTTATTATTATGATTACTATTATTATTATTCATTTCTGAATCAGGAGCGTATGGGCTGTGCCAGGATTTTTGCAGCTCCTGTCTGGAAGGTTACAGTAGGCAACATGCTTTAACCAAGGTGTGTTGTCTAGAATACCTTTATCAGTATAACCTTTATCAGAATACTGCGGATAGAATTACTTTATAACTCATTATTCAGCCGATGAATTCCCTAAGGGCTCGTGACATGTTATTCTATACTATAAATATAAGATATACATACATGCAATATTTTATTGTACAGTGCGGCTCTTTGGACTCTCTTTGCCACCGCACACCTTAATTAGTGATATGCGATGCGATGGGCGCCGTGATAATACACAAGTACCTAAAAAATAAACTTTTTTGACAGGGGGGCACAAAGTTTCTGGCTGCGTACACTATTTCATATCCATCAAAGGTGGTGTATTACTGAGATGGATAATATGTGAGATCTGCCACTAAATATGGCCACTGTCCTAGTCTTCGGCAGATATGTCTTTCTGTGAAATTAGGCATTTCTGGCTGTGTTCCGGGTATGCATACCTCCCAACACTCACGATTTCAGCGGGACAGTCCCGATTACCGGGTCCTGTCCCGCTGTCCCACCCGCGGCCGGAGGTGTCCCGCTACGGGGGGGGGGGCAGTTGGGAGCCCCCCCAATTTAACAGAATAGACGCTGTGCGCATGTGCACAGCGTCTATTACCGGCCGAAAACGGGGACGCGGCTCATTTGCATAAGCCGCGCCCATCATTTACATAAGCCGCGCCCCCTTTTTGGACGCTCAAGCGGCTTCGCCGCGCGAGTGTCCCTATTTCTGCAGCTACAAAGTTGGGAGGTATGGGTATGGGTCATTGGGTCGACCACTGAAGGTCGACATGGCTTAGGTCGATACATGAAATAGGTTGACATGGCTAAGGTTGATAGGTTTGGAAGGTCGACATAGTCATCATAGACACTGTCAAAGTGTACCGTGCCCCCTCTCATGTTGCGGGCACAGTGCCTTGCTGCCCTTGGTACACTATTCTATTCTCCCACCACACCCCAGTGGATGTTAGGGCATGAAATACCACCTGTCGGTAAAAAAAATCATGAAAAAAATCATGTCGACCTTTTCACTTTCGACCCAATGCTTGTGTTGACTTTCCAACCCTGTCAACCTTATTAATGTTGACCTATTTCATGTGTCGACCTAAGCTGTGCCAACCTTCAGTGGTCAACACAATGCATGTCAACCGAATATGGGTGGACCTAATGACCGCATATCAGTAAATCAATCACATGTAACCAGCCTTAATTGTGGGAGTGTCAGTGACCTCTATCACATGCACTGTATGTATGTAATGTGTGCATGTGGGGAAGGGAAGCCTGGTACTGATGCATCTGTTGCACCTGACACTTAAGATGCCCATCCACGGTGCGATGATCGCACTCGTTATGGGCTGGATCGCATCGCAACACATGCATTTTGCATGCGATATGAGTGCAATGTGATGCGATCAGAAGGCAGTACAAAAAGTATCTGCAGCACATACTTTTTGTACTGTGCGATGAGATGCCCGTGGGAGCGCGCATCGCATTGCGCGGTGCTATCGCACCATGTATGGGCACCTTTACAGTGGCCAGCATACTCACATTAGCATAATGCAAGTCATTAGCAAAGAAATAAAACTTTCACAGCTGCCCAAAACTACAGCCACTTTGCGTTCAACTCAAGAGTCAAATCAACTGCTTTAATAGGGTTATCCACTTCAAAACTATACTGTAACTACCTGAGCTATTCAGTATTACGGAAGTGGCAGAGAATCTGAAGAGGGTATTGGTTCCCACAAGCAAATTCTGAAATCTTTTTTTTTACAACTTTGCTTAATAGCCATCAGGCCCCCAATAACATACCGTAATATACAATTTCTTGGCTGCTCAGATGGGGCAGAGGCTGGGGAAGGTAAGGGGTGGTGGCAGAAAACATAAATATAGCCATGTCCCCACTATGTAATATCAAGTTTACTGACATTATACAATGTCACCCAATGTCTGTTTTCACCCAATTGGAATAACCAATCATTTAAAAATGTATTGTTTGTGGGCTTGATGATGATCCATTGTGGGTTTCCGCGGGTAATGATTCAGCGGGCAGAAAGATGAACGATGCATCATGCAGGATCATGGTCACATCGATTCATGTGTAGGCACCTTTGCCCACCACACTACCGCACCTCACCACCACACCTCCATCCGCTGCCACACCTTCACACCCCGCTGCCACACCTCCACACCCCCACTGCTGGTAGAGAGGCAGGAGAATTTTTAATAAAGCGGCTGCTGATTGGCTGAGAGAGCTGTCTCATCCAATCAGTGGTGGGCCATTAATTTTAAATTTCCTGCCCAACACTGGCCTCTCTCTCTCTGTCTACCAACAGTGGGGGTGCGGAGGGCGGCGGCAGGGTGCAGAGGTGCGGCAGCAGGATGTGGAGGTGTAACGGCAGGCAGAGCGGCACCCTTATTCATGGCCAAACTGAACAACAGAGTAAACAGTCTGTTTACTGGCAATGAAGGGATTTGGTGAGTTACACACCTGCCAGGCCATTCATTGCAGGGAGGGAAGGCTGGGGGGCGTATGTAGGCGGAAAATGGGCTTGCCCATGGGCACGCCCAGCATTTTATGGGCATCCCCATGAAAAAGATGGCAGTTCCCATGGAAGCGCAAGCAGGCCAATGCCTGCCGGGGGTGGACTGCTGACGTCCCAGGATGTCAGCGCCCGCACCCTCTTCCGTGGACACTGAAAGAAATAAAAGTCAGTGTAGACTGACTTTTATTACTGAAATCAGGAGAAATCATTTGATCATTGGCAGCCATCGAATGAGTTCTCCTGCTAGCAGACACATGCAAGGGGATGTGTTATCATTTGGCAGGGCGGGATCTCAGCGCTTGGTAAGGTTACCGAGCCAACAACAATTAGGCCCTGTGTGCGTGTGTGTGTGTGTGTGTGTGTGTGTGTGTGCGCGTGTGTGTGTGTGTGTGTGTGCATGTGTGTTTGTTCAGGGGTGTTTTGGATTATAAATGATGCTTGCATGGTTTAAGCAAAGCCATGTGCTGCTCATTGGTCTGTGCAGACACCCCTCTGCCTACAAACCAACTTTGATGGGGCCCGAGTCTCATCTGCCAACACAAGGCATCCTCAAATGATTTTAGTGGCATGTTCTAGACCAGGCATGTCCAACGTTGGCCCTCCAGATGTTTTGAAACTACACATCCCAGCATGCTCTGCCACAGTTTTGCTAATAGAGAATGCTAAAACTATTGCAAAGCATGCTGGGATGTGTAGCTTTAAAACATCTGGTGGGCCAACGTTGGACATGCCTGTTCTAGACCAAAGGGCTATGGGAAGTTAGAAAATGAATTAAAAAGGACAATAAAGGAAGAGAAACTCTATAACTGTAAAAAGTTGCATGTGAAATGTATAGCTCAATGTTTGCATTGAAGAGAATGCAGACATATGTATATACTGTACATATTTGTATTTATATTCTGTTACATTTTACTTTTTCATTGCCAATGCTAATTTATACTTAACAGAACTTGGAAACTTGACTTAGCCATTGGCAATCAGCGACAGACAGCCTCTGGATTGTCACTTCCTTATTTGAAAGTGAGCATAGCACCAATAACTACAACAATGCATTTCTGCAGTGTACAATAATTATAAACCAGCGTTATGAGTGGACCATAGACCAGAGGCGTACCTAGATAATCGTGGGCCCCATAGCAAAAGTTTGTAAGGGCCCCCTATTTAGCAACTGATGGTGATAAATGTATGTAAAACATATACTTAGGCAGCAAAGATGGGCCCCCTTCAGCTCTGGGCCCCATAGCAGCTGCACCCCTTGCACCTATGGTAGTTACGCCTTTGCCATAGACATACGCATTAGAGAGACGCTCAGAACATGTTAAATGTTACCACAGTTAACTCATCTGTTCCAGAACCTTGTGATTCAATTTGCTTACAAAGGAATTGCACAAAAGAGGTTAATAAGGGAATAACAATAAGCTTGGCTGCCATTGGTCACTATGCCATACATTCCGTTATATCTTTATTTATTTATTTTTAATGTGTTCAAATGGAGGTTGAAATTAGCTTTTCAATGTATCATATGGATATGGGGGAAGGGAGGAGGAGGGAAGGGGGGGGAAAAGTGCAGACTTTTACAGATACAGCAGTGCTTGGCAGTGATTTATACGCTGGGTCAGACACAAATTGACTCGTATGCAAGAAATGTAAATGGAATTGAGACTTTTGATGGAGAAGCTCATTTTGAGACTTAAACGTTCTAGATTAAACACACTCACACACAAATGCTGAATGGGAGGGGTGCTCTATGTAATTTACATTACAAATCAATTCATTATCCACACAGGCAGGTTGCAAAGATTTTCAAGGATCGCAGGTTTGATGAAGAGGATTCATTTCAAGAAATAAACCTTTTAAATTAACCACAGGATGAGGAGGACTTTCAGTAAAAAAATAAATAAAAGTGCCTACAGTATTTTTTTATTTTGTGCACCTCTCCTGTGTCGGCTGCTTGGATGAATGATCCAGAGTCACGCTTTTTCTTTGCCACTTAGATCAGCAGATTACTTTGGGTCCCCGCCATGGAAAGACTAACAGAGGGGAGTTAAAGTAACAGAGTAACATAACAGCTGGAAGTTGCTTTAAGTTTGTGTATTAAAACTGAGTAACCGCATGATAAAGTACTTTCTAATTAAAAGTTGGAGTAAACAGAAAAACATTTTTTATCGGAAGAAAATTTTTTCTTTGCTTTATGCAAAGTGTATTCATTTCTGAAGAAACTAAAAGATGGAATATTGGGCCTAATTCGTACCCAATTGCAGCACAAAATTGTTCTCAACATAAGTAAAACCTGTGCACTGCAGGTGGGGAAGATGTAACATGTGCAGAGAGAGTTATATTTGGGGGAGTTATCAGGTTTCTGGGAAATATTGGCTGCTTACATTTTTACAGTGCAATTTAGATTTCAGCTTGAACACACCCCACCCAAATCTAATGCCCATGGGGCAACTGAGCATCTTTGCTTAGCGACGCAGTTAAGCACCTGGCATGGCCATTGTTCTCTAGATACTGTATATATACTTAAGTCAGTCAGACGATAGAGACGTTCAGGACGCCATCGTTTGGGGTCATACACACGGAGGGATCCATGCTTCATTTCTAAGCGATCTGACTGACCGGGCTTTAATCGCCCCGTGTGTATGCCCCATAACTCTCTCTGCACATGTTACATTTTCCTCACCTGCAGTGCCCATGTTTTAGTTTAGATTAGATTCAACCTTATTGTCATTACCCATGTACAATAGAGCAACAAAATTAAGTTTTGCTACCATCCATATGACAGTATGCAGCAATATAAAAAAAAACTTATTCACAGATTACAATATAATTAAAAGTCTGTAATACGTAAGGCCCCCAGCTAACAAGAAGCAGAAGTTAATGCTTAGAGAGCTTTCGGAAAAACACTATTTCTCAGCCTATTTGTCCTAGTCTTAAGGCACCTAAAATGCCTTCCAGATGGCAAAGCATCAATAATCCTTGAGCTGGGTAAATTGGATCTTTTAAAATGCTTTGTGCCCTACAATCTACCATCTTACGCTACATGACTGTACAGTTCCCATACCAAACTGTAGCGCAATTGATCAAGATATTTTCGATGGCACAGCGGCAATCATGGCCAAGTGCTTTATGACAGCAATGCCAACCAATAAGCTATCCATGCCACCCAACGATCCATCACTTTTGTTGTCACGGGAAGTCCCATACAGAAATTGATATTTCAAAAAAGGGCACTTCTCTAGAGATCTTTGTGTAAATAGATCATTGCTTGTATAAAAAGCCCAATGTTCCTGTGGCTGCACACAGTAGTTTATTTTGCCTAGTATGGAAATGAACTGTTAACATAAGCACAACATCATTACGATCATTTACACAGAGTCAAGCACAAATCATTTATAAAACAGTTGTACTGCCTGTCTAGCCCATAATACATGGCAATATATGGTATGGATAAAGTAGGTACACTCAGCAGAAATAGCCTCTAGGCACCATTAGAGTGCTTTGAGGACCGCGAGTAAGGTATTCTCCATCTAAAATATACATTTTCTTACTCCCATAAATGTGGGCACTGATTTCCCGAAAACGTCTACATTGCCAGTGTTGCCACTTAGCACCTCTTTTTCTTTCTCTACTCTTTGCCAGGCTAAGTTTCTGGCTTATCCCACATACGACACTGTAGGTCACATGGTTGGAATGCTCAACGCTATCCATAACATGTTGCTACATGAATCTACAGTAATATGCATAGTTGAGAATGTGTAGTGTAGCCATCTTTCCTTCTGGACACCTGTCATGAGTGGGATGTGGTAAAAATATATTCGCCAGTCTTTTGGACGCTAGTCAGGATGCTGGTGTTGGTATTATGACTGCTAGCATCCAGTCTGCAGGTATGATAACCACATCCCATACAAAGTATCAACATTGAGAATTTTGACATGGAAGGGTGGTTGAAATTCAAACGTTGACATATATAATGTCGACATTATACATTTTGACAGCCAACATGTCTACCATTTGGTTTTGCATTGGCAAGGTATCCCTATACAAAGCTTTACCCTAATTCTAATTGCAGCCTAACCCTAAACTTAAGCCTTAAATCATGAGAAAATTATCCATCGATATTCTATTGCCGACATTTACAATGTTGAAATTATGTCATGCCAATATTCTGAATGTTGACATACTGTACAGACCATGTCAACATTCAGGTGAATGTATTCCCTTAAGGTTGAGGATGGCTCTCAATAACTGCACATTGCAATATTTTTGTGACAGTACGGGGCAGATGTATTAAACCTTAACAAGAGATAAATGCAAGGGTGATTAAGAGAGATAAACGTCCAGCCAATCACCTGCTAACTGCCACGTTGCAGGCTGTGTTTGAAAAAAGTCAGTAAGGAGCTGATTGGCTGGATGTTTATCTCTCTTTATCACCTTTGCATTTATCTCTTGTTAAGGCTTAATACATCTGCCCCAGTAATTGTGTTCTACTGTACTATCCAAGATGCCTCCAATCAGTATCTGTGTTACACAAAAGGGGATCCATGGCGTGAGATCTGAAACACTCCATGATGGAAATGCATAAATAATTCCTCTATGGAAAGAACTTATTTATTTAGTTTATAATTAAAGTATAACTAAAAAGGTTAGCAAGACGAGCAGTCGCTGCTCTCTATCTGTCTTTGTGTGCAAGTCATTGTGAGGTTGCTCTGGGAAGAGTTGCACCAACTAACCAGGTGCGAGAAGCAGAAATGAAATCCATATCATTAATGTGAAATTGTTTTTAGACTAATAATCCTCCGTTAATTCTCCTTTAAAATATTGTCTTTGACCGTTAAATGCACACACCGTTATAAAAAGGAAGATAATAAATGATCTTGAAGCAAATTCTCCTGCCAAATGTCATAATTTATTTGCATAATTAGCTCTTAATTTTAATTCAATATGCAAATTGACACTACTTTAAATTGCAGCAGACTGTGTGCTTTCCCTAGCTGTCCTGAATTTATAGTGAATGTGGCCTTGCCGTCTCCTGGATAGATGTGTCTGTGTATATGTGTGCATGTGTGTGTGTTTGGACCTTATTCTGGTTGACTCGCAAGGCTGCAAATCTCGCAAAGCTGCTAATCTTGCAAGGCTGCGAGACCCCAGACGCCGCCTGCTGCCCGCACGGTTGCCTCCCCCAAACCCCCGCAAGCACCGAATGGCCTTCGGTGCAGGGTAAAAAATCATTCGATGGACGGCGACCATGGAATGATTTCTTCAGCGATCGCAGATCTGAGACACCTTTATGGTGTCTCAGACCTGCGGGTGCCCTAAGCGAGGACAGAGCAGGCAGATCAGATGATGTCAGCTGCCTGCCCACCTCACCCGCGTCATCGGGGAATTACCATGGGAACGCCCATAAAACGCTGGACGTTCCCATAGGCAAATTCCCCGGCCCGCCTCCCTACGCACACAGCGGCAGTACATGCTCATAAAACCGTAGGCATATGCGCAGTCGCAAACAGTCGGTCCCCCATGCGAACGTGCGGGGGACCGATTGGTTTACAATATCCCCCTTTGTATGCATGATTTCTGTATGTGTGTGATTGTATGTATGCATGTTTATGCGTGTGTGTGTGTGTGTGTGTGTATAGATCTAAGTTTTTAGGTTGTTATTTAATATGCATCTGTCAACAATGTCTGACATAACATTGCTGTAACATGCTCATAATCTTTTTCCTTAGAATTGTCTAGATAGCTAGTACAGTATATGCATGTCTGATGTCAGCATTAAGATTGTTGACATTCACCACAACAACAGCAGCAGGTCAACATTGATGATGTCAACATGGTTAACATCTTTAATACGGTACATGCAAATGACATTGTCAGCATATCAACATATTCAGGAGGCTTAGGGTTAGGGTTGAGGTTAGGGGAAAAATTAGGAGAGAACTACCATGTTGTCATGCTAACAATGTCAACGTCATGCTATAACATCCGTGTCCATAGCTGAATGTCGACATTGCTAATGTCTATATTGTGACCATCAGCCAGATATACCATATCTTTAAATGACCATAAGGAGATGTATTAAATGTGTATGATACAGCATATTTTTGTATTGCTATATCATGTGCAGTCTTTGAAGCAGGATATTTAACAACGCTTTATCTATTTGTATGCATCATGTACGTTACAGTGTTCTCTCCGTTACTTAAAAATATGTTGTAATAACAGCTGCACAACTTGGTCCTGCTTGGAATTTGTGTATTGTTTGGCAATGCAGCATATTCTTCTTGTCTATAAAATGTTTTATATTTTGTAGCAAAAATTGGTCTTAAATTTTTCCTAATTCCCATTCTCAATGTGCAAGATAATTACTCACCAGTTACATTTTAGCTTTGTTCAACAATCTACATTATAAATGAAACTTGATATAAGTGAAATTTGCTCATCGTGCCCATAAAAAAAAGTGATGCCCAGATCATCGAAAACAACTGCCGGCTTCCATTACAACTATGAATCATTCATAAATGTGGGTATGGGTCATAGGAAGGTCGACATGCATTGGGTCATGGGCTTAGGTCGACAGGGTCATTAGGTCGACACAAGCATTATGCCAACATGGGGAAGCTCCAGTCGAAAATTTGACATGGGTTTTTCATGGTTTTTTTTTTGCCTTAAATGTCAATACAGATGACATGGGCACCAAAATCGGTGCACCACGTCTGCTCGCCATGCTGCAGGCACTGTGCCTTGCTATGCTCGGCATACTATTCTATTCTTCCTCCATGTGGATGGAAGGGCATGAAATGCCGCCTGTCGGCACATATCGGCTCAAAAAAAAAAACCCATGTCAACGTTTGGCCTATCCAACTTTCCCATGTTGACCTAATGCTTGTGTCAACATAATGATCCTGTCGACCTAACCACATGTCGACCTTTTCAGGTGTCGACCTAAGGCTATGTCGACCATCAATAGTCGGCCCAATGCATGTCGACCTTAGGTGTGTCAACCTAATGACCGTATATCATTAAATACAAGGTGTAATGTATTTAGTACATTTAAGACAAAAGCACAATTTACTTAGTATGATGATGATTTCATCCAATTACAGTTACAGTGTGTATTGTATATAGGGTTGGGAATATATCAGTTTAAAACTAGGAATGTGCACCGGCCACTTTTCATGTTTTGGGTTCTGATTACCTTCAGGTTTTGGGTTCTAATGGGTTTTGCCAAAACACCCCCTAAACGTTTTTGGTTTTGGGTTCTGTTTTTGTTTTTTAAAAAAGCATAAAAACGGCTAAAATCGCAGAGTTTGGGTTTTTCTTTGCTCCTGCGCTATTATTAACCTCAATAACATTCATTTCCACTCATTTCCAGTCTATTCTGAACACCTCACACCTCACACCTCACACCTCACAATATTGTTTTTAGGCCAAAAGGTTTCACCAAGGTAGCTGGATGACTATGATAAGCGACACAAGTGGGCGGCACAAACACTGGACTGATGCGGCACACTTAATAGCACCCCTGGACTGATATGGCATACTTAGTTTCACCCCTGGACTGATACGGCACACTTAATAGCACCCCTGGACTAATACAGCACACATGGCAGCACCCCTGGACTGATACAGCACAATTAGCATCACCCCTGGGCTAATACAGCACACTTGGCAGCACCCCACGAATTATACGGCAGACTTGGCTCACGCCAGGAATTATTTGGCAGACTTGGCTCACCCCTGGACTGATACGGCACACTAAGCATCACCCCTGGACTGATACGGCACTCTTAGCATCATCCCTGGACTAATACAGTACACTTGGCAGCACCCCATGAACTATACGGCAGACTTGGCTTACCCCAGGAATTATGCAGCACAGATGGTGGCACCCCTGACCTGATACAGCACACATGATGGCACACATGGTAATATACGGCACAGATGGAGGCACCCCTGGACTGATACGGCACACATGGCGGCAGACATAGAATTATACGGCAGACATGGCGACATTCCTGCAGTAGAAAAATAAAAACTTTTATTCTTTTAATTAAAAAAAAAGAACGGAACCCCTTTACTGACACAGCACACATGGAATTATATGGCACACATAGTGACACTCCTGCAGTTAAATTTTAATTTAAAAAATGGCAGCACCCCTGGATCGATACAGCAGACTTAGCAGCACCCCATAAATTATACAGCACACTTGGCTCACCCCTGGAAAATACAGCACACTTAGCATCACCCCTGGACTGATACGGCACACTTAGCAGCACCCCATGAATTATACAGCAGACTTTGCAGCAACCCATGAATTATATAACACACTTGGCTCACCCCAGGAATTATGCGTCACACATGCGGGAGCCCCTGACCTGATACAGCACACATGGAATTATACAGCACAGATGGAGGCACCCCTGGACTGATACGGCACACATGGCGGCAGACATAGAATTATACGGCAGACATGGCGACATCCTGCAGTAGAAAAAGAAAAACTTTTATTCTTTTAATTAAAAAAAGAGCAGCACACCTGGAATTATACGGCAGTACTAGGCACCAGCAGACAGGTAGTATATATAGAGAATGAGATACGGCAGTACTAGGCACCAGACAGGTAGATACGGCCAGGGCCGCCGACAGGTACAGCTGTTCTGGGCCCTGGCCTCTGGAGGGGCCCGGGCAGCTGCCCACAGCGACACCCCCCACCCCCGCACACTGCCTCCCCCACCCGGCAGCCCCCCAGCCAGGCATGCACAATACACAGTGCAGCCTGCAGAGCGCCGAGCCTAGGACACAGAGGGGCTTGGCGCTCAGCAGGCTGCACTGTGCACTGCAGTGTGCGCTCCTGAGGAGATGTGAGAATCAGATGCTGCAGCTAGGTAAGTAAGTAAGTAGTGTGAATGAAGGTCAGTTTCGGGGAGGGGGGGTGCAAGTGCAGGGGGGAGGGGGGGGGTCCTGGACTGAAGGTCAAACCCGGGCCCCAAAATTACTAGTGGCGGCCCTGGATACGGCAGTACTAGGCACAAGACAGGTAGATACGGCAGTACTAGGCAGTGGGCACCATACGGTAGATACGGCAGTACTAGGCACCAGACAGGTAGATACGGCAGTACTAGGCACCACACAGGTAGATACGGCAGTACTAGGCACCAGACAGGTAGATATGGCAGTACTAGGCAGAGGGCACCAGACTGTAGATACGGCAATTCTAGGCACCAAACAGGTAGATACGGCAGTACTAGTCACCAAACAGGTAGATACAGCAGTATAAGGCACCAGACAGGTAGATACGGCAGTACTAGGCACCAGACAGGTAGATACGGCAGTACTGGGCACCAGACAGGTAGATACAGCAGTACTAGGCACCAGACAGGTAGATACGGCAGTACTAGGCACCAGACAGGTAGATACAGCAATACTAGGCACCAGCAGAATGATAATTATATTACAGTAGGTACTGGTTGTTAGGGCACCAGCAGCCTGGAATTTATTACAGCACTGCAGGTATAATTAATTAAATATAATAACCTAGGTAGGCAATAGCACTGGCAGTGGCACCAGTGGACTGACCGGCAGCCCCCCAGCCAGGCATGCACAATACACAGTGCAGCCTGCAGAGCGCCGAGCCTAGGACACAGAGGGGCTCGGCGCTCAGCAGGCTGCACTGTGCACTGCAGTGTGCGCTCCTGAGGAGACGTGAGAATCAGATGCTGCAGCTAGGTAAGTAAGTAAGTAGTGTGAATGAAGGTCAGTTTCGGGGAGGGGGGGTGCAAGTGCAGGGGGGAGGGTCCCGGACTGAAGGTCAGTACCGGGCCCCAAAATTACTAGTGGCGGCCCTGGATACGGCAGTACTAGGCACAAGACAGGTAGATACGGCAGTACTAGGCACCAGACAGGTAGATACGGCAGTACTAGGCACCACACAGGTAGATACGGCAGTACTAGGCACCAGACAGGTAGATATGGCAGTACTAGGCAGAGGGCACCAGACTGTAGATACGGCAGTTCTAGGCACCAGACAGGTAGATACGGCAGTACTAGTCACCAAACAGGTAGATACAGCAGTACTAGGCACCAGACAGTAGATACGGCAGTACTAGGCACAAGACAGGTAGATACAGCAGTATAAGGCACCAGACAGGTAGATACGGCAGTACTAGGCACCAGACAGGTACATACGGCAATACTAGGCACCAGACAGGTAGATACAGCAGTACTAGGCACCAGACAGGTAGATACAGCAGTACTAGGCACCAGACAGGTAGATACGGCAGTACTATGCACCAGACAGGTAGATACAGCAATACTAGGCACCAGCAGAATGATAATTATATTACAGTAGGTACTGGTTGTTAGGGCACCAGCAGCCTGGAATTTATTACAGCACTGCAGGTATTATTAATTAAATATAATAACCTAGGTAGGCAATAGCACTGGCAGTGGCACCAGTGGACTAAGTACAAAAAATATAGGTAGGTAGGGACTGGAGGTAGTGTTACTGGCAGCCTCTATGCAGTGCAGGCACTAGCAGCCCCAGTGGACTATATATATGTACGGCACCAGAGGTAGGCCCCAGCACAGAGGAGACAATAGTACACACACAGCAGAATAATATCACTTTTTTTTTAACACAGCTGTCCTCCTTGCTAGGGTCATCCCACTCTAAGCAGAGAGGACAGAGTACACAGCAGCAGCACTGAGGGAGACAGCCCTAGCACCAGCACCAGCACCCAGCAGCAGCACCCTCTCCCAACCCGCTCTTAGACTGGAGCCCGGATCTGAGTCAGGAGGGAAGCTGTTGATGACGTCCATGCGGGCTCGGATCTCAGAAATCAAAGCCTGCACATCTCTATTTAAAATGGAAACCAGGTTAACCTTCCCATTCCTGTGCCCAGATACTCTGGGAAATCCACATGGAATGTTACAAAGGACAGAGAATACCTGGAAGCGCCACAATTTTTACAATGAAACATGGCCCCTGTGCTTGTTGTAAATTCCACAGTAATTAAATTGACCTTGACTTGGTCCAGGCAATCTATAACACCATGCTTACAAACAAACATTCTTTAAGGGAAAAAACCAACGTTATAACCAATATAATGGAATCTTCTGGAAGGTGCACATTTGCCAATATAATGTACACATAGTAAGTGTCTTTCCTGAGAGGTCTCCTGTGCGCCCAGTGCCGTTTCTGTCTTTTATTTATTTTCCTAATCATTTGCTAGAACTACTAACAGGTCAATGGAATGGATTGTGGGAGGATAATTACTTCTTGTAAGATGTTAATGGATGTTCCTGAGACCAGGGCATTGGTTAATGAGTATTTTATGGAAATTGACTAATTGGGAAATATTCTTGAAACATGCCATGGATCTTTTCTTTTTAGGTTTTATGACCTGCTTTGAAGGAAAACAAATACATCTGACATTACACAAAGGCAGTGCTACATTGTAGGTGAGTCCTGTGATCTGTAGAGGCCGGACACTCAGATGCTGAAACAATTGCATATACTGTAACAGGACACCAAGACCACCAGGTATTACTAATGCATTAAGAACAGGTGGGCTCAGGTGGGGCAGATAATTAGCTCAGCTAAGCATTCCACTTGGTTTATACTATGATCAGTGTGCCTGGCTTCATCTCACAGATAACTGGCTGTGTTTACATTCTTCATCATCATTTATTTAGCAATGTAGTTGTTTCTTGGTCCCAGCCCCACCGGACATGTTATAAATTATAGACAATATAAACACGAAGGGAATCCGGACTTTGGGTGGACATGCATTAGGTAGATAAGGACAATAAATTGATGCAAACATCGACACTTGAAAAGTGACGACCATTTATACTTGATCATCCATGTGGACACTTCTTGGGAATAGTAAAGTGTACCAAGCACAGCGAGTCCCAAAACATGGAGAGCAAAGTGAGCCACGCGAGGGTCTGTGGTACACTAAATGGGGGTCGACATACTCAAGTCTACAAATTGACACCAAAAAATATGAAAAACTAGTACCGACCTTTTCACGTATCAACCGATTTGACCTACAGTATTATGAGTATAAACTGTTTTTCTATGTCAACCATGTGCATGTCAACTTTTTTGGGGTCAACCTAGACTCTGTCGACCTACAGTATGTACCATTGACCCTATAATCCACACCCACAAGCTTATAGTGCAATACATTAAGCTGTTAATACATATTTTTTTGAATAAAACTTTTTATTAAGGATTAAGCATGTTTTCATCATAGTTTACAGTCATAGTGAAACTTTTGAAAATAACATTCTTTCTTTTATGCATACATATAAGAATACATTTTACAGTGAGAAAACAAAACAATGTCATCTGTTAATACATTTTAAAGTAAGTTATGAAGCATACACAAAAAAAACTATCACTATGGCTGTCCCGAAACGCGTCGGGGTTTGCCCTCAAGTGCCATTCACCGCTAATGGACGTTTTTGGAATTGACTGCTATAGAACTCACTGCCATTGGGGAAACACTCTAGGGCAGTGGTTCCCAAACTGTGTGCCGCGGCTCCCTGGGGTGCCTCGGGACACATGCAGGGGTGCCGCGGGTTGGTGGTCCAGGACCAACTCAAATTATCAATGGTTAATTATTTATGAGCAAAACCAGTGCTGGTGGCTGCCAATCATAGAATGTGTACAAACAGAAGCAAATCATGCCCTTTACCACATAACTGCCGCTAAGAATCGCATATAAACCCAATCTACTTAATTTTTTTGGGACCTAGGGGTGCCGTGAAAAAAATTCTGATTCTCTAGGGTGCCGTGAATCAAAAAAGATTGGGAACCCCTGCTCTAGGGAGCCAACAGCTAGGTATTTTTCCTGGGAGTACCCTGCACCATCACACCTGCGGCTACCTCACCCATTTTGCGGCTACCTCACCCATCTCACCTGCGGCTTCCTCACCCATCTCAGTTCTATTGATTATATTTTTTTATACTATTTGCCTTTTTAACTTTTGTTGGTACTTGTTTCCTAGCACGGCCACACCGATTTACATCGGGGTGGTCGTGTCGGAAAAATCGGGTCGATCGCGTCGCATGCGATGCGATCGACGCGACCGACCGATTTTCGACCCGATTTTTTCATTGAATGAAATGTAAATCGGGTCCCTGGGACCCGATTTTACATTGGATTCAATGTAAAATATTCCCAACCCCCCCAAATTTAACGGCGTAAACCACAACCCCACGATAGACGCCAACCCGAAGCGTGGCGAGCGCAGCGAGCCCGCGAGGGGCGGCGGTGCGCGTCCTCTGACCTTTTCATTCCCCTACTATCCACGTCGGCGTGGAATTGAGAATAGAATAGTGTGGCGAGCGCAGCGAGCCACCGAGCCCGAAGCGTGGCGAGCGCAGCGAGCCCCGCGAGGGGACGCGTATACCTGTGAAGTTATACGCGTGCGCTCGCCACGCTTCGGGCTCGGTGGCTCGCTGCGCTCGCCACACTATTCTATTCTCAACTCCACGCCGACGTGGATAGTAGGGGAATGAAAAGGTCGTAGGACGCGCACCGCCGCCCCTCGCGGGCTCGCTGCGCTCGCCACGCTTCGGGTTGGCGTCTATCGTGGGGTGACGACGGGGACATCTATAATGTGAAATGGGTCATATTGGCCCATTTCACATTTTTCAAATTTTTTCACAATTTCAATGTTAAAAAATATTTTTACATTGAAGCCTATGGAAAAATCGGGGGCATCGCATCAGGACCAATGTTAATGGTTCCGACCGACGCGATGCCCCCGATATTTTACCTTTCCCGACACGATTTCAATGTTAAAATATTTTTTAACATTGAAACCTATGTAAAAATCGGGGGCATCGCGTCGGTCGCGTCGGGACCAATGTTAATGGTCCCGACCGACGCGATGCCCCCGATATTGTGTCCTAGCCGGCAAAATGGACCTGATTTCAAAGGAAATCGGGTCCATCGTATGGATCGTGTACCTTAACTTAAAGGTACACGATCCATAAGATTGTGGCCGTGCTAGGAAACAAGTACCCTTTTGTTTAATAAACTTTCCATTGTACTTTTATCAGTACTTGCCACTAAGGTTACTACATTCATTACCTATTTGTTTTATCTTTTAGCGCCAAAGGGTTAGTCATCAGCCGCTGGTAAAGCCAGCCATGAGTATAGGATCCCTGCACATGGGCAGATTTATTTAGCTTGGTGAAGTGATAAAGTGTCTGGTTTTTATCACCGGCCAATCAGCTCCTAACTGTGAAGTTACAGACTTGGTTTGAAAAATGACAGGTAGGAGCTGATTGGCCGGTGATAAAAAAACAGACATTTTATCACTTCACCGAGCTTAATAAATCTGCCCTCTGGAGACTGACTCACACATTCGTTTGTTGTCAGGATTTCAAAATAGAGATTTTTGAAGCTTGGGATAAATGAAGTGTAATTGAAACACATTATACACAATGAAATGAAACCAAACAAAATATTCTGAAAAAAAAAATCCTATGACAATGATCAGAGAACCTATTTGCATTCATGCCCCCCTATGGGCCTAATTCAGACCTGTTCGCTAGGCTGAGTATACTTGCAGCCTAGCGAACAGATAAGCGCCCCCCCCCACCAGAAGCCCCCCCTCCCCTTTGGCTTGAATTCCCTGGCTAGCATGCAAGACCATGTGTACGTGAACACATCCCCCACATGGGGTCGAACGGCCGAAATTTCATTTGATGGTAAGTGAACATTGAATGATTTTTTTTCTCCATTTGTGGATAAAAGTAAGTCTATACATACTTTTACCCTGGACAGAGTGGCTGAAAAGGGAGCGGGTGCTGATGTCATGTGACGTCCGCCGCCTTCCCCAGGCAGGCATCGATACACCTGCATTCCCAGTGTTTTTATGGGGATGCTCCAGCTGCCGCCCACTGCCCACTGCCCACCCCGGACCAACCTGTCCGGAGCAAATGGCTCGGCAAGTGTGAAACTCGCCGAAGCCTTTAGCTCCCGGGGCTTGTGCATGCGCATACTTGCGCATGCATGTGCACAGACCCCAAACATTGAGGAAGGGACCGAATCTGGACCCGAACGGACGGCAATTTTGTGAACAATACCTGTATTTAATGCAAAGGCCAAAAAATGCCGGTAGAATTGTAAAACGTGTAAGAGGACGGCATGTAACGTTGCATGCAAATATTGCTTTTCTTTACCAATTAATAATTATAGATCTTTTACAAGTGTGTTATAAATGAATTATCAAAGGACTGGTCAGGCTGCTGGGGGCTGAGGGTGAGGAAAGCTTGCCTAAACCTAAACTGGAATATTCGCTGAAAGGAGCAAATTAGGTTAGACAATAGAAGATCTTTTTCACTGAGTGGATAATGAAATGTTATTTCATCAAAGCGGTTACAGTTTGCAAGCTGCTCTCCTTGTAACTCTATCATGTTTATCCTTAAGGTGGACCCTGAATATTAGTGGCTCAGTTCATGCTATTGATGCTTGTTGCATTTAATTACTGTGGGCAGAAAGAGGTGGAGGGAGAGTATTAATTATAGCTGCTGCGGACCTCTCCGAGAGGAAGCTTCCAATCGCTGCCCGCGCTCGGTTTTAGGAAGGGAGGATTGTGAATGCAGTGTTGGGAGGTAAAGGGACTGTGGGAGCTTCATATCAGATTACAATCCAGGCAGCCTTAGATCTCTTGTGAAAAATAAATTACAGCCTTTTGTAACAATGACCCTGTTCTCCAGGAAACATTGGGGAGAAAAAAAGAAGGATTTCAACTGTGGCAGCTCAAGTTCTGTTTAAATAATTAAAATGTATTGGAAGTTTCTGTCCTCCCTCCACCCTCCCAGGTTACCATTACCTTTCCCCTCCCAAAACGTTGGCACACTGATACGCTTTCACTGAGCTTACACTTATTACATGAAAAGCCTCCTGCAGCCTGGCATTCCTAAGACACTGCACAATCTCATTTATCTATTGCCTCACACTGTCCTTTGTGCGTAAGCATTCGCATCTGCCAAACCCTGGGCACAGTGCATCAGTGACATAAAGGACCTATTGCATCCTATAACTGCAACATTTCCTATGTACACAATGCAAACAACATGGCTAGAATAAAGTTTATCCAATTCTGCAACATTTCTTGATTACTTATCCTATGGAGTCCTGCGCCCGTGGCAGCATTGCAGCACAAGTCAACAGGCACGGTGGCCATTTTCATGGCTTATACTGCATGTGCAGTAGGAAAATCACTGGGGAAATGGCCACCGCACCATTTACCAGGTTCCTGCACACTAGTTTCTGGAAGAGCACTAGGGTCTTCTAGTTCCCCTGATTGCTCAGAAACAACTGTTCTGCCAGCTAGAGATGAGGGGACCCAGATTGAGACTGCACTCTCTTAGGGTGGGATTTTATATTACCTTCGAGAAATACATCCCACCCAGCATCGCAATTAAACTAATCGCATATGTATTAATGTATTAATGTGTTAAAGTCGGTGTTGCTAGAGAGGAGGTTACTGGGTCTGGAGAGCCCACTGCCTGGGCAGCAGGTAAGGGGGGGTCAGCTTCGGTGGTGCAAGAAATAAAGTACCATCCAATCAGCTCCCAACTGTCATGGTAAAATGACAGCTAGGAGCTGATTGGCTGGTAATTTATTTCTATCCGCTTAATCTCCAAGATTTCATATATCTCCTGTCCTGTGAGCGTTCCTCTGTATCCCCACACCTCTCCTCTGTCTAGCTATGCAGTGTCTTGTATAGTTAAGTTTATGTTTTATGAATTTGTTATATAAAAAATATAGTAGTTTACAGATAGCAGAATATTTTAAAAAGTATATAGGGATCATTTGCATATTGACTATGGCAGAGGTTCCCAAACTTGGCTCCCAAGGCACTCAAGTCCATGCAGTGGCGTAAGTTTGTTCCAGTTGCCCGGAGGCAAGATATATATTGGTGCCCCCCCCCCCCCCCCCCCCCTCCAACACACACACACACGACCCTATATAACCTTATATAAAATATAGATTTCAGTTCAGGAGAGGAGAGGTGCCCCCTTGGGTGCAGGAGCCCGGTGGCAGATGAATCCATTGCCTCCCAGATTTCTGCCTCTGAGTCCATGGTTTAAGGATAACCATGCTTTGGCACAGGTGATCTAATTAAGACAACCTTATCCATTTGATTTATCCATCTGTGCTTAGCTATGGATATCTTTAAAACCCCAACCATTAGGGTGCGAATCGAGTGTGGTAACCACCCGACTAGGGCATTCATAATTCAGTAACTAATGCCACAGAACCCACAGAAACATTATAGGATATTTTGTTTGGTGTCCAACTTACTGGGGTTACATTGCTACTATCTCATGCTATTGATGTCTAAGATACTCTAAACGTCTGTGATTATCATTGTTAATATTATTATAAACATTTATTTAAATAGTGGTAGAATACTCACAGCTCTTTATAATTGTGTACAAATAATGTAAGAAGTCTGAGGATTACCAAACATACAGAGAGGTTAGTGAGACCTACTTCCAAACTCACAGCAGTCATTTATTTAGCTCTTTATAGTGCTCTTATAAAAGACATCAACAAGGATTTGTTAACAAACAAAATGTACAATGAGCGCCGCAGAACCAAAACGAGATACAATTGTACTTGATTAAGGCTTCACCCTTTCCTCTAATCATCACAAGCAGCACGATCACAGTGTGATCCCAGCAATAATTGTGTTCACTTCACCTGTTGTTGAATGTTCGAAATTATTTGAAGTTGCGTTCAAGTCTTCTTTCCCAAAAGCACCAATATTTCCTACAGAATGTCTTGTAATAGTGATGGTTTACATGGGGATGCTCTAGAGTGCTTACAGTGTGCTTATGCAAATGTAATACACAAGGGTTACACTGTCTTTTTACTACAAGCTGTTCCAAACGCCCCCCTCTCCTATCTCATGCCTACTGCACGAAACTTCTCATTTTAAAGATCCTTATTCCTGCTCCCCATGAACACGCCACAGCATGCCGGTAGTGTGGAAGAGCATAAAGTGTCAACCTCAGCTTAGATTTTAACCTGGAGTGATAGCTTTACTGATTTGCCACTTTACTACTCTTGTTAATGAATTTTTAATCTTCTTAATGACATTAAACACGGAAAGTAATTAAGGAAAACAAGTTTGAAACTGCTGACTTAAACCCTTTATTCAGAACTATTTAATGTAGAATTAATTTGATTTTGCCCATTATTCAAATGAACGCAGTACCTTTCCAAGCATTGGAAATTCCTTTCTCATTATACAATATATGGCCTGCGATTTGATATAATACAGTGAACCCGTAAAAAAAAGATCTCTAAATCCAGCGGGTTTGTTGACGTTGATAGATATGTTTCTATTTCCCATGTGGCCGCAAACACATGATGAGAAGAGAAATACACTATATTTCTAGGTCAGTATAATAATGGTCACAATCTGTTACATTTCCAATAACTTCAAAGAGAAGCACAAAGGCTGCCTGTTATCTATTGTATAATAAGAACTCCAAGGCTGCACAGTGCAAGGGAGGATGCTTACTGTATGTGCCCTGGCTGAGGGCCTCACAGCTCCTCCCTGTGCTGTGAGTGCTGCAATAACTTTTGTTTCTAATTGGGCGTTGATATGTCCTGAAAAAAATACATTAGCCCGGCCTAGTTCTCTATGGCTCTCCCACTGCTGGTACATTACCGATAATCCAGCACCCTTGTTGCCATCATTTTTCTGGATTTTGGGCTGAATTCCTTTTTTTCTATAATAGACTACAGCATGTGCACTGCAGGTGGGGCAAATGTAACATGTGCAGAGAGAGTTAGATTTGGCTGAGAAGCGTTCAAATTGAAATCAGAAACCAAATAACTTATACAAATGTTTTGGGTTTGTGATCCAGTCTAAATTAAGCCTTCTCTGGGGTACATACAGCAGGATACTGGAGGTGTACCCCCCCTCCACTGCCTAAACCTTTGACAGCCTGACTCCTTTCTGTAGCCTAACCATAGCCTCCCTTCTATAACCTCCCACAGCCTAACTTAAGGCCCCCATACACTGAGCCGTTTTGGTCTGATTCTGAACGATTGCGACCAATCTGGCCGTTAAATTGGACCAAATCGGCTGTCCCTGACATGCCACCGGGCCCGATGCGCAGTCCCGTGCGCTTCGGACCCGAGCAGGTGGTCGGACCTGCTGGCCATCCGACCACCCATACTGGGACCTCCCTCCTAGCGGCAAGACGGGCAGGAAGCAGGGACGCATGCGATCCATCACAACAAATTGTGACAGATTGCATGCGTCCCAGCCGCCTGAAAGGTCCCGGGCAGCTCGCAGGGTATTGGGTGTCCGTACACTGCTGTGGGACATTGCAGCATTGTATGGCCCCTTAACCCCTATTGCATAATATCCCCCAAAGTAATGCAAAGGGACTGAATCTGAGTTGGGAACATAGGTTAAGTATACTTGCCTACGTTTGAAAACTAGTTTCAGGGAGATTATAGTTGGTAGGAGAATTTTGCACAGCGCCCCATTGAGGGGGCATGTAATTTTCCATCCAAAGGGCGTGTCTAGTTCCATATATGAAAAGATTGTGCAAAGAGATTGTGAACGTGGCACCTAGAAGCGTGGGGGTGTACTGCTACATCTGAGAGGAATCTTTTAAAATTACTTATATCCAAATGTAGATGAGCCCCAAAGCAGTAAGTAAGAGCTACTATACTTGTTAACCAGCTGGGAAATGGTGCTGATAATTCAATGTAAATGTATCTATCTCTCATTCATTTTTTTTTTTTCAAATTTTCCCCAAAAATGTAACAGTGTAATGTGGACTAGGTGAAATGAGGGAGATTGGTAGACTAATGAGGGAGAGAGGGAGATTGCTTAATATTTCAGGGAGTCTCCTGCAGAATGCAGGAGGATAGGCAACTATGAGGTTAAGAATAAAAGTAACTTTGCCCCTTGGTAAAACCATGTTGTACTGCAGGTGGGGCAGCTTTTAAATGTGCAGAGAGATTTAGCTTTGGTAGGGGTGTGCCCAAACTGAAATTTGAATTGCAGTTTAAAAATACAGCTGTGCAGTATTTGTGATCTACATGCAAAAGCTGCAAGTATTTACATAAATGTATTTGCAACCTTTGCATTGTAATATGGTCCGTCACAGACACGTTACTTGTTTTTTGTTGCTGTTTTTTGCCGAATGCCTGTAAAATTCTACCTCAGGTTCATATAGCATTTACTCCTCAATAAATACACAATATATTTGGCCAAAATATACTTCATTTTACTTAACTACAGCAAATTCATTGTTTGTTCATGTCTGCTACAAAGTAATTAATCAGCCTCCCCATTCATTTAGACTTTCATGGGGAGCTCACCTACTAATCAGTGTGTAATTATCAGTGTCATATTATGGCCAGAATAATCTTTCTTATATACTACAATGAAATCCTGTTCTGGGCTGAATATTGCTGGGCTGACCTTCTGTAAGTCATTATGGAGACTACTACACATCCTTTCTTCCTTTACCTTAGATTATATTGTATTTTTAATTATAACAGATTTCACTGTCGATTATATTTTGCATATGCCATTATGAAAAGAGACATTAAAACAATATGCTGCTGTATAATATATAATAAATGAAGAATGTTGGTACTCTTTACTTAGTTGGGCGCCCACGATCTCCATCGCGGGCGTCGTGGGTAAAGAAATCGCGGTGATCGCGGGCATCGCGGGCAGTACATTAATGGCCGCGACGCGATGCCCGCGATCACCGCGATTTCCCATAGGGTTCAATGTTAAATTTAGTGCTGCCCGCGATTTTACATTCAATGCTTCAATGGCCGCGATTTGGCCATAGGAATCAATGTTAAATGGGCTACAGAGCCCAAATAGGCACAATTAAAACTTAAATGTCCCCCCAAATTTGTTACGCCACCCCACGATCCACGCCAACCCGAAGCGTGGCAAGCGCAACGAGCCCGCGAGGGGCGGCGGTACGCGTCCTCCGACTTTTTCATACCCCCACTATCCACGTCGGCGTGGAGTTGAGAACAGAATAGTGTGGCGAGCGCAGCGAGCCCCGCGAGGGGACGCGGATACCTTCACAGGTAAACGTGGCCCTACGCGGGCTTCACAGGTATCCACGTCCCCTCGCCACGCTTCGGGCTCGCCACACTATTCTATTCTCAACTCCACGCCGACGTGGATAGTGGGGGTATGAAAAGGTCGGAGGACGCGTCACGCCGCCCCTCGCGGGCTCGCTGCGCTCGCCACGCTTCAGGTTGGCGTGGATCGTGGGGTGGCGTAACAAATTTGGGGGGACATTTAAGTGTTAATTGTGCCTATTTGGGCTCTGTAGCCCATTTAACATTGACCAAATCGCGGCCATTGAAGCATTGAATGTAAAATCGCGGGCAGCACTAAATTTAACATTGAACCCTATGGGAAATCGCGGTGATCGCGGGCATCGCGTCGCGGCCGTTAATGTACTGCCCGCGATGCCCGCGATCACAGCGATGGGCGCCCAACTAAGTAAAGAGTACCAGAATGTTTATTGTCATATCTTCTCATAGTGAACATGCTATCTTGCTAAAGAGGATTGTATAATTAAAATCACATATCTCTTTCATATAAAATATTGGCACTAATACCTATCTAAATGAAGATACACACAAGCAACAAAATTGCAATATATACTGATATATTAATGCTAAGGGAGTAGGTTGAGATGTACCAAAGTGATACATAACGGATGGCCAGCATTCAGGATCCCGATGGAGGGAATCCCTACAGGGATCATGCAAGTATACTTACGCTCCCCCTGCCCCCTAATCCTCTTTTAAAGCAGCCTAACTCTAAACCTCCCGCTATTGCCTAACCCCTGCACCCCATCACTTAACCAACTGCATCCAAAGACACAATCGCTGGCTGTGACACACCCGCTCACTCATGCACAGACCACAAAATATTGGACATTTGTGGCCAAATCTAACCATGTCCATCTCTAAATCAAATCAGATTGGCAGCTGGGTGGGAACCCTGAGAAAAGAGCAGCCTTCAGAGGATTATCGTAAATTCATTTTGATACGTTTCCCTTAATGAGTTAACATTTGGAACACCTGAAACAATCTTCAATTGGGCGAGAAATATTCACATATCCGGAGCCGGTCTTTGTCCACCCACCAGACTGCTGCGTAACGAGTCATGTACAGAGGAAATCTTGCAAGAGCTACCAACCTCTCTCTCGAGATTTCCCCTGTATCAGACTCCCTGCACAGCCGCCGGACCACACAGCCCGGCGACTCGTAAACTGCGTCAGCCGCCGGAGCATGGGACGGCTGCCGCAGGGCGATTTGTAAGGTTGTTTTTTTTTAAATGCCCCCCCGAGGTATTATGCCTCAATGCAAACGCCTTTGGACCCCAAAGGTTCCCCACCCCTGGTCTAGGTCGACAGTCAAAAGATCGACATGGGGTTTTTCACAGTTTTTTTACCCGAATGTCGACACAGTCTGATGTGCACTGCATTCCTTGCTATGCCTTGCTACACTCGGCACACTATTTTATTCTTCCACCATGCCCTAGTGCAGGCATGTCCAAACTGTGGCCTTCCAGCTGTTGTGAATCTACACATCCCAGCATGCCTTGCCATAGTTTAACATTCCCCAATAGCAAAACTGTGGCAAGGCATGATGGGACTTGTAGTTTCACAACAGCTGGAGGACCATAGTTTGGACATGCCTGCCCTAGTGGATGGTAGGGCATGAAATACCGCCTGTCGGCACATGTCGGCTCAAAAAACAGTGAAAAAACATTTGTCAACCTTTTGACTGTTGACATAGATACTGTTGACATATTGCTTGTGTCGACCTAATGACATGTCGACCTAAACCCACGTCGACCTAGACCCATGTCAACCTAGAAGTTCCATGTTGACCTAATGGTGTTGACCAACATGCTGTCGACCAAATGACCATATCCCCTGCATATTACCAAAGTTTGCATGGACACAAAGTTTGCATTCGTTCATGAATGGAATAATGCTCCTTGCTAATTGGCTCATATGGCCACACATGACCAACAATCTTGCCCTCCAAACCAACAGACATATTATCCAGCACTTTTGAAGGTTATAATGGGAATCACTGGTGATGTGCAGTGATTTGAAACTAATAAATCACATGAGGTTTAGGCTAAGAACATACTGAGGTTGGCATACCTTTAAAGTGCCTTATAATGCTTCTGCTAAATAAAGCAAGCTCTAGCAAATGCTTAATTAAGAAGTTCACTACAGCAATCATTGCTTTTCCAGTCGGTGCCCAGTGATATATATACTATGGATATTGCTGTTCTTTTACTGACAGGAATATGATTTATAAGGACCAACTAAATTGTTGGAATCACATAAGTAGCATATTAGATAAGTAACATCTACTAAGTAAAAGGTTTAAACATGTATTTCAGTTGATGGAGCCTTTCTGAGTGCTTTTCCAATACATGGATTTGATTTTTTTGCCTTTTATGAGAGCTTAAAATACCCAATGAGTAGGTGAATACAAAATATAAAACAATTATCAAGACTTCTGTAGGCAGCACACTGTACAAGAGGGTTATGTCAGAAGGACTGCTACCTGAGGTTGCAATAGGGAAAGGGAGGGAGGCAAAAAAAATCCACTCATCTCCCATCTTGGTACCTCTGTAAGCAGCGGTTGTACTAATGCATCTAGTCATACATAGATAATGCACATAGTCATACTTGTCTATACACTTGAAATGGCTGAGAGACTTCTGAAAAGGTGCTCAAGGCCCCCCAGAAAAGTGGGCAAGTCTCGCAGAGTCGGCACTACCCGCCACCCAGCCACTAGTAGACTGAGTTCCTGATGACACGATACATGCTGAATTGCATCATTGTAGCTACACACCTACACTTTATAATGCCGGTAATCTCTTCACTGCATATCAGAGGCATGGCCAGGATGACCTGATTGCACAGCCATGTCCCCACACAGCTTCTATAGCTGTGTCACATGCCATGTCACTCCCCCACAGAGCCCCTATATTAAGCCACGCCCTCTGCAACACCATTACTTAAGCCAGCTTAGTCCTTAATGCATAACAGCATCTAACAGGAGAGAAAAACTTACCCTTGCAGCTTTAACAAAAATGTATCATACAAATATAAGGATCACAGGTGTTATAAAAAAATTCAAGAATATGCTGTTTGCAGTGAAAATATTAATACAATTTTTAAAACAAGTCAATTAAAGTTCAACTTTCTTACACCAACCTAATTAAGATTTAATTTTCAAACTCATAACTAATTACTATGTTAGTAGCTGATGTTATCTCCGTGTACAGTATGTATTATACAGGCCCGGTCTACTACCTTGTAATTCACGTTCTTTTTATATATCTGAAGTGTTTTATGCATCACCTTAGTGATAATGCCATATGACAGCTTATGCCACCCTTGAACGTTCCATTAGCAAGTCAAGCATTATCAATAAATCTGACGATAAGTAGACAATTATCATACGACCACACCTGCGCATGGTACGCTGTAGATAGATAGCCCACGGTAACCATGCGTTTTCTGGGAGTGCCCCAGAAAACACAGGCATTCTCCAGACGTTGGGAGGGCGGCCCGCTGACGTCAGCAGTGGCCTCCGTCTCTCCACGGCCATCACAGCACTGAGTAAGTCCTGTATTACTTGCTGCTGTGAACATGGGGAAATTATTTCAGGGTGAGTGATTCCAAATGGTTTTCTATTCCAGGAATTCGAAGCTGTGCACATGGGCGGGACTTCCTGTGTCGGGTGGCATTTGCCTGATCGCTGGGCTCCAAAAATTCAAAGGCCAGCAATCAGGTCTGTAATGGGCCCATAGTACTAATCAGAACCGTGAGATACCTACTGTATGCAGGGAAGCTAATGGTGTACCCAGTATTATTTTTCTGTAAAAATAGGTCTAGGAACTCTGGGTCTGGGGGTGGTTCGATGAAATAAAAATAGATAGATAGAGAGAGAGAGCGAGAGGGAGATTGTATTTAGAAAAAAAGGCACTCACAGGTGACTTAAAATAAAACGTATCTAATGGAAAGTACATTTTGGCCCAGAACAGGTTCAAAAACCAAGTTCCTGATGATGTCATATTTAATTAGAGATTTAGCAACTGAGTTCCTTCTTGTTCCTGCTGAAAAATAGCACTGTACCCATATTGTTGGTGTGGTTACTTCTTCCTGCTAAAAGTGTTGCTGTGAATTCAATGTCAGTACCATGGACAGAGCATAAGCCCATACCCACGGGGCGATTCTAGCAAGAATCGCCGGGGATATGGTCACTGAGTTATTAGTTATTATCAGTTATTAGCGATGTCCTTTGTCATGTGTACTCACATAACAACAGAGAGTATAGAGTGGAGTGCAGCATGGCCCCCCGCTCCTAACCCCACCGTCACTCACTACTGGGAGTTCCCTTGCTGCCACCCCCTGCATGCCCCCGTGTGAAACTCGCCAAAGCTGTTCAATGGCGGGGTTTGCACATGCGCATATGTAAACCCGACCATCAGGGCTGGGGCCGAATTTGATTTGTAACAAGCATTCCTGAATTGGCCCCTGAGTACATTATAATAAATCATTTCTGTAATACATGTTGCAACATTCTGATGCAAATACAGTACTGCAGTAAATCTATGAGGGACATTCATGTGCCCATAAATAAACTCAACTTGGAGCTAAATGATAACAATATTTACTATGTTTCCATTTTACCTGTTTTTGTTGATTTAATAATTATTCATTGAGGAAATTGGAAAAATGTTAATTACCGTAAATTCAGTTAATTGGACTGTTAATTGTTGTCAATTAAACAGCTCATTAATCTAAGGTCAATGTAATTGTTTTTCATCTTTCTTCTCTTCATCATGTGGAATTAGAAAGTGAAATTCAAATTAATAATTATTTAATTGCTATGTAATAATATGAACTGTGAGAATGAATGCCTATGCAGTACCCATGTTATCACTCATTATGTAATTCAGTTTGTTCCACTCATTTCAATGAACTCATTGCAGACAAGAATTATTGTGTAGGAAAAAAGAATGCTCAAAGAAGGAAACCGAGGTTTGTGATAACCGCAAAGAAAACTCTTGTCTCTTGTGAGCATTTTTCTTCACTTACTGTAGTTGAGATCATATATAACACGTAAGTTGTCAGATGTTCTGAAGTGCACAGCTTTACAGAGCAACATGGTGGTACTGTATTTGTATACTGCAGAGCAATAAAGACACAACAATTCATTTCTTTGTGTTGACATATTGTAGTGGTGGAGGTGCTATCGCTGCCGCTTACATGAAAGTAGCATTGATAGCACTAATATGGTAATGCCCAAGAGGCATCACTCTCCTGCATGCACTGCTGATCTGAGCTGCATACTAGGATACACAATCAGATCGGATGCATGACCCATGGTACACACAAGTCGGCTGCTGCAGATCCAACAAGGAGGCCAGGAAATATCCATCATGCAACAGAGATACTGGCCTCATTCCTCCCAAGCAACAGCGGCCATAGGCCTCCATTTTGGGAATTGGAGGCCACCATTGCCCCCTCCCCAGCCATACACAGCAGCAGATTGTTAACCACTAAAAGTTTGCGATTACAATAACGACCCATGCAACTTTGTGATGCTAATTGCCATCAAACATGTGCCATTCAATCGGCCCACATGCATAGCCAATTGATTTGCGAACTCATTTATTAACAATAAACTCTGAATAAGGCCCAATATCAAGGTGCTTTCCATTGGTCTTCAGTATTAGAAACCTAGTCACAGAAGCACAGGGTAAAATAAATGCAGAAAATCTGTATAAGGAAACATACTGTACATGAAGAAAATGATTACTACTGTTACAGTATGCTGCTGTTACAGTATATAATACAAGCCGAGAATACAGAACTAAATGTTTTGCACCTAGACATATCTGCCACAATAGAAAACATTTGTGTATTAGAATCTGTAACATCAATATACATGATCATATCTGAAATAAAAAGCAGCTGCACATGCCGGTCAAATTGTCAGCACCCACCTACCAAACCAAATACGCAATGCTCTATGTTGCATCAACATACGAGTAATAGTACATAGCTGAAGGCTACCATCCCTAAAAAACTGATAAAGTATTGTTTCATTCACAAACCAATGCAGAAATCTCTCATCTAGACCCTGCCTACTCTGCTATGGACAACATATTACTTGTGACTGCAGGTATAGGTAGCAGTCATAATAATTGGTCATTACTGGCAGCTCGTATGTTACACCACATCTATAGCAATAAGTCCATATCAAGCAATACCACGGAAGCGTCACACACAGAGCATCAATAAGATCCCAGAAGCCTTACCTCCCAACTGTCCCGCTTTTTGCGGGATTGATTGGGTTTTTGGGATGTTCCCATGGCCGGCAGTGTCCTGCAGCAGGTGGGGCAGTTAAGAGACCCCCTTACATCTGTGAATAGATGCGATGCACATGCACACAGCGTCTATTCCTGCAGCCAGAGGGGCTGGGGGCAGGGCTAGCAGCTCACGGAGGGCCAGGCCCTCACAGCAGGGTGTGGTATCACGGGAGAGGCGCGTGTATAGGCCGCGTGCCGCTAGGCCACACGCCCAAAATTTCAGAGTGTCCCTCTTTCTGCCTCTCCAGTGTTGGGAGGTATACCTACACCACAGAATTTTTATAGGAATTCTTACTGATGACAATCCTAATACTCTGGTGAACAGTGAAATACAAGAATAAATTATATGAGAAAAAGAGTTATTAATTAGGAAATGGGAAAGTGGCAACAATGAAGTGTAACATGTCTAATAGTAACCAGCTGGAACTACTAGATAGTGTTAATCAGCCATACTTCTAAAAATCCTTGGACTACAAAGGAAGCAAAAACACACGAACAATTCACTTGAAGTGTCTCTTAATGAAGAAAAATAGCAGACTCTGGACTGTTACAGAAAATAATGAAACATAAATCCAACTACAATGACAAGAAACAAGAGTGAAATGTATCACTTCTTACACACTACATATAATATGTATAAGGATGTAGGCTCTCTTTTTCTAAGGACATGAATTGGAAAGTTGTTCTCTAAAAGTGAGAATGGAATTATTATTTGTTTAGTAAACAAAGGTGTATTGAAATATTTTATTATAATAAACTCCAAGAAGTGTTGACATTAATAATTGCACTAAAGTTATGGAGAGCACGGAACTGTGGGATAATCCTAGAATGTTACATGAGTAGGAAAGAACCCTATGAGCCTGAGACATGAAGTACAGTGGCTGTATTTGCATAAAGCCAGGGAAGACCAAATAAATGTATTTATTAACAGTTTCTTATATAGCGCACACATATTCCGCAGCACTTTAAAGAGTATAGTTGAACATTCACATCAGTCCCTGCCCCAGTGGAGCTTAAAATCTATATTCCCTACCACATACACACGCACACACAGACATTCTAGAGTTAATTTGGTTGGAAGCCAATTAGCCTACCAGTATATTTTTGGATTGTGGGAGGAAACCGGAGTACCCGGAGGAAACCCATGCAAGTACAGGGAGAATATACAAACTCTGCACAGTTAGGGGCATGGTTGGAATCAAACCCATGACCTCAGCGCTGTGAGGCAGTAATGCTAACATTACACCATCCGTGATGCCCAAAATCATTACCTTATGGTAATGTGAGATTCCATGTCTCTTCCAGTGGGAAGTTGAGCCATCCAATTGTATAGCAACCACAACAGCTATCCTCATTAGCACCAGTCCCATACTTACTGCCAGAGAGCCATCCGGAACAGGCTTCCCTTCCCTGTACACATGATGTAGAAACACACAGAGGGTTTGCCACGTAGAACTAGTTAGTGGGAGAGTAGCCAATAATGGTTGCTTCCAATAATGCCACTTTCTAGAACATGCCATTATGCTAGGGCAATACTTACATAAGGTCATTGTTGCCTTATTATTGCTAAATAAGTCACTGTTCAAAACACATCTTCTTTTACTAGATTGTAGAGATTGGATTGGAAATAAAATATAATTGAAGAGAAAAACTAAAAATAAATCTTTGCAGATTTTCAAAATGTGGATGAAGTGCTTCTAGAAAATATATATAGCTGGTTCACCTGTAGAATGAAATATAGAGAGCGCATGTTCTCACCAGGGACTCCTCGCGGAGGTGATGGACTTCACAATGAAGCAAACAGGCCGCAGGTCACACATTTGTCTGCTGGGCAGCTGCAGATGCAGGTTGGATCTGAAGACTGAGGACAAGGCACATGAGTAAGCAACAAATCAGGGTCCTTGATGCAATGTCAAAACAGGCCAAGATCAGAATTATTTACACATCAGAATGGTCAGTTAAGTACTGACTCTATTTTTGTCCCTTTCAAACTCACATAAATATTGATATCAACCTGAGCCAGTAGAGCCCAATGTTACCAAAAAAAACACCCCGCCCCCATTAAAGACAAGATCATCACAAAACATATCTAATTTGACTTTGAAATGGAAACCCAGTGTGAGCCTTATTCTACCCCAGCATTCATTTCATTTCAGAAACACAAATAACTTGTGAAAATCAATAAAAATATTTCTCGAAAAAAGAAATAATTGAATGATCCACTTAAATAAACTGCGTAAAATATCACATAAACCTGATGAAGTAATTCACCACACTTCACACATTTAACAAATACATTGGTAACTTTAGGCCAAAGGGATAATCCAAAAACAAGACTCCCCTTGTACTGGGCAGGCTGTATTCAATAGTCATGTTCCTTGTTTTTTTGTAGAGCTTGAATGGTCCTTACATATCTCTCTCTCGAGTTCAATGCATGTAATCTAAAAGAGACATTATAATGGTGTAGAATGTCACAACTATAACACCTGGGGCTGGAATTAATGGGTTGCTTACCCTGAGATTTTTTAAAGCGGCAATCATTTTCAGGGCATATTTATGCTTTGTACAGGACAGTCCCTTTAAAAATGCTCTGAGTTCGGTGAGCATCCTGCACAGCTGCCGGACTCAAACTCATGTATACCTCTATGTTGCAGTAGAAATTCTGGGATGCCCATGTTTATTTCTCCTACATCAATCATTACAAGTGTCAGGATTTATACCCACTCCATGCCGGGTGCAAAAATCTGTCTTAAACCTATATCTCACCGGCATCAGCCACAAATGAGCTTGGAAGACTACTTGTGCACCTGCAAGTCCCTTGACATGGACCAGTTCAGGTGCTCGCATGATAGCCACCCAGTTGCCAACCAGAAACAGGAAGAATGTTCTGTTAAAGGATAGATCAGTGATGGAGAACCTTGGCCACCAGCTGCTGTTGAACTACACAACCTAGCATGCCCTGCAATCGTTTTAGCATGGCCAAATAGCAAACCTGTTGCAGCAGGGCATGCTGGGATGTGTACAGTCAATCTTTTGTGTGTGTATACAGGATGTAGCACATGAGCAGAGTACAGTAGCTTTCTGCGGCGTATCCAGAGGTGTAGCTCTGGGAGCACTGGCGTAACTATAGCCCCGCAGCCCCCGCCATGGCGGGGAGGCGCTGAGTAACTGTGGGCGCCGGTCTACGCTGCGGGGCTATGTTACTAACCTCTGTGTGTGGCTGAGCTGACCGGGATGTGTGGGCAGACAGCGCGCCCCCCCCCTCGCCCTCCCATCCGCCCGCCCTCGTAGAGTTAATCACCCCCCTTACCCCTCCTCATGCCGCCGCATTCTCGCAGCGCAGATCTCCTCCAGAGTCCAGGCTCCGGACCGTCTCCTCCTGTCGTACAGTGCTATTGAAAACTGCCCCTCACAAAATGGCTGCCCCCGTATAGCAGACAGTATTTTGTAGGGATGCTAGAGGAGGCGGTGGCCTCCTCTAGCATCCTTAAAAACTGTCTGCTATTAGGGGGCAGCCATTTTGTGAGGGGCAGTTTTCAATAGCACTGTACGACAGGAGGAGACGGTCCGGAGCCTGGAGGAGATCTGCGCTACGAGAATGCGGCGGCATGAGGAGGGGTAAGGGGGGTGATTAACTCTACGAGGGCGGGCGGATGGGAGGGCTAGGGGGGCCGCGCTGTCTGCCCACACGTCCTGGGACTGTACATCAGGAGGAGACGGTCCGCAGCCTGGAAGAGATCTGCGCAGAGGGAATGCGGCAGCTGGGTAAGGGGGAGGGGCTGGGGGGGGTATTGGGTGTTTAACTGTGCTGGAAGGGCTAGGGGGAGGAGTGGGGGCGGCGCCTCCCATAACGGCGGGCGGGCGAAAAAATCCTAGTTACGCCACTGTCTGGGAGGCAATGGAGTTATCTGCCACCGGGTTCCTGCACTCAAGGGGGCACCTCTCGTCCACTGCAAGTTTGAATTAGATCAATAAAAGCCATCAATATAGCTTTTGTGGCTGACTCTCTCTCCTAGTAGGACTTTAGAAGTCACACTCTCTTTATTCTAAACATAATTTTTGAAATTTAACTAATTTACCTAACAATTATATATAATTCAGAATCAGAACACTTACGGGGAAATTTACTAAGATAAGGTATGTTGCTATGAGAAACCAATTAAACATAGAAACATAGAATTTGACGACAGATAAGAACCACTTGGCCCATCTAGTCTGCCGCCTTTTTAAACATGTTACCTCAAACCATATTTGATCCTTATTTTTTTGTAAGGATATCAATATGCTTCTCCCAAGCATGTTTACATTGTACTACTGTATTTGCCTTTACCACCTCTGATGGGAGACTATTCCACTTATCCACTACTCTTTCTGTAAAGTAATTCTTCCTCACATTTCCCCTGAATCTTCCTCCCTCTAGTTTCAGTGCATGTCCTCTTGTTCTGCTGCTCCTCTTCCTGTGAAGAATGTCTCCCACCTGTACCTTCCTCCCTCTAGTGTCAGTGCATGTCCTCGTGTTCTGTTGCTCCTCTTCCTGTGAAGAATGTCTCCCACCTGTACCTTGTTAAAGCCCTTGATATATTTGAAAGTTTCTATCATGTCCCCCCTTTCCCTTCTCTGCTCTAAAGTATACATATTAAGATCTTTAAGTCTTTCCTGGTACGTTTTGTGATGTAGGCCATGCACCATTTTAGTTGCCCTTTACTATACTATCTATTATCTTCTAGAAGGTGCTAAATAAATGACAAGTACTGTAGATTCTGATTGGTTGCCCATAGCAACATCCCATGTGAAATATAAAACTCTCATCTTAGTAAATATCCCCCTTACAGTGCAGGATAGCTCTGTCAGTAAGGTAAGAAGAACAAGGTATGTGTGGTGCGCAATTATCAGCAAGGGGTAGTCACTGCCCTATAAGTGAATACAAAATAAAAAAAGATGCCATCGCTGGCTGAAATGATTCACAATATAACAAATGTATTAATTAATTATAACATAATTTAAAAAATAAATATAATAAACAACAGCATCATCCCTAATTGCTCCAAGAACCCAATCAGGAGACCATCATGGAATGGTAACTCAAAGCATTCAGTTGGAAGAGTTGTATGCATGCTGGTCTCCTGATTGGGGTCTTGGAGCAATTAGGGATGATGTCTCCCAGAGATCCCCAGGTGCCCTATATTTTCAAAAGCTCTTGATTCCTGATAGTGATCCAATTGATTGTCTGGTTATATAAGGGGCAAATGCTGAATGTCCCAAATGCAGTTACCAGTTCTTGTGATGCTGTGGAATTTCAGGAGAATATACCAGCAGGGCAAGGTGTGTAATTCCAGTTGGATGTGCAAAACTCAACGTGTTTCCTCGGATTAGATACTCCGGCTTCCTCCGAAGGAAGAGATGCCCGTCTTCATACTACTGTATATCACTGGTATTTGAATTACTATTGTCTTCCTAACCATGTTCCTATAACTTCTCTTATAAGCAAGGGGTTTTGCGCACTAACTCCTACTCATAAAACATTCCACCGTCAAGTCGATCACATTTCTTCCCTATGTTGACCAAATCTGCAAGCTGCTGTGATACTGGTGTACAGGAACACTTAACATAGAAGGCACCAAGTGGACGTGTGTTTAGAAGGAACAGACTATGTTTTATTGGAAATGACTATATACTGTTTTTATTTCATTTAAAAAAATTGCATTATATACTCAATAAAGCAAAATATTGCAGTGCATTAGTTGTGTTATGTTACAATGTGCACAATTACATTTTGTAGCATTTCTATCCCATCATGCAATGCTGCAGAGAATGTGCCGTCCTCGTGCAGCAAACATTCTCTTGTAGCCCCTCTATAAACATGACAGACTCCTGCACTCTGTGCTATATAACGTAATTTCCTTTTACAGCCAGTGCTGTGTGGCCTTTGCTAATTCCTACCATTCCAAACATTTTATGGAGCAAAACGCAAAGTCCCATTCTGTATATCATCAATTCATTTATGTCCTAATGAAATATTTTAATAGCAAACTAGTGAAAACATCTTATCTTGAGACAGGCAGGAATCAGCAGCACTGTATCTACCACAGCTGCCACTGCACCTGGGGTGCAGCTTTAGTCATCACTTTTCTTCTATACCCGCCCCTAGACTGCTATTGGCTAGGTTTCACAGGAGTCTGTGGGCTTTGATAAAGAGTGAAGCAGAATGCAGCGGCATCCCAGGGGACCTACAGCCAGCACATATGTTACATGCATTTCTGAATGCATGTTTATATGTATATTTAATTTATTATTTATTTATTAACAGTTATTTATATACACATGTTCCGTATAGCTTTACAGAGAATACTTGAACATTCACATCAGTCCCTGCCCCAGTGAAGCTTACAATCTATATTCCCTACCACATGTACACATGCACACATATTCATTCTATGGTTCATTTTTTTACGAGCCAATTAGCCTACCAGTATATTTTTGGATTGTCTACGGAAACCGGAGTACCCAGAGGAAACCCACGCAAGCACATGGAGAATATACAAACTCTGCACAGTTAGGGCCATGGTGGGAATTGAATCCATGGCCTTAGTGCTGTGAGGCAGTAATGCTAACCATTACACCATCTATTATGTATATCAAATAAGTAATGCCACTTAGGTGCTGATAAAAAATATACAAAACTGATTTGAAAAACAACATGGTTGTAGACAATACTAACCATACTATCCATATAACACAGGTTCTATGGCTGATTAAAACAAAAAAAGCAAGCTTGACAAATGCCAGCCACAGAACCTGTGTAATTAATGAGTGTGCATTTTTAAAGGGATAGTATGGTGAGCCTAGAATATATTTGCAAAAATATAGTAAGCCTCATACCTACTGTCTCAGAAGCAGCGGGAGACTCCTGATTTTCCAGTTAATCTCCTAGACACCCAGCGAAGTAGGTGGATCTCCCACAATATTCTAACTTCCTAGTGTAGTGGGCAGGATGGGGAGATAATACTAGGAATTGTGAGTCTGTATGGAGAGGTCAGGGTTAAAATGAAGCAAACCGCATTGTGTTAACCCCATCCTTTTCCCATGGACCCATAATTCAAAACATTACTCTACAACAGGGGTGGCCAAACCTGTCCTCAAGATCTACTAACGGTGCATGTTTTCCATGCAACCTGTGGATCTATAGTAGGAATGAATGCACCATGTATTAAAATGTGACAGTTAGTAATGACTACAGCTGTGCACCAGCTAGGTAACCTGGAAAATGTGGACCGTTGGTAGATCTTGAGGACCGCTTTGGCCACCTCTGCTCTACAGCAAGGGAGCCATGAACCAGACAGCCCCGGCATCTATGCGGCCAGCTGCTTCTTCTCTGTGGATGAATATCATCAAGTATGAAATGGATGCCATTAAAGCCTTTCTCTAGTCCAGTACACTGTATGCAGACAAAGGCTATTTCAGAGATGCAGGAAGTCCCAGACAACACTAATGATTCTGAATTGTAAAATTAGATAAATAACAGTGGTACAATGGGCATAATTCAGACCTGATCACAGGGAATATTTTGTTTTTTGCAAATGGACAAAACCATGTGCCCTGCAGATGGGGCAAATGTAACGTGCAGAGAGAGTTAGATTTGGGTGGGGTTTGTTGAAACTGAAATCTAAATTGCAGTGTAAAAATAAAGCAGCCAGTATTTACTCTGCACAGAAACAAAAAAACTCACCAAATCTAACTCTCTGCACATGTTATATTGCCCAACCTGCGGTGCACATGGTTTGGTCCATTTGCAAACAAAATGAGCCCTGCAATCAGTCTGAATGATTATGCCCAATATTCTGCATTGCTGTAGTAAGCAGCAATAGAGAATGTATAAATACCATAGTGACCAAAGCCAGATCGAGAAATAGATCCAACCTTATGTATGATTTGTATTAAAATAATAGTATTGAAATATCAAGACAGAATAAATATTTAAAACTCTACTCTGTCCACCTACACCAAACTAATATTTTAATGTAAGCTCCAATGAGGCATCCCCATATCACCTTCTGTTTCCTTATTTGAAACCATAATGTGTTGAATTATTTATTTCTGCTTGCCCCAGCACTGTGGAATATGATAGTGCTACTGTATATAAATAAAGAATGGAAATTTATAAAAATAATTGGACCTTAGAAAACATAGTATTGTTAAGACAAAAAGTAAAAAAAAAACAGAAATATAAGATATAAATCCGTATTTGGTTGACATACTCAAATGCCTCATCTTCAGCATATTACACTTTCTGACAATACTGTAGGTCATCATCGCTGTAGATGTGGTATCAGCATCACCTTGATCCATTGGTGAGGAAGAAGGGCCCCTGGAATAGCCACTTTATAATAATCTGGATTTCTTGCACATATATCCATTGGGACATGGAATAGATATACCAGTTATGCATGAAAAGTTAGTGCAGATTGGAAGACCAGTTTTTTTACTACACCAATACAAAGATTGTAGTTTATACAAATACTAGTAAGCAGATGTTTGCACAAAATCCCCAGTTCCCACTGCAATCCCGCCTAATGTTTTATAGAAATGTGCATAAAACCTTTTTGCCAAAACCATCCTTAGTATTTTGCATCTGTTTTCTGGTTTTGGCAAAACCACACTCACTTGTTATGGTTTTGGAAATGGCATTTTTTAAATTGCTAAATAAGCCAAAATATATATGTATGTATGTATGTATGGTACTTGTTTCCTAGCACGGCGCCAGCAATTTTAATTGCATGCATCGGGACATAAAAAATTGCGTCGATCACATAGCATGCAACCAAATCGCATGCGATGCGATCAACGCAATTTTTTCATTGGAAGCTATGTAAAATGGTCCCTGAGACCCGATTTTACATTGGGACCAATGTAAAATGCACCCCAGACCCCAATTTTCATTGCATACCCCCCCTCATGGGCCAAATGCCCCCCCATTGTTAACGCCACCCCAGTATTGACACCAACCCGAAGTGTGGCGAGTGCAGCGGGCCCGCGAGGGGCGGCGGTACGCGTCCTCCGACCTTTTCATACCCCCACTATCCACGTCGGCGTGGAGTTGATTTTATATAGTGTGGCGAGCGCAGCGAGCCACCAAGCCCGAAGCGTGGCGAGGGGACGCGCATTACTTCACAGGTATTACACGTCCGCTCGCCGCGCTAATTTAACATTGCTCCCTATGTAAAATCGTGTTGATCGCATCAGTCGCATCGCATGCCATTATAATGGCATGCAATGGACACGATGAACACAATTTTTTCATTGATGGAAAAAAAGGCTAAAAATAGCCAAATATCGGGTCGGTCGCGTCAATCGCATACCTTAAGTTACCTTAACTTAAGGTATGCGATCACCCACGACGAGCACCATGCTAGGAAACAAGTACCATATGTATATATTATATATATATATATATATATATATATATATATATATATATATATATATATATATATATATATATATAACATCTATAGTATGAAACACTATGGGCCTTATTCTAGTTCACTCTTTCTGACAAAATCCTTCTTAGATGGACAAATCCATGTGCACTGCATGGGGGCAGATGTAAAATGTGCAGAGAGATTTAGATTTGTGTGAGTTATTTTGTTTCTGTGCAGGGTAAATACTGGCTGCTTTATTTTTACACTGCAATATAGATCTCACTTTGAAGTAAACCCCCACCCAAATCTAATTCTCTCTGCACAAGTAACATCTGCCCCACCTGCAGTGCACATGGTTTTGTCCATCTAAGAAGGATTTTGTCAGAAAGAGTGAACTAGAATAAGGCCCTATGGCACAGCAGTGGCAGACAGGATGGTGGTTTGATAAATGATACAACTCCATAGAAAGAATATTTTCAAAAGTAGAGGTGCCAAAGCAGGAAATGAAGGTTCATTATATAGTGGCAGGTATTTAAAGCATTTAGTGACTGATTTAAATCGATTCATTTAATTTTGAAAATGTATTTTCAAAAGAGTAAGGGCAAAAAAACAATACTCTATTAATAGGCAATGTTTGAATAAATTCATGAGGTGCACCAGAGAGAGTAGAGCGAAAATGCCATGCTATTTCTTCTAAATCTAGTGATGCAACATGGGATTGTCCTTGGAAACAACCCCCCCCCCCCCCCCCACACACACACACACACACACACACACTTTTATGTTGGATATTAAAAAAGGACATGACAAGTTTAATAAACCAAGCACTTCACCAATATGCACTGCCATAAAGTGCTTGGTTTATTTGGGCCCCGACAAACCAATTATTTTGGAAGGACTACTTGTGATCATTAAAGAGGAGGTTGATAGAATAGAATAGAATCAACTTTATTGGCCATGTATGCTTGCACACACTAGGAATTGTTTGTAGATTACAGTGCAGCATCAAGCAGGGATGAAGGGGGAGGGGGAGACATTACATTAAGACATTACATGCGTGGAACACATGCCCGCCGAGCTGTACAGTGCCTAGGCAGCCATCAGCGGCGCCACTGGACGTTGCAGCAGCCAGGTAGGTGACAATGTAAGCAGGAACAGTACCGTTTATCACACAGGGAACACATACCCGCTGAGCTGCACAGCACCTAGGCAGCCATCCATGGTGCCACTGGTCATTGCAGCAGCCAGGTAGGTAACAATATAAGCAGGGACAGTATAGTTATCAAATAGAGAGCACATACCCACCAATCTGCACAGCGCCTAGGCAGCCATCAGCGGTGCTAGTGGTCATTGCAGCAGCCAGGTACTGTAGGTAATAGTATGAGCAAAGACAGCACAGTTATAGCAGAGACAGTACAGTTATCACACAGGAGATACTGGGTTACATATGGCTGAGTGCACAGTTCCTAGGCAGCCATTTGTGGCACCATCTTCCTGTAGGGAGGGCCAGCATGGGTAGCATGGGGGGGGGAGTCAGTTGATGATGATGTGTTAGTGAGGAAGATAAATAACTTGCATGAACTCCCTCAAAAAATGTAAAAGGGTGGCGGTGCCAATATGGTTAACCTTCCTACTATACCTCTATTAACTGCTGCCACTAGTATCTGATTATCTTTGATGCAAACAACATCCTCATCATCAACATCCTCATTAGTGTTAGACACACTAGACACACATACCCCCACCCCCATCATCCTCTTGCACTTCCTTGCCTAGTATTCTCAATTTCTGTGTCACCATATTTACTGTTACTGTTCAACCACACATTAGTGGAGGCAGAGCCGGCCTTATGCATAGGCAAAGTAGGCAATTGCCTAGGGCATTTAGAATGCCTAGGGGCATCAGCAGCTTCTGCTGATTAAAATGATATGCAGCATGCCTATATTCCGTGTGTGAGTGAGGCTGTATCTGCATATGAAATAGTGTATTCATGGAAATCACTGTAACATAGCACACAGAATATATTCATGCCACATATCATTTTAATCATCGGAAGCTCCTTGTGTGTCCTGGTCATATAACAATGCAAATAAGACGAATTTTCAGCAAAAAAATGCACCCAACGTTAGCAGAACTGGCCAGGAGCTGCATGGCCTATTGAGGCAAGATGTATGAGGAAACATCTGTATCCAAGCCGAGGCAGAGGTCACAGTGTTAGCGGCTGTGCGAGTGCTGTCTGCGGGTGGGTAGATTGTGCAATAGTGTTCGGCATATGTGTTAGGGGCATTATGTGTGTCACGTATAAACGCATTATTAATGTGCGACATATGTTATGGGTGCGGGGGCTGCCTGACAACCTATACCAGGTTGAACTAGATGGACGCAAGTCTTTTTTCAGCCTTACCTACTATGTAACTATGTAACTATGTGTAACAGGCATTATGTGTGTCATGTGTATAAGGGCATTAATAATGTGCAACATATGTGTAAGGGGCATTATGTGTGTCATTATGTGTATGAAGGGCATTAATAAAGGTAGGCATAATGTGTAAGGGGCATTATGGTTATAAGGACATTAATAATGTGTGTTATGTGTAAGGGGCATTACTGTGGTATTATCAGGGGTGCCGAGAGAAAGTGGTTGGGGGTAAAAATTACCCAGGCCAAAGTCTGATGGAAGGGCCCAGTGGGGGCCCCGGGCCCCCTCTCCTTAAGTGACAGCAGCAACTGCAGCTCTTCTCCTCTGTCCAGCACACACTGCTTTGTGCTGGGTTGCAGTGTGGCTATGGAGGTGCTTAAAATACAATATTTTCTTGGGATTTTTTTCTAACGGTATAATGTGAATAATGTGATTTGTAATGTACATAAGGTAAAGTGGTACTACTGTGTGATGTAACGTGAATAAGGGACACCACCGCATAATATAATGTGAATAAAGTTGCACTACTGTGTGGCATAATTTGAATTGGGGGTACTATTGGGTGGCCATGCCCCTTCCCAGCAAGAACACACCCCTGTTTGGGCTGCGCACCGAATGTGTGCACTGTATTGCGGGTAGGAGCACCAAAATGATAATTGCTATGATGAGGGTTGATGGTGCTGGGAAAGGAGAGCCGGATCAGAGGCGGAACTAGTGGCGATGCTAGGGGGCATCAGACAAAATCTTGCCTAGGGCGTCATTTAGGCTAGGGCCGGCTCTGAGTGGAGGGTTCAGAAATGGTAGCATGAGGCTTCTCTAGGAGTACAGTGTCAAATGTCAGCCTCACACATAGCTAATGTGGACACCCCTAGCCTTTCCTCAGGGATTTGAGAACATACAGGGCTAAATCTAAATTGAGTCCCCCTCCCGGCCCCCCGGGAAGGTTTGCAATCCTCTTGCATTTGTCAGGCAGCCCCCGCACCCACCTGCCGTGGCGCACTAATTGCCGGTTTTCGCGGGTCCGCGGCAAGAGGCGGGACTAAAATGACGCAAATCACATAATTTCGCAGCATTTTAGCCCCGCCCCTACTCACGGACCTGCGAATCGCGGCGTTTGTATGGATTGAGTCATCAACCCCCATCCCAGCCCCCTGACCTGGAGATCCGGCTGTCGGCAAGTATGGTCTGGGCATATTTTTAAAACGGCAATTAAATACATGGTACAACCAGGTTGCTGGTGTGTGCTACTAGTCTGCCATATCATTGCCAACAGAACACAAATATAAACCTCCCTTCATTTGTACCACATACAGGATTATAACTGCCTCTTGTTCAGCAGCAGTGAAAGGTCTACTTCCTTCAAATTTGATAATATATTCTCCGCATAATGCTGGAGACCTGTTTGTCTTAACACACCACTCAGATCTGTTGGTCTTGTACATGAAAACATATCTGTATGTACCCTATAAATTGTCTTTATGTGTTCCTGCCTTTATTTTCACACTAAACAATTTTATATTTTATTATTTAAAAAAAATACAAAAATGATGACAACAAAGTGAAGATACTTTTAAATATCTGCATTCCCTGGATGAGAACAGTGCTTTAATTTCTTATTATACTGATATTACTCTATTTCAGATATAAGGATAGGTTAACCCATGTTCTTTACTGAAAAAAAAACAAGAAAAAAGTGAGTGAGAAAATTATATTTTTCTCCTGTGGCAAAGGGGTGGGGGGAAGAGGAGAGTTGCTTTATTTTATTGATTTAAAAAAAACACACACACATATCCCACAGGCGCCAAAAAGCACAGGGCAATGATTAATGTCCCCTCAGAAAAAGAAATTATATCGAATAAATTAAACTACTGTGGCAGCAAATTGAAAAATAAGGATGTAAATGAGGTTTGAATACTTAATATCTGAGTGGGGAAAGCAGCTATTGATGTAACAGAAAATGATGAGAGATTGTAGGGTCCCCAGAATCTTGGCTCCAGGGAGAGGTATGAAGTCTCCCATCCAAGAAGCCACATAAAATAACTTGGAGGCATCAAGATGAGAGAGTGCTCTTACTGGCAGGGTTTCTAATCCACCTAAACATTCACATACCCCTATGAATGTTTTAACCCTTCTCTATGTAAATTTGTTTACCCTTTTTTTTAATGGTTAATCAACACAATTTTTTTCAAAAGATTACCAAAACTTTGCATTCTCTGTTTGATAACAAACACAAAATGCAAAGCTAGAGATACCAGAAAGAAAAGTTTTGAAAGAAAGATGACATTCAAAGGGAGAAGTGCTCCTCACTTCATACAAATAGCAGGATAACACTTGATGGTGGGGAGTTATTGAAAGAGAGAAAAATTATCAGTCAACAACTTTGAAGTAGTCTTTGGCAATAGGCATTGCTGTGAAGATACCAAAGGCAATTTATGCTTGGAGTAATGGTAGTGTTATGAGGAGACAGAGAATTAGTCACCGTAGGAGGACAGTCAGCCGCTGGAAACTATCATTGTCCTTCCCCTGCATTTTTTCATTAGCATCATGCCCAATACAGAACACATAGGGGGTTATTTTGGTTCACTCTTTCTGATAAATTCCTTCTTAGATGGACAAAACCATGAGCACTGCAGGGGGGCAGATGTAAAATGTGCAGAGAGAATTAGATTTGGGTGAGTTATTTTGTTTATGCGCAGGGAAAATACTGACTGCTTTATTTTTACACTGCAATATAGATCTCTTTTGAAGTAAAACCCCACCCAAATCTAATTCTCTCTGCACAAGTTACATCTGTCCCCATGCAGTGCACATGGTTTTGTCCATCTAAGAAGGAACTTGTCAGAAAGAGCGAACCAAAATAACCCCCATAGTAAGGACTATCATATACTTCTTTCACACCAATCTTCTGATCCGGGATATTGCCAAGGGAAACCAGGTCCTTGCTTGGTGTGAGAGAGTATACCCGCATTGAGTATTTCCTGGGTCTGCTACCTGGATCTAAAGTGGGTCGACACTGGGACTAACATGTCGTTCCCATCTGCAAAACTTCTCCTGTGTCAGTCAGAGTTGGACTGGCCCACATGAGTACAGGGGAAATCCCTGGTGGACCCCATTGGCAGAGGGCCCCTCCTTCCCTCTATGGATCAGGTTACAGACTGTGCACTTGTTTTATACATACTGTAGTAACTCTACTAGAGGATATATAACCTTATTGAGTGGGGCCACTTATGAATATGAGTGCTTGGTTTAATTCTATAGAGACTTCACCATGATTCACCCTTCCAGTCCTAGCCCTTTATTACAACTGTAATGGGCCTAAAGCAGTTATCATTGAGTTTAGACACTAGACAATGGTCCTTTATCATATGTACAGGCATTAATGTAATACCAGGGTTCTCATACTATTTTGCTCTGGGACCCTGTCAGATAATAAAAATGAATACAGGACCAGTCAGTGAAGCGAAGTGACCGTTACTGTGACAGGGAGGCAGTAGGTAATAAGTGGATGGAAAAGGGGGATGGAAGAGTGAAGCAGAGGATGTTTACTTAATGAGTTATATATCCCCTATCCCCCCCCCCCCCTCCACAGACACATTAATCTGATGGTCAGCAACATGGAGTCATGACCCCATTCTGAGGTGGTCAGACCCACCTTTGGGTCAGGACCCACAGTTTGAGAACTGCTGATGTAATATATACACAGTATAAGGTTGTTAATTATTAAACAAATGTTACATTACAGTGCTTTCCCAGGACTGTGGTATATGCATAGAAGTTCATTGCAGTTATCAATCTGGTACATTATTATGCACCATGGGCCTTAGGGGACTTTTATTCCGTAGACTGACACTGATACCACTACAGACCAATGGAACTCCCTGCAAATCAGACTATCCCACAGTGATTTAGGGTTTAAGATACTGTAACTCTGATGTCCATCATTCTACTGGAGAGTAACCTACTACCACTCATATACTGTAAGTAAAGATTACAAAGAAACATGTACAGTAGTTATTGGGTAGTTCGCAGTAAATTAAGCCTACCAGCACAGTTGAAATTGTTAAGCTTTAATGTTTTTGGTTGCTAGTGATTCCAAACGCAAAGTCTTTGAGAATGTGTATGCACTGATTCCCTGTTCAACAAAGGCCAAAATTTTCATCCATTTTTAGAAAATACGGATGGTGTAATGGTTAGCATTACTGCCTCACAGCACTGAGATCATGGGTTCCATTCCCACCACGGCCCTAACTGTGCGGAGTTTGTATATCCTCACCGTGCTTGCATGGGGGGTTTCCTCTGGGTATTCCGGTTTCCTCCCACAGTCCAAAAATATACTGGTAGGTTTCAATTGGCTTTTAACGAAATTAACCCTAGAATGAATGTGTGTGCATGTACGTGTGGTAGGGAATATAGATTGTAAGCTCCACTGGGGCAGGGACTGATGTGAGTGTTCAACTATACTCTGTAAAGCGCTGCGGAATATGTATGCGCTCTATAAGAAACTGTTAATAAATTAAAAAAATAAGTAGGGAGACATCACAGTGGTACTAATAGCAAGTGCTCACTGTAAAGTAGATTATGTTAGGCAGAGAGAGCATGTAATAAATAAATATAATATAGTATAATACACATATATAGGTACTCTTTACCTAGCACGGCGCCCACGATCTTGATCGTGGGCATCGCGAGGTAAAAAATCGTGTCGGTCGCGTCGTATGCGGGCTAAACATGCCCGCACGCGACGCGATGCTCACGATTTCCCATTGAAACCCATGTTAAACATGGACATCGTGTCGGTCGCGTCGCGGCCGGCTATAAATGTGCACACGATGGCCGCGACGCGATGCCCACGATTTGCCATAGGAATTAATGTTAAAACACCCGATGGACACGATTTTAATGTTAAATGGCTCAATGGACCCGATTTTAGCATAGGAAACAATGTTAAATGGGCCTTAGAGCCCAAATAATTACCCTGAAGTCAGAAATGGCCCCCCCAATTTTGTACGCCACCCCACGATCAACGTGAACCCGAAGCGTGGCGAGCGCAGCGAGCCCGCGAGGGGCGGCGGTACGCGTCCTCCGACCTTTTCATACCCCCACTATCCACGTCGGTGTGGAGTTGAGAATAGAATAGTGTGGCGAGCGCAGCGAGCCACCGAGCCCGAAGCGTGGCGAGCGCAGCGAGCCCCGCGAGGGGACGCGGATACCTTCACAGGTAAACGCGTCCCCTCGCGGGCTTCACAGGTGTCCGCGTCGCCACGGACACCTGTGAAGCCCGCGAGGGGACGCGTCTAGCTGTGAAGGTATCCGCGTCCCCTCGCGGGGCTCGCTGCGCTCGCCACGCTTCGGGCTCGGTGGCTCGCTACGCTCGCCACACTATTCTATTCTCAACTCCACGCCGACGTGGATAGTGGGGGTATGAAAAGGTCGGAGGACGCGTACCGCTGCGCTCGCCACGCTTCGGGTTCACGTTGATCGTGGGGTGGCGTAAAAAATTGGGGGGGCCATTTCTGAGTTCAGGGTAAGTATTTGGGCTCTAAGGCCCATTTAACATTGTTTCCTATGGTAAAATCGGGTCCATTGAGCCATTTAACATTAAAATCGTGTCCATCGGGTGTTTTAACATTAATTCCTATGGCAAATCGTGGGCATCGCGTCGCGGCCATCGTGTGCACATTTATGGCTGGCCGCGACGCGACCGACGCGATTTCCATGTTTAACATGGGTTTCAATGGGAAATCGTGAGCATCGCGTCGGTCGCGTCGCGGGCACACATAAATGTACCCGCGATGCCCGCGATGGGCGCCGTGCTAGGTAAAGAGTACCCATATATATATATATATATATATATATATATATATATAGTGAAAAATCAGGCATAAAGTTTAATCTATTTGTTTTTGTTTGTTTGTGTTTTTCAATTTGTTTTCTTTATTTTTTAGTCTGTTTGTATCAATTGCTTCTTTAAAGAGTTTGTTATTCATTAACGTAGTGTGAGTAAACTGCCTTTGTTAAATTAGTTCTAGCTACACAATAAAAGTACACATAGATAGCGTAGTCACTATAGGGCATACTTGGCAGCAAATAGACCCTATGTTTGGGTTTATTTTTAATGATTTTTTATAAAAAATGTTAATGTATTTTATTTTAGCTATAAATTTATAGTTCTAAAAATGCTTTATATGTTTAATGAGAGATGTAATACATCTTCTGATAAAGGTAATTTATTTGAGGCAGATTCACGCACCTGTATACATTGTGATAAAAATGTTATTCTGATCAGACATGTCCAGCTATCGCGTCATGTTGGGTAGGTATATTGCCTTATGCTTGTATACATTATAATACACTAGTTAAAAGCCTGTCAAAATAATGGCTAATGCATTTTAAGCTGTGACAGATTTTAGCCCACAAACTCTCCACCTCAACCCAAGTCCCTATCTGCTACTTCCTCTAATATCTGTCTTCACAGCTCCCTCTCTCCATATCCCGCAAATTTCAATGGGTTAGTGTCCCTGCAAAAATGCTTTCAATTTCTGTTATGGCATCTTTAAGCACACAAAGGAATAATTTGGTCTGTCGAGTGGCCTCTAGTGGTCACTGGCAGTACTTCACCTCATAGAGGTGAGGAATAGTTAGCTTTTTATATATATAGAACTGTATTATGATCAGTGTTCATGTATCTTATGTGATTGTGTGTCACCGAAACACTGCCATCTGTTGGCTGCGAGTTAAACTACATCTCTTTCTCTCTCAAACAAACACTGAGGCAATCACAAGTTAGCAGGCTAGCTTTTGAAGCATTTGCTTTGAACGGGCTTAGTTATGTATAAATATGAATAATTGATTTAAAAAAAGCTAGATTCCAACACTAAATAACAAATACTTTATATACACTTTTGTCTATGGGATAATAAAGCAAATTTAAATATGTAGCTTTGCACCCAAAAATCTACCTTCGTCTGCAGATGCAGTCATAAATCTAAGTACCATGTTGGGTGTTGGGATTTGAACACCTGGGACATCTTGTAAACCTGATTTAGGATCTGGTGAGTAGTTTATGATGTGAGGAATGGGAAGTTTTTACAAGTGTGCTGAGGTTTTTAAAGGTCTGTCCGAAAATCCTTCAGATCAGATGGATAAAAGTTGTAAAACAGGGCAGAGGGGTTTCTTATTTATAAAGTATTTTTATTACAGAGCAAATATCTCAATTGCATGTCATCAAGAAGAGTGTCAGACGTACTTAATGGAGTAATCTTTAGTTATCCCAGTTTAGTGGTTGCAGCAAAAAGCTTTTTCTCTTTCAGGATTTATGCACGTTAGTTAAAAAAAACAGTAAGCCTCCGTCACATGACTTTTCTACAGATTCAATGGCTGTTATCAAAGTTTACTGAATTATATAGTACCTGTGGGGTCAGTACATGGGCAAGTGCTGAACAGACGTGGAGCATATTCTAATTTAGTGCATCTATTTTTAGGTTTTAATGTGTACTGTGTTTATAATAGAAATCACTGCTCTATGTAATGACAACCATTTAAGCTTCATTAGCAATCTTTACAGCACCAAGGACAAAGGTCTATTTTTTTACTGGTTCAAGATGGCTTATTGGTGTGACAATATAGCACCACCACTATGTCTGTGGTTTATTTTTCCTATGCCACTGGTAAATTACTTCTTAGTGCAGTCTAAATACTGTACACTGACACTGATATCCTAGGTACTGTATGTCCAAACTATGGCCCTCCAGCTGTAGTGAAACTACAAGTCCCATCACGCAGTGCCAAAGTTTTGCTATTAGGGAATGCTAAAACTCAGGCAAGGCATGCTGGTATGTGTAGTTTCACAACAGCTAGAGGGCCATAGTTTTGATATGCCTGCCCTAAGGTGACTATACAGAGCCAATTACGGGACTTCTCACAGTTTGATGATTACACAATGTTACTCAATACAATGTAATTTTATTTCCTGATAAAGTACACATGTCAGTTCTTCACCCTTGCTTGGACAACAGAATAGTTAGATAAATAATAGATAAATAAATGATAGTTATTAGGGTCCAACATACACTAGGCTATATAGCCTATAAATGTATGCTTGGTTCGTGAATGGTGTGCCGCATTTTCCCTACAAAGTCTGTCTACATACCTATGCGGGCACCCATGCAGCATTACTGAAAGGAGGCTGTGCCGGACACCTTGGCTTGTTATATATATATATATATATATATATATATATATATATATATATATATATATATATATATATATTTATATATATATACTGCTCTTCGTTTGAATCTTGGAAAGAAAATGCCTACTCTACTCAACTACGTGTTTACTTTTAATCCAATTCAATGCAAATGTAGTTATTTGTCCGTAGTACTTCTACTGTAAGAGAAATTCATTGCTACTGTATGTTTCACTTATTTGTTAAAAATTAAGATAGAAAGCTATGTATAGATCCTTAAAACAAAGTAGCTATAATAACAGAACATGATATTAATAAATGCTAGTGAAGTAAAAAGCAATTTTTTGTGCAGAGACAACAGTTTAGGATTGATAAAGTTGTACATACCCCCGCTTGTGGCACCTGTACTATGTTGCATATTTATCTACTGCCTTTATGCCAAAATGAAACATAGAAGTGTGAGTAACAACAATACACATCCCAAACTGCGCACCAAGAAGATTCCGAAATCTCCCCGAAAATTATTGATCCATTAGGAAAGGGTTTGGTTTACTCAGAACCCCTACAACACCCCGTCGTCCTCCCCTGTGTTCGCCAGTGCAATAATAATGGGGACTATAAAACCAAGCATATAAATAGGGACTTGTGTCCTTCAAGATGGTGGCCCGCTCTTCTATCATTTATTTCCGTGCTCATGTTGTGGAAGCAGCTATGGCTGGTTTGTAATCACATCTGCATCAGCTCCTTTGTCTCATAGATATCTGTATGGATTTCCAAACTTTCCCATTTTTACTATTTTTTTCTCCGTAAGTCTTCAGTTTCCAATACTAACTGCACCAATCAAAACGGATATAAGAAGAAGTTTTTGCTACTAATCTCAAGCATACAGATGAGGCCTTATCTGCATAACTCATTTTTTAAGACCACAACAAAAAACAAGAGCTACAGCTGGGACTGAACTTAATTTCAGTGGGCACGGCTAACTGAGGATTAACTGCCAAGATTCTAGTCCCAAAGTTTGTTGAACCTGGAAACAACAAATAGCCGTATTAGTTTCTAGAAGAAGAAATGGAATGGATTTATGGTTCTGTTCTGCACAGCTGTTTCACGCTGGTAGGAGAGGTAGTGGCGTGTGAAAGAGGTGGGAGACCTATTAGCATAGACAGATATAGGGGCAAAGAATCGGTCAGGAGAATGAGAGAGATAGAAAGGGATTTTGGAGCAAATGGTACTGAATAATTAAAAGGGAAAAAAAAAAAAACTTCTCTGCTCAGAGACCTGGCAATGAGTGTATATAGAAGCAGAAGTTAGAATGTGTCACATGATTATTAATATTCTCAAACAAGATTGTATTTGGTTCCTATGAATAAATTCAGGGGTTTTCTTAATGGATGTCATTCCTTTGCCAGGAAATGCAGATAAAGGGTTAAAATAATCCAATATACAGAGTAGACTGCAATCCGCATGCAGGCCTCAGGTGCACTCTTTCCACATGAGCAAGATATGGAAAATCTGTGCACGCTGTCTGTCTGTCCTTTTTGTTCATATATATTTAGTATTTATTTACAAGCTAGATTTTTCCCTGGGAGTGAAGCCAGGCATATAGAGAAATCCTTAAGATGCTATAAAGCCGTTGAGGTATAAAATGGAAAGTGCTTAGGCTGCCTGTACAGAAATATCTCACAGCACGGCAGAGGAAGTCACGGACGCCGGGCACTGTAAATCTCAGGGAGTTTAGCTTGTTTGTTTACACCATGACGATGATCTAAAGAGAGGGAGAGTGAGAAAGTCTTTCAATAAACCCCAATACTCGTCTGCCCCCCTCCTTTCCTGCCCAGCGCAGCTCTGCACACTCCATCAAACTAAATCGTTTAAAAAAAAAAATTCCTCCTTCTTTAAAAAAATAAATAAAAACGCGTTTTTTTTTTGCCAGCCTCTTACGCTCTGCTGTGCTGCTGCTTCCAATGCTAAATTTATTTCTAACATCCAGCAGGTACAAACTCGTTCAAGTTCGTTGGTATTCGATGAAGTCTCAAGTTAAGGCCCCTGATTATCTATATGCCGCTCAGGAGACTGAACAGCCACGCTGCTGCTTTACCTCTCACTTGTCTGAAATGTGAAGCACCGGCCCTTGAATGAGGACCCAAAAGCCCACTAAATCTAGTGTTTTTCTCCTCTAGCAAGCATGAAGAAAATTTAGAAACTGGCTGCTTTCCTTTAACAATTACCAGACTGAGCACAGGACTCTCAACATTATTCCTAAACTGAAACAATGGAATTGTACAAATTCATATGCTGCTTAAAAACCTGCACAAAAGACAAGAAATTCTGTATATTTTCTACCTCCTCTTGGAAATTGCTATAGAAACATGTTTATGTACAGTACCATCTTATTCTCTATCTTTCAGTATAAAAGTGCTTCTCTGTTAATTCTTTTATTTTTTACTCTTTTTTTTATAACTCCATGACGGGACCCATACATTATCTACCATATACTCACAGTCCATTGCATGTCACTGACATTAATATTTACACATTTTCTAGGTCCCACCTGTAAAATTTTACAACACATGGTGAAAATCATGAGATCTGAGTTCTCTACGCTCTCTTCTAGCTGTAACTGTCTATGGTTTGCTAATTGTGATTGTTTTTTTTAGAGCACAATGGTGATGCATTGTAAATGACAGGTGGACACTTGAAAACATATATCCAAAATGAAGCAACCAATTACAATGCCAACATTTTTCTGCACATCTAAGGACCAAGACCTTTAATTTGGTATATGTGGTGCCCAGGGATGCTATCAGAAATGGTAAGGCCTGGGACTGACAAAATAGGCAGGACCTCCTTCCGTTTTTTGCACATCTGGAATGCCTGGTGAGTCCTGTGTCTGCAGCACTGGCTGCAATACTCAGCAATGCTTCAAGGGAAAATTAAACTTTGTTTATGACAAATAATACTTTATATACTCCAGTCCTGGGACCCCTTCTGACTGGGCCCAGGACTAGAGTCCCGGCAACCCCCCTGATGGCTGCCCTGGTGGTGCATTACCAAGAGAACAGAATCATAGCAATATGTCATCGTTCTGCTTTTAATACGTACTACAATGTACTATCCTAGTATAGGAGGGTGAAAGGAAGCCGGTCAAGGATATCATGAGATGCTTACAACTGAAAGCCTGGACTTGGGAAATGCTAGATCAATGGTAGTGATCAGCGCTGGCCACAGGGGGTTATTCAGACCTGATCACATGGCTGCAAATTTGAAGGCCAGGTGGTTATGGATAGACTGCCCATGTGCACGGATCTTATCAAACATGTATGAGGCCATCCTGCAATAAAATCCAGATTTTTTTTAGCGCTGGCCATTTGCAGGTTGATTGACAGAAACCCAGCGTTTGGGGGTTGTTGTAACCGGTCATTTTCTGGGAGTTGCATGGAAAATGCAGGCATGCCCAGGAGTTTGGGGGAAGTTGTGTGTCAGCTATGGCCCCGATCCGACTGCTTCTATTGCAGCAGCCAAGTAATTCCTGGGATGTGCACAGACAGCACACACTGTAAAAATCATTCAATGGTGAGCACCTGATCCAGCAAATTTTTGCAAGCCCTGTTAAGCAATTTGCTGGCTTGCACAGGACAGGAATTCACTCAGATTGGGCAGCAGTTATCTAATTGTGATAGGGTCTAAATGTAAGGGTAATCGCATGGGCGCTGCTAAATTGCGCCACAGCAATCAGGACTGAATAACCCCTATCGTTACGAGTATGGATGCTAATATTTAGTAAAATAAATGACGGCCAAGTGAGAACATGGGGTAAATACAAAATACACGGCATGATAAATTATCCAAACTTACAGTAAGTGTCCTGCCCTCACTACTGTTAGTAGAATAAATCTTACAATAATCAATTGAGTACAGTATACTCAATGACAAAGATGGAAAACCTGTCAATTTCTGTATCTATATGTTGACAGCTGTTTCTGAATTTAGCTGAACCACTGTCATCATCATCATTTCATAAAAAGAGACACAATAAAACCATGCATACAGCGTGACAACGTTCATATTAATACAGAAATTGAACTTTCTAGGTTTTGTGATAGAGCAAAGTCTGCAAGAGCCATATTATAGAATAAATATTACAGGTACATCTATGAATCCTTTGGAATCCCTCCTAGGAAAGACATTTGTTGCCACAGATCCAAATGTTACATTTCTCGCTTGAACACATGACTTGGAGATATCTGTTACAAAGCAGAAGTTTTCACGTCTTCCCAACAGAATGCTGTCTCACCTGTATCGCCGATTTCAGGCAACCCGATTACCCACAGCTCTGAGTAGCACATATCTTGTGATTTAAGCCTACAGTGGCAGTGGACTTCTCTCACTGCAGATACTGCAGCTCCTTATGTGATTCCCCAGTACTACAGAGAATGCTGGAGTTCCTCCAAAACTGGCCATGGGCACAGCCATGACACTATAAATCTGTTGATCGTCATTCTCTAATCAGGAGCCAGTTTACTGTCACATGATACTGTCAGCCTATCTTTGTTCAGCCAGGGGTATAAAGGAAGTTCACAAAGCACTATCTAATAACCAGTGCTTGTCTCTAGAGCAACTTAGCTTCCCTCCAGTCGCGTGCATTCACTTTGTCTATTCATCCAAGTTCTTCCTGGCTCCTGTTGTGCTGTTCGTATTCCACCATCTGAACCTATGTAGCTGGTACTGCTCCGCATCCCAGCATCTGAACATGTGTCGCTGGTACTAGTCTGCAACCTGGACCACTACCTAGCAGTTAACTTCTTCCATGTAGGATCCAGGGTTAGATTTGCTAAAGCTTCTAAAAGTCAAAAGTGGTAGTGTTGCCCAAAGCAACCAATTAGATTCAAGCTATATTTTTTCTTTTGCCTACTACAAAATGACAGAATCTGACTGGTTTCTATATAAAATGCCACTTTTCATTTTAATAAACTTTAGTAACCAAAACCACCCCCCCCCCCCCACCCCCCTTCGCCCTGGGAATCTTTATTTCTCTCTGTAATATTTTTCTCTGAAATGGAGACGATTTTTATAATACTGTATGTCTCACTAACTTCTATCTCTCTCAGATTTATTATTTGCAGCTCAATTTGTTCCAACTTTGAAAGAAGTTATACAAAATAAATTTTCAAATTTCGACAGCGCAATAGACAAAATGTATGTGTGGGAAGGGAACAGGCAGGGGCCGGACGCAGGGGAACACCCAGTGTTTTATGGGCATGTCCAAAGAAACGCTCAGTGTACCCCTGCGAGTGCAGACGCGTCCATACCTGCTTGGGGTGGGCATCTGACACCACATGACATCAGCATTCAACCCCAATTTACTGGATAGCAGGCATTTAAAAGTATAGACTTACTTTTCAGAGCGAAGGCTGGAGAAATAATTTGATTGTGAAATTGTGGTGTCCTGAAGAGAAGAGCAAGAGAGTAGTTAGAAGAATGCTTGGTGGCATCATCCGCCAAATGTAATAGGGTGTGAGAATTAGAAAGTGAGATTTTTTGGGAGAGGTTTCCCATTTTTTAAAGTTAAAATCATTTACACTGAAAAACACTGAAAAACAAGGTTGGTTTTGCAGTGTAAAAGAAAGATCATGGAGTGCACCTTGTGTGCATGAAGTGACATAAGTTTTATGGCCCATGCATAAAATGTATTCCAGAAGCCCTCGGCAACAAGTGATGGGGTGGCTTTGTTTTTTCTGAAAGCGGATTGGTTGTTACACAGCAGGCTATTATTGGTTAGGATTTGTTATGGGCGTGTTTAAGGTTAGGATTATGGGAGATTCTAGAATATTCTGCCTCTTTGATTTCAAACGTTGGACTGATAAGTACTGTGTTGAATTCAGAGGCTATATATCACTGTTTTTCACCATCTTTATCTATATCTATACTCCATTTCTTTTATTCTTATTTACATCTGTGTAATTTACCTCTCTTACTCTATCTTTCTGTCATCTCCTTCATAGCTTTCTATCTTTTCCCTTGTTTTCATTGCCTTTGTGGATATGTCTGCCAGACCAAGGAGGGATGCTGGGGTCCCTGCTCGCTTCCTCCAGGGAGCAGGGGTGCCATCTACCTCAGGGGCGAGAGGGCGGGCAAGGGTTAGGGAACAAGCAGGACCTGGTCCTGCTTCTGTCCCTTCTCGAGTGCGCACCCGTCCGCCCGGCAGAGACGCGGTGAGAGGCCTGTCAGGCTCTCCTGCACCGCTTGCAGGGGCTAGAAGGCTGCGTTCACCCGCGGCTGATGCCCAGTCAGCGCGCGGGCGGCGACAGGCGGGCCCCGAGGCAGACTTTTTGTCTGCTGACGGGCAGTTGGTAATGGCGCCCACGGTTGCGGCGAGATCAACTCGCGGGCGCCGTGGGAGGTTGGAGTCGCCCGCGGCTGGTGCCCAGTCAGCGCGCGGGCGGCGGAGGGAGACAGGCCCTGAGGCAGACAGGAGGTCTGCTGACGGGCGTACAATAATGGCGCCCGCCGTTGAGGGACCTGCTCGCGGGCGCCGTGGTAGGAGTGTGACGCCCGCGGCTGGTGCTCAGCCAGCTCGCGGGGGTCGTACAGGAGCTCGGCAGCCCGCGGCTAGTGCAGCTCGCGGGCTGCGCAATAGTTCTGAAGCGCCGGGTAGGGGGAGAAGCCGGGCTCAGGCGGCGGAGGAATCCCTGTACCGTCAGCCCGGCGCTATGCGCTCGCGTCGGGCTGGCGGGGGTCAGGGGTCAGCGGCGGTGTCGGGTGCTGGGCAGCAGCAGCGAGGGGCACCCGCTGCAAGGGTTATTAACCCCAGTATTCCTGATGGCAGCACAGGGCGTCAGGGACAGCCCAGGCGCCCTGCTTCAGCTAGGGGGGGTAGGCCTGCGCGTGGCAGAGGCCGTGCAGGGCTGCCCCCTAGTGGTACCTTAGTGGATGCTGGGGAGATGTATGTAACTCCCCAGCAGTATGATGAGGTTTTAGATTATGCTCAGGTTGGAGTCAATGCCAGAGCAAGGAGGAGGAACAGGAGGGCACTGCATTTTGATGTGCCTGCTGAGGGTTCAGGGGATGGAGGTTCATCCTCTGGGTCCTTGGAGGAACAAGATGTTGTGGCACTGGTTCCGACCGGAGGCAGGGGTAAGCGTCATGGGTCCCACCGTACTTATGCAGAGGTGGTGCGTGGGGGGGGTGCCCCCTCTGGGAACGCAGCTTCGGTATCCGAGATCTGTGCAGCAGTGGTATCCGCCATAGTGCCCCTGTTAACCACCGGTCCAGGTGGTCAGGGTGTTGGCGGTCAGCGTCCAGTAGACGCTGCAGCACTGACACAGGCCATGGTGCCGGCCCTTTCCTCTGTCCTGGGTGCCACCAGCAATATGTCGGCAGGACCTGATGTTGGGCATGACTTGAATGATGAGACAAATGTCCCTTCTGTGCCCGCAGTAGCAGGCACTTCGGAAGTCATGGACCAAGCAGCAAGGGGACGCCGACGAGGTGATGGCAGCAGGACGGGAGGATCGTCGCATTCTGGTGGTGAGCTGCCTTCCGACCCTGATTGGGTTAACTCAGGCGGGTCTGGGACGGGTAACTCTAACTCCGAGGGAACTAGCTCGTCAGGAGGGGGGAGGCACAAGAAGGGCAAGCGCGGTAAGCGGTCAGGTAGGAAGCGCGGACGCAGGCACTCGGACAGTTCGTTGGCCTCCACTTCCTCTGAGTCACCCTCTTCCTCGGATGACGGGGTGAGGAGATCCAGGAGGAAGAGGAGGCGTACGAGGCGATCCCCGAGTGAGGATTCAATAGTTACGGTTGAATCCGATTCAGTCCAGTGCGCAAACACCGCAGTAATGCGGGGTTTGCGTCCAAGGATGCGGGATAGAATTAGGAAGGGCAAATATGTTAACATATTTGCCCTTACTAGCAAAAGCCAGAAGGCGCTTATTGCAGCAAGAAAGAAGGGCACTGAAAGTGAGGAGGCACTTATGACTTATAATAACTGGGTGCGGGGAATGCTAGTCTTCGCGGCCTGTTATATGGAGTCTAGGCCGGATGAGTATATGAGTTTGATACGGTATCAGTATCTGATTCATAACTTATACACGTCATACCGCGGCTATGGATGGCGCACGTATGATGAGGAATTCCGGCGTAAACAGCATGGGAAAGATATTTGTGACTTTGGCAGAAAAGACATTGAGCTTTATGTTGAGGTCACAAATTCAGCTGTGCCTATAGGTGAGGCTTCCTCAAAACCTTGGAATAGGAAGCAAGGAGGCCAAGGGACAGGGGGCAGTGCTAAAAGAGTAGGTCATGGGAAATGCTTCGCCTACAATAACAACGTTTGTAACCTGGGCCAGAAGTGCCGTTTTCGGCATTCCTGTATTAGGTGTGGAGGCGGTCATCCCATTAAAGACTGTAGCAAACCAGCGCAGGGGCAGGGTGGAGCTTCAGGCAGCAGGCAAAACCGCGGTCCAGCGGAGCCAAATCACGCTTAGAGCTCCATCCCCCGTCCGGCTGCAGGCCATGTTGCCGTGGTTGGAGAGGTACCCCTTTAGAGAGGAGGCAGAATTCGTTAAAAATGGATTCTCAGAGGGGTTCCCCTTGCCAATCTCGGGTAACATTAATCAAGGGTCTGTGAAGAATTTGCGTTCGGCATATCAGTTTCCTTTAATTGTTAAGGAGAAGGTTAATGCCGAAGTGAATTTAGGCCGGATGGTTGGTCCTTTTAAAGAGCCTCCTATTCAGGGTATGATCCTTTCCCCAGTAGGAGTAGTTCCTAAAAAGGTAGAGGGTAAATTTAGGCTGATTCAGCATCTATCCAGCCCAAGGGGTGCATCAGTGAATGATGCCATCCCTGAGGAATTATGTAGGGTGGTTTATCAATCTTTTGATGAAGCCATGGCATTAGTGAAGTCATTTGAAAAAGGGGCTTTGCTTTGCAAGATAGATGTTGAGTCAGCATTTAGGTTATTGCCTCTGCACCCATCAGCTTTTAAATTTATGGGTTTTAAATTAGATGACGGGTATTATTTTGATAGATGCCTTCCCATGGGGTGTTCCATTTCCTGCGCTTATTTCGAGCGATTCAGCACCTTTTTGCAATGGTGTTTGCATGAGGTTTCTGGAGAGTCCGGAATAACGCATTACCTAGATGATTTTCTGTTAGTTGGTCCACCAAACTCTGATAGATGTTTGGCCCTATTAGAGTGTACTCAGACGCTTTTTAAGTCGTTTGGGGTACCAATAGCTGAGGATAAGACCGAGGGCCCAACTACAGTGTTAACCTTTTTAGGGATCGAAGTAGACACCATACAGGGACAATGTAGGCTCCCAAGAGACAAGATTAACCGGTTACATGAGGAAATCTTGTTTGGCCTCGCAGCGGGTAAACTGACGCTTAAACAGACTCAATCATTATTGGGTGTGTTTAACTTCGCTTGCCGGGTAATACCCATGGGTAGGATTTTCATGCGAAAATTAGAAAGGGCTACCGTGGGGATTAGGAGGCCTCATCATTTCCTTAGGCTCAACAGCGAAATACGGCGGGATCTGGTTATTTGGGATTCCTTTTTGTCCCAATTTAATGGAATTTGTATATGGCAGGAATCACCCATTGCTAACTCTATTCTGGAACTATATACCGACGCAGCGGGCGCCACTGGTTTTGGTGCTTTCTTTGCCGGTAGGTGGTGTTCAGAAGCCTGGCCTGCTTGCTGGGTTGAGAAAGGATTCACAAGGAACATGCTTCTATTAGAAGTGTTTCCCATAATGGTCGCCCTCGAGCTGTGGCATGATGTCTTAAAAAATAAGGAAGTGGTTTTTTGGTGTGACAACCTAGGGGTTGTTTACGCTATTAACAGACAAAAATCCACTTCCTTAGAAGTCCTCAGAGTCATTGGGCAGATTGTGCTGACGTGCCTGGTTAACAACATAACGTTGAGAGCCAGGCATGTCCCCGGGGTACATAATGAGATAGCCGATGCCCTTTCCCGTTTTGAATGGCAGCGTTTTAGACGTCTGGCACCAAATGCAAGTTTAACGGGTGACATTTGCCCTTCTTATGTATGGCAGGTTATACACCCGGAATGGAGGGGCTAGCACATAGCTCTCTGGCGCCGGCTACGTTTGCCGCATATTTGTCGGCTTGGCAGACTTGGAGCCATTTCCTTATGGAAAGGGGCAACAGAGGTAAGACTTTAAAATCATTAATTCTTGCCTTTGCGTGGCGTTTTTATGTGACCGGGAAGTCTCGCGGCGCAGTGGGTAAGGCCTTGGCAGGCATCTCTTACTTTCTGCGTTTAAAAGGGAAAGAGGACATTACGAAGTCCTTTTTCCTGCACAGAATGCTTAAGGGTTGGTCGAGATTACAACCACCCATTCCCGACAGGCGGCGGCCAATTGACGGCCGTTTGTTGGGAAGGCTGGTCCGGGCCCTTAAAACAGTTTGCTCCTCTCTGTATGAGGCCAAACTGTTCGCCATGGCTTTCGTCATGGCCTTTCATGGGGCGTTCAGGGTAGGTGAGCTGGTGGCATCTTCTCGGTCATCGGCTTCGCCTATGCTGACAAACCATGTCGTCGTTGCCCCCGACGGGTTATGGTGCAGGATACAACGGTCCAAGACCGATATAGTTGGCAGGGGGCGTTGGGTGCGAATGGGATCCTGTGCGGATCGGCGGATCTGTCCGTTGGCCGTGGCAGGGGCTTATTCGTCCTTGCGTCCTGACGTGCCTGGGGGTTGGCTCATTCACCAGGATGGGTCTCCCCTGACTCGCTATCAATTCAATGCGGTTTTGAAACGGGGTATACTGCACCTGGGTCTTTCACCGGAGATGTATGGGACACACTCTTTTCGTATCGGCGCCGCCTCGGCTGCCGCTGCGGCGGGTTGGTCCGATAGATCTATTCGGGCACTGGGTAGATGGAGGTCTGGTGCGTTTCGACGTTACATCAGGCCTTGATCTGGCAGTGCGCCCCCTTTGAGGATTAGCCGCTCGCTCAAACACGCTTTAGTGTTTGGGGGGCCTTGAGGAATTTTTTATTGCCATCGGTTTTAATTACGGCTTCTGCCGGCTGGTGGGTGTGTTTTTTGCCTCAAGTCAAATTGGGGCGACCCAAATCCCCCCCACCCCCCCCCCCCCCCCCTCAGCCAATGTTAGGTTTTCAATCAAAGCCCAATGTCAGGTGATACTTTAAATCTAATTAATCTGATTCACAACTCATACTAATCTTTCTAAATATTCTTTTTTCAGGCATGAGGATTGACCCGCAATGTATATGGTTGTTGGGTCATTCCTTTGTTTATTGGTTATCGGTTTCCCCAAATGTTCTGGATTATTCTCAATATCCAGAACTTAATTTGTTCAGATGGCTAGGGCATCGTGGGTTGCGCTTTTCGCAATTCAGACAGACATTTGAAGAGGCAGTTGAGAGGTTTGGGTTTCCATTATTTTTAATTGTGCATTTAGGGGGGAACGATTTGACGTCCAGAACCTGTCTGGAAGTTAGATTTGAAATAAAGAATGAGCTATTGGATATCTTGCAGCGTTTCCCCTTTTGTAGAGTTTTTTGGTCCAATATTATCCCTAGGCAGAATTGGAGGGGTGCTCTTAATCCTGGGGCAATTGATCTGGTTAGACGGAGGGTGAACTCAGTAGTGGGTCGAGCAGTCTGTCAACACGGCGGATACTCGATTCCGCATGCGGGTATCACCTTCCGCGATCAGAGGTTGTACAGGAGTGACGGAGTACACCTTTCGGAAGAGGGTATGGCCTTGTTTCTTAGGGATATTTTAGAGGGTTTGAGAGGTATGTAGTTTAGTCTATGGTGGCGGTGCCGGATCAGGAGATCTCGGCAGGTGGCCGGTCTCAGAACGGTGGCTAGGTTAATTTGTGTATTTAACACCTTTTGAGATTCATTCCCTTGAGGGGCAACTCCTTTGGAGAAAGTGACTTTAGCATGGCAACAGTTTTTCCTTCAGGGGCATCACCGTACCAGGTGGGCCCTTTATGTCGCTTTAGTTGAGTTGTGACCTGATGGGGAATATTTAGATAGTTCAGGCAGGTGGCCCGAACTTTATTTTTAAATTTTATTTTAAGGACAGGGATGTAGGCAGGAGGCCAGTTCTTGTTCTTTTGGGCAGTCGGCCCAAGAAATCTTTAGTTTAAGCTGTTCTGACCTCGCCACCATAGATAGTTAAATTTAAATATTAAATTTAAATATTAAATTAGATCAAATAGGCCGCCCTCTTTCAGAAAATAAAAAGACGACCCCATTCACCACATTTCAGTTGTCCGAGTCGTTATTTTAGATAAGATGATTTGAATGGTGCATGAATGCAGTGGGTCATGAAAGACTTAAGATCATGGAGTGCACCTTGTGTGCATGAAGTGACATAAGTTTTATGGCCCATGCATAAAATGTATTCCAGAAGCCCTCGGCAACAAGTGATGGGGTGGCTTTGTTTTTTCTGAAAGCGGATTGGTTGTTACACAGCAGGCTATTATTGGTTAGGATTTGTTATGGGCGTGTTTAAGGTTAGGATTATGGGAGATTCTAGAATATTCTGCCTCTTTGATTTCAAACGTTGCCCGCCCGCCCGCCCTAGAGGGAGGTATTTATTTGGTTTTCAGTTATAGTTGTCGTCTTTTGTGGAGAGGCCGGTCTCAGAACGGTGGCTAGGTTAATTTGTGTATTTAACACCTTTTGAGATTCATTCCCTTGAGGGGCAACTCCTTTGGAGAAAGTGACTTTAGCATGGCAACAGTTTTTCCTTCAGGGGCATCACCGTACCAGGTGGGCCCTTTATGTCGCTTTAGTTGAGTTGTGACCTGATGGGGAATATTTAGATAGTTCAGGCAGGTGGCCCGAACTTTATTTTTAAATTTTATTTTAAGGACAGGGATGTAGGCAGGAGGCCAGTTCTTGTTCTTTTGGGCAGTCGGCCCAAGAAATCTTTAGTTTAAGCTGTTCTGACCTCGCCACCATAGATAGTTAAATTTAAATATTAAATTTAAATATTAAATTAGATCAAATAGGCCGCCCTCTTTCAGAAAATAAAAAGACGACCCCATTCACCACATTTCAGTTGTCCGAGTCGTTATTTTAGATAAGATGATTTGAATGGTGCATGAATGCAGTGGGTCATGAAAGACTTATGGGAAAACTCTTGCGAAATCTCTCCCTTTCTGATTCTCACATTTGACCCAAGATGAGTTTATCTCCCATACATAGCACCTGGCTCATAAGTTGTCTGGCTTTGGACCAGTTGTTCCCAGTACTAACCACTGACCTGCCGTTTTGGAGATATTCTAGACCAATCATCTGGGACAGAGCATCTGACAATTTGGCCCTTTCAGATCCATATGCTTGCCCATTTTTAAAGTTACCAACTCATCAAATATGTATCACCCCTTTGACAGGGGCCATTTTAATAAGTTAATTGACTTCAACTGTCAGTGATTTATGGCGTAATGGCATATAAATATTGTATATGGCTGATTGGTATATACAGTATATATAGATATAACCACACTCATCTAGCCTACCTATGGCTGTCTGTTCACAAATCGATCCATAACTGGAGCATGTCACAGTGTGGGGAAGTGTTGCACAATGTGGCAAGTGTAGCGTTTGGCATTGCCGTTGAGTGTAATACTTACGTTCTTCACTGTCCTCTTCTGTCCTCACTATACTCTTCCTCTTGCCTCTTCTTATAATGTGAAAAGTCATAAAAAATGGAGGTGGTATGTTTGTAGCTTGATTCAGATAACTTGACAAGCTTGACGTCACTGAAATGATGGGTTTATTAAACTGGGCATGTCCTGTTTAAAACAACAGAATGATGGGTGGGATGCCGCAAGGGCAATCCCATCGTGCACCTCTTTTCTTTGCATTATGTGCTCTTTGGAGTTTTGGCAGCATTTTTATTTGGGGGGGCAAACAAACCAGTGATGCTATGATGCTGTGACCCAATCTCAAATCTGCCTGCATCATACTCCAGTATTCTTCATCAGCTCAGCCTACTTTGAGCATCCTTTTTTCTTCATTAGCTCCTTCTCCTTGTCTTTGCTAGCTCCTACTACGACACAGTGACATTATCTCACACTTGACCAGCTCAGCCTACTTTGAGCATCCATTTTCTTCCTCAGCTCCTCCTCCTCATCTTTGCCAGCTCTTACAAAGATGCAGTGTCATTGGGCCTTATTTTGGTTCATTCTTTCTGACAAAATCCTTCTTAGATGGACAAAACCATGTGCACTGCAGGTGGGGCAGATGTAACATGTGCAGAGAGAATTAGATTTGGGTGAGTAATTTTGTTTCTGTGCAGGGAAAATACTGACTGCTTTATTTTTACACTGCAATATAGATCTCACTTTGAAGTAAAACCCCACCCAAATCTAATTCTCTCTGCACATGTTACATCTGCCCCACCTGCAGTGCACATGGTTTTGCCCATCTAAGAAGGATTTTGTCAGAAAGAATGAACCAAAATAAGGCCCATTATCTCACACCTGCCTATATCATACTCCAGAATGTCTTCATCAGCTCAGCCTACTATGAGCATCCATTTTATTCCTCAGCTCCTCCTCCTCATCTTTGCCAGCTCTTACAAAGATGCAGTGACATTATCTCACACCAGCCTGTATCATACTCCAGGATGTCTTCATCAGCTCAGCCTACTTTGAGCATCCATTTTTCTTCTTCAGCTCCTCCTCCTTGTCTTTGCCAGTTCCTAGAAAGAAGCAGTGACATTATCTCTTGCCTAGCACCTGCAATCTCTGCCACTAACATCTTTTTCAGAAGGACAATTACATCTTGCACCTCTTTTCTTTGCATTTTGTGCTCTTTGAGCATTGGCAGTTTGTTTTGTGGGGGCCCAAACAGACCAATAGTTTCATAAAGAAAGAAATAAACCCAAAGTCCCGTGCGAATGTTTTTTCACTACTAGATGTTGTAGGGAATAAATTCAATGTGAATCTTCTTATAGAGTGATTTTCATTACTTCCGTACACTCATACATTAAGCATAAGAAAACGCAAAAAATAAAACACGGATCAGTAACGTGACATTATTTCAAATGTGACACTGATGGGATAGTCTTGAATAGGTCCAAAACACCTCTGATCAAGTGTCTTCTCTAAGGAGATGAGAAAATCCTACTCTCCAGGAGATGACACCTGGAGACAAGTGTGTATAGCAATAAATACTTACATGTGCTTACATGTACACATGAATATTTTAATCACATAAAGGTATATTTTTTGTGACAAAGACTCCAATCACCACTCAAAGACACATACACAGGGCTATTTTTGTGCAGGCTCCAGCAGGAACTGAGGCTCTTATTCTAGTTCACTCTTTCAGACAAAATATTTCTTAGATGGACAAAACCATGTGCACTGCAGGTGAGGCAGGTGTAAAACCCCACCCAAATCTAATTATCTCTGCACAAGTAACACCTGCCTCACCTGCAGTGCACATGGTTTTGTCCATCTAAGAAATATTTTGTCTGAAAGAGTGAACTAGAATAAGGGCCTCAGTTCCTGCTGGAGCCTGCACAAAAATAGCCCTGCACATACATGTAAATGTGGTAGCCTTAGATGATGCTTGCTGGTTTGCTTACGAGCTATAATATGTAGGCAAGTCAATGTTTCTTTAAAAGAATATTGTTACTCCCATCACCACTATACTGCATAACACACACATGCAATTATAGTGAATCATGTTCACTGGTTAGCTTACAAAAAAGAATAATCGGAAGACCCATCAAGGTTTCTTTTGCTATTCCATCATTTATAGCTGCTTGGTGTAAATAGCACTGTGTGATGATCGACATTATCATTGTCTTCCCGTATACCCTTAGCCACCTCCACATGCACGCCATCCCAGCATCCTGGGCCTTATTCTAGTTCACTCTTTCTGACAAAATCCTTCTTAGATGGACAAAACCATGTGCACTGCAGGTGGGGCAGATGTAAAATGTGCCGAAAGAATTAGATTTGGGTGGTGTTTTACTTCAAAGTGAGATCTATATTGCAGTGTAAAAATAAAGCAACCAGTATTTACCCTGCACAGAAACAAAAAAACTCACCCAAATCTAATTCTCTCTGCACATTTTACATCTGCCCCACCTGCAGTGCACATGGTTTTGTCCATCTAAGAAGGATTTTGTCAGAAAGAGTGAACTAGAATAAGGCCCCCTGTCCGTATTCTTCTGGCAGTGACTCATTCCCCTCCACCAGAATTGTTTATTGGATGATTTTTACATACATACTATATAATAAAAGTGTTTCTCTGTTCGAGCATGCACAGGAGCTGGTGCTGACATTACTGTTATTTTGTTTCCTCACTTTGACAGACGAGTAATCAGTGGCAGCTCATACCTCATAGTAGGAAGAGGGCTGCCGCTGGCCGTGCTGCCGGCAAACACCCCCTCCCACCACCACTCCCACTGCCACTTCTCACCACTGTCATTGCCACTCTTCGCTGTTGCTCCCAGGTTCGCTCTCATTCATGTCCCGGCACCTTTACAATGCAGATAACAGGGACTGGGACTGGCACATGCACGGTATTGGTGGCGGTACTACGTATATGCATAACCCCTGCTTCTATGGGCTGCATCGGCTGCAGCCCCGAGAAGCAAAATTGGACTACATGGGGAGGCAGGGAGTGGCTTTCTACAAGAAGCGAGCTCTCTGCATATAGCACCTCCCAATGGGACTGCCTTACTGCGGGTGACTGGCAGGTAGGACTCCCAATAGGAAGTCACTGCCAGCCACAGTGAAGCCAGTGTAGTCTCGTGGACTGCATCTGGCTTCACTAAGACTTAGCTGGGGGGCTGCAGTCCTGCAGCCCATACTGTAGGTAAAAACCACCACTGCTAGTAACTGCTACAGTATTTTATATATATTTTCCTCCCTAGAGTTACCTGCTCCTGTTTTTTCTTCCTCTTGAAGACCCATCACCATTTTGTTCTTGTTGGAATAATTGGTAATTTGCTGCTGTAGTCATTACACTGACTCTATGCTGAGCTTTGCAGGAAATAAGTATAACCTTCAGAAAAAAGGACAAATAGAGACTACAGCGGTCCAAACTAGGGACCTTTACATTGCAGTTAATAAGTATTTCTTATCTTTATGATCACATACAATAAAGATATTACTTGGCACAAGTTTTATCCAACCTATATTTCAGAATTCTTAATAATGTAGAAATCAGCTACAGCTGCTGTACTGTATACAGAAGAATTATTGGGAAATTGCGTTTTAGGGGTGCTGAGGAGAGCTGTTTTTAGATCCATTTCCACCATAAGCAGAATGAAAACGGATGCTGCAAATCTTAATGCCCAATGCATTCTACATATTGTGGAGAAAACCGTTGCATTCATCAATGTCAAACACAGAGTTTGAATAAATTTGAATGCACTCAAGCATGTTGCCTGCAGTTTTCTGTAATATCACTTTCTAGTTTGAATATTTCAGGTTTTTTTTTCATGTTTCATTCTATCCACCAGCTTTCTTTTTTTGCTGTTTTATTTTTTTATTTTTTACATACATAGATATATATAAGTTTTTACCTCAACCGTCGCAGGATAATCCAGGTACCATTAGCATGTTACTGTAGATTTATGGAATTATGACCTTAAGAACAGTGGTAGCCTGTCAATGACAAGCAGGGGTCGTCTCATTTTAACTTTTTTATGCTGGTGCCCAACTCTGTGACAGCTAGAGCTTCAGTATATCAACCTAAGTTCTCTTCCATTAGTACCTTATGGGTGCCAGCTGCGAGTTTGTCAGCGTGAGTTTACTCAGAGCGATGTCCTTCGACTGCCATGCAAGACTCCAGCAGTGAATGTTTGCTTGGACTGAGAAGTGAATAAACCCAGAACAACTGTTTGCGGCTTCCAGCTATGAGCTGAGCGGCGAATCAGTCTTCCTTTCCTGGCTTCTCACAAGATATACGCTTTCACAGCATCACCTTCAAAGCCATTTATGCGCCACCAGCAGTGATTCTATGCAGAGTGGACCGAATACTGTATACAAAACGAAAATGAATGTTCTTTGTAAACAGAAAAGTATCCTGTCTTGGCCAACTGTATTGAACTAGTTTTTAAACCCATCGTGCTGCAATGTGAAAATGATCCGTGATTTATAAGCGAATAAAATGTTATTCATTTAAAGCAATCCAACGGTCCCTTTAAATCTAAAGCATTTCCCAAATAAATTCCCACCCATGTATATATATGTCTTCCTGATAGTAAAAATCATTACGTCCGATATTTAATATAGGAAGTTATCATCTACTTTAGAAATGATGAATATTCTCCATTTTTAGCTCATTAACACCTAGATAGGATGCACTGTACCTATATTTTATTCTCCTAATAACCTGTTCTTCTAACTGGCTGTTTTTCAATATCATGGTTAATATTGATCTCTTATTATTTCCCACATATAGCTTATAGTCATTATGACTATTAGAAATTAGTTCACTGGATGGCTTCCAAAAGAATCAATGACTGCAATCTGCACTAAATATGATCATTTCAATACAATGAATCCTGTAAAAAAACAAACAAAAAAAAAATGTTTTTTAAGAGTTGTAATTTCTTGTATACATATGATCTATGGAAAACAACCGTGACCAAGAATCAAAACTAACCCTCTGCACTCCACAAAGCATAATATTTTCCCATGCCTTCAGTTATTCCATCTCATTTCGTACACAACTACATCACAATCTCTGCAAAAATCAGTTACATATCTGTACGCGCTTTCCAAAGGGTTGTTCATCAATTAAATGCCTGCATAGCTTGTGATTTACTTATCCAAAGGTAGTCACGCTGGCACACCCCTCATATTAGGCTCTGTTGGCTGGGAGATATGAGGAAATGCTGGTATATTGTCCTCAGTTCTCTTGGCTCCATGCGTGCATTCACCAGACCCGCGCATGAAACATGGGCAGAAGCTGTATTGTAATGCAGAGGGGAAGGTTATGTCTGGCTTGGGAAACCAAGGGAGGGCATGAATGCTTTGGCTGTGATTTTTATGTCCAGTTATTTTGGCTACTCAGTAATTTTAGTGAGAATTGGGAAGCTCTATGCTTGTTGGTCAAGCCAATCTGCAACATCCTGTAAAACATACCATCTGAATCAGGTTGATTAGGTGCATGAAGATCTCCGGTCACAGATCACTTGTACACATGAGCCATTAAAGGTAATAAAGGTTTGGAAGTTTTCTTTTATTTATCCTTTCCATTCTCATCTCTGTTATATTTAGTGTCAACAAGTCCCGGAGCCAAAAGAAATGAAGAACCGCACCAATATTTGTCTTTATTGCTGCCAGTTTGAGAGCATCAGCTGAAACATTCATTACACCCTCTGTATTATGAATTTACAACGGTTCTGTTGAATTTCAGGTTACTAGAAATCTCTATACAGAATTTATTTCAGTAACATGTGGCGGTTATTCATGCTGTACAGTAGATGCTGTTTCATAAGGCGTGATTGTGAATGCGAAGAGAAAATACAGGTACGTCAGGTCAGCTGTTAAAATCCATGGGAAAATGAAACGGTAATGCTATGCTTGTATTTTAATTGTGCTTTAATTATGGCACTAAGGTTATAATAAGATAAGATCATTCTTAGCTCACCATGGAAGAACTCATGTAGAAAATGTAGCTCCTATAAAAGAAAATTGCATCAAAATGTTAAATCCCTTGTGGCACCTGTTACTATACACTAAAATTACTTTTTCAATGCATCAGCACACAGCATACAGTTGGGTAAATGTGCAAGCCTGCCAATTACATGCAGCTAGTACATTTACCCCTATGTGTTTGGCAGGACCATTGGGAGATTAGGATCCACCTCTCTCCTCGGGGTCCTTATAAGAAATGTTGGGTCTAGGCACAAAGCATGTGGTAGCGTGTACAGCAAATCGCATCATCATGGCCCCTCCCACTCTATGTGATACTGCCCTTAGTGGCATTGCACAACTAGAGAGAGGGGGCATAATCAGGGGCATAGCCTGAACTCTGTGGGCCTCTTAAATTTGCCCCAACTCCCGAGCTCCTAGAAAGACACCTTTCTCTGCAGTGGTTGCTCAGTGTATGCCAGATGGTAGTGCCCTAACTCATTTTATGCCCAATCATAGTGCCCTTATTCATAATATCCTATGGTAGAGCTCTAGTTCATTTCATACCTTATAGTAGTACCCTAAGTTCATTGTATTAAGCACAGTAGCACCTTTTATAAAACAGGGTAGTGTCTAGTTCATATTATACCACAGTGCACATAGTTCAGTTTATGCCACGCACTGTCCCCAGTTCACATTATGTAACATTAAAGTGACCACATTATGCCATATTGTAGTGCCCACTGTTCATATTCTGCCACAACACGCCTCAGTTCATATGTATTTTTTGTACATTTACAATGCCCTCCTGTTAACATTTTTTTGCAATGCCGTGCCCAAGTTCAGATCATGCCACATTACAGTGACCCAGTACATTATAGCATGCACTATATCCGCCCTCAACAGTATAACGTCCAGTACACGCACATCTCTAAACTCTCTATAAATAGTATGACAACCAGTTAGACCACCTTATCTACATACAAGTCTGGTAAAAGATTATGGGGGCTATTTACTAAGCCTTAGATGGAGTTAAAGTGGAAGGAGATAAAGTACTAGCCAAACAGCTACTAACTGTTTTTTTTTTTTCAAACTGCTGTGACATGGAAGTTAGGAGCATATTGGCTGGTACTTTATCTCTGTCCACTTTATCTCCATCCTACATCTGTGTCCACTTTATCTCCATCCTACATCTGTGTCCACTTTATCTCCATCCTTCATCTGTGTCCACTTTATCTCCATCCTACATAGACCCCTATATCTCATTGAACTCTTATCCTATCTCACAATGGGGCAGATGTAGTAATGCTGCCTTAACATTTTGAAAATAATGGGACGAGGAGAAGCGGGCACACGTAAAAGCGAAATGTATTAGCTACCCCCTCTTCTTATTGGCGCCCCCAGCAGCACTGGCTGCCTTGTAATGGGCATGTGTGAGATCTTGCTATTGTCGCGATATTTCGAGCGCAGCCCGGAGCCATCAGCAGGGCTAGTGTTCCCCCTGCAGTGGGATAGGACAACGCTAGCACTGGGCAGTTGAAGCTTAAAGGGCAATGTGTGCCCGACAGGCAGTCATACATTGCTCAATGGCTGGGGGGATTGAAGGGGACAGCCGCACCGAGCGTTAATCGGCGGGCTGTCCTTACCGCACGTTAGGTGAGCTGATAATTAATTTTTAAAAAAGTTATCCCCCCAGTTAACCAGCATTAATTGCAGCATATGCACTTAACGCTGGTTAATACATCTACCCCAATATTTGCGGACTTCAAGTGCTTCAGCCGTTTGGGCAGCTATTACATCTTACATACCTGCAGGTTCTTCAGGGCTGTACTGTGAGTGTAAAGATAGTGAATGAGTGGGAGGAGACCAACCAGCTTCTACCTGAGGAGCCCCAACCTCATGACACCTGTGAATAGCAGTATTATTCTGCAAGGGCCAGGTCTCTCATTGTAATTAGTCAGGGGATGTTTCTAGTTACTCAGAAACACCACCTGCATAGTCCACTACCTTAAATTACACACATCACTGTAGAAAGGCATGCTACTCTCCCAGAAGTATGGGGGACCTCAATGAAATTCAGAAACCTCCGAGAGATTTTGTGTTAGTCAAAAAAGTCAGAATCTCTGAAGTGCAGGTTTTTAGAAGTTGAGATGTTACCCATAGCAACCAATCAAATTCTGCTTTTGATTCATTTATCACTTTCTACAAGATAACATCTAAAAGGATTCAGTATTGAATCCCGGCGGTCGGGATCCCGGCGTTCAGAATCCCGACGCCGGAATCCCGACAGCCGAAATGCCGACAAGGGGGGGACGTGGATCGCCCCCCCCTTGCGGGCTCGCTGCGCTCGCCACGCAGCAGGCTCGGCACACTAATTTATTTTCCCTCCAGGGGTGTCGTGGACACCCACGGAGGGAGAATGTGTCGGCATTTCGGCGGTCGGGATTCCGGCGTCGGGATTCTGAACGCCGGGATCCCGACCGCCGGGATTGTAACTGCATCCCATCTAAAATCTGATTGGTTGCTATAGGCAACATCTCCGCTTATAATAATGCCCACTTTACTAAATATACCCCCTGCCTATTTTTGCATTTAGATGGGGATTATTGTACCATGCAGTTTGGTAATAAAGCCCCGTACACACTGGTCGACTTTCAGCTGAAAGCCGCTCAATTTACTCGTTTGAGTGGCTTCGAGCTTAAAAGCCGAACAGTATGTACAGGGCAGCGATAAGCGTTGACCGCTGATGTGCGCTCCTGCATCATCGCGGCTCCGGACGCTTATCAGCACACTGCTAAACTGTTAGCCCTTCTGTTGCTTCCGCTTCTGTTGCTTCCGCTGTTGCATGTGCATCTGTGCCCTGCACTGCCCTAATCCTAGAAGGATCACTAATAAAACTACCGTAATAATAATAATCAGCCTAAGAAAATAGATTATAGATCTCCGAAACGCTTTGCTTTTGGACTAATAACTGATGCACTTTGGAAATTAGCACCTTTGAAGCATCTGGACACTTTATGGACGCACTTGCACTTCACCAGGGATCCAAACCCTAAAGCCAGCTGCGGTGGTGCCGCAGACTTATACTCAAGTATAGTCCACCGCAGCACCTACATAGGGTTAGTTACCATTGCCAAGATTGTTTGTGTTTAATGTTAAACCACCCGGTGGAATTCGCTGTGGTCCAAATGTATATGATAAGTTTTTAATTTAATTTAAGATAAAATTGTTTTTATCATCACGTTTATCCCTTATAACATTTTTTATGACACTTGCGCCAAGCTATTCATTTATTGCTATGTTTACATATTTATAGCAGGTGATGTCTGTCCTTTATGAAATAGCAGGCTCCATTTTTGTAATTCGTTGTGCTTTTTCCCTGCAACTTACTATTAGCATCTAATAGACACATGACCATTGCTTGGTAGTTATCTACTTTCATGAAACATACAGTATAAAACATAACAAAATGAGTGTACTGTATGCAGAGACAATAAAAAGTTATCCCCGACATAAGTGGCTGCACTACCCCATCCTGCCATGCACGTGGATCAGATGGAACTACTCCACAGGGAAATGATCATGGGTTGACATTAATTAGGGGTTGCCCCATTTATAGTTATTAATCTGTATAAATGTTAAGACTGGTCTGTCCAATAAAGTCTGCTGAACGGTTTATAGAGTCCACCACAGATATAAAATTGTTTATGTAATGAGACTTTCTCTGTAGTACATAAAACTAATCATTTTTCAGAGATTTTCTGGTGTTTAAATTGAAGCATTCCATATTAAAATGTACAAGCATTACATAAATCTCACAGTTTCCTCTTCATATCATGTTCTCTGAAATTCATTTGGAAAATAATGGAGATTTTTTTCCCTACATTTTTGACTATTTTTAAATGCAGTTTTCTCATAGCCCCAGGGGAAATTGGGGGGAGAAAGAGCAATGTGCCTTTCAGTCCAGAGTGGGTAACGGTGCAGAACGAAAAGTGTTGTCTATTAGGTAGGAGACTGGTTAATACAAAGAGTTGTTGATAATAACAATGTCCTTTCAGCGGTGACAGAGACAAAGTACCTGTTTGTGGCGTGTACAACTGCATGTAAGGAGTGATGGTCGTAGGAAGGCTTAACAGAGTATTTGAATTTCACATCCACAGAGAGTCATCCCATCATTAAAACCCCTAATTTCAGTGTCAGGTAAAGTTACGAGTAATCTATCATTGTGGCATCTAGATTCTAGCTCACGTTTTTTTTCTCCTTTCAAAATAGAAGGGAAAGAACAGAAGAATAATATAAAAATAACCATCATAGAGCGCACATGTAACAAAGTTTATTGACCTAATGTTTCAGCATTAGATGACTATTGTCACAGTACAAACATTAATCACATGTGGAACGATCTTGACTGGCCACAGAGTAGGATTGTGGGTATGTAGATCACTTCACCAGGGTAACAAATGGGTCCAATTGTAACAGCCTGTAAGTCATAATAAGAGCAGAGGTTTGGGCAATCTAACGGCAAGATTTAGCGCAGCAATTTGTTTTAAGGCAAAAACAGGTTGTTTTTGCCTTTAAAAAAAGCCATTTTAAATCTCCTGTCTATATCATGGAATCGTGACAATTGGCACAACCTGTAGGGGATTTTATTTGCCCACTGGTGTTATATTTGTAAACACCAAAGTGTCATAGTGTTTATATTATGAAACTTAATGCTGAATAAAAGCCTAAAAACAGAAGAAAGGTTTCGAGCAAGATACCGTATACTGTGGGTTCTCAAACTATTTTCCTTTTCGACCCCATCAGACAACAAAATTTGTTACAGGACCCCGGAAAATGACCGCAGAATTGTCGTGACACATGTGTGGTCAGCAGACTGAACATGCATTACAAAATTATGCGAAGAGTCTAAAGTGACAGACATTTTTAGACTCCTTGGATCACTGACAGAGATGACAGAAGTCTGATGGTCAGCAACATGGACTCCTGACCCCATGCTAAAATGGTGGGGATGAAACTGCAATACAACTTTTAAGGCTAAACCATTCCTAATTCTTGGTGTACTCTGGTCACTGTTCCAAATTACATAACAACCAGTTTTATGTTATTTGGTGCCTGTACAATGAAAAATAATATACTGTAGTTATGGCAGTGAATGTTTGGGTTATGTGACAAGGAACAAAAATATGACATCACATCTATCAAAAATGTTGCAGCAGCCATTATACCAGTGTTTCTTGCATGCACAGTAAACTCCGGGACAGCGCTAGGGTCCTCTAGTGACCTTAGTGCCCAGAGTCTACAGTGCTGCTGACTGTAGAAGAGGGGGATCTCAATGGAGTCTGCACATTACATCTAAACAAAAGGAAATGCTTAAATCTGGGTTTCATCCCTCCCCACACATACTGGTGGATGGCACAGAGATTCTAAGGGCCCAGTTTGAAAAGTAGGAACTGCACTAGGAAATCATAAGAAGTTGATGAACAACATTGAAAGCAGAAGAGGTCAAGGAGGATGTGTATGGAAAAGTGACCCTTAGTCTATGTTCTCTGGGTCCCTTGTTGAGCAGCAAATTTCTATTACATGGTACTGTATATTGAATGTCATTTTTTAATGACAATAAAAAAAGGTATTTAATATTCACTATGCAATGTAACAAAAACACCCCGGTACACCCAGAAGTAAGACTGGCAGAGGACACAGTAGGTTTTCTAGCCTATAATAGCCTACTTTTCCATAAGGCTAGACACGCCTACCGGTACTGGGATGCTACCAGGACTTACGCCAATGATGCCAGTGTGAGCTTACATTAAAATGACCAGAATTACTGTCGTTATAGGATATAGATAGAGATGTATAGGAAATAGGAGAGTGAAGTGATTCTAAGCAAAGTTGGATATCCGCTGGGGTAAGACTAGGTATAGTCAAGGGTATGATAGGAGCTGGGTAGTAGCAATGTGTAACCGGATACGGGTTAGAATACTAAACTGCGGCGGGTATTTGCAGAAGCAGCCCAGGAACAAAAATATATACCCCACACAATAGCAGGGACAGACCCTGGCACAAGAAAATATACACCACACAATAGTAAGGACAATACAATACATGAATAGAGAATAAGAAAGAGTACACCTGTTTGCAGGAAGGAGTATGTGCAGCACAGGACTGGATATCAGCGGAGACAAAGGAGTACCGCACACAGGACTTGGCGTTTCATCCAGGCATTAAGAAACTGTCTAAGAAGCTGCTTTAATATGAAAGCCACCAATTTCTGCTGAGAAACTCTAATTAATAAATGGCATGGAGCTGCCCTGCCGCACGCCCTACCAAGTCTGATCCTGCTGTATTACCCAGCAACAGGGAACGCCATCTTACTCTAGCGTCTCTGTTTGTAGGCATCCAGCGGCTCGCTGGTGCTGCAGCGTCTGTGCTGCCAGACACTGGGCGGAAGTCACCTGCCCATGCATCCAGAGGAGACACAGCATCCTGGCCGCCTGGCAATGGGTGGGAACTGCGTCCCCAGAGAGCCGTAAAAATAAATAATTTTAAAAAACGGCGTGGGGTCCCCCCCCCCACGGGCATAGCCAGCCCCAGGCTCAAAGAGCCGGGCCTGGTTTAAAAAAAATCAGAAAACCATTTAAATAGGGCTCCGCTGATTTTTTAAAAGAAGCCCCAGGGCCGGGCATGGTTCCCAAAATACGGGGAACCCCTGCACTTTTTGTCCCCCGTATTTTTGGAACCAAGTCCAGCTCAATGAGCCTGGGGCTGGTTATGCTCAGCAGGGGGGACCCCATGCCATTTTCTTTATAAGCTTTTTTTTACACAAAATCCCACATGTCCTCAAATTTGCACATTTTCAGGACTAAAAACCGCACATTTCATGACTAAAAACGCACCATATCGCACTCTTTTGCCACAAATGCACAGCTCATTAAATATGAAAATTAGCAGAAAAAATGCAATTTAAAAAATTGTAATGTGCAATTTCGGAAAATGCTAATTTTTTTTTTACATTCTCTCAGCCCAGGTATCTCATAGCCCACACTGAAATGGTCTGTGAATGCAAACCTTGGGCCATGTTTGAAGCTGAGAAGTGTGTATGTGTGCTTAGTGCCATTTTATAAGTCACACATTTGAGATTTTGATCAGCCGGGTGTTATTTTCAGATTTTTTTCCTCATGTGTAAAATTCTAAGATGCGAAATACACTTCCAAATCAAGGTATATTTATTTGGCGTATTTTTTTATGATTCATATTCGTTTATGATTCGTATTTTTTACATATACGAATTGTTAGTAAATGACTAAAGTACGTTGTTTTCATGTTAAAAATAGGCGTATTTTATCGATGTCGTATTAATTCGTATTCGTATTCAAAAATACGAATACGCCATGTATACGCCATGTATACACCATACGAATACACATCACCGTATTTTTAGGATAGTAAATCCGGAAAATACGAATACGCATAAAAAAATCGTATTTTGCTGTACGAATAAAAAAATTTTTATACGATTTTACCTTAGTAAATTTCCCCCAAAGTGTCTGTTTTTTTCACCGGACAATCAGCTCCTAACTGTGAAGTTACAGGCTTAGTTTGAAAAATGACAGGTAGGAGCTGATTGGCCGGTGATAAAATCCAGACACTTTGGGGGAAATTTACTGACAAAAATTTGTGAAAAAAAAATCGTATTTTCATACGAAAATACGATTTTTGGGGGCGTATACATATTTTTGGCATCTACTATGCCAAAAATACGAATTTTCGTATTCATATTGATGGGACATTCACCATCGATAGAATACGCCAGGAATCACCATTCAAAAGAATGGTGGTTCCTGATTTACTAAGCGGCTGTATTGAAAATACGGCCACTAATTGGCATGAAACAGCCGCGAATATACGGCAGGAAAATACACTTTATTTTCCTGTCGTATTTGGCAGAAACCTGCACGGATCAGTCAACGGATCTGTAACCAGCACCAGGCTGAAAGAGCCAGGGCCGGTAATAAAAAATCAGGAAACCCGACAAATAGGGGTTCCCCGATTTTTTAAAATCCAGCCCCAGGCTCCAGGTCCAGGGCTCCAGGGCTGGTTCCCAAAATACGGGGGACAAATAATTAGGGTCCCCCGTATTTTGAGAACCAGCCCCAGGCCAAACCAGCCAGTAGGGTAATGTCACAGCCGGGGGACACTTATTATATAAGTTCCCGTGGCTAAAACATTAACCCTACTGACCAGTCAGCCTGGCCAGGGGCCCTGGGGAGTGGGGACCCCCCCAATAAAGGGGGTCCCCCCCCTCCAGGACTTACCTGACCAGGCTGAAGCCTGGTGCTGTCCCCGGTGACCCTGTGCGGTGGTCACCGGGCCGATTTCAGTGTAAAAGAAAGATAGTCCTGGTCTTCTGGAACATGCCGGCGATTCCGGCAGCTCCCCGCATCGGACTGTGGAGAGGTGCAGAGATCTTTCATCTTCCGCGCCTCTCCACTGAATGATTCTATTGGCCGCCTAGGGGCCAATCAGGAGCCGAGAAAGTCGTATTCATTCGTATCAAGAATACGAATACAATTTTTTGTATTCGTATTCTTAGTAAATTTCCCCCTTTATCATTTCACCAAGCTTAATAAATCTATCCCTTAATTTGTACACATTTTTCTTATTACCAAAATTTATTCACAAGGTTCTGAACTTCTGACACATACTGTATGTCCAAAGTTTGTGCATCCCATGCTTCTGTCTGTCAATAGTGTGCCTGGCCTGCACTCATTTTGTCAATACTTATCCTAGGAAGTCCAGCGTCGGCAGCAGCAGCGCTGCAGATATCACTGCAAAAATGTTGCAGCAGCCATTATACTAGTGTTTCTTGCATGCACAGTAGACTCCGGGACAGCGCTAGGGTCCTCTAGTGACCCTAGTGCCCAGAGTCTACAGTGCTGCTGACTGAAGAAGAGGGGGATCTCAAAGGAGTCTGCACATGATGGGCCTCTTACTCTCCAAATGAACCCCTGAGTGCATATACATAAAGTTGCAATTTACTATATTATCCCTTTAATCCAGGACACAATAAATGACACAGGTTCTGTGTCTAGCTAAATTCACACCTATATTTCAACTGGTTTTAATAAGTCATAAATCGTGAGTAAATCTGTTATGATCCGCCTCCAACGGATCGGTGTTATGTACTATTCACATTTTCTGTGTGTAGTTCATGTTCTCCCTGGGTTTATCTCAGCCTGTGTGTGTGCGTACTCGCTAGTGGCATCCAGTGGTCAGCCTGGGCCATTGCAGGTTACTTTCAGTACTGTGTGTTCTGGACTCAGGTGTCTTGATTAGGCTCCTAGCCTGCAGTGCACACCTTTAGGCAATGTGTAATCAGCACCACATTGTGCTCTCTATATAAACCCTCTGGTTATTCAGTCCCAGGCCGGTTATAGCTTATGTACCTCAGGGTCTCAAGTGTTCCTGGTTCCCAGTCTTCCGTTATTCCTGGTTCCTGTCGTTGATTCCCAGCTGTGTCCTCCATCCAGTCTCCTGTCCTCCCGGTGTCCGTGTGTCGTCCTTTATCCGTCTCCCGGTCCTTGCAGCTCCTGTTGGTCTTTGTGGGATTCCTTCTCCAGCGTGGTGCTTCCTTCGGCTGGTTCCCTGCCTTGTTCGCAGCATCTCAGCTCCAGCTAAATTGATATCCCTCGGTTTCAGATAAGTTGGGAGATTCCCCCTCTTTGTCTCCTTACTAATCATTTGCTTATTGTGTCAGCGTATAGTGTATTGTTACACCTGTCAGCAGTACTCATTGTGTCAGCGTATCGTGTATTGTTACACCTGTCAGCAGTACTTATTGTGTCAGCATATAGTGTATTGTTACACCCGTCAGCAGTTCTTAGTGTGTCAGCATATCGTGTATTGTTACACCCGTCAGCAGTTCTTAGTGTGTCAGCATACTGTGTATGGTTACACCTGTTAAGCATTAGCACAGCGGGTTCCTGTTTAGAGTGCTATCCACTGGCACCCCTCTCCGCAGGGCAGGGTGGTCCTCACCTCTTTGTTTGTAGATAGGTTTCCCCTTGTTCATCACTGGCCTTGGCGTGTGTGTTGTCCTTAACATAAGACCAGGTGGCATCGAGGTGGGAGCCTGACTAACGGGCTCCCACGAACGCGGCTATTATTGGTGAAGCCTAGCACCCCGCACACACACGTCAACTCCATCTGAGTACAACGGAGGTAGGGCAGGCGAGATCTCCCTGTTCCTAACATTATAACCGGCCATACAGCACTCTGGAGCTGGGTTCTGCCCTCTCAGTCCAGAGATTTCCAGCCGTGTCAGTTTTTTGCCCGCGTCAGTTTTTTGCCCGCGTCAGTTTTTTGCCCGCGTCAGTTTTTTGCCCGCGTCAGTTTTTTGCCCGCGTCAGTTTTTTGCCCGCGTCAGTTTATTCTTGTATCAGTTTTTTCTTGCTGGTGTATAAACTTGCATGGCCATATCATGCAGGCCATGCAAGAGTCATTAGCGGCTCTAAATTTGGCATTCAATGCCGTAAAACCTGGGCAGTGGGAGATTTTGCAGCAGTCTCTTCTGCAGCTGCAAAGACTCATCACTGATATTTTTCTGATCCTCCCAGAGGTCACTGGGGTTCATTCAGCCCCTAATGAGGCCCTGCCTAGGGAAGTATTAGGCAGCAAGTCCTCAGACCCAGAGGGTCAGGTAAAGCATAGAAGTTATCTACGGCCGAAGCTTCCGTTAGAGGAGCGTCAGCGGCGTAGAAACCTTAATCTATGCTTATACTGTGGAGATTCTGGCCACTTCTTGCAGACGTGTGGCTTGCGTAATTCCGGTGGTGCCGACAGGGTATCTCCTCTGGCCAGGTCTGAGCAGGTTGTCAGATCTAAGCCTGTCTCCACTGTGGCAGAGGAGCTCTCTGCCGAGTCTCCCAGTAAAAGCACTCTGCCTTTTTCTACTGGTTCCAGTGCTGATGTTTTAATGACCAGGGAGTCAGAGTTGCAAACCCTTGAAGGGAAAACCCAGGTGATTGACTCAGATACCGGGGGCCCGCCGAGCCGGTCTGTTGCCGGGGGCCCCCCGAGCCGGTCTGATGCCGGGGGCCCGCCGAGCCGGTCAGATGCCGGGGGCCCGCCGAGCCGGTCAGAGGCCGGGGGCCCGCCGAGCCGGTCAGAGGCCGGGGGCCCGCCGAGCCGGTCAGATGCCGGGGGCCCGCCGAGCCGGTCAGATGCCGGGGGCCCGCCGAGCCGGTCAGATGCCGGGGGCCCGGAGGCCGCAGCCCCGAGTGGGGGCCCGGAGGCCGCAGCCCCGAGTGGGGGCCCGGAGGCCGCAGCCCCAGAAGGGGTTCAAGCCTGTGTCGCCCCAGAAGGGGTTCAAGCCTGTGTCGCCCCAGAAGGGGTTCAAGCCTGTGTCGCCCCAGAGGGGGTTCAAGCCTGTGTCGCCCCAGAGGGGGTTCAAGCCTGTGTCGCCCCAGAGGGGGTTCAAGCCTGTGTCGCCCCAGAGGGGGTTCAAGCCTGTGTCTCCCCAGAGGGGGTTCAAGCCTGTTTCGCCCCAGATGGGGACGCTGTCCATCTAGTCCCTAAGAGGGATTCTGATTGTCCTGTCTCTGAACAGAGTTCCAGCCATGTCGGTAACATGGAGGGACCATCTGTTGGTCTTTTTGTTGTTGCCCAGCCAGAGTTTCACTATAGTGCTGCCCACTTAGAAGTGCGTCACAGTGATGATCAGCCAGAGACTCATCATAGTGCTGCCCAACCAGAAAGACCATCAGACTTGGAAGAGGTCATAACCTCTAAGGGGGTCCCTAAAGTCTCAGCCTCAAAGGCCATAATTCCAGCTATACAGTCCAGTCAGTTAGCTGATAATGAAGTTACTGTTGATGCTTTGAACGATATCTCTACATCTATAGTTTTTGATGGGAACCTAACCCAATTTGTTGCGCTCACTAACCATTTTATCACTATTTTGGAGTCCAGACCATTTTTAGGTATCACTTCAGATAATGTGGTGCTCTATTTAATTTACTGCTTCAGAGGTGAACCTTTCAAATGGGCGTCCAAATTTATTGAATCTGAGGATCCCATTCTTAAGAATCTCCCAGCATTCAGTGATGCTGTATTGAAAAAATTTGGTCCCAATAAAAGTGGTTCACCTGCCTCTGGACTGACCATCTTCTCTGCAGAGACTCCATCATGCATAGGAAAGTCAGTACAAAAGTCCCAGCCCATAGCTATGGTCGCTGGGTGTGCTCGTTTTAACAGGAATGCCCCTGGAATCTTAGCTTTTACAGCAGTGGAATCCAGGCTTGATTCTGTCTTGAATTCCGATTCAGAGATCGATGGTTGTCCAGTGTCTACTCAATCTGTCAAGAGTCCTGTCTATGTTCAGTCATGCGATACTACTTCTTCTCCAGTGCCAAATGTTACCAAGATTGAAACCATAATCCTTCCCTTAGATGCGGACTCCAACTCAGATTACAACTCTGAAATCGATGAAATGCCTTTAGTTGAGGGTACCGTTAGTTCAGACAATATTTTTGGTATTACTGTGTTTACTCCCAGGCAACCTGGGAAGAAGAAGAAGAAGAAGAAGTCTTGTCGGAGACATTGAGTCTGTTTTTGTTCTTGGTTCCCCTTGATCAAGCTGGGGTGTCCGGAGTCCACCTTTTTTAGGGGGAGATTCTGTTATGATCCGCCTCCAACGGATCGGTGTTATGTACTATTCACATTTTCTGTGTGTAGTTCATGTTCTCCCTGGGTTTATCTCAGCCTGTGTGTGTGCGTACTCGCTAGTGGCATCCAGTGGTCAGCCTGGGCCATTGCAGGTTACTTTCAGTACTGTGTGTTCTGGACTCAGGTGTCTTGATTAGGCTCCTAGCCTGCAGTGCACACCTTTAGGCAATGTGTAATCAGCACCACATTGTGCTCTCTATATAAACCCTCTGGTTATTCAGTCCCAGGCCGGTTATAGCTTATGTACCTCAGGGTCTCAAGTGTTCCTGGTTCCCAGTCTTCCGTTATTCCTGGTTCCTGTCGTTGATTCCCAGCTGTGTCCTCCATCCAGTCTCCTGTCCTCCCGGTGTCCGTGTGTCGTCCTTTATCCGTCTCCCGGTCCCTGCAGCTCCTGTTGGTCTTTGTGGGATTCCTTCTCCAGCGTGGTGCTTCCTTCGGCTGGTTCCCTGCCTTGTCCGCAGCATCTCAGCTCCAGCTAAATTGATATCCCTCGGTTTCAGATAAGTTGGGAGATTCCCCCTCTTTGTCTCCTTACTAATCATTTGCTTATTGTGTCAGCGTATAGTGTATTGTTACACCTGTCAGCAGTACTCATTGTGTCAGCGTATCGTGTATTGTTACACCTGTCAGCAGTACTTATTGTGTCAGCATATAGTGTATTGTTACACCCGTCAGCAGTTCTTAGTGTGTCAGCATATCGTGTATTGTTACACCCGTCAGCAGTTCTTAGTGTGTCAGCATACTGTGTATGGTTACACCTGTTAAGCATTAGCACAGCGGGTTCCTGTTTAGAGTGCTATCCACTGGCACCCCTCTCCGCAGGGCAGGGTGGTCCTCGCCTCTTTGTTTGTAGATAGGTTTCCCCTTGTTCATCACTGGCCTTGGCGTGTGTGTTGTCCTTAACATAAGACCAGGTGGCATCGAGGTGGGAGCCTGACTAACGGGCTCCCACGAACGCGGCTATTATTGGTGAAGCCTAGCACCCCGCACACACACGTCAACTCCATCTGAGTACAACGGAGGTAGGGCAGGCGAGATCTCCCTGTTCCTAACAAAATCAGAGGTGCCCCAGATTAAAGTGATATAATGGCAACTCCAAGGGCCTTATTCTGGTTCACTCTTAGAGGCAAATTCCTTCTCAAATGGACAAAACCATGTGCACTGCAGGGGGGGGGGGGGTAGATGTAACATGTGCGTAGAGAATTAGATTCGGGTGAGTTATTTTGTTTCTGTGCAGGGAAAATACTGGCTGCTTTATTTCTACACTGCAACATAGATCTCACTTTGAAGAAAAACCCTACCCAAATCTAATTCTATCTGCACATGTTATATCTGCCCTACCTGCAGTGCACATGGGCCCTTATTCTAGTTGAATCGGTCGGATGCGTATTTTCGGACAGGAACCGAGTGTTCTTAGCCCCACCTTCCGTACGGATCGCTCACAACATATGAATGCGGGAAGACGCCGACCGAACGGACCGTGAGTGGATTTTTCATGTGAACACCTCCTCCATCTGTGGGAACCTCCCCCATCATTCGATGGTTGCCGACCATTGAATGCTGGACCGAGTGGTCAGGCAGCACCACACCACTCGAGCATTTCTCCATTCAAAAGCAGGGATCTGGGCGGGCAGCTGCCATCCGGCTATGTCATATGTCCGCCCCCCACACGTGCGTCACGGCAGGATTACCATACGTGCCCCCAGCGTTTTCATTGGAACGCCCATGAAACCTGGGGTGTACGCATATGGTAATGAGCCCACACAGCCCTTCACGCCCCTCTCCACCCCCTGTTCGGATTGTTCCAACTGATCGTTTTCTGTACAGAATTCACGCCGTATTCGGACGTGCACGACGTTCGCACATGTGCAGATATGCCTCTGCACATGCGCAAACACCAACTATCGGCCGGCCGTCCGCATTCGGAGCCATCCGACTCAATCAGAATAAGGGCCATGGTCCATTTGAGAAGGAATTTGCCTCTAAGAATGAACCAGAATAAGGCCCTAAGTGTAGGTATATTCAACTGCAGGTATCACATAATTAACATATCAAGGAGAACGATGACCTATGCGGAGTACAAAAAATAGTTCAAAATGATTAAAAAGGCGACTGTTTCATGTATATGACCAAATACATATCCTACAGCTGTACCTTAAAATAAACTAATTATCTGTTGTGCAGTTTTTTTTCCAGTGCATTTATGTTTTCATTTGATGGATATGTAAGCTGATATCAATTAGGTCTGTTACACATTTTAGGAAAGCTAGACCATTTTCCAGATTAAGGGGGTTATTCTGGTTCACTCGAAAAGGTAAATTCACTCTCTAATGGACAAAACCATATACACAGTAGGTGGGACAGATGAAACATGTGCAGAGAAAGTTAGATATGGGTGTTATACTGTTTCTGTGCAGGGTAAATACTGACTGCTTTATTTTTACACTGCAATATAGGTATCAACTACAAACTCCACTCAAATCTAACTCTCTCTGCACCTGTTACATCAGCCCCACCTGCAGTGCACATGATTTTGTCCATTAGAGAGTGAATTTGCCTTTGCGAGTGAACCCGAATAACCCACTAACTACGCTCAGTTTGCTGCTAAAGATACTTTCTCATATTCATACCGAGAACAGTATACCACAGCCTCCTCAGAGTGCATAGCAGTTGCAAAAACACCACAGAACTTTACAGACAAAAGCCAACCAAAAAATAAATAAAGCAATTGTAAAAACAAAAAGAAGTGCTACATTTGAAGTGAACATATAGTACAAACCAATCAGGATGTTTTGAAATTTATACAAGGAATACATCTAAGGTTTTATTTATACAGCTCTGGAAAAACAAATAGGTTGCAACTAACTCCTATGGAATCGATTTTTTCATGTTTCGTTGGTCATGTGGAATTAGAATAAAACCTATTGCATATGTACTTCTGTTCTATTTTTACTTGTACTTCGTCTTGATTATGTTCCAGGAGTTATCCTACTACTAAACTTAATCAGGTTCTTTTTGAATATGCAGCAGAGGGGCAGAGGAGGTGGAGAGGGAGGGTTGGTTGAAAATGGTTTATGGTCAGCTGCATTTCACCAATGTTTCGTTCGGTATTCAACCATCCGAAGTCAAATAATGAGTTGCTCTTATAATAGGAGAGATTACAATAAGATTAACGCTAGCAGGGGACAAGGTACTCAAGTCTGAAATGAGACAAATTATACTGCCATAGAACCTCCCGTCTAATCAGAACAAAGAGGTTTGCATAAAGAAAGTCTTGTTATATAGACAAGTTAGGGCAGTCTTTATGCATATTATTTCTCATAACGGTATACTAACCATGCAAATGAGGAGCACATTTAATATTCTACACTCACTGATTGTAAAACTGGTAAGATCTGTAAAAAAAATTAATCTAAGTTGAAATTAAAGGCTACAGGAATCACTGTAAATGTGGTACTTTATTTTTATCACGTAAAATAATACCACGAAGATTGTACCAACATGTTCTATGAGTTTTGCATCCCCAAACAATGAAAGTTACTGATATTATTGTAAAGGGGAAGCATTTGCAATTTTTCCCATATATAATTGAAATCACCATTTGATCAGGAAGATTAAAATGCTTTAGAACAAAGTAGTTAAATATATTATGATCCCTGCATGTACAGTAACCTTGACCATATTGGCACATTCTCCCTAATAATCATAGACATTATCTTCTCCATACCACTACTAATACTTACTCCTTCATTACCACTTACATATCTTCCGTCTCAGCACAGTTGAAATTTATACCATCATTACCACCTACATATCCTCCCCTATACCACATCTGACACCTTCTCCCTCGTTACCACATACACATTCCCCCCATACTATTACTAACACCTTCTCCCCTATTAACACATAACCATCCTTCCCTTTCGCCTCTGACTCTTGTGCGGGTACCTGATGCCACTGTTAGCCCCTATGGCAGCAGCTGCATAATGGCAGCAGGTGCATGGCCCTAGTGTTGGAGACAGTACATAGTTGCTGATAATCTCCATTAAAATAAAAAAAAAAACTACCAAAAATGACAGGGGGCACAGCCACATGAATACAGTACTGTATAATGATGTTCTAACTGGCTTAACAATAGTCTAATCCTGTCTATGTTCCTATAACCTACAGCTTGTAATAGCCATGTGAGTATTTTAGGTATTGACTGGTTGCTTCTAGTAAAGTAATTGAAAGATGGATGTTCCTGAGAACTATTACAACCCTTAATGTTCATAATGTTCATTCATTCATAATCCTTTACCGGAGAGGGTTGTCTTATATGTGTCACAGGGGGATGCGGTCAATATGCCGGCGGTCAGAATTCCGACGGACGAAATACAGACACAGGAATCCCGACCGCCGCAATGCGAGAATAAAATAGTGTGCCTGCTGCGTGGCGAATGCAGCAAGCCCGCAAGGGGGGGTTGCGATCCATGGCCCCCCTTGTCGGCATTTTGACAGTCGGGATTCCAATGTCGGTATTTCGACGTCGGAATTCCGACCGCCGGAATTTCGTACCGAATCCTGTCACAGGTGCTATTACTATTTATTAAAGTTGGGTATATTTTGGAAAATCTATTAATATGGTGAGAAACACAGCTGCCTGGTTTGATGACCAGATGACTGGACCATAAGCAGCTGAAAGCAGTGTGGATAAGGGGAAGATGTATCAAGTCTTGGAAAGAGATGTGTGTACACGCTCCACAAAGCAACCAATCATAATCTTTCATATATACAGCAGTTTGTTGAGAATGGGACTCTCGCGCCTCCCCATCTTGGAGAACGGCGCACCGAGATGGGTCGCTTTGGTGTGCTGGCAGAATAGATAAGTGCAGCTCAATCTGTGAATTCAGCCAGAATGCATTACAAGCATGGGAAATGCAATCTGATTACTAAAAAAAAAAATGTGAATTAAGTTTGGAGCAGTTTTTTAACTGCAAAACCCCTTTAATACATTTACCGTATATACTCGAGTATAAGTCGACCCGAATATAAGCCACATAATTTACCCCAAAAACCTGGGAAAAATCATTGACTCGAGTATAAGCCTAGGGTGGGAAATGCAGCCAACTGACAACTTCAAATCCTGCTGCCATGAATTAGAATAAAATCACTGCACATCTGGTTAACTGGAAACACCAGTGCTTCTGCCAGGTGAAGGCCCCCATGCATCAGAGATGTACTGGGGGCAATGGGCTAATGATAGCTAGAAAGTATAATGACAGGAGTACTATCTGTCTTCATAACACACAGAGAGGCAACCTGACTGTCAGGATCTTGTCACAGGGGGCTTGAGCACAGCAGGCAATCTGAAGACAGATAGTGCTCCTGCCATTAATAAAATGTATACAAAGAGCACAGCAGCCAAACCAGCAATACCTGGTTTCCCCAAAGTTTCCCCGAAGTGAGGCAGTAATGACTGTAAGATGAGGAGGCTATGCTACACTGTACCAAGGTCATATAGGGCAACAGCAGAGTATAACAGCAGTAGCTGTGACAAGTAGGCTCCTCAGAATCTCATAGGGCATCAGATATGCCTCCTGATGGCAGCAGGGCACTCAAGGTTCCTCCAGACCCAAGGGTCTAAGCACACCTGCAGCCTATGTGTAAAGGTGGTGCAAGCCACCTCCAATATGGCCAACACCAGTCTACCCGCTAGTGGCACCGATGTGGGGCAGAAGGAGTAACCTAAGGAGTGGATGGGGGATCAGCTTACCCCTCACAGCAGGTCCCAGTTGTTAGGAAGCTCCGGATTGTCGCGCATGGCCACGAACCACCATATGGAGCTCTGGAGGCAAATGCAGGGCACACGAGTCCCCGGCTCAGCAGAACGGGGAGGCCGCAACATGTAGGGACAAGTCACGTCATCACATCATCCCCCGGCTCTGCGGCTGATACCCCCTTGAACCGGACAGCTGGAACAGCTGGTATGCAGCACCCGGGGGCTAGATAGAGGGTGTATGTGCTTGGGAAATGGTTAAAGAGCAGGAGCTCTGCTGAGTGACTCGAGTATAAGCCGAGGAGGACTTTTTCAGCATAAAAAAATGTGCGGAAAAACTCGGCTTATACTCGAGTATATACGGTAATTGAATCTAAAATAATTTGAAAAGTGTGTGAAAAGTTTTTCCTTCTTATTTTTAGTAAAAATAATTTTTATAAAAAAGCCCCTTATTAAAATAATGAAAATTGGTCAAACACATTAAACTCTCCATCTTTTCCTTGACACAGATTATGTAAAAGGGATGGCATGTGACAAAAGAAATATAATGACTGAGTGACAGGCAGCTGGCAGGAATAGATGTGCAAAGAGATTATAGGCAATTCCTTCTATGCCTTATTCTCTCACCTCTACAATTCTCTTGAATTTATTCACACGCACGCACGTCCCCGTTAACACGGCGGCGGGGAGCTCTTCCCCTGCCCGTCTCTGCTTCAGTGAGACCGGCAGGGATCAGGGAGGCTGGGGGCAGCGGGGGAGCTGCAGCAGGTGGTGGAGGGCTCAGTCAGAATGTGGCGAGTGTCTCATGCACGTGCACCTCCTTTCCGGCAGATGTTGGCGGCTGGCGGTTGGTGATTTGATCGCCAGGAGCAGCTCCAATGGGAGCTGCTCCATCTGTAACTTAAAGCTGTAGATGTAGCCATGCTCATCTTTTCTGCTTAATGTCTTAATGTCCAGAAACTCTGGACACCCTCATGGAGTTGGCCGTCAAAGTTTACTGACACATCCGCAAACGTCGGTTGAAAAAGAAGGGTACTTTACCATCTTCTCGCTGGTCAGTTCCATAGGTTTCTGAGAATGCTGAAGAGCCTATGCAGATTGAGGCATTTCGCTTATCACCCCGAAAGACAGCGTGCCCTCGGATTTTGCCTTTATTGTGGAAGCAAGGGGCATTTGGCCAATACCTGTTCCCAGAAGGTGGAAAACAAGAGGACTTGAGGGAAAAAAAGGGGAATTCTTTCAGATCTTTCTTTCCTCTCCCCAAATAATTCCTTCTTGCTTCCTGTTAAATGATTCTTTTAAAAACTGAGATTGAGGTTTTGGCTTTTTTGGATTCTGGGGTTGCAGGGAACTTCATGGATTTGGAGTTTGCACGCTCCCAGGATATACTTAAAGCAAAATTGGAGGTCCCCATTTCCTTATGTGGTCTTGATGGGAATCTGCTCCAAAACGGACAGGTGAACTCCCGGACCCCTGTTTTTTGTCTCTCTGCAGGTGTCCTTCACTTGGAGAAATGATCTCTTCTCCAAATTCACTGTCCATTGACTCCTATTGTGCTGGGTTTCCCGTGGCTGAAGGCACATAACACCATGTTTAATTGGAAACCGGAGATCTTGTTTCCTGGGGCAGAGTGTTTCTCCAGATATTTGTCCATTCCCGTTTGATCTTCATACCCAGTTCCTGAGGGGTTACCAATTCCTTACCAAACATTCTCATATGTTTTTTCCAAACTGCAGGCAGATTCTCTGCCTTCCCATCGGCCATAGGACTCAAGCTAATGTTGGGTGCTAAATTGTCCAAAGGTCGGCTTTATGCATTATTCTTGCTGGAGATTAAATCAATGGAAGAATATGTCTAAGAAAATCTTGAAAAAGGTTTCATCCGCACTTCAAAATCACCTGTAGGGGCTGGCTTTTTCTTTGTGGCCATGCATTGATTATAGGGGGCTGAACAAGGTCACGATTAAGAACTCGTAACTGTTGTCCTTGATTCCAGTATTATTTGATCAATTAAGGGAGGCAGTGATTTCTCTAAGATTGATCTTCACATGGCCTATAACCTTATTAGAATAAGACAGGGAGACGAATGGAAAACAGCCTTCAATGCACACTCTGGACACAGGTCCCGGCTGTTGCATTACCACCAGATGTAGGGGCGGTGGCTTCCACCCAGCTCCCAGCAACACAGCCGCTGGACAACCTGATGTACTGTATAGTTTCTTGTGCTTGGGTCTCTTCTGCTAATACACGCCTAGGTTAGTTATCTAAACCATATACAGTACTCTCCACCACTACCCAGCTCCTTTCAGACCCCACACTATACTTAGCTTACCCCTGCCTACATAATATCTTTCCTCAGATCCCTACACTCCTGTATCTTCTATCCATACTGTCCTATATCTTCTACGGAAGCCCCAGTCATTTGGAAGTAAGCTCACACTGGCATCTGTGGCATAAGTCATGGTGGTCTCCCAGTACCGGTAGGCATAATTGGCCTTAAGCAGAGCCGGCGCCACCACTAGGCAGCTTTAGGCAATTACTTGGGGCGCCAGCCACTGGAAGGCGGCATGAAGTGAGATCATCCTCACACCAGCACGCCCTGACTCACCAACGTCGCCGCATTACCCCCATCCCAGTGGATCTGGGGCAGGTGCAGATACACCCCCCTCTCGTTGGAGCAGGTGAGCGGTGGGTCTGCCGCACCCCCCACCCCCATGGAGCAGATGAACCCAGCACATGGCACTGGAGCAGCTGAGTGGCGCCCGCAATCCCCCCCCCCCCCCCATTTTGCCTGGGGCAGTGAAAGATATTGCATCGGCACTGGTCTTAAGGGAAAATGGCTATTATAGGTTCAAGGACCCACTGGTGTCCTCTGCTGGTTTTACTTCTTACTTCTACTAGGGTGGCTGTCCAGATGATCTGCCATCTGTACTACCTTGCATTTTGACATCCACCATTCAAGCCAGCCGCACCTAGTTTTTCAGGTACTTCCTTCAAGAGCATAACACTAAGCATTTTTGCCTAGTTGCACAAGAGATTTTCGCTAGATGCACTGGAGATTTTTTTAACTAAGCGATTTTCTCTAAGTAATAATAGTTTATGATCTAGTCAAAATTGCCTTGCCTGTACAGTCAATCTATGCTCAGTAAGACTGAAAGATTTTGGCTACATGCCAAAATCTCTTCATGTGTACTCAAAATCTCCAGTGCATTTAGCCAAAATATCTTAAAGCTCCTAAACAAGTTGTTAGCTCCCATGTCACATGAAACTGATATTCCTTCAACTCGCTACATTGACGATTTGTTCATTATTTGGGATGGGGACTCTACACAGGCACTTTCTTTTGTAAATCACCTTAATACTAACACTTTTAATTTACAATTTACTCACACATTTGATAAATTGAAAATTGATTTCTTGGACTTGACTCTTGAAATCAAGGAGAATATGATCTCGACGAGGACTTATTTTAAGGAAGTGAGTACAAATAACTTCCTCCATTACTCTAGTTCACATTACCCTGCATGGAAAAAGAACATACCGAAGGGACAACTGTTACGACTAAAAAGAAATTGTTCCGACCATAACACTTTTCTAGAGCAGGCAGAGGAGTTGACTCGTTCTTTCAAAGATCGTAATTACCCTGATTCTATCCTAAATAAAGCTCTCTCGGAGACCCACTCCGTGGAAAGAGCCTCTCTCCTTGAAAAGAAAACAGACAAAAACAAAAGAAAAACAGATCAATACCAGAATAATAATGAGATTGCGTTTATTTCAAAATACAATGATCATTATTCCAAGATTAAAAATATAATTTCGAAGAATTATAATATACTTAAAAATGACCCCCTATTAGAGGATGTACTCCCACAGAGACCAAAATTTATTTTTAAGAAAAAACGTTCCCTAAAGAGCCTCCTCGCACCCAGCCTTTTACCACCTCAAGTGTCTAAGAAGGAGAGCGTCAACAAACTTAATTGGCTGGGACCAAAACCTAACGGTTTCTTTAAATGTGGGGCAAACCGTTGCCTCACGTGTCAATATGTACCCCAAAATTGCACTAATATCTACATGAATGGCAAAAACAAAACCTATCACCTAAATTTTTTTATAAATTGTAACACTTGTTATGTTATTTATGTTCTACGTTGCTCCTGTAGCCTCTGCTATGTGGGCCGAACCACCCGCCCGCTGAAGCAGAGGTTCCTGGAGCATAGGAGGAACATTATAAATAAAATAGCCACACTTAGGGGGGTATTCAATGTTCGGGTCACGGCAGACGAGCTTGCTCGCCTGCCGTGACCCAGTCCCGTTCTCGGTCAGCTCGACCGAGAACATGCAGGCGGACATGCAGGCGGGATTCAATGTCCCGCCTGCAGCGGGGCGAGAAGGGGGCGTGGCCGCGAGTTGCGGCCGGGAAGTGACGAGCTGCAGCCGGCAGCTCGTCACTTCCCGGCTGTTCTCGGCAGAACGAGCCCGACAGCTAGAGATGTCGGGCTCGTTCTGACAGGAAACCCTGCTCAATGCTGTCGGGGAAGACAGCATTGAATAGGGCCCGTCGAGCATCTCCCCCACGGGAGATGCTCGACGGCGATTGAATCTCCCCCATAGTGTCTCACGACACTTTTCCGCTGTACACAATGGGGATCCCAGCTCTTTGACCTTGATAGAAGTAGAAACCATTTAGATCACAAAGAGAGGTGGAGATCGCTTTAAATCCCTATGTAGAAAAGAGGTCCACTGGATGTACTGGATGGATTCCCTCTTTCCAAATGGCCTGAATGAGGCCGTAGAACTTAATAGTGTAATTTGATTCTATCTATAAGAAAGTTTATGCCCAGACCAAAGGGGAAATATGTTCATTTCAATAGTATTACCACTATCGGGGCAGATACTACCATTATCCTTTCCATTTCACCATTTTTAGTTTAACACCACGTCATTTTTATTTTATTTTAATTTTTTACTTTACTTTTATTTTTTTTGATAGAGGCCATATAGGGCATCCACCCATAAACAAGGGAGACAGACAGATTTGGGGAATTGGGGGGGGGGGGAGACACAAAAATGGGGGGGGGAGGGGAAAGTGTGGGTACAGCCACTATTATGAACTAACACTCCAATTCAGAATGACCCTAATATACTGTATCTGTACTGTATCTGAATCTCTTGCTTTACATACTATTTGTATATACTCCTATATTTTTATATATTTTTTTATATATATTTATTATCTATATTCTATATATATATTCCTTATTTATTTATTTCTTTATTCTAAATATTTACATATATGGTAATCATGTGTATATATTGATTTATATTAATCCATACTCTGATATTACTTCAAGATTGTGATTGCTATATATGCCCCATCTGAATAATGGGATGACAAATTATACCAATTGCTTCGTTCTATGATGGTTGTCCTGGTTTCCATGACAACACTCTAAACTAACCCCGTTATCTCTAAAGTGGAACATCTCTCTTACCTGCTGGATACAATTCTCTCTTTATTTATGTATCCAGTTTATAAGTATTTGCGGACAATACATCAATACCAGAACTAATTATGAATTTTCCGTTTAATATAGAAGTTATATATATGCATTATAGATCTCTGCTGGTATCAGGCACTCACCTCTGTGATTGACCAGAGCGGGACCTGATACGCCCATCACTGAACACGTGATTGGGTTGAATACAGCGTGTACGTGACGTGCAACGCAAGCCAGAGAGACCAAAACGAGGCGCGCAACGCACGCCAGAGAGACCAAAACGAGGCGCGCAATGCACGCCAGACACCCGCACTTCCGGGTTTAACGATACACTAATAGCTCCAGGCCATGTGACCGGACAGTCCTAACAAGTGATTGGACAGACTGCCGATCACTATGGATACCACACAACAGCAATATGATAATTACTCTCTCTCCCAAACCGATTGGCTACCTATCTTCTTCCTGTCAGAAGTTATAATATTCTAATAATATGAAAGAACACTCGTTTTTTAACTATAGATGTCTATGTGCCTTATTTCATGAACTAATAACGTTTGCCTTCTGTTGATGTTTGTTTTTTATGTTTTGTTTTATATCAAGTAATTACACAGGTGTCAAGCCTTAATCACTTGTACAGGGGTATAAAAACCCCATGGTCACAAGCATTCATTCTACCTTTGATAAAGCTGCATTGCCACAAGCAGCGAAACGCGTCATGCCTTAGCCTGGACCAGGACTAGCTGAATATATTTGGACTCTATTCATTGGACCTTTCAGCGCACTGGGTGCCCATTACCAAGCTCTGGGAGACAATTGCCCCTATACCATCCCGCATCAGCGGTCCATTGTTGCCGTTACTACGTGGACATTTCTCCATGCAGGAATCACGGTTGGTTACAACAGACTGAGATCTTTGACCAGTTGGTCTTAAAATTTCCAACCCTGAGGACACCTGCCATTTGATCCTAACCCCCATATTGGAGCCTCTAAGCGACATGAGACATTGTGGCCTAAACAGTTTACAGCCCTACAACATCTACTGGGCCTCCTACTTACTGTGGCCCCCACAGTCACACCTACTTGAGGACCATCGGATTTCTGTTTTTGGGACTGGATCACAATCACCTACAGTGGTAACTATTGGGCAACCCCCATTACCCCAGCTACTACCCATTTCCATCTTACTTGGGTCCAATCCATTCAGCCTCCGGTCCAGTTATTGACCCACCTTTTTATTATTGTATGCAATTGTTTGATGATATGTTATTTTAAATTGTTATTAAATATTTGTACGATTATTTCATCAATACCAGAGCCACTTCTTTTTCTTGTTTATTCCTTCAACTCCTCCTGCAAATGATTATGCCAGAAAAAACTGACTTGTTCTAGGAAGAACTATAGCTCTGATGATGATTTACCACCACAGCACACACATGGCAAAGATTACTACTATTACTGGCTCTAGCCAGATATGCCTAATAAGATATGTACTGTAGTCAGAATACATACAGTGGGATTCCGAAAGTCAGAATCTCAATGGATCCTGGAGAAAACTACAGGAATGGGTTTAGGCTGCTGGGAGGGTTGAGGTTTAGGCTGCGGTAGGGGTGGGATAGGATTAATGTACCATAATCCATTGTGATTCTAAGCATCAGGATGCTGCTGGTAGCATTCTGACAGTCAGGATACTGACTGAAGGGATTTCATACCCAACTCTTATATGGAGCTCTTTTGCAAAGACTTATTTTAATGTACCTAAGCTGCTCACTTTCTAGAGCAGGGGTGGCCAAGCTGGTCCTTGAGATCTACCAATGGTCAATGTTTTTCAAATCGCCTGCTCAGCTGTAGTTATTACTAATTGTCATATTTTCAAACATGCTTCATTCATTCCTACTATAGATCCACAGGTTGCCTGAGAAACATGAACTGTTGGTAGATCTTGAGGACAAATTTGGCCATCTTTGTTCCAGAGCAGGCATGTCCAAACTATGACCCTCCACCTGTTGTGAAACTACACATCCCAGCATGCCTTGCCATAGTTTTAACATTCCCTAATAGCAAAACTGGGGCAAGGCATGATGGGACTTGTAGTTTCGCAACATCTGGAGGGCCATAGTTTGGACATGCCTGCTCTAGAGTATGTTAAAATGACTTGTTTGAGGAATATCTTTGCAGACTCATTGGTGCTAGGCAGAGTAGACAGTATACTGCTCATGAGAGCCTCACAAGGCGCATGCACCAGAATGAAACTTTTGCAAGTACAGGAGAGGCAGACTCATACCCAGCTAAACTTATGCTAGAAGAGGCATAACTGGGTTGTAGTAGGGCTGTCTCATGTAGCTCAGTAAGGGTGCGTAGATACAGATGTTGGGTATGCAGACCTGTGTGTCACATAAAATTATCTGTTTCCAGCAGGGTGAGATTGGGAACTAAAAGTGGCTCTGGAAAAAAATCTAGCCGTAGCCTCATGTGGGTGGCACAAAAATAGACAGGATTTATAAAACATCACTATACCTGGGTGGAATCCGTTGGCAGTCTTGTTGCCGTGACAAACCACAAACCTCCACATATCAAAGATTACCCCTCCCCCCATACTGAACACAAACCCCAAAACCCCCCATCATGCAGACAAACAATTTATTACCATAATCCCCTCAATATCACAAACTCACTCCTTCCCCAGTGGAGCCCCAAAACACCCCAGAACTTGTTACACCCCAGATAGCAAATACTCCTTTAACAGGCATCACAATGGATATAGATGGGTGCCCGCCATAGATGAGTATTTGCAGCGTTGAGTACTCTTCTCTGAGAACTGGCAAATGTGTGTGTAGGAGACAAGAGGAGGATTCTGGGCAGGCCAGATCAGAAAAGTAAGTGATTGGCTGAGAAGTGGCCTCGCTGGTGTCCTGTAAGGTCTATGGCCAATCTGCCCATGGTTTTTATACATATCTCTAGCACTTAATATAGATCAGGAGAAAATGTGAATTGATAATGATGACTTCAGTAATAGCAAATCAGGCATACACATGGGAGGTTGGAGCACCACAAAAAGCGTAAAATTCCACAAATATTTCATCCACGCAATGAGGTACATGATGTTCTTCCAGCTCTTTACCAAAGAGGGTGAGCTTACCATGGGGGATCTTGACATTAGGGGTGACAGTGATGTTCAAATGGAGGAAGATGGCTATTCTGAGACTGAATCCAAATTCATAGTCCAAAATCTTTCATCTTTTTTTTGTGGAGGTCCAAATGAACCAAGAGCTTCGTCCACAAAAGTGGCCCTATCTGTTGCTGAAGTTCTTGTTAAACTATAAGCATGTCCTATTTCATCTACAATGTAAGGGTTAAGGAGATAGCTCTAGGACAATGCCATCTACTTGTACTATTATGAATAATTGTTGTGCTATTACTATATTCTCATTCCATGTGTTAAGCTTGCATTCAAAGCCTTCTTATGTAGAGATATGTAGAGAATGTGTGCTTTGTGCACTTAGGGCCTGATTTATGATGGATCGCAAGAGAAAAATCTTTCTCTAACGGGCAAAACCTGTGCACTGCAGTTGGGGCAAATGTAACATGTGCAGAGAGGGTACAGTGGCTATTTAGGGTAGCCGATTTCCCAGCAATCTGAACATGGCCTCGGTGTAAGTGCAACTGTGTCTTTAGATGCAGTCCCCTGCAACACAAAAGCGAAACTGTCACTACTTTCTCTAACATGGCCGCCCAGCATGCAAAGTCCTGCCCCGCGATGAGATTGGAATGCAATTTCAAAACAGAAATCAGATGCGATTGCATTTCTATGGATTTCTGCCTACGTAGCATCATCATGAAGGCAGGTGCGGTGCCACCATTGTCTAGCTTTCAGCAGCTGCGTGTCATATGCAGCCGCCGAGAACCACCCCAAAAATGGTCCAGCCATGCCTGCTTTGGTCAGACCACGCCCTCCCAATGCCGTATTGCCACCCAAGTTACTGCAGTTTCAGCTTTGCTCATGCACGCTGCGAGGCCTTGAATGCGTACAAGTTCAGTTTTCACCTAATAGTAATATTCGCACTTCATCGATTGAAGCTGAATTAGGCCCTTAGTGTATGGATTTCATATTTAATGATTGGCAATGTGGAAAGCAGACAGATTGATATAACAGCTTTAATGTCCGGTGCTGCAGTATTTGAATCGTTTCATGAATATTTCCCTATAAATGGTGTTATTTATGTAGAATCTATGGTTTGTTCCTAGTAATAGCAGTACAAGAAAATGTTTTAAATGCAGCTCTTTGATGTACATCAATTGTTGAACCTGCCTAATCCACACGCAATTATAAAAACTGCATCAGACTGAAAATACAGGAAAGTGTTTGATTTGTTTCAAATATTTTTTAAACAGAAGAAAAAAAAATAGCACATTTCTAAGCTCTAGAATCTTCCAGCACTCGAATAGGTTAAAGCTTTTTTCTCCCCTTCCAGACTGTCAGTACAAGCTAGTGACTATCCTTTCCCGTCTCTATCCCCCCCATTAGTTCTCACTACCTCCCTATAAGAAAAGAAATGTGACTGGAGAGTCTTTACAGCATTACGCTGTAAGACAAATGATTGACTCCAAACAATATCTAAGGCGATCAGGATAAAGTACCCACCATTTCAAGGCTCAGCAGAATTCAAATTCTAATTAGACTTCTCACCACATCCCAAATAAAAATTGTTCCCTTGATATTCTTTTTGCCTATCAGGTGTCTCTCCCTGATCGCTGGAACAAAACGCATAAAGAAAGTGATTAAAGCCATAACAAAGGCATAAAATTGAAATTATCGCTGGCATCACATCTGGGAGCAGAGAGTGTCGCCACACTGGGCACACGCACTCCCTCCCTTTCTACAAAACCCACCCTACCGCAGACATACACCAAAGACATGAACACATGCAGAGTTATACAGTCACTTTCCAGGCTAGCAGCGCAGTCATATGGGAAATAGTCTAACACCATGCTAACAATAACACTCTATCTTATCATAGGAAATCTTGTGTGTTCAACATAAAATTAACAAGAGCAAAGAAATGAAAAGAGAGATATTAAGGGCCGTGTTTACAAATACAGCAGGTGAGAACTATTTGCTTCAGCCTCGGTGTCACCCAACACAGTGACATTTTCCCAATCTCTGTGCGCAGAATGAATGAATTTGACTCACTGTAAGTGGACAGTGAAATTATTAGCTATACTGTTAAAGAGTTTAACTATATTAGAGTAGAATAACCATTCAAAGGAAAATTTGGTACTTGTTTAGTTTCACGGCGGCAGCGCATGCTGCTCTAGCTATGAAGCTTGCCAGCTTGCCAGACTGCCTTAAGCTACGTTATCAGCGTAGCGCCTGTTTGAATCCTGGCAGCTCGCCAGATGCTTACTTGTTTAGTTTCACGGCAGCAGCGCATGCTGCTCTAGCTATGAAGCTTGGCAGCTTGCCAGACTGCCTTAAGCTATGTTATCAGCGTGTTATCAGCGTAGTCAATCAGAAGTAGTGCGTAGGCAGTACTGTCTGTCTCAGGTGTATGATATGGCAGGTGTGAATGTGTTCCTGAAACAACCCCACTATCCACACCAGCCAGAAGCGTGGCGAGCGCATCGAGCCCAGCAAGGGGCAGCAGTACACGTCCTACCGACCCCCGCTATGCACATCGGTGTGGAGTTGATTTTATATAGCGTGGCGATCACATCAAGCCACCGAGCCCGAAGCGTGGAGAGCGCAACGAGCCCCGCGAGGAGACGCGTGTGACTTCACATGTATTCCGCTATAGCATCTAAGTAGTAGACGCAAAATTCAGATGCACCCTTTGTTAGCGGTATGCCGGGCTGTCTATTGCTCTGTGAAACTACAAGTACCACAATGACCTGTCAGCGCTAGGCTGCCGCGGAGTCACTACGCTGACAATGTAATTCAAGCTGGAGCCATGAAACTACACAAGTAACGTAGCAACCTGTCAGCGCTGAGCTGCCGCAGAGTCACTACGCTGACAGGTCATTGGGGCACCTGTAGTTCCACGGAGAAATAGTTCAAGCTGGCGCCCATAGTTCAAGCTGGCGCAGTGAAGCTAGGCGCGAGAACAGTACTGCCTATAGTATGCTGACCTACAATGCAGGTCAAGGTAAGTACACTCAGGGGGAAGGGAATGTACCTGTACCCCACCAGGTCCCTCAAACAATCCCAGTCACGGGTAATTAGTACCAGCCCCCCCAGGCAGTATCAGTGCATTACATTTTTGGTGAGGATTAGCCATTAGTTGGGCGCAAATGCATCTTAGTCACAATGTGATGCAACTAGAGTGCACCAGGAGACTCTGCTGATTAGTTTAAAAACTGTGGGAAACTGAATCTGTATAGGAAGAACAAGAGAGGCTGCCTTGCCAAGTTCTAGTAGTGGATGAGTGCCAGCTAACCGCTACTGAATCCCGATAAAACAGGGGTCCTTATCATTGGTAAAAGAACAAGACTAGTCAACCAACTGGACATACATATGGGGTTTCAGAATGACAAAACTCTGAATATGTGCGCAAACTTGATCCTGGATGGTGACCTAACATTTATACATCAGATATCAACCACAGCCCTCAAAAACAGACCCACGACTTACCTGTTCTCTCAAGCATTTCAGTAATGTCCCTTTAGTTACTAAAACAATACAACCCAAATGCTTAGTTCTCTTTCCTGATTAGCTGATTTTTATGATATTATGTGCTGTAAATGTAAATGTAAAGCACTTTGAGTCCTGTTGGGAGAAAACGCTATATAAATATGGTATGATGAGGATGAGGATGATGATAATGATAATTACGTTACCTAAATATTGTACTTCCACCATATTCCACAACAATGGACAAAGAATAAGGAATCATTATACAATTAAATATATTTTTGGACTGTGGGAAAAAACTAGAGAACCCTAATGCTCTGAACAGTGGCCCTTATTCTGGTTCACTCGCAAAGGCAAATTCCTTCTCAAATGGACAAAACCATCTGCACTGCAGGGGGGGGGGGGGGGGCAGACATAACATGTGCAGAAATAATTAGATTTGGGTGGGGTTTTACTTCAAACTGATATCTATAATGCAGTGTAAAAATAAAGCAGTCAGTATTTTCCCTGCACAGAAACAAAATAACTCACCCAAATCTAATTTTCTCTGCATAAGTTACATCTGCCCCACCTGCAGAATACGGGCCTGTGGCAAGCCTGTTAATTAATAAATATTCCCCATAGTGTACTGTATACTATGTACACTCCCAACTGCATTCAATTTATAAATAAATCTGGTATACAGTATTTACTAAAGGTCGATTTTTGTCAGACTTTTTCTCAATATCAAATAGATGAAAATCAACCTTCAGGAAATATAGCCTTTTAAGTGTGGGTGTTTATTTTACTCTGTAGAGAGTTTTGAATGCCATCTCTTCATATTGACTGAATATAAAGGTGCTTCAACCAATAAACTACTATTAAAGAAAATTGGAATAAATCTAGCGACTGTCATCAAAGTAATATTCTATTAAATACATAATATCCATTTGATTCTGTAGAAATGCATCCTGCATTACTTCTATAGGAATAAATACTTTAGAGCACAGAGTTTTCAAAGAAGAAGATAGCTCATACATTTACCTGGCTAGTGTAGTAAAAAACAGCACTGAAGAGTTAAATTCTGATGCTGAATTGTACATCAACATCTAATGGAGAACAGTGAGACTGAAAGGAGTACTTATTGCTCATTAGTGATTGGAGAATTAGTTATGTGAACCGTAGATCATTAGGAAAATATTTCCGAGCTCGCTGATAGTATCTGTTATTGCCAATTTTACCACTGTCAAACCAGTACATGGCAGCTATGTATCAAATAAAGTTTAACTATACATAATGACTAATTAATTCTTCCTTCTTAGAATAAGAATCTTCTGTGAGTTTTATATTTTACATGTGTAAAATGTTTCAACAAACCTCATTTAATTTATTAGGTAATTTTTTTGCTACAGTAGTTAAAAAAATAAAAATAAAAGAGTAGAGTGTGGCTTTATAAAGACTGGAGTTTTTTGTGGGGTGCGGATTTAAAGATCAAAAATACATACAGTAGATCAACAGTCAATAAGTCAGCTCAATGTCGTCAACATGCATTAGTTTGACATGGAAAAGATCAAGGAACAAGGGTTTGCAGGATGAAGGTAGCTAATCAGCCACCTAATCAAGACTGCAAAATCCGGCGCTTATATGTTGTTATGAAGTAGATTTAAAAAACAAATGATTATAAATATTTATCAACTGCTGCTGCAGGTGTTCTAAGGGGTCTGCTGGGACCCTTACAAAGAATTTTGAAAAAGAGAAAACGAATGACACCATGCGCTGCTTAGTGGATAAGTGTGATTGCCTTGCTGAATAAAATGTACACTGGACACACTGTATGGTTATACATTTATAAAGAGTAACATGTATAGATACAATTTAATAAAAACAAAACAAATACATAAATTGCAATTGTAGCAAATTAGGGTACTTGTGTATTATCTGGGCGCCCAATGTGGGAAATTGCATGCCTTAACTTAAGGCATGCAATGCGATGGATGCGATTTTGCGGTAAAATCGCGTCAATTGCATCGCATGCGACCAAATCGTGCATGCGATGCGATCGACGCGATCAACGCGATTTTCATTCATAGGAATCAATGGTTCCAAATGGTCCCTGACACCCGATTTCCCATTAGGGGCAATGTTAAATGCCCCCCATGGCCCCCCATTAGGTGTATTAGCCCAAATACCCCTGCATTGTTAACGCCACCCCACCATCAACGCCAACCCGAAGCGTGGCGAGCGCAGCGAGCCCGTGCGGGATGGCGGTACGTGTCCTCTGATTTTTTCATACCCCCGCTATCCATGTTGGCGTGGAGTTCATTCTATAAAGCGTGGCGAGCGCAGCGAGCCACCGAGCCCGAAGCGTGGCGAGCGCAGCGAGCACCACGAGGGGCCGATGAAAACAAGCCCGAAGCGTGGCGAGCGTAGTGAGCCCCGCGAGGGGACGCAAACTACATGTAAAGTTATGTAAAGTTATCCGTGTAGCCTCGCTGCGCTCGCCATGCTTTGGGCTTGTTTTCTACATGTAAAGTTATCCGTGTCCGCTCGCCACGCTTCGGGCTCGTTTTCGTCGTCCCCTCGCTGCGCTTTATAAAATCAACTCCATGCCGACGTGGATAGTGGGGGTATGAAAAGGTCAGAGGACGCTTACCGCCGCCCCTCGCGGACTTGGTTGGCGTTGATGGTGGGGTGTCGTTAACAATGAGGGGGCACACACCAAAATGGGGGGGCTGGGGGGCATTTAACATTGACCCTAATGGGAAATCGGGTCTCAGGAACCATTTGGGAACATTGAACATTGATTCCTATGGAAAAATCGCGTTGATCGCATCGCATGGCATGCGATTTGGTTGCATGCGATGCGATCGACGCGATTTTTCCAACCCAATGAAAAAATCGGGCGGCCAGATAATACACAAGTACCCAAATTAGTAACGATTAAAATAAAGCACGTTGAATACTACTCCATGGATTTAAATAAATTGTCCAGTAGGGAATTACTGTTAAACGTGGGTATTGGTATAGAACTTTGCCAAGCAGATTTAGGGGCACAAGTGTGCAGGGGTTCTCAAGCAGCTTTGTATTGCTGAGAAGCAGTTAGTTTAAATGTCAAATGATACTGCCGGGTCTCGGCTTGATTCGCCCAAGATGGTAGAGTGGCGTTCAGGTGGCTTGCTTGTGCTGTTTGCGGCAATGACTGAGAAGTGGATAGCAGGACGGCAGGGTGGCTTGGCGGCTGAGCGACTGCACGTGGAGCAAGGTGCGGCGGCAGAACAGCTGCTGGATAACAAACCAGGAGTAGTGGCGTGCAGCAGAGGTACGTCAACATGTTTAGTTTCCGTGGCAACCGGAAAATTTCTCAAGACGGAGAAAAAAGTTTCCGGTTGCCACGGAAACGAAATTCGTTGACGTACCTCTGACATTAGACTTTAACTAACTCCATACCATACCATATCCATAACATCTAGCCCACTTATTCCAACCCTTGCTTTACAGTGGTTATGGTGTTTTTGGGATGCCACTCATCATTCTTCTCCCTCCAAACACGTTAAGTGGAGTTTATACCAAAAAGTTCTATTTAACGCTCTCATCTGACCACATAATATTCTCCCAATCCTCCTCTGGATCATCCAGATGGTCACTGGCAAACTTTAGACAGGCCTGGACATGTGCTGGCTTAAGCAGGGGGACCTTTTGGGCGCTGCAGAATTTGAATCCATGACGATGTTTTGTGTTACTAATGGTAATCTTTGTGACTGTGGTCCTAGCTCTCTTGAGGTCATTGACTACAGTAGGTCCCACAGTGATCTTGTATATCTTCTATTTTTTTTTATAATTGCGCCAACAGTTGATCTGTTCTCACCAAGCTGCTTCCATATTGTCGAGTAGATCATCCCTGCCTTGTGCAGCTCTACAATTTTGTCTCCAGGTCTCTGGTCTTGACCATGGTGGAGAGGTTGTAGTCTGACTGTTTGAGGGTGTGGACAGGAGTCTTTTTTTTACAGATAACCCATTCAAACAGGTGCCATTATTACAAGTAATGAGTGGAGGATAAAATAACTTTTTAAAGAAGAAGTAGCAGGTCTGTGAGAGCCAGAAATCTTGCTGGTTGTTAAGTGTCCAAATATTTATTTTCCGCAAGAATATACAAATAAATTGTTTAAAAATCATACAATGTGATTTCCTGTTTGTTTTTGTTTTTTTTCACATTCTGTCTCTCACAGTTGAAGTGTACCTATGATGGAAATTACAGACCTCACTAGTCTTTTTAAGTGGGTCAACTTGCACAATCGGTGGCTGTCTAAATACTTTTTTGAGCCACTGTATCTGACTTTTGTCAGTTGATATTGACAGATCTATTGTCTCCATAATCTATTTTTGTTCTTCATGTACTGTAGTTTAGTTTGTATTAATGTGATTCTATTTAAAATCTGGACGGAATTCTCAATTTTGTATTACCACTTCCCCTCCGATATATACCGACATCAGAAAAAAAAAAAACTTGTGGGCTCGCTGTGCTCAACACAGATTTTTTTCCTTTATGGGGATCCCGACTGTCAGTCAGTTGAAGAGTCAGGATTCTGATGTCGGTATACTGACCATTGGAATTCCACCATCAGGGCACCCCTCATGCCCCTTAACAATTAAACATATAACCTAAAATTTAAAGATTTATAAAAAGAAAAAATGCATGCAGAATAAAGCATTTAAAAAATGTATATTTTGATTTAATGTACTGTAGCAGAACAATTTTTTTGTAATATATTTTTAGTGACTTTTGAAAATATACAAAATACAGCATATGACAATGCAGTCAGCAAATAAGAAAATATGGAACAAATGCACTAGGAATGGACCATGAAGCATCCTGCATAGCAATTCAACATAACTCCACACAATCTTGGTTAGTACAAATTGCAAAAGAAAAATATGAAAAAACTAACTAAAATATTACAGAAAAATTCAAAAAACAAAGACGTATAATGGAAGGTATAGGGAGAGAGGAAAAGGTGTAAGTGTAATATAGGAGAGGGATGTGTGTGGTGCCTCAGCGGATATGCAGAGAATGATATTTAAGTATCAGTCGAACACAACCGAGAGGACCTAAATTCCAACCACGGATACCACGTAGCTGTGAACTCCTGATGTCGCTCTGGGGCCACCCTCAGACCTTCCATAGACATATACATATCAATTTGTGTGAACCAGTCTTGTATGGTGAGAGGGGAAGCAGATCTCCAGCAAACTGGTATTACCGCTTTAGCAGCACTATTTTATATAGGCCTATCGTGAGCCAGGATACATATTGAAGAGCCAGAATAAGGGGGCAGAAGGGACCCCATTTCCAACTATGGATTTAGAGATAAACAAAACTCGTTCCCAGAAGGGGCGAAGTAGTCGACAATCCCACCATATATGTAGAGTGGAGCCTATCTCTTCATTACACCGCCAACAAGGTAGCAGAACAAATATTAATTGTTTACTAGGTTTACTAGGTTCCCCAGACAAGACACTGGTGATAGCAGTGTTATCCCCATCAGTAACCCTTTAATAAAAGGAAATCGCACTTACCTGCCATCCTGTCAGTCCCTATATTGGTTACCTGTATTCTACCATATTAAATCTAAAATACTTAAATATAAAATTTACAAGGCCAGAAACCAAACTACACCAACATATATCCCGCTGATCTCAAAATATCTCCCAATTAGACCTTTTTGCTCCTCACAAGATCTACGAATCTCATCCACACGCTTATTTGCTCCCATTCACGATTGTAGGGCCTTCTTTGGGCTGCAACCACTCTGTAGAATGCCCTCCCAAACACAATAAGACTCTCTTCTAGTCTCCAAACCTTCAAGCATTCCCTGAAAACTCACCTCTTGGCAAGTTTATCAAATTACAGAACCACCCACATAAGCTTCATAAACCTTTCCTATCCAATTAAATCCCCCTTACTTATTTTCTCTTTTACACTTTTGACCCCTGAATAACATGCTGGGCCATCATATCATACAGCCCACCAAGAACCAATTGTAAAGAGCAATAAATGGTGCACGAAGATTGGAGAAGGGACATCATATTTATTTATTTATTAACAGTTTCTTACATACAGCACAGCAAGTTCTGTTGTGCTTTACTATTGGAAGTAAGGATAAAACAAACTGGGTAGTTACTGACAGTCAAACTTGTATGAGGGCCCTGTTCGCAATCTTACAATCTATAGGAAAATATGCATTAATACACAAGGATAGGTGTTATCTATTGCATAGTGATCCACCAGATTTCAAAGGTTCTTGATGGACTAAATGATATGGGGACCCAGCAAAGTTGGCCTGGGATCAGGAGGATGGAAAGGTGAGAGAGAATATAAGTGAACATGTTTGTGCTGTACAGTGGGGATGCAATTGGATAGGAAACATTTATGAAGGTTATGTGGGTGGTTCTGAAATCTGATAAGCTTATCAGAAGAGATGAGGTTTCAAGGAACGCTTGAAGGTTTGGAGACTAGAGGAAAGTCTTACTGTGCATGAGAGGGCATTCCACAGCCTGACGATAGAACAGCAATCATGAATAGGAGCAGTTAATGCGTGTGGATGAGAGTTGTTGATCTCGTGAAGAGCAAAAAAGGATGAGTTTGGAGATATTTAGGAGAAGAGATGTACGTTGGTGTAGTTTGGTTTATGGCCATGTGTGTAAGTAAAAGTACTGGTAGCCAGTGGAGGGACTGACAGAGCACTTTTACAGACGAAGAACGTCTAGCGAGGAAGATTTGCCTCGCAGCTGCATTCATGATAGATTGTAGTGGCGCCAGTCTGCATTCGGGAAGACCAGTAAGGACTATTTGGACAATGAAAAGTAACCAGGACTACAAGTGTGTTTTTGAAAGTTCAATATAAGTTTTGTTTGTAGATATCTTCCACCTTATAATCTTTCACAAGCACACCAGAATGAGACATACTGTACTTTATAGTTCAGTCTCCAAAGTATGTAACAGTTTCTTTATTTAGACTCTTCATATATATTAACAGCTAACTAGAGACTTACTTTAGTATTCAGTTCTGCATTCATGTAGCAGTTTCTTTAAGGTAATTCCCACATCAAACACGTCTTTTGAAGCAATGTACGTGGAGTCCAGACATCGTATCCATACAGATATCTGGCCTTTAGACGGGATGCAGTTTAAATCCCGGCGGTCGGGATCCCGGCGTTCAGAATCCCGACGCCGGAATCCCGACAGTTTCTCCCTTCCGTGGGTGTCCACGACACCCCTGGAGGGAGAATAAATTAGCGTGCCAAGCGTAGCGAGGCACTGGGCCTGCTGCATGGCGAGCACAGCGAGCCCGCAAGGGGGGGTGCGATCCACGTCCCCCCCTTGTCGGGATTTCGGCGGTCGGGATTCCGGCGTCGGGATTTCGGCGGTCGGGATTCCGGCGTCGGGATTTTGAACGAGATTTCATACTGAATCCCTTTAGACAAATGCTGGGTACACACCAGGATGACAAGGGTCCGATCCCATCAATCTAGATCCACTTCCGACCGATTGAATGTAGATTTGTGGTGATTGGGCCCTTTTCTGTCCTGGTGTGGACTGATACCGATCCGATGCTTGGTCCCAAGGGTCGGTCGGTCGTTATTTAGATCCTACCTGCAGCAGGTAGGATCTGGAAATAACCATACTCCCGGGTGCGGGTCACCATCGGATCGGACCCGCTCACGGTGCACATCGTGAGCGGGTCATGCCTCCTGCTTTATCGTGAGCGGGTCGAAAGAAACACTGATGACCCGCTCACATCATGCATCGTGAGCAGGTCGTCCTGGTGTGTACCTCACATTAGAAGTGACCAGATCATATAGGATGGGAAGTAAAATGGAATATTAAGAGAAAGGGATAACAAAGGCCCTTATTCTGATCGGTGCGGCCGGATCCGAATATGCGGCCAGCACCGTGCGTCCTAAACCCCGCCTTCCATACGGATCGCCAACTCCGTCCGTACGCGGTAAGAAGCTGTCCGAACGGACCGCACGTGTATTTCTCATGAATACACCTCCTCCATCTCAGGGAACCTCCCCCATCATTCGATGGTCGCAGACCATCGAATGCAGGACCGAGTGGCCAGGTAGCTCCCGCAACCTTAGACCACACGGGCATTTCTCCGTGCAAAAGCAGGAATCTGGGCGGGCAGCTGAAATCCGGCAATGTCATATGTCCGCCCCCTACACGTGCGTCACGGCTGCATTACCATACGTACGCCCAGCGCTTGCATGGGAACGCCCATGAAACGCGGGGTGTAAACATATGGTAATGAGCCCAAACAGCCCTTCACTCCCCTCTCCATCCCCTGTTCGTAGTGTACACATTTCATGCGGAATGTGGCCGTGCGTCCCGCTCGCACATGCGTAGAGACGCCTCTGCATATGCGCAGACACAAAACATCGGCGGCACGAACGCACGCGGATATTACCGCACCAACCAGAATAAGGGCCAAAGTGACAAGAGGGCAGAGGCACACATGAAAAGTGGGCACAGAGGCAGATATGGGTGGGGACATACAACACTAGAAAATTAAATGGGTCAATCCAATTAACTGCGGCTACATGCCATACATAGGGTTTTGTCAGACTTATAGGGCTGTATACAAATATCTGTAAGTCTGCGGTGAGATTAGGCTGTGAGGAGGCAAAATGCATAGGGTTGTGCTCTGAATTACATGTAATATGGTTGCAATTCCAGCATTTGGAAATACATATGAACATCCACCTTTATTCTAAGTTGGACACATCAGCCAAGATCAATTTTATCTGTAAATGCATCAGCCCCATCCTTGGTGCAGGAGAGCTAACTGAAATCACACGGAACTCTCCATATGATCACCTCTGAATAGGCATTAAGGGCCAGATGCACTAAACTTCAAAAGTGATCAAATGGAGAGTGATAAACAGCCAGCCAATCAGCTCCTAACTTCCATGTCAAAGACTGTTTGAAAAATGTCAGGCAGGAGCTGACTGGTTGGTTGTTTATCACTCTCCATTTTATCACTTTTGAAGCTTAGTGCATCTGGCCCTAAATGCTTTATGTCCACATTATGCACACTGGACATTTTTATGTGTGATCGGCCCCTTGTCATATATGAGTAACTCAGATTCAGCCGTACTGTACATGAGAAACAGCAAAGATACAGCTGACTTAGATTGACACATAATTGCTGTGTTGCATAGACTGCAACACAGACACAGTTTTGCTATAAAATGTGAGACACATTTGTAATTAGGCCACATTTTGATACAGGCCCATTGTGTGTAGCCTGATATTTCAGTTAGGGCAGGCATGTCCAAACTATGGCTCTCCAGCTGTTGTGAAACTACAAGTCCCATCATGCCTTGCCATAGTTTTCCCTAACTCACATTCCCTAACAGCAAAACTGTGGCAAAACATGATGGGACTTGTAGTTTCACAACAGCTGGAGGGCCATAGTTTGGACATGTCTGAGTTAGAGCAATCACTTTCCACATACCTCCCAACATTTTACTGCAGGTCAGAGAGGATAGTTTGCGCAGGTATGCGGCAAATATTTTGGGGTCCACGAGGCCCGAGGCACTCCCCCATTTTCGACACTGTGGGGGCATATTCAGCAGCTTCATGAGCTGCTGGCTATGCCCCCAGCCCCTCCAGCTGCAGGAATAGATGCTGTGCGCATGCGCACAGTGTCTATTCACGGTTGACGGGGGGACTCCCAATTGTCCCCCCCACAGTGGCACACTACCGGCCCCAGGAGGGACGCGGGAACATCCCAAAAAAACTGGGACATTCCCGTGATAAGCAGGATAAGTTGGGCAGTATGCTTTACAGACCATTGTAACTTTGTAGACCCAGAGGGTTCAAGACTCAAGTGAGTGAGAAAATAGTGCTGACAAATCATGCCCTTGTGTACCGAGGGCAGGGCCTCTTTGTGTGATTATGACATCAAGACCGCACGCACTTTACAAGGAAGAGCTGCTGGACAGTAGGCAAGAATGCAGCAAGGTCTAAAATATAACAACTATACTCTTATGAGGAGCACTACCACAAGTACTGTACACTTTTTGTGGTGTTATTTCCATTACTTTATATTGCCTGACAACTTTGGAGTTGCACCCACATTGAGCTTGATGAACATAGCAAGCTGTCCATTCATTTGCCGATTTCCAGACACTTGCACTGACCTGTGCTCATTCAATGTCCCACAGTTACACAGTACAACTACATTTACAGTTTATTTACCAACGAGTTCTAAAACTCCCTGTACAGGATGGGGGTGCGGTACAGCTCACAGACAATGTCCTGGTTGACAGTCAATCGGGTGAATTTCACATGGAATATTTGCTATGGGAAACAAATCAGAATCTGCTTCTTATTTATTTAGCACCTTCTAAAACATAATAGACTGTATCTGATTGGTTGCCCATAGCAACATCCCATGTGAAATAGAACTCCCACCTTAGGAAATTTCCTCCAATAGGATGAGGACAAAAGGTCGACATGCATTGGTCAACATTAACTGAAGAACGACATGCAGTAGGACGACATTGACAAAAGGTTGGCATGCATTAGGTTCGACATGACAAAAGTTCGACATGGAAAAGGTGGACACATAAAAATATCAACATGAGTTTTTCACTTTTTGGGTCAATGTCTCCAAAATGGAAAAAAATCATGGAAATCTCATGTAATTCTTTTCATGAATCATCCATTGCCATGTCGATCTTTTACTTGTGTCGACCTTTTGTTGATGTTGACTTATTGACTGTCTACTTAGACATTGTCTGTGAGCCATCCGGATTCCATGGTAGATTGTGCTCCTGCCAATCAGCTTCTAACTGTCAAGTGTTTGCAAAATGACAGTTGTCATTTCCTAAATAGAAATTTGATAGAATATCACTATCTCTTTTGCTAGATGATTTTAAATTTGAAAATATATTGTATACAATTTTGTATTTTATTTACACATATCTGTCAGTTAAGACATTGGGGGGTATTCAAAACCCGATTCCCACTGTCGGGACGTTCCGACAGCCGGAATCCCTGATGTTTCTGACAGCTTCGGACAGCACATCAACAGTCGTTATTCTATGTACCAACTGTTGAGTGTCTGAAAGTCTGTAAATTGTCAAAAACGTCTGCGGAGATTTGGAAAACGCCCATGAATTCGACAATCTGCGGCCATTTCCGACAAAACAGATATGATTAAAAAAAAGTCGGATCTGACAAAAGAAGTCTTTTACAAACCATGTGCATTACCATGGGGAAGGGGCTTTTGCCGCGAAACTGTTGACAATAACCTGACCTTGTATTATGTACTATAAGTATGATTTTCATTGCACTTGGAAAGTGTCACCTCCTGTTTTCATTGCATAATGAACATCTCCTCTATATCCTACCACTAGGAAGGCACCCCAACTATTGCATAATTATCCAGAGTGCTGGACTCCACGATGCTATATATATATATATATATATGTGTGTGTGTGTGTGTGTGTGTCTGTGTGTGATGAGTACTGGGAATGGAGAGTGCAGGTGTGCACTTATAAGAATGGTGAGTATGGTGTGTATATGTATATATAAACTATGAAGGCATATATCCAATATATTGATGCTACCAATCTTAAAATAATTGCCACCTGTCTGTATGCAGGGAACATGATACACTGCAATATATGAACACCTGTTATACATAAACACAACAAATAAGACTCAGCGACATCTATTGCACAAATAATACAATAGCATAGCAATGTATTCAATGTCTGAAAATAAACCCCATTATCCCAATTGATAATAGATGCCAATGCACATGGCATACATGCAATCTGTGTACAGGCAAAGAAAGTGCTGGAGATGCTAAGCAGAAAGAAATGGCAATTTCTTCCCAACACCGAGAGGGCGACTGGAAAAGAGAGTTAAAAAAGGAAGAAAGAATAAAGAGATATAAAATTAAAAGGTAAAAAGCAAGAAGGCAAATAAGAGTACGCTTTCAGCTCCCACATTATTAATGACTCTTCAAAAAATCTGCGAGTTTTCCAATCTTCTCTGAGAAGCGCATGAAGGAGCTCACAGATGAAACTGACCTTCAAAATGTTCTTTGGTCTTTAGTTAAGAAATTCGCTCGCCATTATGGCATCATTAGGGAAACAAGGATAAAATTACTCCATGGTTAATGACCTATAGTATCTCCCCACCAAAATTTGTTTCAGATCTAATAAAACTGTGCTTAACACACTCGGATGAGTTATGAGGACTGTTCTGCAGGGTATTAAAATGTGGAAAATAGATTTTCCGAAGCTGGGGGGACTGGACTTTTTGAATCAGATAGCAGAATGGAATTTTCTGGGCTATAAATTCTTCCATGTCTCAATTTCATCTCTCTCTCTCTCTCGCCTGCTCTTTCTTTCTTTCTTTTTTTTCTCTCCATTTTTCTGCAATGCTAAAGCAACAGAAGAATCTTTCAGCAGAAAACATTCCCTAAACTTTTCTTCCTGCTTTTTTCCCTCCTGGAAAAAGTTCGGAAAATGAGAGAAACGACTGAGCTTTCTTTATGTTGTATTATTTTATCTGCTGTAAACTGTTAACCTCTGTTATTTATTTCATCTTCAATGCTAATGTTCTACTGTGTTGTGAACAGAAATCTAGTAGTATAATATTGCACTCATAGACATGTACAGCATCAGGAAGCTTCAGCTTTCCCCATGGACGTCACAGTAACTGTCAACTTAATGACCCTAGTAGACTAATTTGAACCCTTGAGTTTCCAGAGCAGGCAGGAACGGTGACTACCAAGCTTTCCATGTCATGACCCATCTGTGTTAGAAATGATTTGCTTTATTACTCACTGCACCGATGTTGAGATGTTGCGATAAATAAGCAGGCATACAACAGGAAGCATAGAATGAAACCAGCTATTTCTTTTTCCGAAAAACATAAAGTACACAGCTGAAATCAGACCTGTATCATGCGTGCCACATTAATGGTAAGGCCTAGCCCTTAATGTGGTCAGGCTAAGGTCATAACTGTTCTATGCTTCAGTTTTACACATAAGACAAAATCTTTTTTTGCTGTTTTTGTATACTATAACTTTAACGAATTAGGACGATACGAGAACAAAGACACTGGTAAGATTACATTATGTATCTGATGTAAGACAACTGAGCTGCTATTATGTGAAACAGGAGCCAGAGATGGCATTGGTGCTTTTAGGTTAGTGAGGACCAGTTACTGCCGCGGAGAGAGGTGGCTCACGAGGTAATGGCATTTTGCTCTCTTTAAACTTTAATCTTTCCTATTAATGCTCTGCAACTGGAGAATGTATGAGAGTTAATGTTCCATGAACGTGTTCTCACTCGGCAGTCTCTGCGAGCTAATTACCTTCAGGTGCTAAATGGGGGGAAATTGCAATCCATTTGGATGTGAAAAAATTTCGCCTTTCCAATCCCTTGTGAAACATTTTTTTTCCTGAGTATTACAGAAAAAAAATGCATTTTTTAATGTAGTTCTGTTATGTGTGTCTTTATTCTGAGCTCTTAAATAAAAACAACACAATAACCTGTCTGCCTGACATGGAAAGGATCGCAGCTAAAATGTATGTACAAAACACATCACAAAGCTGTGCAATGTGTGTGATAAACTGACAGGGATAATGCAGGGGAGACCGTTATATTTATCGTCTCAGGCACTCATCTCAATATCAACAAATAATAATAACGTTGGAAGGTAATGTTTCAGTCCATTCCAAAATAAAGAGTAAAAAAAAAAATGAAGTGGAAATGTTTTCCTCAGTGTATATGAGGTTTTTCCTGTGTGACCTTCTGGGCTGCATGGTGGAGTCTATTTCAGCACTGCAGTCACAGAGAGCTGTGACTCCCAGAATGGGCGGTGCCTGCTGTATTTACGCACGCACTGACACTTGACTTCTTGCACCTGCTTTTAGCACAGTATTTATTACAGGAGGATGTGCATTAATGATGGTCGGTTCACTTTTCCCACTACATGTCCACTGTGTATGACCCTTGCAGCATTACTAGTAATTCACAGCCAAATTACCGCACGCAATTCATTACCAGATGATAATGAGCTTTGTGTGTGCTGTAAAGAGTGCACAGGTGCTCACACGGCATTAATGAAAAGTGTGTACATTAAAGAGAAATCATTATAGGGCCATTTCTAGACAATTTGTCTCCCAGTGCAAACAGTAAGAAATGTCTCATAGACCTTCTAAAGATAAAACATTTGGGTGCATCGTGTGCCCAAAAAATGCCATGGCATTGCTGTAATGGGCATTGCCTTGAAGGAAAAGACTACCTTACACCCACACAATAGTGTCCCTTACATCATATTGTGCCACCCACAATAAGCCCCCTTGCACCATATTATGCCCAATGCAGTAATGCCCCTTGCATTATATTATGCCACACATAGTAATGCTCTCTTTTTAGAATCAAGTGCTTTGTCAAAAGTGGTCGGACACCATAGATCACATGACTGCAGTTTCCAGCATATCCATAGACCTGCACTACTTCCAAATGTCATGTGAACGTCTGTAAATAAATCCAACTGTGAGCAACAGCATCACTCTGATACACATTATCACTGACAGCAGCACATCTCAGCCATGGGGTGGATTGGCTATAGCAGTGGTGGCCAACCCGTGGCTCTTGAGCCCCTTGTAAAGTGAGGCTCCTGCTCCCACTGCTGCCCGCCGCCCACTGGCCGTCCCAGTCCCCCCTGCTGCCGGTTCCCTGAATCCCTTCTCCTTCTGAGGGGAGGAGAGCACGCATCGCGCATCTCTCCTACCCCTTACTGTGCATCCTTGTGACTGGGCCATCCGCCAATCAGAGCTCGCGGGCCAGCAGCCAATCAGGAGCCGGCCAGCGAGCTTTGATTGGTGGACGGCCCAGTCACAGGGAAGTGAGGGGGAAGGAGACGCGCGGTGTCCTGTGCTCTCCTCCCATCAGTGACATGACAGGACGACTGCAGGGGGACACCAGACTGTCCTCTCCCCGCCCGGCAGCAGCAGCAACAACGGTGAGTGCTGCTGCTGGGAAATTTGCACTGTGGGGGCATAGCAGTTTGTGGCACTGTGGGGGCATACCAGCTTTCTGGCACCATAGGGACATACCCGGCACCGTGTGGTGCATTCCTGGCACCGTGGGGGGCATATGTATATATGGCACTGCACTATTGGAGGCATATTTGTATCACACCCACCCAAGGGGTCAAAATAAACTACGCCCCTTTTTTTGGCGCATGCGCCTTCGGCGCGCACATGATGTCGGCTCTTCAGCTTGACTACCGATATTTTTCGGCTCTTTACCTCTGACCGGTTGGCCACCCCTGGGCTATAGGGAAGATTCCTGGTAGGCTGTCTCACCTGTGAGGACACCTGTCAGCCAGTGACTTTTTTCTTAAGACGTGGCCCTGCCCCGAGTAGTGGCCCTGTCACCCTCCTGTCTAACACACAAACAACCTCTGCCAGTTTACAAAGCATACAAAGCTGCAAATACTCATCTAAAGCGGGTGTCCATCTATAACCATTGTAACCTCTGTAAAAGGGACAGGGGTGGGTGCTATCTAGAGGTGTAACAATGCCTGGGTTGTTTCTGGGCTCCACTGGGGGAGGGGTGGGGGCATTTGGTATTTTCTGGGGATTATGGTAATGAGTTGTTGATCTGGTTTTGGGGTCTGTGTTCAGTCTTAGTGGAGGGAGGAGGGGTATTATTGGAAATGTGAAGGTTTGTGGTTTCTCACAGCAGCTTAAGAGCGGGATGCTCTATGCGAAAAATGCTGTAAAAACTCAGTTATCAGGGTATGTACAGCATTTTGATATGCAGGAAAACCCACTCAGTGGGTATTCACTGCAGGGGGGGTATCGCCAGGCTGGTGATACCTCATAGAAGCCTATGGGCTTCTTACCGCAACCTACGCCGCCACACGCTGACGCACATCCCCCCTCCCTCACCTGCTGTGCTGCCTGGACCTGTGACCTCCTCTTCCCCTTCTGGGTGTAGAGAGGAGGAGGCCGGCAGCGGAGCCTGCAGAAGCGGCAGCTGCAGGATCATCACCAGCCGGCCAGGTAAGGGAGGAAAGGGGAGCCGCCGTGGAGCTGCCGTGGACTTGCTGCACATCGCAGGGTACATCACAAAGGACAGCTCTTAATTTAAGAGCTGTCCTTTGCAATAAGTATCGCATATGTTAGGGCATATGCGATAATTATCTATGTGGTAGCCGGTGATATGCAGTGGAGAGGGGCTGCGGATGTTACTGCATCCCACCCTTAAGGTCTGGAGGCACCAGACTGCTAAGCATATTAAAACCAACAGCTTCCATACAGGTGTAGTGATGTATTAATCCGGCTTAATTTGGTGTTGGTTCGCCTACAATTGATTTGGTGCTGCCCACTTGAGGCCCCTTCTAGAAATTTTTACAGGGACACTTTCAGCGCCACACATCCCTGTCTCACTGACAACAGCAAATTCCTGCCTCACTGACAGCAGCACATACCACCTCATTGAGAGCAGCACATCCCTGGCTCACTGACAGCAGAACATCCCTGTCTCCCTGCAAGCAGCACATTCCGCCTCACTGACTGCAGCACATCCCTGGCTCACTGACAGCGGTATTTCTCCACCTCACTGACAGCAGCACATCCCCGCATCATTGACAGCAGCACATCTCTGCCTCACTGACAGAAAAATTTAATGTAAATGTCTAATTAGTAAATACTTAAATGTGGTATATCGATCAGTGCTTTTTGTATTTAAAAAAATGGCACTACCCAGCAATTCAGTGATATGAAAGAGTAAATAATATTAAAATAAATATACATATGTACTTCATATGTGACCCACACCTCTGATAATAAAGTCCTGGCACTAGAAAGTGCCTTTGTTTTCAATTAACCTGTTGATTGAAGCAAGACACCGAGCCCGATGCGTGGCTGTAAAGCGTGGCATGTATCTGGGAGCCGTGCTAGGAAACAAGTACCTGAATTTGCTTTTGCAAGTACACCAGAATCAGGCCCTAGCTATCAGCCATAATCAAACCCTCTGTCATCTGAGGAACATTGCCAGAATCAAGCACTTTTTCCCCTCAGAATATCTGCCTAATGTCATACATATATCACACCTAGGCTACTGAATGTTCTCCTACCTTGGTGTACCAGCAATAACATTGCACCGCCTGCAGTTGTTACAAAATGCAGCTGCAAGGCTATTAGCCAACCAGCCCCAATCCAGCCACATAAAACCCATTGTAAGAGAGAAAGAAACTAAGCATAAAATGTAACTTTTATTATTTTTTTCTTTAAAAAATCACTATGCATAAAATGTGACTTATGTGGGTTGGGATCATTTGGTCTATTGCATTATGGTCGAAAGTCATTAGGTCGAATCCATTAGGTCGACATGCTAAAAGGTCGACATGACTCTAGGTCGACATGGGAAAAAGTCGACATGATTCTAGGTCGAAAGGTCATTAGTTCGACAGGTCATTAGTTCGACAAGGTCATTACTGTAGTTCGACATTGTCTATGTCGACATTCACAAGGTCGACATGGGGTTTTTCACTGTTTTTTTACCTGAATGTCAACACAGTCGACATGGACACAGTTTAAAGTGCACTGCATCCCCTCGCATCGCTCGCTGCGCTCGCAATGCGTCGGGCACGGTGCCTCGCTACGCTCGGCACACTATTTTATTCTCCCACCACGCCCTAGTGGATGGTAGGGCATGAAATACCGCCTGTCTGCACATGTTGGCTCAAAAAACAGTGAAAAACTCCATGTCGACCTTGTGAATGTCGACATAGACAATGTCGAACTAATGACCTTGTCGAACTAATGACCTGTCGAACTAATGACCTTTCGAACTAGAATCATGTCGACCTTTTCCCATGTCGACCTAGAGTCATGTCGACCTTTTAGCATGTCGACCTAATGGATTCGACCTAATGACTGTCGACCATAATGCAGTAGACCAAATGACCGCATCCCAATTAAAACACTTATGCATACTTTAGTAATGATAGCTTATTGCCATTGGTTACAGCACATCATTTTTTTATATTGTAAATGACCTTTAATATTTTTTGTGGCTCCTGTTTCTGTCTCACCTTACACCTTTTAATTTCACACTGGTAGCTTTGCAAAGCAGACATGTGCGTAACGTAACGTAACATACAAAACTATGAGGAAAGTATTGAAAAACATGAAAAAAAACCTGTCAAATACAATAATACGTCTTTCACACCAGAAAATGCAGGGACATACATGGGAATTCGGTCCTGTGATCATGCCAGTCCTTCCCGAGTTGGCCCCTTTCACACCAGCCTACATGCCTGGGTCGATCCGGGTCTAGTGCTGGTGTAAATGGTTGCAGACTCCCAGGCCAAACATCCCAGGACTTTGTCTAGGCATTTCAATCCTGCTAGCTTCCCAGGTCGACCCAGGAATCTAAGCTGGTGTGATGGGCCAACCCGGAATGCCCGACATGATCTCAGAACCGAATTCCCTGGTATGTCCCTGCATTTTCTGGTGTGGATAAATCTTTTACATGTACAGACCTACTAGACGATTACCGATAATTGCTGATTGCAGGTAATAAGTTCACCTGGTGCTAGTTGATTAGCCCTGATATTTCCGCATGTGCTACAACTTATCAATGTTGTTTTGCCTTCCTCAGACAAGCAAAGCAAAATCCCTGAAAGGAGCTAATTTCCAGTGAAACTGGAACTGGATGCCGCCGTAAATGTCAAACATGGTTTCTTGACCTCCTTTTAGTCCATCTTTAACATGAAACCTAGGGTCCAATATAATGTATTAAGGGATTTCCTCTCTAAAATCGTGCAGAAACTACTGCCTCTGCCTGATTCAAGTATAGTTGGTACTTAAGAAATGCCATCAGATATATTGACTGCATTAAGCAGTAGGGAAATATGGTCTGTGCCAGGTTACCAAGCTTGGCCACATTACACGTTACAGTGATGCCATGACAAAAGTGAAGGCTTCTGCCTTATATTTCTCATGGTGGAATCCCTTGGCTTAACAGCCATTGAATTTAAACCAACTAGGTCAAAATGACCTAAAGTTTATAGCAGAGTTCAAATTGGTCACTAGATGTTTGGAAAACAAGATATTCATTGAACGAATATATTAAGTAATATCTCCTGCATTTTTTAGAAACATCTGGTAACACTACAGGAGGTATTCATTCAGTGCCGGTAATTCCAAAAATCAGAAATATCTGCACATTTTGCTGATAATAAGTAAACTTTACATTCAACTTATTCAATCTATCTGACCATCGGGAGTTTCCAATGGTAGAATAGTCCGCTGTCGGATCGTCAAAAATAACTGCTGAGTGGCAAAAATGGCTGGAGTAGCTTAGCACTGTGAAGGAGCGCTAGCTTTCTTAAGATGTGATTGGATGCAATGGAACATCGCATTGCGATGTCCATTTGCATCCGATCGCATAATTGTATGGGCACCATAAGACCATAAGAATTCTCAGGAGTAGGAGTGACGGGATGCAGTTACAATCCCGGCGGTCGGGATCCCGGCGTTCAGAATCCCGACGCCGGAATCCCGACCGACGAAATACCGACACATTCTCCCTCCGTGGGTGTCCACGACACCCCTGGAGGGAGAATAAATTAGTGTGCCGAGCGTAGCGAGGCACCGGGCCCGCTGCGTGGCGAGCGCAGCGAGCCCGCAAGGGGGGGCGATCCACGTCCCCCCCTTGTCGGCATTTCGGCTGTCGGGATTCCGGCGTCGGGATTCTGAACGCCGGGATCCCGACCGCCGGGATTCAATACTGAATCCGGAGTGACATATGCATGATGTAATAGTTTATCTTGTATTTCTGCATAAGATGCAGATATTAATAGTTTATTAAGTTTGGAAAAATATTTAAGAACTGTGGTAAACCTAACATTCCATTTAGCAATACCAGTTATTTCCAAGGCATAGTCTATTTTATAAAGGAATGTGGCCATAAAGCATGGAAGTAGTGCAAATCATAGGGAAGCGAGAAGAAACATCACCCAAGCATTGGTTTTCAGGTGGAGGAGGGAATTTGGGCAATATGGTGGTTACATAGCTGTGGACGTATTAAATATACAAATATAGGTATCCGAATATTTGGGAATTTATTAAAGGTGATCATGAGACTAAATGTTTATAATGGATGTGTCTACTATTTAGTAAATATAGCTAATTCCCTGGGAGTTCCAGGTAGTAAAAAGTTGTGTTATAAAGCCAGTTGTGAAACCAGGGTTCTGTCCAATGGGTTAGAAAGGCGAAATAGTTGGGGAAAGTTTCAATTGAATTCTCGCTTATCGACCAGGTTAAACATGTAGCGTATAATAACAGATTTTGCGTTATGTGAGGAGAAAAAGACGAAGGACAAGTATGTCATAAGCTAGCTAGCGATACATCATTACTACTGACAGGGATGTATCAGCAAATCCACCATCTTTCCATCCAGCCCTGCCACTGAAGTATAAGCTCCAACGTGAATACAGAAATCCTACAATTACATTAATAGCTTCTACAGTAAAAAAAAAGAGGCCACATACAGATCCTGGTCTTTGCAGGGGATGGCGGCAGAATCGCCAGCCGCCATCCCCCGCCAGCCGCCATCCCCCGCCAGCCGCCATCTGATATGCGAAAGGGAACGCGCGCGCACGAGATGCGCACACGCCCCCTTCCGGCGGTGCTTCCCCCGGGTCCCCGCCAGCTTGTCAGCGGTCACCCGGGGTCCCCACCGCCTCCCCGCACCCCCCCTAACCCTGTCCGTCTCCCTGAAGCAGAGACGGACAGGGTTCCCGTTGCCCCGCCACCCGGAAACTGAGACGCGCGTGCGTGTGAGACGCACGCACGTCTCAGTCAGATGGAGCACCTTGCTGCTGGCGGATCGCCAGCGGAGACAGTCTGGCCATTCGCCAGCAAGAGGGAGCCTGGCTCCATTTGTATTTAATGGATTGGCCCCATCTATTAATCAATAACCATTCCATTACAATGATATGCTCACCTGCATAAATTAAAGGAAAATCTCTAATGACATTGTATTATAAAAAATGAATCACCGCATTACTTAAATAAACCCACTTATAGTAACACTCCCACATGCTCAAATTATATATTAATCTCATCTTTAGGTGAATACAATCCCCTATACAGGAACACATTACATTAATATCCCCCACATACATTACACTAATACTGTTTCCCTACATATTACTTAACAGAAAGACAAATTACACAACAGAGTTAAGCCCTGTACACATGCATCGATTTTTCCCGATTTTCGATTCGATTTTGCTTATAGAAGCAAAATCGAATCCGAAACGAAATCGAATGGTTTATGTGTCACTTTCGATCTACATTCGATTCGATGCGCGCTCCCGTTTTCCCAAAATCGTACAGAAAATCTACTGTGCAGCCAAGGAAATATCGAATTCGATCTAGTAAATCGAATGTGTACAATGTACCATGAATGTATATCGAATTCGATATCTAATGCAAAAGTACAGATCTAATGACAAATCGAATGGAAAGATCTCATGCCAGATCTAATAGAAAATCGAATCTAACATGGAACCAAAAGCAAATCGATGTGTGTGAACAGGGCGATAGATAGATAGACAGACAGACAGACAGACATAGATAGTTAGATGGATTTCGCAAGGATTTTAGAAACGTTACAATACAAGCATTGTATTGTTAGTGTACAGAATAATGTCTGCAAATAACTATTATTTACTTTGTTACTTGTCCAATACTTCTATCCAAAACTTTTCAATATGAAACAAGACCAGGTGTAATAGGAGCCTCCTGAGGTGCACTGATGCCTGATGAGAGGTCACCGTGGGGTTAACAGGTGTTGCTCCTGACAAAAGGTGGATTCACAGCTCCTTGTATCATATGAATAATTTAAAGCTAATGTTAAATGGGTATGTGGAAGGAGCAACATTGGCTAACACTTAACCTCTAAAATGCCAAAGGGAGGAAATGGGTGAACTTCCCATCATTGTAATGGGAATCAAACTGTATTTACAATGTATTCTGCTACATACTCCTATTTATCACCAATAAACAAATATATCAGTTGTGCAGGTTATTGTAGCAATAAAAAAGCAAACTAGAGTCAGTAAAGTGTTTATAGTTATCTAATCTGATACAGGTATATTACTTATTCCTGCATATACTGTATAATGAGAATGGAAAAAAAAAACGTCAAGAAATGATATGCTACACAAAATATTACAAGTCCCCGTTTTTGTTAGTGTTTTCTAGGTAAATGATTAAACCATTGGTTCCAAAACTGTGCCTAGGCACCCTGGGGAGCAGCAAGGCTCTTGCATGGTGCTTCCTGTTGGCATATCTCCCAACTTCTGTAGTAGGTAAAGAGCCGCGCATCCGAAAAGGGGCGTGGTCTATGTTAATGAGGGGTATGGCCTAAGCAAATTAGGCCGCCGTCGGGCCAGGACCCCGTTTTCTTCCTCCGCTCCACTGAATAGATGCTGTGCGCAAGCGCAAAGCGTCTATTCCAGGCATGTCCAAACTATGGCCCTCCAGCTGTATTTACGCACCCTTACTGAGCTACATGGGACAGCCCCACTACAACCCAGTTATGCCTCTTTCAGCATAAGTGAGCCATTTGAAAAGATAAGATAACCTCTGATGACCAGTATACTTTCAACTCTGCCCCAGCACCAATGAGTCTGCAAAGATATTCCTCAAACAAGTCATTTTAACATACTCTATGCCCTTCAGGCTGGGGGGACTCCCAGCTGCCCCCCATCCCTGCCGCGGGACATTGCGGGCCACAGGCAGGACTCGGGGCTGTCCCAAAAAACTGGGATGGTCCTGCGAAAAAAAAACTGGACTGTTGGGAGGTATGTGTTAGTGCTCCAGGACCAAGTCAAATTACTTATGGTCAAAGTGATAGGCAAAACCAGTGCTAGTGGCTGCCAGTCATAAAACATGTGGACAATTAGAAGCACAAATCTGTACACCAGCACATAACTGACCCCAAGGATGGTAAGTACAATTTCATATTTTTGCAGTTTGAATGCAAATGTGATGTTGGACGCATCACACTCAGTATGAGAAAGTGTGCACAGTAAGTTGTATTCATAAAGATATGGAAATAGCACATTGTTTTGCCACTAAATGTTTCATAATAAACACAAACTAGGCTTGCTCTATTTACATTATTTTATTTTTTGCATAATTAATACTGTATATGTTAAACAGACTTAATGATATGCTTACATGTGATGTGTTTAGCTATAAATACACACAGTGATGTGATTGCCATTGCATTCCAATGTTAGTAATTGTTTAAAGACTTTGGAACAGGATAGTACTGATAGGAATACTAGTACGTTTATGAGGAGATGGGAGATGTGATAATTACTGGCTGACACCTCCATGTGGACAATGCAGGTATTCAGCATGAAAGCAGATGGTGACTGTTAGGGTTAAGCAATTATTCTGTAGGGACTCTATACGTAACTATGATGTTTAAAACAGATACATTACAGCACAGGCCTATCCTATAGATTAACAACACCAATCACGCCCGAAGCGTGTGAGCAGCACTAAGAAATGGGTTTGTACACACTTGTTTGATACAATATATAATTTTACTGAATAAAATAAAACATATAATAAATCACAATATAAAAGCAATTATTAGTAACATGTAAAACAGGTTCTTCACATCGCAAGAAAAATGGACTGGATACGGTGTGGGCCCAGATTGGACAGTGGATGAAGGATGTGGGGGGGGGAATCGCAGGTAAGTGCACTTTACCAATTGGTCGGAGGTCTGGATGTCCAATGGTGTCCACTTAGGTGGTATTGTGGTCCTCACAATGGTAAGTGGTTTTTGAACAACCGTTATTGGAGAGTCGGCTTCCGCTTACATTGGTACCCCTCGTCTGTAAGATGGTAGAGAGAGGGGGAGGGGGGGAGTTGGAGTACCCCGGGAGGTCCTTTGATAAAGCTGCAGTTGGCAGTGAAACGCATCAGGTGGACTGCTTGTTCTTCACTCCAAGGACCCCAAGTGTGGACTCCTTCACCAGGATTGGACCCACTTGCTTCAGGTGTAATATTACCCACGGATTCACCCTGCTCCCCCCCAGGAACTTCCTCCCACCTTGCCTGGTGGACACTGTTCCTCCCATACATCCGGCGGCATAATTCCAGCTTGCCACCAATGGAGGACACTGTCAAGTGAACAGATACCACCACTCCATTTGTTTTTGGTTGATTTCGGCGGACACCGCTCCTTGGATCCCCCCGGGGTACTCCAACTCTCCCCCTCTCTCTACCATCTTACAGACGAGGGGTACCAATGTAAGCGGAAGCCGACTCTCCAATAACGGTTGTTCAAAAACCACTTACCATTGTGAGGACCACAATACCACCTAAGTGGACACCATTGGACATCCAGACCTCCGACCAATTGGTAAAGTGCACTTACCTGCGATTCTCCCACACACCCCCCTCCCCCCCACACCCTTCATCCACTGTCCAATCTGGGCCCACACCGTATCCAGTCCATTTTTCTTGTGATGTGAAGAACCTGTTTTACATGTTACTAATAATTGCTTTTATATTGTGATTTATTATATGTTTTATTTTATTCAGTAAAATTATATATTGTATCAAACAAGTGTGTACAAACCCATTTCTTAGCGCTGCTCACACGCCACGGGCGTGATTGGTGTTGTTGATTTTTTTCAGGTGGGGACTGACTATCCCCCCCTATTGAGCGGCAGCTAACCCATAGAAGGACAGACCTTGTCAAGTGCCTGATTTTTCCTTGGAATTATTCCTTGGAAATTCCCTTTCCTATCCTATAGATTGTAAGATCGCAAGCAGCGTCCTTTTCCCTCCTTGTCTGTTGGTACTCGGTTAGTTTTATTACTAAAGCAAACCAAAAAACCCTATACATCTTCAAGGGCCAGATGTATCAAGCTTCAAAAAGTGATAAAGTGGAGAGTGATAAACAACCAATCAATCAGCACCTACCTATCATTTTTCAAAACCAGCCAGTAACAAGGCAGTTAGGAGCTGACTGGCTGGCTGTTTATCACTCTCCATTTTATCCCTTTTACATCTGGCCTTAAGAGTGGTCCATTCACTCTAACTGCTCCTCTTTGATACGCTCATCTCTTTCTTATAGTTCATTTTATTTGTTTTATCATTTATTTTGTTTTATCATTTGTTTTATTTGAAATTGTAAAGTGCAACAGAGTATGTTGGCACTATGGGGGTTATTCTGGTTGATTCACTGTTGATGCGAATTTGCAGCCTTGAGAGTCTACCAAACCACGCCTAGCGCATGATGGGCAACCCCCTCCTCCAGGGTGGGTTCACCCACACTTGTTGCAAATGGATGTTAAACACCTCATTCACTGCAAATGCACAGGGGAGCGAAGGGACCCAAATAAGGTGACATATGAGTAAATGTTCATAAAATTAGTTATAATAGTTGTACAGCACAAAAAGGTGGCTTAGGAATAAACGCAAATACACAATAATATGTGCATTAATAGTATCATAAGGTAGTTTCCTAAGCACAGGACCAGACTGGCCATCTGGCCTTCTGGCAAATACCAGAAGGGCTGATGGCCAGGTGGGCCAAATTTGAGTCCCACTTGCCGCTGGCGGCGGCTGGGACTCTCCTCTGTTCAGCGGCGCTGGCCGCGGCTTTAAGGATATAGCCGCTGCTTCGGGAAATGGCCACCGGCCTCCTGCACTGAGGACCTGTCTAGACAGTGCAGGAGGCCGCTACAGAGGGCGGGGCATCGGGCAGAACGAGGGGCAAGAGGATTCTCACAAGGCACTGAGTGAAGGCACCATACTTCCTACTTCCGGCTGCAGGCCTGCAGGCAGCCTCGGTGTCCATCCTAAATCAACTTCACAGCCTCAGGTAAAGAGCATCTCGTGCGCACATGCCCCCTGGCGGGTGCTGGCGGCCACTGACGGGAGTGGCTACATCTGTAGGTTTTTCTTCAAAATGGATTGCGAGGAATATGAACGGCAACATATTTTATCTTTCTAAAGGCCCATACGCATTGGTGACTTTGAGCTGAAAGCAGCTCAGTTTTGTTTCGGCTCCAAAGCCGCCCATCGCTGGTCGCTGATGAAAACATGACACTCAGCGATTTGGCCACTGAGTGATTTATTGCTGATCGTTATTAAATCAAAATCATGTGTACGGGGCTTAAGGATGTTTATTTTTGTCAATTATTTTCATAATTTTCCTAAGAGTAAAATAATGTCCCTAAAATGACTTCAAAGGTCTTTTATGTCACATAAATACATTTTGTATGAGTCTTTTAACTAAAATTTACCGATGGATTTACAAATCTTTGAAAAAAATAAGAAATGTGTTAAATATTTCAGGGTAATTCTGACCCACCTGACTGCCGGTGTAACAATTTTCTTCCGTACTAATGCCTGGTTAAGTAGCATCTGCAGATATTATTATATATAACATGCGGTTTGGGAGCATGTCACCAAGTCAAGGATTAACCGAGACACAAAATGACTTGCTCTTTTGCATTACTGAATCTGGCTCTGTATTTGGTACATAGCATTTACTTTGGTAACACATCATGCATGCTGATGATTTATTCTTTCTCCGTAACTTCAAACGTCATTTTTTTCTTTGTAAATTAAACCTTCTATTATCAAGTGGACAGGTCTCATTAAATAGCTATGAACGTGATGGTTTTACTACTCTTAAAGAAAGAATCTGACTTTTACTGCGGTGCCTATCCTGTATACAGAAGTGGGTTCTGTTACCTTTTAGTGATTGCTGAAAGCAGTACTGGTTTTAGTGTGATTTACAGTAAAGAAAAAAAAACCTAGAACTCGTTAAAATTCTAATTTATAGCTTGTCCCTGATAAGATATATTTCTCCATCTGCATTTGTTGTATTTTTTTACGTTTTAAGACATTTATGTATATTTGGGATTGTTTATAGGGCTGATATACTGCAAGTTTAGATTGCAACATGTTAGTTCCAACACACATTACATTTTTCTTTTTTTTAGAGGATATTTAGAGCACTGGATTAAAGTCAAGTCTGTGTTTGATCACTCACCTGAATCCTTCATTCATCGGGAAAGATCAAAGCTTGGAGCATGCTCTGGACACCTGTAGGGGGACAGGAATGGAAAGGAAGTTCAACTTGGAATCTCATATAAGTCAGGAGAAGCCTTGGGGCACCCACTACAGGTAGTTTGGGTCTGTTAAATTAATGATCTAAAACAATGAGAACATTGAAACTTGTGAAAGGCCTATACCCATTGACTTACTCCCCCTTTTTATAGATCCAATGATAAATTGAGAAATGTATAACTTTGGGAGGAAAAGCAATTTATGAATTACATTTTTATACTATGGCCATTGGCAGCAGTTGATGTGGTGAAGCCCGGACATATAGAAACAGAGAAACATAGAATTTGACGGCAGATAAAAACCACTTGGCCCATCTAGTCTGCCCCTTTTTTTAAACATGTTACCTCAAACCATATTTGATCCTTATTTTTTTGTAAGGATATCAATATGCTTATCCCAAGCATGTTTAAATTGTACTACTGTATTTGCGTCTACCACCTCTGTTGGGAGGCTATTCCACTTATCTACTACTCTTTCTGTGAAAAAATTCTTCCTCACATTTCCCCTGAATCTTCCTCCCTCTAGTTTCAGTGCATGTCCTCGTGTTCTGTTGCTCCTCTTCCTGTGAAGAATGTCTCCCACCTGTACCTTGTTAAAGCCCTTGATATATTTGAAAGTTTCTACAGAACTACATACAAGTTTGGGGTTGTGAGAATTTTTTACACCTACGTTTACCTTCAGATACACTCAGCTGGTTAATGCATAAATTTAAAAAGCAAGCGAGACAATGAGTTTTATTTACAAAAATATTTTTTATGTCTACCAAGCAGAGTAAAGGAAATAATAGTAGCCATTTACTTAAATATTTAGAAATAATTACACATGATTCACACTTCATTCAGTGGTTGACAATTGACATGTAAACAGTGCCCCTGCTGGCCACTTCATTTCATTACAGAATAGTTGCTTGTTTTTATGAAGTAACATATTTTATTATTTATTTGTTTACAGTTTCTTATATAGCACAGCAATTTCTGTTGCTCTTTACAATAGGAAGCAGTGATTGGGTAGTAACAAACTGACATAGAGGTAGGAGGGCCCTGCTCGCAAGCTTTGAACCTATTTATATATTAATATAGTGCAATATTTTCTTTATTTCTCACTGATTTCAATGGGACACGGTGGCCATTTTTAAGCAGTTTTTGTCTCCAATTCTGAAGGGGCAATTTTTGATATACAGATTAATATTTTGCTAACATAGAAAAATGGCCAGTTCTCTGCCACGTACAGTATAGACACTATTAAGGATAGGTGTGCACAAGGGGTGTGCATGGTGTGTCCAGGCACACCCTAATGTCTCAAAAGATGGAGTGGAACTGAAAGATAGCGCTCAGTGGTAACTAGGCTCAGAGGGTTTTTAGCCTCAAATAAACAAAAAAATATATTATTTTATACAAAACCATATACAACTGGTCATATGTCGCACAGGATTTGAATACAGTGGATGGATTCAATATTTCCACATAGATCCAAGTAGATTCTCCCCTATTAGGCATAAAAGGGAGACACAATAGGGAAAGACATGGTGCAGATCATTATGGTAAAAAGGTTTTAATATGGAGGATACACTTACAAAGTGTTGACGGTAATAAAAGCGTATAACAATGAATCCCAGGCAAAGCAGCAGGCATAAAGATGTTCAGGGAAGTCTCCTGTCCAGGGTCCCTTGGTCCGGAGTCAAGGGGGGCTCAGTCCAGAATCCTCCTCAGCCGTGGATAACTGCTACCCGGAAGTCAAGTGTCCATACGCAAGTAAAACACGCTTAACGCGTTTCGGAAAACCAAGTTCCTTCTTCAGAAGCGTGATTAAAATGTCCTCAGGCAGGCATATATATACCCCCATCATTAAAACAAATACAATGCATCTGCCGCTAATCGGCATACAATATCCGGATTCCGTGTGAAGACAAAATGGCGGTGCGTTCCATATACCGGAAGTACGTCACCCCGTGCGTTCCATTGGCCGGAAGTGATCTCAATACAGTGGTTAGACGTGACTGTGCGTTCCAGCGTGCTTGCGCTTGTGTTCCACTTATTTCTTTTTACACCCTAATGTCTGGCACCCCTATCACCAGTGTCAGCATTCTCCCTGCTGCTGTCCAGTTGCTGCCAGCATTGTGCCTGTCACTGTGTCTGACAGGCAGCAGCACTGGCAGCTAGAAGCGTGTCCCTGCGACAGAGGAACGGAGCTAATGGCAGCAGAGCTGCCCAATCAAAATGAGATTCCAACCTGAGGTCAAGAGACCAACAAGAGATCAAAGAGATGTTTGAAGAGGCTCTCAGCGGAGATATCATAACCAAGGATGAATATAGGAATTTTGGGGGTGTACCTGCGCACTGAGTGTTCCCTGGTCGGACTAGCTGCAAAGCACTTGTGTATAGTCTGACTCAAACTATACTAAAAGTGGTAATCATAGAAAATCGTGGAAATTAGTGCTGCGCTTTGCCCTAGATAAATGATAACTGACACAGTGGTGTATATTGAAAAGGAAGGAAATATTTACTTGGTGATTTTTAGTATCAAACAAAAAATATATAATAATAATGATGAAAAATAAACAGTTAAAAACATTCAATTTGCGGTGAAATGGTGGTGATTAGAACTAACGTCTGCAGCACTGGTCTAATGAACAAATGCTAATCCTGGGCAGAACTAAGCAGATGTCCCACAAAAAACTTGCGCACCGGGCTTGCTGCCCGTTATGCCAAGGTGAGTGTGGGTATGCAAACAGTTTGTTCAGTCTTTATGCAATTGGAACAGTCACGAATTGGAGTTGTTGGGCTGCACAAGTTGCAGGCAAAAAGTCTCTGTCTGAGTGCGGCGTCCCGCTGCTCAGGCACAATAATGGCTTCGGGTACCCCTTTAAACACTTGCCACGAAGTTGTACGGTATAGGTTTTCGGAGGTAGTGTACTGTGGTGCAGCCTAGGGTGTGCCAGTGTGCGATGCGTCTGTGCTACGTGTTACCGCCGCACGCGTGTGGAGCCCACAGCGTGTAGCGGTCCCGGTGTAGCCGACGTGTGCACTTGAGCGGGTGGCAGGATTACCTCGCTTCAGCCGATGGTGTCGGTATCCGCGTGGTATCCCGCCGTCCGACTGGGAGCCCTCCTGCCTCGCGAGCAGTTCCTATCTCCTACTTACCCTTACTTCCTCAGGTGCCGCGTCCTTGGTTACAGCGTTGCTGCAGAGTCTTCCTTGGCTTGCGTCACGGGGTGTGCCGGGCGTGTGTTCATAGGGGGGCCTGATGTAGGTAATGTCAGTATTCCCCAACGCGTTTCAGCTTACAAAGCCTTCTTCATGGAGGTAATGGTGTCTGTTGCGGGGTTGATTTAAATCTCCCCCTTAGTGCTGTGATTGGGTAGCAAAGCTTTGCTACCCAATCACAGCACTAGCTACCCAATCACAGCACTAAGGGGGAGATTTAAATCAACCCCGCAACAGACACCATTACCTCCATGAAGAAGGCTTTGTAAGCTGAAACGCGTTGGAGAATACTGACATTACCTACATCAGGCCCCCCTACGAACACACGCCCGGCACACCCCATGACGCAAGCCAAGGAAGACTCTGCAGCAACGCTGTAACCAAGGACGCGGCACCTGAGGAAGTAAGGGTAAGTAGGAGATAGGAACTGCTCGCGAGGCAGGAGGGCTCCCAGTCGGACGGCGGGATACCACGCGGATACCGACACCATCGGCTGAAGCGAGGTAATCCTGCCACCCGCTCAAGTGCACACGTCGGCTACACCGGGACCGCTACACGCTGTGGGCTCCACACGCGTGCGGCGGTAACACGTAGCACAGACGCATCGCACACTGGCACACCCTAGGCTGCACCACAGTACACTACCTCCGAAAACCTATACCGTACAACTTCGTGGCAAGTGTTTAAAGGGGTACCCGAAGCCATTATTGTGCCTGAGCAGCGGGACGCCGCACTCAGACAGAGACTTTTTGCCTGCAACTTGTGCAGCCCAACAACTCCAATTCGTGACTGTTCTAATTGCATAAAGACTGAACAAACTGTTTGCATACCCACACTCACCTTGGCATAACGGGCAGCAAGCCCGGTGCGCAAGTTTTTTGTGGGACATCTGCTTAGTTCTGCCCAGGATTAGCATTTGTTCATTAGACCAGTGCTGCAGACGTTAGTTCTAATCACCACCATTTCACCGCAAATTGAATGTTTTTAACTGTTTATTTTTCATCATTATTATTATATATTTTTTGTTTGATACTAAAAATCACCAAGTAAATATTTCCTTCCTTTTCAATATACACCACTGTGTCAGTTATCATTTATCTAGGGCAAAGCGCAGCACTAATTTCCAAGATTTTCAAGGATGAATATAATTGTTTATACATAACATTTCCTGTCACCCCTATATTTTATCACATCCCCAACATTCACAAGGCACTAAAAGCACCCCCGATATATTCGAGATACCATGCAATTACTATATAAATTACAGGAAATTGAATAGAAATCAGATTATTCTTTCTTATCACTAGATGTGAGTGCACTATACACCAACATCCCACATAAAAAGGAGTGGAAGTGATATCATACTATCTAAGTGAAGATACGTCCATCTTCTGCAATATGAAAAGTTTCCTTCTAGATTTGATTTATTTATTTTATCACACAATTACTTTCTATTTATTTATTTATTCATTTATTAACAGTTTCTTATATAGCGCTTCGGCAGCGCTTTACAGAGAATATTTGATCATTCACATCAGTCCCTGCCCCAGTGGAGCTTACAATTTTTTTTTTTAGGAGCCAAATAACCTACCAGGATATTTTTGGAATATGGGAGGAAAACAGAGTACCGGAAGGAAACCCACGCAAGTACAGGGAGAATATACAAACTCTGCACAGTTAGGGCCATGGTGGGAATTGAACCCATGACCTCAGTGCTATGAGGCAGTAATGCTAACCATTACACCATCTGTACTGCCCCTATTTGATGAGCACTTTTTTCTTCAGGTGGTGGGAATGGCCATGGGTAGCAGATTTGCGCCAAGTTTTGCCAACCTGTACATGTGCCATTTTGAGGAGGAGTTTGTATGGAATGGACCCTTTTGGTGCAGATCTGGTATACTATGGTCGGTACATTGATGATTTAAATACTTTAAATTTTCTCACTTAAATACTAATAATTATAATCTCACCTTCACTTACTGTTTTGATCACCACACAGTTAACTTTCTTGATTTGACTATCTCCACGGAGAGCCCCTCAACATCTATATCTACAACTAATTATAAAAAGAAGGTTGATACAAATAATTGTTTACACTATACAAGTAGCCATTATAAACCATGGTTGAAAAATATACCACTCGGTCAACTAAATAGAATTCGTAGAAACTGTTCAGATATTGGAACATTCAAAATCAAGCAAGTAAGAAGTGCGATGATTTTGAGTCTAGAGGTTACCCTGTGGAAATTGTAGATGCTGCCTATAATAAAAGTCTAAATTTAGACAGAAAAACACTAATGGTTCCAAAAAAATAAAAATGTAAAAACAATAAAGAATAGTGACCAAGATCAAAAACATTGATGGTATTTGTGTCCAAATATAACTCACAATTGGAACAAATACAAAAATCATGAAAAACAATTCTCAAAATATTGAACAAGATCCAATTCTACATAGGATCTCAGACCCTCAAATTAAAGTAGTATTTAAGAAAGATAAGAATTTAAAATCCATACTGGTTCCAAGTATGTTGAAAGGGGAAAAAGATGAGAAATGTACATGGCTAAAAAATATTGCAATAAAAGGGAGTCATAGGTGCACTAAGACTAGATGTATCATGTCCAGTGGAAGTGAAATCGTTTGTAAATAAGAAAAAAATCCCTATTAACGATTTTATAAATTGCGGTACAATGTACTGTGTATATGTATTACAGTGTATGGGCGGCCGTCAATATGTAGGCTGCACGACAAGAACCTTAAAAGAAAGATTCAGAAAACATAGACTGAATATTATGAAGGGTTTGCTTTCCACAGTGTTTCTAGGCATATATCAGAGGCCCACCAGGGCAATATAGAGGGACTTTTTGATCAGGTTTTTTTTTTTTTTTTGGGGGGGGGGGGGGAGGGGGGGCACTGTGACCTCCTTTACTGAAGCTACCTAATTCCGTAGACCGTCACAATGGGTTAGGACCAATGGACCAAGAATCCTGGTAATTTGGGTAATTTGGACGGTATCTGGTACTTCTTGCATGTGAACCTACACCAGCTGCAATTTGCCTATTGCCAAGAACTTCCCGGACTTTCATGTCACAATTTCATCTGAGCGACAAAGCCTTCACACCACTGCCGACTATTTGTAGACCGCACTGCTGAGACGCCTGCTAGCGTCAGCCGGAGCAAGACACAGGTGAGAGATGCATCTGCCGCATGCTCACATCCCCCACACAAAGACACCTGCAAGCACCAGCTGGAGTCGGGAGCGGCGTCGCTGGTGAGAGATGCGATGGCCCCCACACACATCGTCCATAAATCTCCAGGCAAGCGGCTTCCACCACAACGCAGGAGTCCCCGATGTGGGTACCGAGTCCCGCCACAACACGGGTATACAGTAAGCGACATACCTTGCTATCCACTTAACAGAATACACAAAACGGTAAGTGTTACACATATCAGTCACCACACAGAAAGTTCATGAGATTTTGATTCAAAATAAGCTAGAAAATGAACACCATATATTAATTAATGTAAATCCAAGCTCTTATATAACATTATTGGGTCAATAATGTTAAGGGGGCCCATTAATGCCCCGCATGCTGGGACTTGTGGTTCACCAAGTCCCAGCATGCAGAGTAGGCATTCTGGGACTTGTAGTTCTACTGTAAAAGCAATGTTCTTTTAATCTAATTTTTTTATTTATTTTTTCCAGCCAAAGTTGATCGCCCATGGATGCCGGGGACATCCCCGGGCTTCAGCCCCAGGACAGGTGAAGACTGGGGGTATCCCTTTATTGGAGGGGTCTCCACTCCCCCAGGTACCCTATCCAGGGCTGACCAGCCAAGGTGAGCATGGTTCGGCCAGGGGACCTTGTATAAAAACTTGTACACACTGTTTTTAGACAGAACCATGCAAAAGTCGCCAGCCTGGACCTGGCCTGTTTGTGTGCGAAGTTTAATAATGTTTACCAAAAATCGCACACTATTACATTTGCGAATTTGATATTTTCTATGACATCTGGATGGGATTTGTAATGTGCGTATTTTTGGACAAAACGTGAATTAAATCACATTTTGAGAAAGCGTCCAATTTCGGCCATTTCTGTCTAAAAATCGCACCCTATTACATTTTGCCCCAGGTCTCAAATATCACGACTTCATCATTTTCAGTTTAGAGTTTGCAATCTTATCTTCTTTTTATTTTCTAATAAGTTGCAGCTTTATCACCTGGAAGGGGTTAAAGGGGAGTAGATTTCCGCATGCTGTATGGTCCCTCACAGCCTTCTCACAAGGTCTAAAATAATTTGAAACTCATCTTTTTTGAAAGCTCTGTGTACTGTAACTATTTTGTTCAATCCTTTACATGACAAGAGTAATGACTGTGCCACTGATATTGTCATGCAATGCTTTTTTCAAGTGAAGTGGCGGATTGCCATGTCCAATGCTGTAAGCCACGGTATTTCTGCAACAGATATTATAGTGAGCACTGGCATATTCCAAATATGATTGTGGGTTTTACAATAGTATCAATAGTATCTAAAAACTGTTTCTGAAGTGCATAACCTAACATTTGTTTACATTGAATTTAATTTTCCATTTATCTCCAGTTTGTTTATGCCACTCTGTAAAGTGGTGACACCCTGGTCAGATTTTATTACCTTACAGTTTGGTGTCATCTGCAAAAATTGAAACATTGCTTGCTAAACCATCCCCAAGATCATTAATAAATATGTTAAGGAGAATTGGGCCCAGCACTAAACCCTGAGGTACACCGTATAGTACTGTGACCCAGTTTGACTCTAGATTTTATGAATTGGTTACATTTAACATACTGTACATACAGACACAACCCCTTTTATTTACCGTATCCTTCCTGAAAATGGTATAGCCCTCTATATTTACTGGCTGGTCATGGGAATTATTGCACCGTGCTCTGTAATTCCTATAGTACTTATGTATAACATTGCTGCCACTTATGTATAACATTGCTGCCACCATACAGTAGCTCGTTAGCATTGCCTTAACATGTTCTTTTCAAATCTTCTGATGACTGACTTTGGGATAGGGCAGTGGTTCCCAAACATTTTTCAATCACGGTGCCCTAGAGCATTGGAATTATGCAAAATGTGTGTATATACAGGGCTTAAAGTGGTCATTCAGAGGTGATGGAACTCATTTCTCTATGCCACCTAATTAACCCTTTCCCCTCTCCCCATTTGGCAGAGACAGGGCCAGTGGTAGGGTTTTTGGCATCCCCCTGCAAACTAGAATGCTTCTCTGTGAGAATTACTGTGCAGGACCAATGTGGAGGTTAAAATGTTCTACCTCACCATTAAAGGTGGTGGAACTCAGTTCCACCCCATCCCCCCTCACTTTAACCCCTGTGGATATATCATCCTTGAGGGGCAAGATTTGTTTATGTTTGTCCACATACAGTACTTTATGATTGGAAACCACAAGCACTTATTTGCCTATCATATTGACCATGATTCATTTTAATTGCTCCTGGACCACCAATACAAGTGTGTCTGGGCACACAGTTTGGGAAACAGCCACTCAAGTGAAAGTAGCAGTGCAGATCATGTGAGCTATAGTAGCACCCATATAATTAACAAGTGTCTTTATTTATATATTAAATATATATATGTCTAGTATCCATTTGTGTGTCTCCCAAACACTGCCATCTGTTGGCAGTGAATGAAACTACATCTCTTTCTCTCTCACACAAGCACAAACACAGAAGCAATCACACTTACAGAAACTATTCAATATTATAGAAATAGCAAGGCTTTAAAAATAATGTTAGAAATATTTTTTTTAATTGTAGCTGGTCTGGCAATGCCATCTGAGAATCGCACCAGAACAGAGCGCAGTCTGGCTTCTTGATAAATAGCCTCAACAGTAGTTATCATGGGCAGTAAGTCCATTAATATACTGTAGGGCAAAGAGGAAACAAACCTTTCAGCCAGCAATAACATCCATCTCTCCTGCTGAAGTGCTTTTTTCATATCTGATAAATCAAACCCCGCGTTTTATAAAATTTTAGGGATGGACCACAGCTCATGGTCCAGTTCTGTGTACATTCTCCCTAAGTTAAAATTGCCAAACAGCCCAGCTGGCTGCCTCAGCCATGTAAATATAGTATTTGATTTCAGATTGTGCTAAAGCGCAACTAAAAATGATGGCTGTAAAGTCCGTCATAGAGGAATGCCAAGCATGGGCAGTGCCAGAAGTCAGTTCCAGCAATTAAAACAAGAAATTTCAATGTAAAAAAGTGATCCCAGTGCACGACATAACCAGCAGCACTGCTGCGCGCTCTCCCAGGTATTTGTTTAAGGAATTTATTTACAACAAAAGGTTTGCCGATTCTCTGTGAACCTGGCCAAGCACAGAGCCCAGGAAAGTCTATTGTTTAATGCAATGAGATAACTCAACCACATAATTTTATGACTTGGCTACCACTTGGCTCATGTTAATTTAATGCTCTCGGCTTTATTGTATTGGTGTCCAGTAAGGCCAAATTACTAAATTCAACACAAATTTAGTCCAATTTAGCCACAGATAAAAAAATATACTTGTTATTTTTAGCTTTGTTTTATTGTACAGAATATTTGTTTATTCTGCACTCTTGTAGTAAAATGCTGTTGTGTGTCTCACAATCCATTCTTGTACTAAGAGGGTTGATTTGTTCACCTGAAACAATGACTGTTGGATGCAAGTCCAAATGCAGACTGATCCCGTAAATATCTGCAAACTGTATATACACCTGGGAAAGCTATGGCAGACTGCACCTATGCAAACGTATACAGACAGGGATTGGAATCAGGGGCAGCAAAATCTGATGGATCACTCTTTTCCTGAAATTGGTGATTTCCACAAGGTGGCATGGAACAGATCTGTCTTGTAGGACTACCAAGGGAGAGCCATAAGCAAAGTCATATACTTCTCCAAGAATAATAAGTAGAACTGAAAGCAGGCTGTGGTGGCTGTATGGAAAGTGTTGACCTTCCCATTGTCGACCTAGTGCTTGTGTCCACCTTCTGACCCTGTGGACCGAAGCCCTGTTGACCATCAGTGGTTGACCTAATGCATGTCGACTTTCATGCAGTTGAGAGTATGACTCATACCCCTAATTGGCTTTCCTGAGAGGTGACTAAAGTGAGTAATGCGGAAAATTACCCCATTTAATCCTTATTGGACCAGACTTTTTCTAGGTATTCCAGTTTTATTTTTCTAATATATGAACCCTTATTAATAAAAGACCGCAGACACTGGTGAATGAACACTCACCAGCTGCAGTGGTGGTTATTAACGATTGAGTCCTATGGGGTATGTTCAATTAGATCCATTCCAACATGCATTTGGCAAAATGGATCTGACAAGTCCTATTCAATGAGTGGCCAGATCTGACTGTCGGGTTTTGCAGTTCCTGTGTCTGGTCCTGCTGGTGCGGTCAGTAGCTCCCCGTGTGTGAAATCACAGGGAGCTGCTGGAGGGAGCCACACTCGCCGCCTGCATCCGGGGAGCACTGTCGGTGATGGGACCGGGTTGCTGGTCACTGCTCACCTGGTGCCATCCTCCCCGCCTCATCTCCTCAATCTGACTTTTTTTAAGTCTGATTGAGATTGTCGGAAACAGGCCAAAACCTGTCAAATTTGGCCTAGTTTCCAGCAAAGCACGTGCATTGGCGGCTATTCTGTCAATCCACATTGTTTCCGAGAGATCATAGCATTCCAACATGTCCAAAAAAAAAATATTATTGAATAGGTCAAATCAAAGATTTGACTAAAAACAGCAGTTTCCAACTCTAATTGAAAATACCCCAATATGATTTTAATTAAAGCACTTGGTGTCCGTTTTTTTAGATATTTTCTGTGCTCATTATCATGAAAGGTGGCTTTTGGCTAATACATATTTACTTCTTTAAGAAATGAATTTGTCTTTAGTGTTAAAATCTATGTGATCTATTGTGATTATTTAATTACAGTAGTTTTATACTCGTCTCTTCTCTGAGCACATGCGCAAACACCAGAGGCCGAACTGCAGTCCCTACTGCCAGCCTAGAGGTCTTCAGCTTGATTGCATTCATTGCAGTGCCTGGTGCAGCTGAGGTCCTCCTGGGCATTGGCAGATTACATAGTTACATAGTTACAAAGGCTTCTGCACTAGACTTCATTTTTATTGAATTTTGGTTCTCAAAACAAATATGGTCTACTTTCTAACCACTACTATAGTATCCTCTTTCTTTCTAGTTTAGAAGAAACTCAGATTATTTTTCTGCTTGTATATAATTTGTTGTTTGTATCCTGTAGGTGCTGTAGGTTATTATAAACAGAGGATGGTGTTTCCAAACTGTTATCTGGCTTCAAGGCCCCAGGGTATCTTAATCCATATCTTCTATAGGGTAGGTGCAAGGGCATTAATGATGATAACTAGTCAGCGAGGTGTGATGAGGGCAATGACTGTGGAGGCACTGGCTAGTATCAGAGCCAGATTTATACAAATATATATGATTTGGTGGAGAATATTGGCTAGAAAAAAGTTTATAATAACAAGTGATTATGGGCCAGATGTATCAAGCCCCAAAAAGTGATAAAATGGAGGGTGATAAACAACCAGCCAATCAGCTCCTACCTGTCCATTTTCAAACACAGCCTGTGACATGGCAGATAGGAGCTGATTGGCTGGTTGTTTATCAATCTCCATTTTATCACTTTTGAAGCTTGACACATCTGGCACTCAGAGGCGTAGGGAGGGCGGAGCCACCGGAGCTCCTGCTCCGGGCGCCGATTGGTGGAATGGCGCCGCCGGCCCGCCCTCCCTCCGCAAATGATACTGCCGGTGCCCGAGGAGTTAATGGCGCCCGCTGCCGCTCGCACGGATGCAGCTGTTTTTTTTTTTAATGTATAGTGCTGCGGCAGCCGGCAGCGAGCTCCCAGCATAAAAACAGAGCTCTGTCCCCCACGTGTCCGTCTGCGGCAGCAGGAGGACGGAGCTCCGTCCTTCCTCTGCCTAGCAGTGGAAGCTCCGCCCATCAGCCCGGCAGCTGCCATTCCGCCCGGCACCTCCGTCCACGGCCCTGCCTGCATGTGATCTAGGAAATACCTGCCAGCTTCGTCCACTACAGCAGCTAGGCCCCCTCTGCCCAGCACCTCAGTCCCACCCTCTGCTGACTCCAGGTAACTCTGTCCCCTCTCTTCTTCCTCTGCCCCCGGCTGTGTGACATGCAGTGTAAGCTGCAGCACTGCCAACTGCCATCTGTTTACACTACTATCGAGGGGCATTATGTGTGTTGCTATGGGGGCATTATGCATGTGGCACAATGGGGGGATATTATGCATGTAGCAATACGGGGGGGTGGAGGCATATGGGTGCATGTGTGTAGGTGGCACTATGGGGGCATATGTGTATGTGGCAATACTGAGGGGGCATTATGTATGTAGCACTACAGGGGCATTATGCATTTGACACTATGGGGGCATTATGCATGTGGCACTATGGGGGGGGCATTATGCATGTGGCACTATGGGGGGGCATTATGCGTGTGGTACTAAGGGGGGCATTATGCGTGTTGGTAGATTCCATTACAGTGTCTTATATAGCGCAGCAGATTCCGTTACAGTGTCTTATATAGCGCAGCAGATTCCGTTACAGTGTCTTATATAGCGCAGCAGATTCCGTTACAGGGTCTTATATAGCGCAGCAGACTCCGTTACAGCGTCTTAAATAGTGCAGCAGATTCTGTTACAGCGTCTTATATAGCGCAGCAGATTCCGTTACAGTGTCTTATATAGCGCAGCAGATTCCGTTACAGCATCTTATATAGCGCAGCAGATTCCGTTACAGTGTCTTATATAGCGCAGCAGACTCCGTTACAGCGTCTTAAATAGTGCAGCAGATTCTGTTACAGCGTCTTATATAGCGCAGCAGATTCCGTTACAGTGTCTTATATAGCGCAGCAGATTCCGTTACAGCATCTTATATAGCGCAGCAGATTCCGTTACAGTGTCTTATATAGCGCAGCAGACTCTGTTACAGCGTCTTAAATAGTGCAGCAGATTCTGTTACAGCGTCTTATATAGCGCAGCAGATTCCGTTACAGTGTCTTATATAGCGCAGCAGACTCCGTTACAGTGTCTTATATAGCGCAGCAGATTCCGTTACAGTGTCTTATATAGCGCAGCAGATTCCGTTACAGCGTCTTATATAGCGCAGCAGATTCCGTTACAGTGTCTTATATAGAGCAGCAGATTCCGTTACAGTGTCTTATATAGCGCAGCAGATTCTGTTACAGTGTCTTATATAGCGCAGCAGATTCCGTTACAGTGTCTTATATAGAGCAGCAGATTCCGTTACAGTGTCTTATATAGCGCAGCAGATTCTGTTACAGTGTCTTATATAGCGCAGCAGATTCCGTTACAGTGTCTTATATAGCGCAGCAGACTCCGTTACAGCGTCTTATATAGCGCAGCAGATTCCGTTACAGCGTCTTATATAGTGCAGCAGATTCCGCTACAGTGTCTTATATAGCGCAGCAGATTCTGTTACAGTGTCTTATATAGCGCAGTAGATTGCGTTACAGTGTGTTATATAGTGCAGCAGATTCCGTTACAGTGTCTTATATAGCGCAGTAGATTGCGTTACAGTGTGTTATATAGTGCAGCAGATTCCGTTATAGTGTCTTATATAGCGTAGCAGATTCCGTTACAGTGTCTTATATAGCGTAGCAGATTCCGTTACAGTGTCTTATATAGCGCAGTAAATTGCGTTACAGTGTGTTATATAGAGCAGCAGATTCCGTTACAGTGTCTTATATATTTCAAATGTAACATGCCAACACATGTTAGCCACGCCCCCAATTCATTACCGGGAGGAGGGAGGGGGCGCGAAATATGCCCTTGCTCCGGGCACCATGGCACCTAGCTACACCGCTGCTGGCACTCAAATAATAAAAAGATTACATATATATGTATATAAGATATACAGTAAATATCTTGTAATATTCTAAAAAATGTTACTCTCAAAACTCTGGAGTATACTGCAGTAGGACATGTGAGGCTCTGCCTCCCCTGATCATATGTCACTCTGACCAGTAGCAAACCAGGGGCTTATGTTAGATGCACAGATGTAGTCTGCATATGGGCAAATATAAGCGTTTCTGAGCCTGTAAGCCCCACATTAAATTCTGCTTATTTTCTAAATAACAATAGATGGATCAAAGCAAATAGCTGATTGTTTGCTATGGCTTATGACACATTGGCACTTATTTGAAAATAAATAGATGTATAATTGTAAACATTAAATATATTGATTAAAAATAAATGAGGTTATAATTAAAACAAGTTGAAAAAAATGGTAATTGGCTGCCAACATGTATAATTATATATATAGTCCAGTAATAGGTTGCCACACTCAATATAACATAAAAATCCAACTGTCCCGGATGGCTATCCAATGCTTTTCATATAATAGCAGCAATCAAATATATTCCAAAAAATAGGATGCACGCTCCTGGGTTTTTTGCAAAAAGGAGTCACAATTATTAGTCATTTAGGGGAAAATTGACTAAGCCGTACGAAAAGGTACGAAAGGGATTGGCTGTATAAGACCCGAATATACGAATTGATAATATGACAAATTTACAAAGCTGTCGTATTCTCCTTGTATTTTCTGAAGTCGTCGCCGTTTTTATCCGTTCATATTGGTATCCATTCGTATTTGCATTTAATATGTAGGATGCAGCAACATCCTGTCAGATCTGTGCAGTCCTGCCCTGCCATTTATTACATACGCCCGGTGCCTCGAGGGGGGGGGGCCTTTATTAAGGGAGAGTGTCCCCACTCTCCCAAGGTCCCAGTCCGGGCTGACCAGCCACAGGTTAATGCTTTGGCCAGGGAGGTTGTGTCCCCTGGCTGTGGCATTCGCCTGCTGGCTGTTTGAGCCCAGTGCTAGTTGCCAAAAAATGGGGGACCCCTACTTGTTTTGTCCCCCATATCCTGGGACCCAGGTCCGGCCCATGAGCCTGGTGCTGGTTATAGAAATATAGGGGGACCCAGGGCTCAACTCAATGAGCCCTGGGCTGGTAATTGCCGAACAGGGGGACTGCATGCCGGATTTTTTAATTATTTATTTATTTTTCAACCTTTTTACACATGGAAGCCTGCACAGATCTGACTGCTCCGTGCAGGCTTCAGGCCAATACGCCTGAAAAGTTAGGAATATTTTCCAGGCGTATTTTCTGCACCATTACCAGCCGTATTTAGCATACGGCCTAAAAGTAAATTTGGATTCACCAATCAAGTAAATGGTGAAATCCATTTGTATTCTTTTAATGGTGTATTCATTTGTAAATCAAAATACGAATAAATATATAATTCGTAAAAGAATATGAACACCCGTATACTGGCCTTAGTAAATTCGGAAAATAGGAATTTCTAGCCATATGTGACATTGAATGGCTACGAATACAGGCATTCGTAGCCAATTCGATCTTAGTAAATTTCCCCCTTGAAGTCACTAAGCTGTTTTTGTATCACAAATGTCTGCAAATGGCAATGCATGGCTTTGTGCTTGATTTTGTACACCTGTGGCAATGGGTCTGCTTGAAACACCTGAGTTCAATAATTATTGGTGTGGCCAAATACTGTACTTATGTCCATATACATTGTTGGAAATAGGCTTAATTTTAAAACTTCTGAATCTTGTCCATATTTGCTGCCCTGTGTGTATGTGCGTGTGTGTGTGTGGTACTAGATGTACCATAGTGTTATACACGGTCATTTGTTTACTGCAACACATACAACTTTGGCATGTAGAGTTACATGTCTGCTCTAGAGAGGCGATTCTTCTATTTTTTACCTCTGAGCATCAATGAAGGAAACTAAATGCTTATTTATTCACACCCCCCAGCAGTCCTTGGCTTCTTGATAACCCAGCAAACCATGTTTCCGGAAGAGAAGCAGCAGATGATATGAGCACAGGACAGATACTGCCAGTGACTCCATGCCAGCTTCTTCTGCTGAAAAATTGTCATTTTTTCCACAAGGAACCCTCAGCTGTGAAGCGGAATTTAAAACCCATTTCCACTGCTCTTTCCACGTCTCTACTTCTCTCACTTTTTGTAGAGAGACCCGTCAGATGGGGCAAAGAGGAGCTCAGTCAGCTGCAACCCACATTCTTAATCCAATTTACAGCTCTTAGTGACGAAGCTGATTGCAGTTCTTAAAGATACTGTTTATCCCAATTCTACAATTCTAAGCTTAATATTATATGAGGTAAATGCAATAAAATTCTGAGCTGCTTTTTTGGATTTGGCCCCACAAATTAAGATTTGTTATTGAGGCATATCATGGCTTTTTGGAATATGCTATTAGAGTACCAAGAACAATTTGCCAGGGCACACATTCCAATAACACCCGTTGCTCTCACGTTTAGATTCATACTTATCCATTCATGTACAAAGGGAAATGTATATGATGTGCATGCCGTAAGGTCCACTTTATGGATTATTGCCATTTTCAGATGGCGTTAGATAGCGGAGACATGATATTATGTATTTACATTCATTTATTGATATTTATATTTGATGATAAAGAGGTAAGAGGGTCCTGCTCACGAGCTTACGATCTGTAGGGAAACAATACATTTATATATTTAGCCTAAAAGCTCTCATGTGCAGGGCCCTCTGCATTTCCTTCTCTTATTTAAACTGTCCTGCGGTTTCTGCCACAGATACTTATTTCAGTGTCCTCTGCTGATGCAGCCATGTTTATGTACCCTGTACTTGTCCTCTATTGTATGCAACTGTAAGCCACTGGTTTGCAAAAATTGTTATGTACTCTGTAAATTGGCGCTGCAGATCCCTTGTGGCGCCATATCAATAAAGAAAACTGATAATAAGGGCCTAAAAACCACACGCCCCACCCATGAGAGGATTCCCCCCTACAGAAGGGCTCTTACAGTAGTTGGAAAGTATGTAGAGGATAAAGAGGCCTACACACAGGGTGACACTACGGAACGATCTGAACAATATAGGTCACTCAGATTGCTCATCAAGATTGTTCACTTCGATGTGTCAGCAGTCTGTGCTGAGCGATCTGTCAGGGCCAGTGTTCTCCTGTGAGATTATTGGCCCTGAACTGCAGTTAATTTATCCAGCATGCAGGTTATTAATCACTAGGCGATAGCGATGCATGGGGCCGCGCATCGCTATCGCAATGGCCCCTACAAAGGCATTTTCTAAGCCATCTAGTCAGATCACTTAGAAAATGCTCTGAAATTGCCCCTTGTGTAGGGCCCTTAAGTGCTGCATGTTACAAATTGGTTCTGCCAGATTCTGAGTTGGACTGTGAGCCAGTCGCTGTCTAGGGGGCAGATTATTGGATAAAATAGGTTATGGAGGTTATCAGTGCTTCACTTTATATACTAAGATTTTTGAAGCCTGTGAAATAGTGTCATAATGCTGTACCAATAGAAAATCATTCTACAATAGCAGATATATTCTGCTTTGTTAAATAGGGCTGTTACTTAATTCTGCTTTAAACATACGGAAACAGTAATTTCTGCACATCTTAATTTCAGGACCATCGGAACAATCCTTGTATACACACAGAAGCTAGTTTTTACTTTCTGCATATGTCATAAGTACACATATACATACATATCCTGCACCATACAATATTATAGGCTGTGACTACAATGTACAGAAAAAAAGAAGAACTGGTTGATAAATGTATACAGCCAAAAATAATACATTTAAATCCAAGATGTTATTTTGTACCCATATGTTAAAGTGTATCTAAGAGTTATTCTAATTTATCTTTAACTTTGTTAATTTACTAAAAGGAAGCAATTTCCATGACAATGAGAGTGATGCGCTTGTAAATCTATTAAGCAAAATCTGAGGGATGTAAGTAATAAAGGACAAAAATTTGCTTTGATTGGTACAGGGAACAGATATTTGCAGAAATATGGCAGTGCTGACTACGCAACTTACAGTAAAGCCCCATACACACTAGAAGATTAAGTAAAAGATCGCTTTATGAAAGCCCGTTCTGAAAGATGCCTTTTACTTTATCTTCTATTGTGTGCGCTTGATGTCGTTAACGATGCTCGCCCCCCGGGCGTTGTTAACGACCCTCTCCCACGTTCAGCTTGTCTGGACGAGAAAAGTCCTCATTAATGACGGCCAAGCTGCAGTGACAGCATGGTCTTCGCTCCCCCTGCCGCAACCACCTGTTGTTCACCTCAGAGCCCCCCGTTGGACCTCCGCCACTGCTGATATTAACATCGGCGGGTCGTCTCACATGTATGGGGTTTAAGAGTATTTTCTACAAAAACTGCTCTGGTCTGACAGCCATGGATCTTTGAGTAAGTACAGCTGACTTTCTAGGTCAATTTACAAAAATAGGTATTTTTTAAATCTCTTGTTTTTGGGCTTTTTAAAGTATATCCACCCACTTTAGCAGCACCTTATTACATTTCTTTAGAAAAATAAATACAGAACTATTGTTTAAAAAAAACGTTGTAAGATTGAGTTTCTCTACAAAGCTCACCTCGGGGTTGTAAATTAAGCATATTGACCAGCAATATGTTACTGAGCTCTGAAGGAAGCCAAATAGGTTAACTCACATTTATCTTGGAAAGCTGAGTTTATATCACAGTCCAGGTTCCCCAGGGTCCCTTAAACTTGCTCATCAAACATAAAATGTTCATTAGCTTATTCTCTAAAAGCCAGCTCTAAACTAATGTATTTATTAAAAAATCAATGTTTTCACAGTTAATCAATGGTGTGTTAGCCTATGCTGTGCATAAGATCTCATTAAGGTTCTAATAGACAAAATAATGAACTATTTTAAAGCTTCATTGGATCAAACTATCCCCCTGGAACTACGGCGGACATTTTTCAAACTCCTAGTCTGATAGAGTAGGGGCCATTGTGGTGCTGAGTGTTATCCTGTTCATTAACAACTACTTAAAAACATAATTGTTTCTTAACATACAATATGACAAAAATAAATCAAAAAGGCCTATTTATTAAGGTCATTATGTCCTTAAAACCTGTGGAAATGGCTGCTTCTGCATGTTTAAGGCAGAATTAAGCAACACAACTACAATATTTTACAAAGCTGTGGCATGATGTATGGGACTACTGTATCTAATACTCTGCTTTGGCTGACTTTTACCCAGCATTTTAAGAAGGGAGACCCGGGAAAGTCCTATTCACATTAGAAAAAGATCACTGTTAAAAGGCAAATTACCGGGTTAAAATGCTTAACCCAGTAATTGTTGTACACTGAAAATCTTAACTAAAGATTACTGTAGCCGCTCGCCCACTATCCCCTATCAGGCAAGCAGTGTAAAAAAGGGATCTTGCATTTTATTGCCTCTAGAAGTTACACCCTAAAGCAATGTATTAATTCTGGGTGTACCAGTAGCATTAGCAAAAGGTATTCAGTATATTTTCAGATGTATCCTCATACATCATTGCTGCAGTTGTGCCAGGTTCCCTGAGACACTGCTAGCACCTGGTGTCTTTTATGTTTACCAAAAAGATGTCAGAATGTGACTAGGATAAACCGGGAGACATGTGATATGCAATACTTATCGGTGTGAGCAAAAGCACTTTAAGGGCCTTATTCTAGTTCACTCTTTCTGACAAAATCCTTCTTTGATGGACAAAACCATGTGCACTGCAGGTGGTGCAGATGTAAAATGTGCAGAGAGAATTAGATTTGGGTGAGTTATTTTCTTTCTGTGCAGGGTAAATACTGGCTGCTTTATGTTTACACTGCAATATAGATCTCACTTTGAAGAAAAACCCCACCCAAATCTAACTCTCTCTGCACAAGTAACATCTGCCCCACCTGCAGTGCACATGCTTTTGTCCATCTAAGAAGGATTTTGGCAGAAAGAGTGAAATAGAATAAGGCCCTAAGAGAGGCATCTGTGTGCAGGCTAAGGGGACAACTGTGATGGGCCTCACGATTCTGAGGGGCTCCAGAGGCAGACAGGGGCATATGGAGGATTGCTCTGGTGCAGCGCGAGCTCCAGGCGCCGAGAGCATGAAAAGGCATCACACGGCTGCTGGAAGGAGACTGTTACCCACTGCTAGAACCAAGTCTTGATTTGCAGTGGTTGTAGTTGGTCTTTGCTGGGCAAAAATATACATAGGGTATTGTACAAGGCTGCAGAGAATCTAGTTATCTGTTCAGTGCTTTACACAAACATTAGTGTGACTATTACATTACTTTCACACAATTAGTGCAACCCATAGAGGAGAATGAATTTTTATAATGAGTAGTAATACTGATAATAATAATCATAATAATCATTATCATTAACTATTATATATATATTGCTTTTATAAAGCAGGACTCAAAATCGCTTTGCAGACATTAACATTATAGCATATAGTACAACATTTAGCATTACAGCAAGTAGAACACTATAAAAAATCTTGAGAGCACAATAAGCAAAATGCAGGGTTGATGCAGTCATTTTGGGTAATAAAAATATCAGATAAGGCAGCCATCTTTGGTGCACTATGTAGGGTTACCCTATTAATTGAAAAAAATGTGCACAGAGGTCCAAAGATCCGAAGATCTCTGTGGGCTGCAGGACCCCCCCCCCCCCCCCCCTGCCCCCCTCCCAGGGAAACTGTCTTCCTCTGTAGCCTAGGCTGAACAACACAACCAGAAAACTATTTACATGGTGCCTGAAAGAGCTTCCATTCCGTGGGCAGGATATTCTGCCTGGAGAGCTTGTCTGCCCGTCTCTGGAAATTTTGGAGGGAACAATTCCCCTACTCTAGATGAGCCAGCACCTGGGCAGCAATTCTCAGGTGTGCTCATGCAATGAGGGATGCCCACTCCCCACTGCCTATCAGGGACAATGTTAAAGGTGTTCATGCCTCGTGCATGCCAGGCATGTGCACTTAAATTGATTTGGTAAAAACTACAGGATAGACTTACCTATGTGGTATTGTGTATTATAAAACAAATAAAAAGTGCCTTCAAGCACTGTCAATGTTGATCTTCTGTGACGTCAAGAAGAATTGTACTTGTGCTGAGCATACTGTATATACAGTATATTACACAATTATTTATGAATAAATATGCACACAATGAATGCTATAATGATGCAAATGTTATATTAGAAAAAAGGTATTGCTATTTCTATTAAATTAATATAAAAAATGGAGAGGGAAATGGGTGGCGTGCACCATCTTGGAGGGTTATTCAGACCTGATTTATGGGCTGCGAATTTACATCCCAGCTGATTATCGATTGACTGCCCATGCGCGCGGATCGTAGGGCACATGCACAAGGTTATTCTGCGAAAACATCCAGCAGGTTTTTGATTGCTGGCCAATGGAAAGTTTATTGACACAAAGCCGCCGTTTGTGGGTGTCACTTGGGCATTTTCTGGGAGTGTCAGGGAAAACGCAAGCCCAAGCATTTTCAGAAAGGGTGTGATATCAGCTCTGACCCCCCCTAATAAGGTTATGTGGCGAGATATGTGGCAGTGCAAAGGTTAAATGAATGTGAAAAAGGGACACAATTAATAATATACCACAGTCCCCACAATTAATAATATACCACAATCCATATGATTAAACCTCAATGGTATTTGTCTGAAATTATTGTCAGTCTGCTGGGGATGTCAGAGAAAATTCAGAATGACAATGATGAGTGTGTGTGTACTTATCCTCCTAATAGATCTGATTTCCATGTCCTATAATGTATCAAACAGCGGAGGAGAGTCCAGAGAAGGTGGTGCTGAGAAGGAAGGGGGATTGTTTCTACTTTCGCTGTAAAGCCCCTTACATGCTGAGAAAGGGGCTTCTAAAAGGTGTCTTTCACAATAGCGTCTAGTGTGTACACTCAATATTGTTAATGATGCTTATTGATAATGACCATTGATGTATTCTGAACATGCAGGTCAATTTGGCTATATAGTCAAATGACCTGCATGTTTAATGGGCCCGGGTGCTGTCACCGAATGATATCGGCGTCTGATATTGTTGAGTGTGGGACACATAATATAGGCCACCCATGGCTGATATGGTTCACTATACTGACCGGGGCCAGTGTCACCTAGTTTGTATGGGGCTTAAGACCCCTGTCACCCACTGATGCAGCTGATAAGAGAAAAACTGGAAATAAGAAAAAGAAAGTAAGTGTACCTGACAATGACAGTTACAAAGCAGGACTCTGGACTGTGGTAAGGGCGACACTTGTGCGCACAGAGGTCCCTGGGAAATGTCCTTGGGCTTTCACCATGAAAAGAGAGAGATTTGACAAATCTTGCATGGGTGCGGGGGACTACCCAAAGAATATAAAGGGGGTATGCAATGTTGGATCACGGCTGTCGATACTCGCCGACAGCCGTGATCCAGGCCCATTTGCGGTCAGATCGACCGCATAACGACAGACGGGATTCAATGTCCCGCCTGCCGATGTGCGCAAAGGGGGCGTGGCCGTGAAAACAGCCGTGGATTGTCGATCATTGACCCGGATAACGCCAATCCACTGCTGTTATCGGCAGAACAGGCCCGACAGCTTCTGTAGTCGGGCACATTCTGCCGTCATCCCGCATCAATGCTGTTGTTAATGACAGCATTGAATAGGGAGCCGCCGCTATTTCCCACGTCGGAAATAGCGGCGGCAGATTGCATACCCCCCAAAGTATTCCTCAACTTACAGGAAAGTAAGTACTGTATGTGCCAGTCACAGGCACAGAATCTGCAGCTGGGACCTTAACTTGGTCACTGTAATTTTGTACATAAAGAAAAAAAACCTTAAACACTGGTGTAACAGATACAGTTCATACACATATTGCATTATGGTTTTGCATATATGTGGAAAAAAAAATTCCCAAGAACTGTACATCACATTCTTTCTCATAGTCCAACTAACACAGGAACACACAATACATTAAAAAGTAACAATCTATTAAATACTCTGGAATTTGGTAAAACCATCTGGCTGCACACAGCAAAATAGAAGTACTATTTGTATATTCATATTGATTAAACAGAAATATATATATATATATATATTATAATTAAAACATTTTAATCTCAAAGTAACTTGTTTTCTCTATAAATCAAGTGCTAATAGTGTTTGGTAAAACATTGAAATAACCATAGGAATTGTATATATAATGCTGCTGATGACAGACAAGATCTCTTATTCTTAAAACAGAAAAAAAATCATAAATTGATTTTTTTTTCATGGCTTCTTAAACAGGTAATTAATTCACTCTGAACCCACGAACAAACCACGGTGAGTTGTTAATATTGTAAATTCAGATATACTTCAATAAACCACTGACCCCCCTGTCACCCTGAAAAACAGATGTATGGTGTAGTCGGGGGGAGCGATTGATTTTCGAAGTAGCAGACCAGTGACGGGGAGATGTTATTGATTCTGGTTTATATGACAGCGATGTAATATTTATCCGTTTGCAAACAGAATTAACCTGATATCACAGGTCGTTCGTTTTGCTGCTCATCCTGTTTCATTACTGTCTAAGATCATTTTAGTGGAAAAGGCTCTGGATTGCACGGGCAATAATTTGTGTTATTATTGATTTAAATAGTTTTTAGTATATTTCTTTTTACGTAGCTTCATAGTAAGGGGTTAATATTCCCCTGCTCCTTCATTTCATATTGTGTCCTTCCCATACATTCTAGTTGACCTTCAGTCACCTTGGGTACTGTATGTAGAGCTCTGGTTCCCCTTCCAACGTAGGGCATGTGTCTGGCTAGCAATTGCCTAGAGCATGGAAACTGAATGCGCAGTGACATTTTCAGGCTAAAACCTGCAACAATGGAGCAAATCCTTTACACTGTGGCCCGTATTCAGATGGAGACGCTAATGCAATTGGAGCCATACTTCAGTACCCAGTTTAATGTGCAAAAATATGCCAATGATGTCACATGCAGCTGTGGTTGGGGACATGGAAACAAACATGACACACCTGCACTTTTGCCACCACTAACCTCTCACAAAAAACCCTCCCTCTATCAATCATTTGCTATTGATTCCTTGGCATGAGCACAGTGCGATTGCAATACTTGCCCAATCGGCCAGTAATCACTCTAAGGCATTAATATCTGCATTTTGTACGCATAATGTAATAAGAAATTCTAATAGGACTACTTCAGGGCAGGAAAAAGAAGGCTCCTTATGGATTTAGGAGAAAAAAGTGGCAAACAAGGGATTTGGATGTTATGTACAAAATAAACTAAAACAAACACAACATTTTCCAGCAGATCCTTGAATTCATCCACATTGGTGCTTATAGTTCCAAAATCTTGCCAGCTGCCGAAATGCTGACACTTGTAGCTCCACAAATGTGTTTGTTGCTGCTGTCTAAATAATTGTTCTAGTACACACGACCAACAAAATATTGGTATTTACTGAATCAGTCCCATACTATATATCTCTATTACAGGTTGAGTTTTCCGTATCCAAATATCCAAAAACCTGCCCCTTTTTTGATACTTACCTTGTCCCCCGGCATCCACAGCCGGCTTCAGGGTCCTCTGGCATCTCTAGTCCCAGGGGTGCATTGCGCGAGTGTGCGGCACGCCTGCAAACTCACGCATTTCGGATAAGGGATACTCAACCTGTAATAAATAATTGTCCTACCTGATAGACCAGTTTTTCTGCTGTATAGCTCTATGGATTCCGTGAGCTATTGCCCAACAAAAAATTATTGCCAACCTACCCAAGTCACAAAATATACAGTACATTTTTATTTACAAATACATATATTAACTCCGGAGATTATAATTATGACCCTTTGAGATCAGTAATTGAATTCTCACTATTTAAGCCTTAAATACTAAGAAGAGAATGCTCTCTAGTGTTAGACTGAGCCCCGCACAATCACTAGCAACGTGTCTTAGTACTTTGCCAATATATTATTAACTTAAATGGCATCCAAATAAATGATTTAGTTCCTGAACAAATGTAACTACTCCATAGAGTACTCAGTTGAAAACATTGACATTCATTGAAATAATCAGTGAATGGGAGATGGCAAAAACTAAAAAAGAATGAGGTTTGTCTACAAGAAGAGTATTGCCCAGCGCCACACGGCTATGTATATCTTCTAATTGGAATTGTTCCCTACAAACAGCCGATTCTGTTTACAAAGTATTAGCATAGAAAGAACAATTCCAATATTCTTTACTGAGCTCATTCTGTTCATACGCACACGTTCGGACATGATCTGCTTTTCCTGCTCACAGTTTTTCGGTTTAGAAATGTTGGGCGTCTGTTACAATCGCTTTCCATTCTTCTTATTCTGACTCTTTTCTTAACAGAGCGGGGAGGAAAGGTAAAAAAGGCATGGTGGTGCAGAGAGGAAGAAAGGAGGAAAACTTGCGACATAAAGGCCTTGTGGGGAGCGGAAGCTTTAATTAAAAGAAGGACAGACAGCAGCAAAGCTTCCCATTCAGGGTAACACAATAGGAGTTTCGGTGAAGCAGAACCATGAGAGCGGACAGACGTGCCGAATAAAGGGAGAGAGGGAGTTGCATTAGCTTTAAGCCCCAACATTGGCAAACTGTATTTTGCAAAGCACTTGAGTTATATAGGACCTGCTTAACCAATACCTCCTCCCTCTTCCTTCACATCTCCAGTCAATGCCTACTCCCAGCTTGGCACATGCTCTCCCTTTGAAAAATAAAGGAAGGAAACATGAAACATATTTGAACAAATTACTGCTGAGCAATGTGCTGGTGGACATGGGCGTAAAGATCAAGGGTTGACTAAAGGACAACAAGGCGGCTGATTTCTTGTGGCGTCCTGAATCCCATTGTTCTCTACTCCCCCCGCCTGCACAGAAACACACACACAAACACATACACAACTAATTCCTTTTTGTAACTAGAATTGGTATGGACCCAAGAATGATTTCATGGGGAAGTCAGGTATTCAAAAATGGACAGAACAAGGGCATCCATTCCAAGAAGAAGAAAGCTGGTGGGCCTAATTCTGAGTGAGGCGCTGCAGCTGCCATGTGTGCATGTGTGCATTTGTCGGTATTGCTTCTGAGACTTCATGCAAATTCCCCTTGGTACATTTTAAGATACAAATATCAGTGGCATCATCAAAACTTGCAGAAGCCCTGTGAGAGTGTGGCCTCCGATGTGAGGAATTATGTGTCTGAGTTCAGAACCACCGCAGAGATAAGACTGTAACACTTCCATAACACGCCGATAAGACAGGGCCATCTCCATGCGTCTGCTTTGCCACCTCCCAGTAGCACCCGGTACATTCTAAATCCATTTCAGATACAAAGCATCACAATTTCAAATGAGCAGGAATTATGCATACATGGGTATTAATAACGGGTATAGTGAGGCCCATTTTTTGAAGACTTACAGTATGCCTCCGATGTCCTGCGCCAATGGCCGCAGAAGTGCAGAAATCACCAGGAAAATGTTGCGGCAGACATTTTCCCAGGGTTTTTCTGCATTTACAGAAGAAAAATCACTGGGTAAATTCCTGTGATCTTCTTATTTATTTATTTATTATTTATTAACAGTTTCTTATATAGCGCACACATATTCCGCAGCACTTTACAGAGAATATTTGAACATTCACATCAGTCCCTGCCCCAGTGGAGCTTACAATCTATATTCCCTACCACATATACATGCAGACACAGACATTCTACGGTTAATTTTTGTTTGGAGCCAATAAGCTTACCAGTATATTTTTGGATTGTGGGAGGAAACCGGAGCACCCGGAAGAAACCCACGCAAGTACGGGGAGAATATACAAACTCTGCACAGTTAGAGCCATGGTGGGAATTGAACCCATGACCTCAGCGCTGTGAGGCAGTAATGCTAACCATTACACCATCCGTACTGCCCCTATAGTTATGTATGAATGCACATGCACCTCTAGTACTCAGACTCTACAAAGCTGCTGGCAGAAAGCAGGGCACCGGATGTAGGAGGCTGTACACAGTCCTTAAAAAGCCCCTGCAAGGCACAAAAGCTCTGATATGCATGCAACATTGACAGTGTGCCTGCCGCATTGTGCTTATAAACAAAGCTTACAGTATTCCATCATTTCCGTTTATAAGTCCTATACAACCACCAAAATAAACAGCACCGTCAGCTAAGTTATATTAAACTATTCATTTAGTCTTCATAACTGTAAACATTATTTTTTTTTAAATTTCAAAGTGAATAGAAATAAACAGGAAGTACAGAAATGAGCACAGATGAGTGGTGTCACAATGCACTCCCTTTTTTTAGGAATATACCATGTTTTCCATTAGAAGAGAAGCAGAGAAACTCCTGCACTGGTTGTTGGGGTCTACGTACTAAGCCTTGGATGGAGATAAAGTGGACGAAGCACCAGCCAACCAGTTCCCAACTGTCATTTTCAAATGCAGCTTGTAACATGGTAGTTAGGAACTGATTGGCTGTTACTTTATCTCCATCCACTGTATCTCTGTTCAAGGCCTAGTATATAGACACGTAGCATATAGTAAGGGCACTCTTTAAACCAAACATTAAGTCTTTCCTTTTATCCTGTATATTAGGACAAGTACTGACTAATACTGAAATTGTGGCACAACACATGAAATCAACACTTTATAGTTAGGGGAATGTTTAATTACATCAGAAAAATTTCTAAGTGGAAAAAAATGGTCTTTTACCGTGATTTTTGCCCAATGGTCATTATTGGGCAATTTAATTGTTTATTTCTTCCGAATAATTATACATTTTCAGGTGAAACCAATTAGGTACCAGGATAAGTTCCCGGAACCATGTGTTTATGTGGCCGCAGTCCCAAAAGTGGTTTACCTGCCTTGTGTAGGTGAAAAAAATCCCAGATTACTTCCTGCTTTCTGGGCTAATTGGACACCACGGATAATTACTGTAAATATCCCCCTTGGTGCAGATGTACGAAGCCTTGGTTGGAGATAAAGTGGACCAAGATGACCTCACCTCCGCTTTGGCGTTAGTACGCCGGAGCTTCCCTGCAGTGCTGCCACTGTCCCCCCCTGCCTAAGCCACCTGTCACATTCAGCAGTGACGTCGGTGGCAGGCTAGGGGATGATCGCAGCGGCTCGGGAGGACTCGGGTGCCTGACCACTCCCTGCCTCCGACGTCACTGTAAAATGAGTGAAAGCTGGCTGGCGGGCGGGTCAGCGGAGCCCCGGCGTGCCGATCGCCATAACAAAGGAGATGGGGGGGACTGGAAGGGTTGGGTCGGGGGGGGGGCTCTAGAGTTGCTGCGCCAGTGGTGCACACCTGGACACCACTGGCGCACACCTATTCTATATTAGTGGTATGCCCAGAAATTTTCCAGGACAGCCCGCTGCGGCAGCGCAGCTGAGCCCGGAAAATTTCCAGGCATACCACTCAAGGGGTTAATATTTAGTTAATAGAGTGTCACTACTGCTGTTTCTCTCTTTGTTTACAAAAACATACATTTTGCATAGTTTGGGGATTGTAATACTTGTATTTTATATTCTTAAAACATCAGTAATAATTACTTAAAATAATAATAATAATAATATAAACAATGTCCAAAATGAGCAGAAACAGCACTGAGTTTTTGGTATCAGATTTATACTGTAAATTGATTTTTTAGTTGTTGCAATCTGACCTGACTACACCAAGAGTCAGTATTTTGTACTAGAACAATAGGCGATGCAAAGTTTACTTGATTCTAGTCTAAATTGAAATAAAAATGAGGGCTCATAAGACTTTGTGATTTGTGTTTAGCTGGGGAATGCTCCAGCTGGCTGATGCCAGAGGCTCCGATGAAGTCTGCAATTTCTGCTTTTTGGACCAGCTGTAGCTGATCACTTACCACATTCTGTAATATAAACAGAAGACAAATGCATAGGTATTGGGGAAGCTGAGAAAAGCATCCTGCTAGGAAGCATGTTGTGTGAACACGCAGTATGTGAGCAAGCAAGAGAAGAGATACCAGCTCAGTGATACTATGGGCAGGTGGCAGGGTTCTCTGCAAGGATGCAAGTCATGGGAAGAGTGTGCAGATGCTCACAGCAAATCTTTTTTTAGTTCATTTAGTCCTCAGCATTAATAAAGGCCTATTGGCTGGACTACTGTCGCCGTGATGAGGCCGCAGTCCAGCTGTCTGCTCTCCAGGCTACGTACCAGTCTTCCAAATGAAATGGACATTGCATCTGCATGTACTGTAAATAACCGACAAACACTTAATCACTTTTGCTTTTAAATACTCTTTGGCTTCCCACATACCCAATAAATGGCAACTTTCTGAAGATGGCATTAAGGTTCTCTCAAAAATTATTTGACCCAAGTGTCCTCTCTGGTCTTTAGAACATATGTGGAGGCTGCTATCACCAGAGCTAGAAAAATGATCAGTAATATTACCGTTATGTGAGCATATGACTGTGCAGACAGTCGCTGTTACATGCTGTGCATGCATCCATCACTTCAGTTACACTGATTTTTACAAAAATAAGGGTTACAAAAATGGACAAGCAAAGCAATATTGTGCAGTAATGAGTGTCATAATTATGCTTTTCACCACTTGTTAGTTACGTAGAAGCAGTGAAATAACTTTTTTCAATAAGTGTAGTCATACAGTATATATATTGTGGGTTTATGTGTGTGTGTGGCTGGCGGGGTTGCTAATCACATAACCAGCGACAACCATAAAGTGTACGAGGGGATCACTAGGCACTTATGTGCATACTAGTATACCTTGTGATTGCCTCTGTGTTTGTGCATGTGTGAGAGAGAATGCGATGTAGTAGAGACACACAAATGGGACATTAGACATATATATAGATGTACATATAATATATATAGATGTACATATAACATGTTTGCAGGGCCGGTGCCACCACTATGCCGCTGGGACGCCGGCCACTGGAGGGCAGCAGTTAGGAGCAGGTACACACACACTCCCGTGGAGCCAGGTGAGCGATTTGGCAGCGACGGCCGCATCCCCCCCCTTCATCGAGCGGGTGTGCAGTGGGGCTGATCACAAATCCCACCACACCTCCTGTGGAGCGGTGACTCAGTGGCGGCTGCAACTCTCCCCCCCATGGAGCATGTGTGTGGGTGAGGGGTGAGGCAGCCGGACCCCCCCCCCCCCCGCCGTGGATGCATTGTGATGGATCGCATGCGTCCCTGCTTTCCGGCCGCCCCAGACCGAGTCGGGTCCGATGCACACGGGACCGCGCATCGGACCCGACTGCATGTCAGGGAGAGGCGATTTGGTCCGATTTAATGGGACGATTGGTCGCAAACGTCCGAAATCGGACCAAATCGCCTCAGTGTATGGGCACCTTAAGGGGGATATTCAATCTCCGGCGAGCACCTCCCACCGGGGAGATGCCCGCCGGGCCCTATTCAATGCTGTCTTCCCCGACAGCATTGAGCAGGGTATCTCGGCAGAACGAGCCCGACATCACAAGCTGTCGGGCTCGTTCTGCCGAGAACAGCCGGGAAGTGACGAGAATGACGACAATGAATCCCGCCTGCATGTTCTCGGTCGAGCTGACCAAGAACGGGACTGGGTCACGGCGGTCGAGCAAGCTCGACTGCCGTGACCCTGACATTGAATACCGCCCTAAGTCTCCCAGATCTAGAAGACCTATGCCAGCCAATATAGTACTTATTTCTACACCAAAGGCTTCACATAAGCACCATGTGGTGTAACTCTTCCTTACATTTTGACTTTGCTGCAGTTTGTAACTCTCATATCGCTGAAGCCATTTCAATAAGCTGCACGTAGACCAGAGGATCAATTATAACAGTAGCACCGATGCTCTTTGCATCCGATCGTTACATTTTTGTGACAAATTGATAAACTACATCTTCACTTGGATAAAGATTTGATATCACTCTTTTAATCTGCTATCAATAAGTTATTAATCGTTCATCTGACCTCATCTAATCTCTGTCTGCTTTCAAATCCAATAATCATTTCAAAATTCACAGTCGAGTGGGAGACTTACTAAAAGCAATCAATTTCCTACGGAGAATTTTTTTCCCTTTGAAATTCAGTCCAGTTGCTCAGTGACTGCAGGGCAATAACTGTAAACATCTCACTAAGTGCAATGCTACCAGGTTACATATATAACATTAAATAGACAAAGTAAAGAGAAGACTTGGCAAGATTAATAACCTTTTAAGAGACACATACTGTAAATGCAATAAACGCAACCTTTGCTAACTTGTGTAGGGATACGGTCACTAGGTCTACAAGCATTAGGTCGACACTACTAGGTCGACATGCATGAAGGTTGACATGACTGAAGGTCATCCTGATATTGGTCTAGCACTCCAAAAAGCAATCATAATCCAAAGTGTCAGTGCCCTTACAAACATGTGGAAAATTTAAACTAAGGTGCAACTCTCATGGTGCATAACAAAGTCACTCAGAAACAGCTAGAGCTACAGTGTGATACGGCTCCGGGCAACTGAGTGACTTTTCTGCCCCATGAGTGGGGTGGGTGGGTGTGTGTGTGGGTGTGGGTGGGTGTGTGTGTGTGTGGTACTAGGTGGCACTGCTGCCCCTGCTTATCAGTCCTTAAAGCCTCCTGCAAGCTAAGGCTTCACCTATAACAACCCGTTTCCCAAGCAAATTAGGTCTACGAGGTACTGGGGTGCCGCCAGGTCTTAAGTTGGACACGTCTGCTACAGGAGGCTGGGCAAGGCAAATACAGGACTGGAGTCAGACTGGTACCCAGGAGGAAGGACCAGACACAAAGGACAAATAAGACACTATAGCACACTACCCTGTGTGACTAGCATGGTACCACTGTGACAGGTGTACACACTAGCACCACAGCAAATGAGATGGAGTTGCCAAGCCCTGGGCAGTGAGGAGCATTGGCCAAGGTGTTAGCGATGCAGTCGCAGGTAGCGTCACAGTGCCAATGCAGGTGGACAGGCAGACAAACAGAACCGGACTGCGGAGCAGCACCAGGTACAGGCAAACAAGCGAACTGAGCTGGACTGTGAGCAGCACCGGTTCTAGACAGTCTCTGCAAGAGGCTTAGTCGCTAAAAGCGACACCAGGATATACACTTGGACATAAAGGGGCTCAGCAAAACATACAGGACATGGGTTCATCCAAACAGACACAAACAAAAGCTCAATTGGAGCAGGGACATACAAGAAACAGGTGCATTCACAGAGCATATTTTCTATTTTTGGAAAAGCATTCATGGATATTGTGAAGGTGGCACCTGGAAGGGCAGACGTGTACTGCTGCATCTGAGAAGCACATCATAAAATAACTTACATCCAAATGTAGCTGAGCCCCAAAGCAGTTAGTAAGAAATACTGTACTGTACTTGTTGAAAACACACTGATACGTGTCAGCGCTTGTTCATGTATAGTGTATTACATGTGGTTCCATATCAGTGGCAAAAACTTTTTTTAGAAGATGCATGTAGCCATAGCAATCAATGGGGCAGATGTATTAAGCCTGTTAAAGTGATAACGTGGTGATAAAGTGGATAGTTATAATGCACCAGCCAATCAGCTGTTTTAAAAAATGACTATTAGGAGTTGATTGGCTCGTGCGTTATCTTCTTCTACTTTTTCACTGTTTTATCACCACTTTACCATGCTCAGTACATTTGCCCCCGTGTGCTTTATAACCAATGCAGGGAAATGCTGCTGATGACCCCTACCACTACCATTAAATGTACAGCTCTGATATACTTATTCCCAAAAAATGTTACAGCTGCATAATGTCTATTAGGTAAAATCAGGGAGATTGCAGACTCTTTAGGGATATTGCTACAATTTCAGGGAGTCACCTGCAGAATGCAGGAGGGTATGCAACTATGCCACAAAGACACAAACAGGAGCTCTATCAGAGCAGGTACAATAACAGTACGCACAAGATATGCGCATTAACAGGTACATGCAAAGAATCAGATAGTTTAGAGAAATCGGGAGTAATCAGGCAACCAACAATAGCACTAGAACTAGAAGTACAACCAGCACAAAACTTAGGGCAGGCTGGGTAATATAGGACACAATATCCAGAACAGCTATAATGAACAAGCCCCCTTAATGAGGAGAGTCACTGCAGCTGAACAGCCTGACACACAAGGCAGAGTGCTAATGGCCTAATTATGTGGCAGGTGAGACTTCACTCAGAACACACACAGGAGACAGGCTGCAGTTACACAGACCTGCCAGAGGTGGCTTACACATGAGGCAATTTAAGATAAATTTCTAAGCAATCTGACTAGATCACTTAGAAATTAATCAAAAATCGCTGTGTGTGTATGCCCCATAGCGATAGCGATGCACAGCACCCGCATTGCTACCACCAGGCTAGATATTTTGAGCATGCTTAAAATAATAATAATAATAATAATAATGATAATGATATTTATATAGCACTTTTCTTGCAAAAGGACTCAAAGTGCTTCACCATTGTCTTTACAGCTCAAAATACAAAACAAGCTTAACAATAGATGTCAGTGAAATGCTTGAGTAAATAAGTACGTCTTTAGTCTATTTTTAAAGGATTCTACAGTGGGGGCTTCTCGCACTGTGCGAGGAAGAGAGTTCCATAAAGTTGGAGCAACAAAGTTGAAAGCTTGACCCCCAGATGAATTCAGGAAGATTTTGGGTACTGTTAGTAGTCCTTTTTTAACGGATCGTAGTAATCGAGTAGGACAGTAAGGAATCAGAAGCTGCTGCAGGTACCTTGGGCCCTGGTCATGTAGTGCCTTGAAAGTGAGTAAGACAATCTTGAAAACAATTCACCATTTTACAGGTAGCCAGTGAAGGGAGTAGAGAATGGGAGTTATGTGGCAGGAGCGGGGCTGGTTAGTTAATAGTCTGGCAGCTACATTTTGTACCAGCTGCAAGCGGTGCAATTCTTTTGACGGGAGACCCAGATAGAGAGCATTGCAGTAGTGATGGCATCACCTTCAAGGGTTAATGATACATATCTTGTATACAACAAACAATCAAAAGTAGGAAATACAGCATGTAATTCAGCGTATCAACAGAATAAATAACTGTTGGGTTATACGTAACCGGAGCCTAATTAACCCTTGAAGTTGCTGGCAGTTACAGCTATTTTTTAATTTGTATGTTCACATTTTTTCTCACATTAGGTGAAGGGCACTTTTGAATTCTCATCATCTTAACACGCCCCCGCCCGCTCTGACCGGTCTGGCCAGCGCCAGAGAATAAGTATCTTTATGGTAACAGGAGAGATACCTATAGTGGAGCTTGGTGTAATGCTTCGACACGTGAATGTACTTGTTGCTATAAGCAACCCCAGTCCCAACAGGGTACTACAGAGGGAGGCCTATATATTCCTAGGTCACAGATGAAGAAGACCATAGGAAAATATCCTAAACCCGTACCCCTCGCTTGCAGTACACAGGTTCAGCTAGCTCCCACCAAGCTGACACCCGTGGGCTCTGCACTGAGGGAAAGGGTAAGATATCAGGACCTGAGCTCACCTGCAGCACACAGGTTTAGCTAGCTGCCACCAAGCTGACACCAGTGAGTTCTGCACAGTGAGAGAGGTAATACAGGAAATGAGGGAGTGTAACAGCAACCTAGCTGGATCCACAAGGTGGTACAGGGACCCAGCAGTTACAGTCACAACTCCTGATTACGGCTAGGTCTGGATCAAGGCGCAAAGACGCAAACTCCAAGACCTATATTAAAGTAATCAACATACAATACAATTGCTAGAAACTAACTAGGCACAGGACAAGGCTGACTGGCTATCTGACTAGGATTCTGCAGCACCTGCCTAGACTGAAAGGAAGGTTTATATAGCAGGTACTGCCACGCCCCACTCAGACATTACAAACTGTGAGCACAAAACCAGTGCCGGATTCCCTGCTGTGAACAGACTGCCTTTCACCACTGCAACAGCAAAAACCCGAACTGGAGTGTCAGCTGCACTCAGGTTACTTTGCTAACAGGCTGCTGTCTCTATGGAATGTAGATGCAGCCGCTGGCAGGCACAGGGAGCAGCTCCTCTCAGGCTGGTGTTTAACTTACAGCCTGTCTCTGCCTGAGAGGGGAGAGACAGACTGAGGAGCACATCAGCGGCGCCGTGGCTGACTACTAAGTGAGTAGTGGGTGGTTGGGGCGGGCTGCCTGGCTGGCGGCTTATGACTGAGAAACTGAGCTGTCTTATGTCTGCCAGACTGTGACAACTGTGTGTGGGGAAGGCTGGAGGGGATCTCGGAATGTGATGTCTGCCTAGGAGGGAGGGGGGCTGTGCTGACTATGGGGGGCTCTGCTGTCTAACTATGGTGAGGCAATGCTGACTATGTTGTTTATAAGGGGGGCTGTGCTGTCTATCTATGGGGGGCTGTGCTGACTATGCGGGTGTTGTGCTGACTATGGGGGGCTCTGCTGTCTAACTATGGGGGGCTATGATGACTATGTGGGGCTATGCTGTGTATGGAAGGGCTGTGCTGTCCATGGGGGGGCTGTGTTGTCTATGGGGGGCTGTGTTGACTATGTGGGGCTATGCTGACTATGGGGGCTATGCTGTCTAACTATGGAGGGGCTCTGCTGACTACGTGGGGCTGTGCCTTCTATGAGAGGCTATTCTATCATCTGTATTATTTCCATGAGCAAGTACATTATACCATATGTAATGGGGCTGTGCCTTCTATGAGGGGCTCCATGTACACCAGACTCACCTCAATGTGTACACAGCTCTGTGTACACTGACAAACTCACCTCAATGTGTACTAAACACTACCAAAGTCACCTCCATGTACACAGACAAATTCACCTTAATGTGTACTAAACACTACCAAAGTCACCTCCATGTACACTGCTAAACTCACCTCAATGTGTAATAAACACTACCAAAGTCACCTACCTGTACACTGCCAAACTCACCTCAATGTGTACTACACACTACCAAAGTCAGCTCTGTGTACACTGCCATACTCACCTCAATGTTTACTAAACACTACCAACATCTCCTTCATGTACACAGCCAAATTCACCTCAATGTGTACTAAACACCATCAAAGTTACCTCCATGTACACTGCCAAGCTCACCTCAATGTGGACTACACACTATCAAAGTCACCTCCATGTACACTGCCAAACTCACCTCAATGTGTACTAAACACTACCAAAGTCACTTTCATGTACACAGCCAAACTCAACTCATTCTGTACTAAACACTACCAAAGACACCTCGAAGTACACTGCCAAACTCACCTCAATGTGTACTAAACACTACCAACGTCATCTCTGTGTACACTGCCAAACTTGCCTCAATGTGTACTAAACACTACCAAAGTCACCTCCATGTACACTACCAGACTCACCTCAATGTGTACTAAACACTACCAAAGTCACCTCCATGTACACATTGGCAAACTCACCTCAATGTGTACTAAACACTACCAAAGTCACCTCCATGTTCACTGCCAAACTCACCTCATTGTGTACTAAACACTACCAAAGTCACCTCCATGTACACTGCCAAACTCACCTCAATGTGTACTAAATACTACCAAAGTCACCTCCATGTACACTACCACACTCACCTCAATCTGCACTGAACACTACCAAAGTCACCTCCATGTACACTACCACACTCACCTCAATCTGCACTGAACACTACCAAAGTCACGTCCATGTACACTGCCAAACTTGCCTCATTGTGTACTAAACACTACCAAAGTCGCCTCATTGTACACTGCCAATCTCACCTCAATGGAGGAAATTTACTAAGTACCCCTGATACAGTACATCCGATCCTGGAAAAAATATGACTCATTAATAGGGCAAATTTTCTAATCTGCCATATTTACGGGATTCATATGTTCTGATGGCGTAGATGGCCATATCCATTCATATTTGTATACGTATTTGGCAGAATCCCCCCACGGCTATAACTAGTCCCAGGCTCAAAGAGCTGGTCCTGGTTTTACAAATTCAGGGTCCAAACATGTTGGGGGTCCCCTGCAATTTCTAAAACCAGCACCAGGCTCAAGGGTCAGTCCTGGTTCCCAAAATACAGGGGACAAAATGAGTAGGGGTCCCACATATTTGGTAACCAGCACCGGGCCCAAACAGCCAGCAGGGTAATGCCACAGCCAGGGAAACTATTTACACTAGTTCCCTCAGCCAGAGCGGTGGGCACTGGGCTAATAGTATAGTGCAGTGGTCCCCAAACTGTGTGCTGTGGCTCCCTGGGGTGCATCGGGACACTTGCAGGGGTAGTGCTGTCAATCATAAAATGTGTACAAACAGAAGCAAATCCTGTCCTTTAAAACATAACTGACCCTAAGAATCGCATATAAACTCAGTCTACTTAATGTTATATTTAATTTTATTTTTTTGGGTGAGGGCGGTGGGGATAAGGGGTGCCGTGAGAAAAATTATGATACTCTAGGGTGCCGTAATTCAAAAAAGATTGGGAACCCCTGGTATAGCGTAAAAAGATGAAATATTATTGTGCTGTACTTAAGAACTACATGTCCAAACAAGCCTACCCTGCATACAGGGACTTGGAAAACCACATGTCCCAGCATGTGGGGCATTAAGGGCCTGTTGGTAATTGTAGTTCTACAGCAGACTGACATATAGCTAATTAAAACTTTAGTACATTCTACAATCATTGACAATATACTTATCTATGGCTTCCAACGATGGCCATTCCCCTTCTCCAGAAGAATTCCATGTGGGTAACTGAGGAAAGTATACTTACCGCAGCCTCTGGCGAAATGGTGTCCTCTTTGTTCAGTTGTGGGTATCCCGGCAGGTAATGTAATGTGCACTGCTAGCCTCATCTTCATGTATAGTTAACAATGTTTTTATATTTATAAATTTACATTAGACCTATCAAGTAAATTAGTAGGTGGATATATCACAGGTCCTCCGCATCTACAAGGAGATTGCTACTACCTGCATCGTCCATCATGACAATGTGCCAAGTCACACATCTCTGCAAGTGAAGACATTTTTGGCTAAGCACAACATGACAACGTTACTTCAACCACCCTACAGTCCAGATCTGGTCTTGGCTGACTTATTTTTGTTTCACCCGGATCAAACACAGAAACCGTTTTCAGACCGTACACAAAGGGGATATGGCGTGATGAGGGCACTCAAGGATGTTCCAGTTATTGCCTTCCAGGAGCGTACCAAGCTTGGCACAGACCCTGCCAAACTCACCTCCATATATACTTTACCCTGCCAAACTCACCTTTATTTATACTATACTCTGCCAAAATCACCACCATATATACTATACCAGGGGTGGATTGGTAACCGGATTGGGGTTGTAGTGCTAGTGACCCGGGGGGGTGCTAGTAGTGCCAGCGACCTGGGGGTGGGAGTAGCGCTAGCAACCGGGGGGGTGGGGGGGTTGTAGTAGTAGCCCTAGTGATCCGGGGATGGGGGGAATTAGTAGTGCTAGTGACCCGGAGGGCGGGTGGTACCGCCGCTCAACCAGCTTTGGTGCCACGCTCACCGCACCATTCACTGCCATGCTGAAGCAGTCGCAGACATCAACCAAGAGCAACCACCGGGCGGCCGCGGCCATCTTCAAACTGGTCAAAGCCACGGCCGGCCGCGGCCATATTTTCTGTGGGCAGCACACCCAGGCAGCCCAGGGGGGAAAGTGGTGGCCCGGCCAGGGGTATATAGCAGCTAAATCTGGACCGGCCCACCGGGAAATGGCCCGGTTTCCCGGCGGACCAATCTGCCCCTGTACTATACCCTGCCAAACTCACCTCCATCTGTACTAAACCCTGCCAAACTCACCTTTATTTATACTATACTCTGCCTTTATTTATACTATACTCTGCCAAAATCACCACTATAGAGTGCAGCATGGCACTGTGCTTGAAGCATGACAAGCACAGCAAACCATGTGATACAGATGGAGCCGGGCTCTTCTTTGCAGGGGATGGCGATGGCGACACCAGCCGCCATTCCCTGACACCCGTCATCTGTATCTGCGAAAGGGGACGCGCGCGCACGAGATGTGCGCGCATCCCCTTTCGCACAGTTCCCCCGGGTCCCCGCCGGCTTATCGGCGGTCAACCGGGATCCCCACCGCCTCCCCGCACCCCCCCCCCCTAACCCTTTCCGTCTCCCTGAAGCGGAGACGAACAGGGTCCCGGCGCCCCGCCGCACGGCAACTGAGACGCGCGTGCGTGTGAGACGCACGCTCGTCTCAGTCAGATTGAGAGCCGGGCTGCTGGCGGATCGCCAGTGGTGGCGGTCTGGCGATTCGTCAGCAAGAGGGAGCCCGGCTCCATCAGTATGTGTCAATGTACACATATTCATTTTTCCTTGTCAACATTTTTCTTGTGTCGTTACTTTTGTAACTTCTCAGACTAATAAATGTCTGTTGTTTGTCAATGTCTAACTAATGCATGACTAGCTTTTGTTAATGTTTAACTCACAGGTTCTCAAAGTCGGTCCTCAGTATCCCACTCAGTGCATGTTTTGCAGGTCTCCTCACAGAATCAATTGAAATAATTAGCTCCAACTGTGGATCTTTTAAAATGTGTCAGTCACTAATGAGTGCACCTGTTGAGTGACCTGGAAAACGTGAACTGTGTGGGGTCCAGAGGACCGAGTTTGAGAACCACTGGTCTAACTAATGCATCTCTCAATTTCGTCATTGTCTAACTAATGCATTTCTAACTTCTGTCAATGTATAACTAATGCAGGTCTAACTTTTGTCAATCTCTAACTAATGCATGTCTAACGTTTGTCAATGTCTAATTCACAGGTTCTCAAAGTCGGTCCCCAGGACCCCACACAGTGCAAGCTTTGCAGGTCTCCTCACAGAATCAAGCGAAATAATTAGCTCCACCTGGGGGTCTTTTAAAATATTTCAGTCAGTAATGAGTGCACCTGTCGGGTGACCTGGAAAATGTGAACTGTGTGGGGTCCTGAGGACTGAGTTTGAGAACCAGGTCTAACTAATGCCTGTCTCATTTTTGTCAACGTCTAACTAATGCATGTCTAACTTCTGGCAATGTCTAACCAATGCATGTCTAACTTTTGGTCTCCACCTATTGACTGTCTGTCTAGACATTGTCTGTGAGCTATACCACACCCTCTGTTTGCAGTCACTGCCCAGGTCCCCTCCCCTCGTCTGTAGCCTGCAGTGCTGCTCTGTGTGCTTGTAGACTCTGTTTTCATGCAATGTGTCGCCATTTTTATACACCGTTTCAGTTAATTATTATATTCATTTTATGTTATTTTTAGTACAGTATACATTTTGTTATTTTATGCTACATTTTTATTACTATTTCTCAGCTATATATAGGACCTCTTGATGAAAGGGTGAAGTCTCCGAAACTGTAGACAAATAAAGTTTCACAAGTTTTCCATGCCATTTGAAGCCTCAGAGTGCCGCTGTTTCCTCCAGTATACTGCATTCCTGGGGGGGGGGGGGGGGGCGAGTGCCGGGTCCAAGAAGATGGTTTTGTATGTGTATATATATATATATATATATATATATATATATATATATATATAGCAGAAAGATCAGCCTGGCACTCCCAATGTATACAAAGCAACTGCCGCGGGTGCTCGGTGGAATTTAGATTTGTAGTTTTCAGCTCAAGCAAGCAAAAAAGCTTGTTTGAGCTGAAAACTATATATATATATATATATATGCATGAATCTATATGCAAATTAGTTTTTTAAATATATGCGACAATATAGGTTTAATAGAATTCATTACATTTTCAGCTTGTTTGGTGTCTTTCTATCAGAAATCTTAAACTTAAAAAAATATTAATTAAATAGTCATTATTGTCAACTGCTAGGTATTTAACATTCAGAATCAGATTTTACACATAAAGGCTTATGGTTGTGGAACCAGTTAGATGCTGCAATGTATTTTCAAACTGAGGTGCCTGTATGTTTATGCTACAAACAAGATATTGGGGAGACATACTTGACTGCACACAGCAACCCCCCATGGTTTGTAAACTCCACACAATCATCAGTAGTGATATCCATCATGCCCTGTCAAAAACAAAATGCACTACACAACATAACAAAAAACTCCAATATAAAACAAGCAGATCTATAAAACAAATCACAGACAGACAGCTACTGTCATCTATTTTTTCTTAAATGCTTTAAGGTGAGAAGACCTCCAGGGCCAAAAAGTGGGACTTCTATGTTCTATTTATAATTAAATGTAACTAATTAAGATAACAGCCATAGTACAGCACATAACCACCAGGGAAGAAAAAGATACAAAATTGGTAATGCCAGGTGATTAATCAAATTTGTCTGCTAAGAGCTGATCAACGTTGAGGATGCACAGATTGCTTCCAAAGAGCCAAATGAATTGTTTCTGAGCAAAAATGGAGACTACAGTATACTGTACATTGCTTCACAAGACAGATATATCCAGATGATAAGGATTATTATTATTATTATCATCATCATTATTATTATCATCATTATTATTATTTGTTGTTGTTATTATTTATTCATATTATTATTATTTGTTGTTGTTGTTGTTGTTGTTGTTGTTGTTATTATTATGTTGTGGTTATTTATTTATATTGTTGTTGTTATTATTATTATTATTATTATTATTATTATTATTATTATTATTATTATTATTATTAATATTATACTACAAAATGTGGGCCTGTAAGAAAATGTATGAAATTATGCTTCAAGTTGGAATTTGTGCATCAATATTGCTAATGTCTGCAAAGGGTGGTAATGGCAAAATACAAACAGTGCCAGTGTTCATCCACCTTGTATTGGCTCCATATGCAAAACTATATAATGTTATATGAGAGGAGATGTAGTAAGGGTTGGTTAACACGGCCATTTTATTTTCACTGGAATAATACTTGATTCTTGTGTTGTTGTTGTTCCGCTTGTACTTTCTGCAGAGCACCATAATTGTCTTTATTTTCATTATAGTGATACCTACTGGTCTGTATTTTTCTTATCATAAGGTCCCCCTCTTGTCTGTTTTTATCCTTATAGTGGCTCCCCTTATCTGTATTTTCTTTATAGAGACCTAACTTTCTGAATATTCCCTGTAGTCACCCCTTGTCTGCATATTTCCTATAGTGACCCCTGTATTGGACCCTATTGTCTGCATATTCCCTGTAGTCTTCCCTTGTCTGCATATTCCCTGTATTGACCCCTCTTGTCTGCATATTCCCTGTATTGACCCCTCTTGTCTTCATATTCCCTGTAGTCTCCCCTTGTCTGCATATTCCCTGTATTGACCCCTCTTGTCTTCATATTCTCTGTAGTCACCCCTTGTCTGCATATTCCCTGTATTAACCCCTCTTGTCTGCATATTCCCTGTAGTCTCCCCTTGTCTGCATATTCCCTGTATTGACCCCTCTTGTCTTCATATTCCCTGTAGTCGCTCCTTGTCAGCATATTCCCTGTATTGACCCCTCTTGTCTTCATATTCCCTGTAGTCACCCCTTGTCTGCATATCCCTTTAGTGACCACCCCTTGTCTTTATATTCCCCGTATTGACCCCTTTTGTCTGCATATTCCCTGTAGTCTCCCCTTGTCTGCATATTCCCTGTATTGACCCCTCTTGTCTTCATATTCCCTGTAGTCACCCCTTGTCTGCATATTCCCTGTATTAACCCCTCTTGTCTGCATATCCCTTTAGTAACCACCCCTTGTCTGTATGTTCCCTATAGTGACCCCTTTTGTCTGCATACGCTCTACCATGACTACCCCATGTCTACAATATCCGTGTAGTGCCACCCACCCTGTCTGCATATTCTCTGTAGTGACCACTCCTGTCTGCATACCAGCTGCAGTCATAGGTGTGCACAGGCACACCCTAAATTCTGGTACCCTCAACTCACAAACTCATTTTATTTAAACATATTGATGGGGCAGACTAGCAGATTGCTAGTGGTGCTGCCCACACCCTGGTGTCACCCTTCAAAGAGGAAACACTATGCCTGTAACCCTTGCAGCAACAGTGCTTCAGCTCCCACCCCTCCGGCAGCCTTCCACCATTTAAAAGCGGTGCTGGCTCCTTAGCTAATCAGAGCTCGCATCCTGGCAGCCTTACGAATTGGCTGCTGGGCTGCGAGCTCTGATTGGATCACGAGCTGGCACCGCATTTCAAATGGCTAAGGGCCACTGGAGGCACAGTGTCTAAAGCGCGGTAGCTGTAGGGGGTATAGTCATGGTGTCTCCCCTCTAAAGGGTGACAACCGGAAGTGAACAGAAACCTGCTAGCCGGTGCCTAATAGATGGCCAGTGGCCAACAGCAGCGGTGTAGGCCTCCACATAGTCCACAGGGGTGTTATGCAAAGTGGCACTGGAGGGGGGGGGGGCATTATGTATAAGGGGCATTACAATGTGTGGCATAATTTTGAATGGGCATTATGGTATGTGTCATAATGTGTAATAGGCATTACGGTGTGTGGCATAATGTGTAATGACATTTTGGTGTGTGGCATAATGTGTAATGGGCATTACGGTATGTGGCATAATGTGTAATGAGCAGTGAGGTGTGGAGCTCTACCTGGCACAGTGCACCTAAGGAGCTCTATCTAGCACAATCTGTATTAGTGTAACTATTGTGGGGTGGAATGTGAATAACTGACACTACCATGTGGTAACAAGCTCAGGTAAAAAAAAAGGTACTTGTTTCCTAGCACGGCGCCGCCGATTTTGATTGTATCCATCGGGTCGGAAAAATTGCGTCGATCGCATCGCATGCCAACCAAATCGCATGCGATGCGATCGACCCGATTTTTACATTGGAATCAATGTAAAATGGTTCCTGAGACCCGATTTTACATTGATTTCAATGTAGAAACCCCCAAAACCCCCCATTTTAATACCAAACCCCCCTCATGTTTGAAATGCCCCCCCCCCATTGTTAACGCCACCCCACTATTGACGCCAACCCGAAGCGTGGCGAGCACAGCGAGCCCGCGAGGGGCGGCGGTACGCGTCCTCCGACCTTTTCATACCCCTACTATCCACGTCGGCGTGGAGTTGATTTTATAAAGTGTGGCGAGCACAGCGAGCCACCGAGCCCAAAGCGTAGCGAGCGGATGCAGATAACTTCACAGGTATCCGCTTCCCCTCGCGGCCTTCACAGGTATCCGCTGCGCTCGCCACGCTTCGGGCTCGGTGGCTCGCTGCGCTCGCCACACTTTATAAAATCAACTCCATGCCGACGTGGATAGTAGGGGTATGAAAAGGTCGGAGGACGCGTACCGCCGCCCCTCGCGGGCTCGCTGCGTTCGCCACGCTTCAGGTTGGCGTCAATAGTGTGGTGGCATTAAAAATGGGGGGGGGGGGGCATTAAACATACTTTGTAAACATATTCAATGTGAAATGGGCCATTTTGGCCCATTTCACATTGTCACCTATGTAAAATCGGGTTGATCGCGTTGACCAACGCGATCAACCCGATTTTCACTTTAAAAATAATTTAACATTGTTCCCTATGGGAAAATCGCGTTGATCGCGTCGGTCGCATCGCTGCCCCTTATTAGGGGCCGCGATGGACGCGATAAGCACGATTTTGTCTTTCACCGGCAAATCAGCTGGTGATTGACACAAAATCGGGTCCATCGCGTTGATTGTATGCCTTAACTGCCTTAAACTTAAGGCATACAATCAACGAGCCGTGCTAGGAAAAAAGTACCAAAAAAAATGTATTGGGGGCAGAAACCTTATTTGGGGGGTGCAAACTTAGTTATGCCACTGTTCAAGCTTATTACTAACTGAAATTGTCTTGTGAATTAAATTTATACTGTATATCAGTAGTTTCTAAACTGTGGGGCAGATATATTAAGCCTTAAAAAGAGATAAACGCAAGATGATAAAGAGTGATAAACGTCGAGCCAATCAGCTTCTAATTGCCTTTTTTCAAACACAGCCTATAACATGTCAGTTGGGAGATGATTGTCTGGACGTTTATCACTCTTTATCACCCTCACGTTTATCTCTATTTAATGCTAAATACATCTGCCCCTGTGTGCCTAGGCACCCTGGGGGCACCGCAAAGCTTTTGCAGGGGTGCCTTGGGTTGGTGGTCCAAGACCAAATCAAATTAATTATAATTAAAGTGATAAGCAAAACCATTTCTAGTGGCTGCCACTCATAAAACATGTAGACAATTTAATGCACAAATGTACACCAACATATAATTGAACTTTAGCATGACAGGTAGGCACAATTGACTTAATTTAATATATTATTTAAATTGATAAATAAAATAAAACTTTTAACCTAGGGGTGTCAAGGCAAAAATGCTGATACTATGGGTCATGATTCAAGAAAGTTGGTAATCCACTGAGATGTATGAGACACCAGATATATTTCTAAATAAGAATAACTATCTACTCAGATAGATGACAAAAATCAACAGTTGTCATATGATCATGTTTATTTAACTGTTTTATATTTTATACCCATATTCAATTTCACATACCAAACTTGCCATTTTTACTTTACACTTTATTCTGGAGGTTTGCTCCTATTACCCACTACACTTTCAGTAACCTAGAATTTGTTAACACTTATCAAAATATTCTCACTTCATGCCTCAGTGATCTGCACTTTCTCTGAAAAATACTCCCTTATTGAACTTTGTTCATACATTAAATTTTATGCATTTATTTATTTTTTCTGTCTTCTCTTCTCTTGGCTATATATATACTTCATACATAAATCATGGTATATTTAATGTAGGGCTCATTTACATGATAAATCAAGCAGGAATCTTCAAAGAATACTTATGCAATTGTTAACTATAGATTTTTCTATTGTGTGTTATGTTTTATACTCTTCCTTTTTACGTCCCAACTTTACCTGTTCTGCAATGAGCAGATTTTGTGCCCGAGGCATTCTAGACGGACATGCTGAGCTTGAATAAACCAAAGATGTTAATCTAACCACATATGCTGAAGCTGATGTAAGGGGTCTTTGCACTAATAATGCAATTACATTTGGGTATTAAAGACAGTTATAAGCTCTTTTATATCAAAGAAAAAGTACTGCGCATAGTTTAAACGTCACTTAAAAAGAATCATCAAAAATGAAACATTACCTGGGAGCATTAGCTTATAACTAACTATATTAATACGGCAAGTAACATTATTCTGGAGAAATATTATGTGAAACACTGTAGCCGGCCCAGTGGAGAAAGAAGATCATAAACTGTTGACCCTTAGTTTTTCCAAGGATATTCATGAACTTGGGCAATGCTCGGACAGCCATTTTTCAATTCAATATATCTGAAATGCCTAAAACATTGAAAATGATCATATTGATACTATTTTCCTATTTGCTCCAACAAATTAAATTGGCTATAAAACTGCAGCAGGGTGCGCTTCATAAAAAAGCAACCGAATCTGCTACATGCAAACTGTATCAGACTGTAAATAATAATAAAATCAGGCAGCAACAGTAAAAGATGCCACAAATGATAAATATTAGGGGTGAGCGGATTCAGTTTTACTCGGATTTACTCGGTTCTTTTTGACAAATTATTGCAATTGCAGATTTTTACAATTGGCTATTGACTGTCACATGTTTTGGACAGCCAATATGATCTCATTTTGAGTTCCAAATAAACCCGGACTCACCCATAATAAAAATATATTATAAAAGCTTAACATGGGCTAGCAAGACCCATTTAATCAAACCCAGTCATCTCTCACACTATCCCTCTGTTCTATGCCTATGTCTCCCCCATTTATGCCACCCCTCTGTGTCTGCCACTCCCCTTCAGAATGTAAGTTCTCACGAGCAGGGTCCTCTCCCCTCAAGCGCCTTTCCTTCTCTTAGAATATTGTCTACTCCATACTCACTAAATGACACCTAACCATTGATATCTGCCCCCCCCCCCCCCCTATTGATTATTTCAGTGTCTGGTCCCCTGACAAAGCAATGTCTATAAACCATGTTCCTGTCCTATGCACATTGTCTAGTACTTTAACTAATTCCTTTTTTATTTGGCTAATTTGTTTTTGTACTTTGTTAGGCGCTGCAGAACCCTTGTGGCATCATATAAATAAATAATTATTATGTGCATTAGCAAGCAAATACCCCTAACCTATTTTGACTACAGTTGTGGTATTTCTCCATCACCTAAGTGTGGAACAATAATGCAACATAAGAAGTCTGGGTGACAGGCCCTTTGTATGTTTGCACATCCTGTTCTAATTGGACTAAAAGAAAACCTATTAATCTAAAAGAAACCCAGTCACTTAAAGTAACTTATGTTCTGCCCTATCCACTTGTGGGGGGGTGCAGGGGAAGGGCATGGGAGACAGCATCTAAGAATCCTGGTACATAGACTTTCTAACTTGTACTAGGAAAGTGACAGAATATGATGGGTTACAGTTGTGTTTTGCGCAGTAACCGGTGAATCAATTTTCAATTTCATAAATATACTTTAATAACAATTGCACCAAATAATTGAATTTATTATGTAATGCAGCACTTATACTAAATAACTATTACAGTAAAAAAAAAAAGGTATTTATGGAGACTATTGGTTTCTAGAACACTTCCTCTGCCTTTTCCCCTTTGCTGGTTACAAAGAGACAGAACACTCTACTCTGTCAAAGTCTTCTCGTTACTTTTATCAGTAAAGAACATGATGTTTATTTGTTTTCACACTTGTTCTTACAGACTTTGCATTTTATATCTTTATTGTTTGTTGGTCGTTTCACCATTTGCATTGTACTCTCTTTGCCTGCTGCTAATTTATTTGGGCTTCCTTTCCATTTCCCTGTTTACTTTTTATTCCTTATGTTATGTTTCACATTGTATTCTAATAACATTTTAGTAAATTTCTTTTGTGAAAACCAAAAACCTGGTCATTGCTTAATATATAAATGATTTGCCCAACAATTACTCAAATTATAATGACTTTGAAATCTAAAGTAGAAATTAGTTCTCTCTGCCCGAATATAAAACCTTTTGAATATGATACATTTATTATTTTCTTCTTAAAAAATTTTTGCAAAAAATTCTTAACAGCTAAGACTTTTGATTGGTTAATTACTATATTTTCAAAAGCAATACATGGTTTAATGGTGCATTATTACATGTGTATTTGCAATATATTGAACATTGTGCAGTTTGTGACATTCATATAATTTACATAATAAATTAGATAACAATGTCTGTGTGACAATTGACACGTTGTCATTTTAGAATTACTGAATTGTATCTAAACCCATTCTGGAATCCATGCAAAGTACAACTAATTGGCACAACGGAATGCTCCCATTTGTTCAGCAATACATATACTATCTGCATTTATTTTGCAGAGTATTTGTGATCAGATTTCCATTCACATTCCCGAGTCTCGTGTTAAATATATGATAGAGTACTTAATAAGTTATACCTTCGCATAAATATAAATTGTGCAATAATATCAATTTACCTTCCAAAACTGAATCAGTCCATGTGAATACATTAAAAACTGCTTATTAAAATGTTGCTATTTGACTACAACTTTCCCTAAGACAAAACTGCCGTAATTATTAATAACCATAATCATGAATGAAACATAAAACAGTGATATAAAGAATAATAATTATAAAAAATAATAACGCATTGGCTGAACAACAAAGAAGATCATAGGGCTAAAACTCTATAAAGATGTAATAATCGCTAATCTTTCAAAATGATCAATATGCTAAAATATTTCTTCTGTTGCTTGGCATCAGCTGTGTTTAGCAGCATGCTCATTTAACAGTCAGAGCGATATGTAAGTTCTATTAATTGATGAATAGCTGTTGAAGTGTCACTGTTTGCCACCGCCTGCTGGAGTTTTTCACTTTCCATAGCCTGCGTCATTCTTCTTTAGGCAAATGAAGCCAATAAAAAAAAAAATGCACATGAGAATGAAAGACGTAGAAACAAAAAGGCAGAAGTAAAGAAAAAGTACCAGTGGATGTAAGCACCGGAATCTCCTGTGTGGTTAAAGGGAAAATGACTTGACAAATTGTTTAAGCTTTCCAAGTCTCCTGAGAGCTAGTGAAAAGTGTTTCACCAACAAACGGATTGAGTAGAACAAATAATCTAAGCCTTTAATGAGATAGCTGATCCCTCTAATACCTGCTCCACTTTGTGCCGAGGGCTATTACAGTCAGCGATAGTTTTCCTCCAAAGAAACCATCAGTGGCTAAAGAAACTGCTGCCGTGTGCAATCCATTCATTCATTCATTAGGGGGTAGAGGTCCAATCCAATTACCCTGATTCACACTGAGGGACCTGTATAAGGACAGCTCTTTCAGTTCTCTCTCTCTTGTTTGTTAATCCCCCACTCATTAAGGCCCTTGTTCCTTCCTCCCCAGGACCCCAGAACCACCAAGGAGGAGTTTATGCAACAGGCGCTAAGGGAAAAGTAAAATAAAGCACTTTTATTCCTAACAGTTTTCCCAATCACAGACAGAGTACTTCTAAAACAGCAGCCAGCCCTCTGAGGCTCCTGGTGGACTGGCTATGGGCTATGAAAGAAAAAGGACTCCACCAGAGTCTTCTTTATTGTCAGCTTTGCCCCTTTGTCCTGTTAGCACCCTGTGGTTTTATTACTTTCAGCTTAAGCATCATTTCTATCATTAAGCAGGGATGAGCTGGATTTAGAGAATTTCCATAAATGGTCCCTCAGTGAGGTTGAGCCTGTAAATCTAGAAAAACCAACTTATCATAGTGCCCTCTTTTCTATGTAGAAAAGAACCCATCCCAGGCCATTCCAGGAAAGTTCCGTTAGCATGAAGCAATGAAGAACTAATGTTCCCAAATAGATTTTTATTAACAATCATCTAAAATATGGCATCTAGAATTTACCAAATTACAGAACACCCAAATCTGTCCCAAACTGAAAGAGGTAGCGGCCTCTACAACAAGTAGGGGACAGTGTTTGTATAAAAAGGTTCACAATTTCATAAAGGTTTCAGATTCTCGCGAACATCAATTTTCTTACTGATAGATGGGATAGTTGCCTTTTTTATGTATTTAGTTTTACTCTGAAACTGGGTGCACATTATATATTCCAACAATATGCATGATAATGATATCATTAACAATATTGTAATGCATTATAGTGTGTACCCACTATATCATTAACAGTGCATGCCCCCATAGTCATGCAACCAAATCTGCCTATATCAGCAACAACTGTATGTTCAGCTGGGTGACGTCACTGAACAATATCGTTAGCAATATTGTTCAGTGTTTTAGCGCTAGATACTTTTTGTGGGTGAAATGCCAATATCATATACAATATCGGCAGTGTGTGCCAAGTAATTTTACTGATGTTTGGCAGATAGCCTCTTCACCAACAAAGAACATTTGTCATTTTAGACAAGTACTGTAAGGTGAATGTAGGAGTTTAGTACATATTCCTGGCAGCCAGTATCCCAACAATCAGGATGGTAAGTATTTACACCCTACTCTTAACCCACCCCTCCCGCAGCGTAGTTCTGTGTGTAGGCAACATCTCTTCGACTGTACCACCCCTATCTCTATACCACTGTCATCATTATCAGCGTGCACCTGTGCCATCCCTATCCTGGTCCTAAAGATCTGTTTGAACAAAGGTGTAATTATATGCAAGCATAACTCTGCATAGCCCACAATTCCATCATCACCCCTTTATGTCAGACTCAGACTCAGTTAGCACTCAGTTATGACTCCATTGGCTGCAACTGGAGATGCAGCTGAGTTGTGTATGACATATCATCCATGGATGCATACAAACAGCATCGATGGTGTAATGGTTACCATTACTGTCTCCAGCACTGAGGTCATGGGTTTGACTCCCACCATGACCCTAACTGTGTGGAGTTTGTATATTCTCCCCGTGCTTGTGTGGGTTTACTCTGGGTACTCCGATTCTTCCCATAGTCCAAAGATATACTGGTAGGTTTGTTGACTCCCAACAAAATTAACTCTTGTGTGAATGTGTGTGCATACATATACTGTATTAGGGAATTATTATTATTATTATTATTATTATAATTTTATTTATAAGGCGCCACAAGTGTTTCGCAGCGCCGTACAAAGGAACAATACAGGGAGACAAAACTTGGCATAACATTGAATAAATAACAAAAATACAGTACAAATAAAAGAGCACCACAGTTCAATACACATTACAGCTTAAATGTAAGTAGTGAGGACCCAATCAACATACAACTAGAGGCTTGAGGCCAATGATGGAGATGAGTATGAAGATGGTCACTGGGTGTTGGAGTAAAGGAGAGCAGTGAGTGAAATGTTAAGAGAAGTGGGCTTTGACAACAGGAGGGAAGAGGGCCCTACTCGGAGGAGCTTACAATCTAGTAGGAAGGGGAGACAGACAGATTACAAGAGGTGCAAGCGAGGGGGTGGTGGTTAGAGAGCAGGATGTAAACAGGCAAGGGGTCGGAGAACCAGCTGGTTTATGCAGTGGAAGGGTACGCTTTGATGAAAAGGTGAGTTTTCAGTGCCCGTTTGAAGCTTTGCAAGGTCGGGGAGAGTCTAATGGAGCGAGGGAGTGCGTTCCACTGAAGGGGTGCAGCACGGGCAAAGTCCTGTACTCTAGCATGGAAAGCAGTGATCAGGGTGGAGGAGAGACGACAGTCGTCAGCTGACCGTAGAGGGCGGGAGGGTGTATGAATGGAGATGAGGTTAGAGATATATGGAGCAATGGAATTAGAGATGGCCCTGTATGTGAGTGTGAGGTGTTTGAAGAGGATTCTGTAGGGGAATGGAAGCCAGTGCAGATTTTGTTGAAGGGGAGTAGCAGAATTAGAGCGGCGGGAGAGGAAGATAAGCCTGGCTGCAGCATTGAGGACAGATTGGAGAGGAGCTAGTTGGGATTGAGCGAGGCCGGTGAGAAGAGCATTACAGTAGTCAAGCCGTGAGATGACTAATGAGTGGATGATCAGCTTAGTTGCACTCTGTGAGAGAAAGGGCCTGATGCGAGCAATGTTGCGTAACTGGAACCGGCAAGAATGGGCCAGGGCTTGGATGTGGGGTGCAAAGGAGAGGGAGGAGTCAAGAGTGACACCCAGGCAGCGGAGTTGGGGAACAGGGGAGATGATGGTGTTGTTAACAGTGATAGAGATATTAGTAGGGGGCATAGCTCTGGGTGGGGGAAAGATAATAAGTTCGGTTTTGTCCATATTCAGCTTCAGAAATCGCTCTGACATCCAGGTAGAGATAGCAGCGAGGCAGTTGGAAACTTGAGAGAAAACAGTGGGGGACAGATCAGGAGAGGAGAGGTAGATTTGGGTGTCATCTGCATAGAGGTGATATTGGAAGCCAAAGGAGTTAATGAGTGCACCCAGAGAGGAAGTGTACAGAGAGAACAGAATGGGGCCAAGGACGGAACCCTGAGGGACCCCGACAGGAAGGATAGAAGGTGGTGAGGTAGAGCCAGAGGCAGAGACTGAGAAGGAACGGTTGAAGAGGTAAGAGGAAAACCAGTTGAAGACTGTGCCAGAGAGGCCAATGTTTTGGAGTGTGTGGAGGAGGAGAGGGTGATCCACAGTGTCAAAGGCAGCAGATAGGTCCAAAAGGATAAGCAGGGAGAAGTGACCCTTGGATTTGGCTGACAGCAGGTCATTGGTGACTTTCACTAGGGCAGTCTCAGTGGAGTAAAGTGGGCGAAAGCCAGATTGAAGGGGATCTAGGATGGAGTGGTCAGACAGGTAGCTGGTGAGACGCCTGTAAACCAGCCGTTCTAGTATTTTAGAGGCAAATGGGAGAAGAGAGATAGGGCGGTAGCTTGTGGGAGATAAAGGGTCCAGGTTAGGTTTTTTAAGAATAGGCGAGACCAGAGCGTGTTTGAAGGGTGAGGGAAAGATGCCAGTAGAAAGAGATAGGTTAAAGAGGTGAGCAAGGTGGGAGCAGCCAGTGGGGGAGAGGGAACTGAGGAGACGGGAGGGGAGAGGGTCCAAGGGACAGGTAGAGGGGGGAGAGGATGAGATGAGGGAGCGGACTTCCTCAGCTGTAGTAGGGCAGAAGGATGACAGAGTGGGGTAGTTGGTAGGGGAGGATGATTGGGGTGGGTGGGCAGCAGAGGGGGTATGGAAGGAGATATCATGTCGGATTACCTCAATTTTAGAGAGGAAGAAGGAGGCAAAGTCAGTGGCAGTGAGGGATGAAGGGAGGAGGGGTGGTGCAGGGCGAAGTAGAGTGTTGAAAGTATCAAAGAGACGTCGGGGATTGGAGGAATGGGAAGAGATGAGAGATTTGAAGAAAGATTGTTTGGTATAGGAGAGAGCAGCGCTGTAGGAGGAGAGAATAAACTTGAAATGGAGGGAATATAGGGAATATAGGGAATATAGATTGTAAACTCCACTGGGGCAGGAACTGATGTGAATGGTGAACTATTCTCTGTAAAGTGCTGCAAAATATGTGGGTTGTATGTAAATAACTAGTAATATATATATATATATATATATATATATATATATATATACTGTATATATATAGGTACTGCCAGTGACCACTAACTAGAGGCCACTCGATGAACAAAATTACTCCATTAAAGGAAAATAAAAGCAAAATGATCTGTTTCAAACTTGCTGGAGATGAAGAGAAGGAGCTCTGAAGACAGAGATTGGAGGTTGGAGCAGATAGGTACTAAGCTGTCATTTTGACGGGCTTTTAACAAGTAAATTATATAAAAAATATGCATGACATTAGCATTTGCATCTTATTACTACATCCACTACTCCAGCAACAGACGCTAGAGCTGGCACAGCAGTATCCACCTCTAAATCAGGTCAAAAGTATTTGACTAAATTAAAAAATCTATTATGCACAAAGAGCAATGGCACAGCGCCACCCAGAGGCCAAGATAACAAGCAAAATGGTGCTACCTTAATTTAATCTCCCTGAAATAGAGTACTACAAGGAATTGTCATTTATTTAGATTACTTTGTTTATTATGTATTTTTTATTATTTTCAAAAATTTATCTATTATGAACAAAATGTGTATAAAGTTATCTGAGAATATAGAACTTTTGAGAAATTATTAATGAATAATAAAGTCCCACAAAACCATAGACCCATTATCCAGGTGCTTTTGCATGTGGACCATCTATACACTAATGCGAAAGCATTTGCAGCATACAATGGCCATAAATAATTAAATAGTTTTTCTAAGGGAAGTTGGGTGGATTATGGTGATTCCTATGAGAGTAAAACTATTTGGCCTATTCGGACCCATTTGTAGTGGGAGGCGTTCACTCCAGGAAGGGTGGGAAGGGGGCAGGCAGGGGGCGGAAGCAGGGGAACACCCAGAATTTTATGGGCATGGCCATAAAAACGCTGGGTGTACCCCTGCAGACGCAGGTGTGTTAATGCCTGCTTGGGGCGGGGGGCTGACGTCACAATACATCAGTTCGTTCCTGCCTCTAATTCGGAGTCCTACCAACAAAGAAAAAAACATTCAATAGTGAGCGACCATCGAATGATTTTTTCTTCGTACTGCCGCATGCGAGGGGATGTGTTAGTGTACACATACCCTTGCATGCTAGAGAGGGGATTGGGTCGGGGAGGGGGAGGGGGGAGGAGCGATCAGCAGGGTGGCATTTACCTGTTTGCTAGCAATCAAGTCTGAATCAGGCCCTATGTACCAGATTACTGTATGTCCTGTTTTGCAATGGAGGTATATAAAGTAAATAGGTTATGAATGATGAACGTATAGTGGGGAGACACAGCACATTCCTGAAACTGTTCCAGATACCATAAGGTGGAGCACACGTAACAGCACAAAAAAAAAGAATTTTAAAATAGGTGGCCAGTACCTATCCTTTTTTTAAACTGTAATGTGTATAAGTTGTTCAGGAACATCACACAAAGTAAGTGTATCATTTAGAGCATGTTATTTTTTTATACCTGAAATTTAAAAACCTTTTGATGTTTGTTCCTTGCCTGACATATAGGGGGACATTTACCAAAATGGATTCGTAGAAAAAAGGTGTATTCGTAGGGAGAAATACACCTTTTTTTTACGAATTTGTATTTTCGGGATTTACAATCCCAAAAATACAACAATTCGTAGTCCTAAAGATGGAACATTCGTATTTGTAGTTACAAATACGAATGTCTACACCATCGATAGAATACGACAGAAATCACCATTCAAAGAATGGTGGTTTCTGATGTACTAAGCAGCCGTACTGACAATACGGCTGCTTAGTGGTGTGAAACACCCACGCAAATACGACAGGAAAATAGAACACCATTTTCATGTCGTATTTGCGTTTTAGCCTGCACGGATCAGTCAGATCCGTGCAGGCTACAGTGTAAAAAAATAGAAAAATTAAATAAATAAAAAAAAAACCGGCGTGGGGTCCCCCCCACAGCCGAAACCAGCACCAGGCTGACAGAGCCTGGAGCCGGTAATTAAAAATCAGGGAACCCGACAAATAGGGGTTCCCCGATTTTTAACAACCAGCCCCAGGCTCCTGCTCTGGGGCTGGTTCCCAAAATACGGGGGACAAAATGACTAGGGGTCCCCCGTATTTTAAGAACCAGCCCCAGGCAAAACCAGCCAGCAGGCTAATGCCACAGCCGGGGGGAGACTTTTTATGCAAGTCCCCCCGGCCAAAGCATTAACACTACCGACCAGTCAGCCTGGCCAGGGGCCCTGGGGGAGTGGGGACCCCCCCAATAAAGGGGTCCCCCCCCTCCAGGACTTACCTGACCAGGCTGAAGCCTGGTGCTGTCCTCGATGCCCCTGGGCGGTGGGCATCGAGCTGATGGTATGGTGTAAAAAATAGAATAAAAACCATTGTCTTTTACTGGTGAACTATGAGTCCCAGCAAGCCTCCCCCGCAAGCTGGGACTTGGAGAACCACAAGTCCCAGCCTGCGGGGCATTAAAGGGCCCGCTGGGTCTTGTAGTGCCACAGTAAAAGAAAGAGTTAAATAAACACACTGACACACGTGAAAAATAAAAGTTTAATACATACATAACACATACATACTGATACTTACCTTTCTTGATCCCGTAGGTAGCCCTGGTCCTGATGTCCTGTGTCGTCCATGTCGGCTGTCTGCGTCGTCCTCCAGGTCCATGTCGACGGTCCGTGTCGTCCTCCAGGTCCATGGCGGGGTCCGGGTCCGAAGAAATCCATGTTGGAGCTGTGGAAGGAAATCCTACTCACCTGTTCCTGCGCTGAAGAAGTCTTCTCTTGATCCGACGTAGTCCAGGTAATCTTCAAAGCTGTCGCCGGTCCCCGCTGTCTGCGCTGTCTCTGCATCGCGCTGAGGAGAGATGCTGAAGTTTCATATTCGGCGCCTCTCCTCAGACTGAATTCTATTGGCCGCCTAGAGGGCCAATCAGGAGCCGACTTTCTCGGCTCCTGATTGGCCCGCTAGGCGGCCAATAGAATTCAGTCTGAGGAGAGGCGCCGAATATGAAACTTCTCAGCATCTCTCCTCAGCGCGATGCAGAGACAGCGCAGACAGCGGGGACCGGCGACAGCTTTGAAGATTACCTGGACTACGTCGGATCAAGAGAAGACTTCTTCAGCGCAGGAACAGGTGAGTAGGATTTCCTTCCACAGCTCCAACATGGATTTCTTCGGACCCGGACCCCGCCATGGACCTGGAGGACGACACGGACCGTCGACATGGACCTGGAGGACGACGCAGACAGCCGACATGGACGACACAGGACATCAGGACCAGGGCTACCTACGGGATCAAGAAAGGTAAGTATCAGTATGTATGTGTTATGTATGTATTAAACTTTTATTTTTCACGTGTGTCAGTGTGTTTATTTAACTCTTTCTTTTACTGTGGCACTACAAGACCCAGCGGGCCCTTTAATGCCCCGCAGGCTGGGACTTGTGGTTCTCCAAGTCCCAGCTTGCGGGGGAGGCTTGCTGGGACTCATAGTTCACCAGTAAAAGACAATGGTTTTTATTCTATTTTTTACACCATACCATCAGCTCGATGCCCACCGCCCAGGGGCATCGAGGACAGCACCAGGCTTCAGCCTGGTCAGGTAAGTCCTGGAGGGGGGGGACCCCTTTATTGGGGGGGTCCCCACTCCCCCAGGGCCCCTGGCCAGGCTGACTGGTCGGTAGTGTTAATGCTTTGGCCGGGGGGACTTGCATAAAAAGTCTCCCCCCGGCTGTGGCATTAGCCTGCTGGCTGGTTTTGCCTGGGGCTGGTTCTTAAAATACGGGGGACCCCTAGTCATTTTGTCCCCCGTATTTTGGGAACCAGCCCCAGAGCAGGAGCCTGGGGCTGGTTGTTAAAAATCGGGGAACCCCTATTTGTCGGGTTCCCTGATTTTTAATTACCGGCTCCAGGCTCTGTCAGCCTGGTGCTGGTTTCGGCTGTGGGGGGGACCCCACGCCGTTTTTTTTTTTTATTTATTTATTTTTCTATTTTTTTTTTACACATTGCAGCCTGCACGGATCTGACTGATCCGTGCAGACTGCTAGAAATAATTCGTATTAGCGGCCGTATATACGGCTGCTAATACGAATTCCTACGACATCGGTGGGTTACAAAGCAGTCGTATATGACTGCTTTGTAAATCCCCCTCCGGAACACGACTTTGCATACGACTTAAACAGTCGTATGCAGTCGTAGGGAAAATACCAATACGAAAAACTAGGTTTTTCATATTGGTAAATTTCCCCCATAGTATTATGGACCTTATTGTGGTCCATTTCACTTTGCGCATGCGCATTTCTGTGCATGTGCATGCGCTGGGTGCGCGCATCCATGGCGAATAAACTGTTTACTGGGTGCACTCATCCATCCTTGCGAACGGAGGGCGTGGGTCGTGGGGTGGGGCGGTCCATTAGCATATGGAAACAACCAGCATTTTATGGCCGTTCCCATGAGAACGCTGGGCGTTGTCATGCTAATGGGCCAATGGCGCGTGTGCAGGGGGGGATTACCGGATGTCAACTGCCCGCCCACTTCCCTCCGAATGTGCACGCAGATCTAAGGTTGCTCTGAGCAACCTTAGATCTGCATGCACGTTCCACATCATTCGACGGTGCAAATTCGCATCCGATAGAATGAACCAGAATAAGTAATGTGCAAACAGCAAGTTCACTAACATACAAAAGTAGAGTTGAAGCGAATCAGGTGACTGTATCCTATATACTGGAGTTTTTTTTAATCACATTTTTCATTTACAAGATGTGCTTAAGTTGCAAAAAGGGAAATGATCGCACTCAGCTTATGAGCTTGTGGGAAATGAACTTGCAGTTTATGTGTTGACTATAAATATGTACTAGGGTGCAAAGTAATTCACCGTTCTTCCTCTGTAAATGACCACCAGAGTGTAGTATTACATAAGAATTAGCCTTTGTCACATATATTTCATGCACATCTTATATAATGAAATTAATAGCTGACGTAAAAAAAAAACCATGAACATGCTTCAGAGTATTGCACATATAGACACATTTACACCTTTATTATATCCTGCAAACTATGGTACAAAACAGCAGCATGACATCACAAAGCATGGGAAAATATGTGGCATCTGGACACATGTCAGGAGGACAGATATACTAAGCTTGAGAAGTGATAAAATGGAGAGTGATAAACAACCAGCCAATCAGCTCTTAACTACCATACTACAGGCTGTGTTTGAAAAATGACAGGTAAGAGCTGATTGGTTGGTGGTTTCTCTCCATTTTATCATTTTTCAAGGCTTAGTACATTTCTCTTTTTGGAGGATATTCAATCTCCGTCGAGCACCTCCCATTGGGGAGATGCCCGCCGGGCCCTATTCAATGCTGTCTTCCCCGACAGCATTGAGCAGGGTATCTCGGCAGAACGAGCCCGACAGCTAGTGATGTCGGGCTCATTCTGCCGAGAACAGCCGGGAAGTGACGAGCTGCCGGCTGCAGCTCGCCTCTTCCCGGCCGCAACTCGCGGCCACGCCCCCTTTTTGCTCCCTGGCAGGCGGGACATTGAATCCCGCTTGCGTGTTCTCGGTCGAGCTGACCGAGAAAGGGACTGGGTCACGGCGGTCGAGCAAGCTCGACTGCCGTGACCCTGACATTGAATACTCCCCTTTGTGTTTATAAATCTCTTTGAATTATAAATGTATACACATATAATGACATCATTACAGGGTAGCATAATATAAAAGATGGTGGGCAGCGGGCTGTCTCAGAAATACAGCGCACAATGGGGCATATGCAGTGGAATGCATGGCCATTGGCGCAGCATATTTTGTGTGTTTCTCTCTGTGCACCACATAAACATTTTTACCTACCTAATCAAAAGGTTACTGCCCCCAACACCCCCCCCCCTCAAATAATGCTTAAATTACATCATATTAACACAAAAAAAAACAGTCCAAATATAAATTTGGGACACTTTAAATAAAGGCAACCAAATATACTAAAAAGCTGGGTACACAACTATACAATCGGGTAAACAGGCCAATGCTTATATAGGTTTTTATGCAGGAATGTTCCTGCAGAAACTACCTTATTCAGGTCCACACGCAATTCTGTGAATTTCGCAGCATTATGTGTGGACCAAATGCCGCCCGCAGTGCCGCCACCCTGCCGCCACCATGGGCCAATCCCCCGCATGGCTGCAAATGGATAAATTGCATAATCATCTATTTGCAGCTGGGGAGAAATCATTCGATGTTCGGCGACCATCGAATGATTTCTCCAGTGCTCGCAGATCAGAGACACCTCTATGGTGTCTCCGATCTGCGAGTGCCCTGTGCGGGAAACAGGCGGGCAGCTGACTTTAGCTGGCCACCCCCCGCACCCGCGTCAACGCCCAATTACCAAGGGAACGCCCAGCATTTTCATGGGAACGCCCATAAAAGGCTGGGCGTTCCCATGGGCAGTGCCCCCCGCCACCGCCACACGCCCACCCAGCCACACTGCTGGGTGCGAGCTGGACTGTGAACAGTGTAGCTCTACGTGCCTGCTCGCACCCTGCATCTGCACATGTGCAGAAATGCACCTGCACATGCGCAGCCCCGCGCTGGGGACCAAGTGAATTAACATAAGTCCTAAGTCGGAGGCGGGATCACGGCGCGGCAGACGTAGGGCGGAAGTCCGGGCTCTCTGGCGTGCAGCATGCTGGGAAGTTAGGAGGAGGTTTGCATGGACGCCCAGAGATGAGCCCCGACCGCCCGCCTTGCCCTGCATAACCTGCCCGACCCTGTGGATACTGACCGCCGTATGTGACGGCGCAAAGTGGACCCCTTGACAGCCGCATCCAGCTGGTCTAATCAAGATGCCAGAGCGGGACGAGCGGAAGCGAGCGCCCAGGTACTGAGACCCAGCCAGCCTGACTATATCCCACGGAGTTGGGGAGCGCCTCAGCCGGCATCCCCTCCTGCACGTAGCAGATAGAAGCTGCAAGAAGCTGCAGCCACAGGTGTCGCTCTCCTGGACCTGAGCTGGAGGGACTAGCAGATTGTTCCGGGCTGGAAACAGTGAGTGAGAGAGCAGCCCAGCGTGCCAGAGGGGAGAATATTCCGATTACTGTCTAAACAGCGTACACCTGAAATGAAATAGTTGTTGGTGGATACAAACCTAGCACTGAAGTGTATGCAGTGTGAGAATTCTGACAGAGCACTGGACCCCTGAGTAAATCCAGCCAGGACTGTAAGTACTGACATTTCCTTTTTCTTTTTTATTGTACCCTGAGTTTTTGGAAAATGGGGAAAACGGGACAGACAGCAGCTGCGGCAAAGTTAGAGCGGTTTGCTAGAAGTAATCCCAAAGAAAAATCAACTACTGGTGAATCCCGGCAGTCCCTATCCCCCCAGGAAGCTGCATTATCAAACTCCACAGTGTCAGAACCTGCAGCAGAGACAACACTGCAGCAGTTACTAGAGGCAATTAACGGCTGTGAGCACAGGCTGGGGGAAAAAATTGAAAAGACACAAGCTGAGATAGCTTTGCTGAGACAGGAGCTGCACACTGTCAAATCAAGGGTAGATGAGACTGAATTAAGGATCTCTAATTTAGAAGATATACAAGCCTCATCAACAGCCCAAATTAATCAGCTAAAAGGGTCTATGGTGGGGATTCAATCCCAAATGTCCGAAATGGAGGGGCGCTTACGCCGTAATAACATTAGACTGGTAGGGGTACCGGAAAAAACAGAGGGTGACACTCCTGAGATCTGGCTGGAAAAATGGTTAATAACACAACTGGGGAGGGAAGTGCTGTCCCCCCAGTTCTGCATTGAGAGAGCACACAGGATCCCAGGAAGGCCCCTACCACCAGGTGCACCAGCAAGGATGCTTATTGCAAAAGTTATGAACTTTAGGGACCGTGACACTATCTTAAGAACTGCTCGAACCAAGACCCAGTTGGAAATCAATGGAGGCAAAATTATGATATTCCCTGACTACTCCAGAGAGGTTCAAAGGGAGCGGCTGAAATATATTAACATTAAGAAGAGGTTGAGAGAACTCGGGGTCCAGTATTCAATCATGTTTCCAGCGAAAATGAGAATAATAATAGACGGAGAAACAAAGTTTTTTACATCCGCAGAAGAAGCGTCGGCATGGATTGACTTACAGAAGAAGACAAAGAAAAAATAACTACAGTTGCTAATGAGAAAGGGAAGGGAAAAGGAAGGAAAAAGAAAAGTGACAATATAGCACAACAAGTCTGAAGACTATGAGATATAAATAAGAGGATGTTTTTTTTTTTTTTTTTTTTTTTTTTTTCCTCTTTGTACCCGGGGGATGAAATGCTGGGAAAAAGGGAGGTCGGGGGGGGGGGGGGAAGTGCTGGGCAGGGGGGCGGGGAGGTATAAGTATATCAATAGGTCATGCAGTAGAAATATAGAGATACACACGCCAGAGAGCCCACTGTAAAGGTGATCACAGGGAAGTATTTCCCAATTTTGCTTCGGGAGGGTGTGATAGAATTAATTGGGAAGACAGGGTGTACGTTTGTATGAGGAAATTGAATGTAAGATAGGGGGGAATGGTAAAGAGGTATCCTTTTTTGGGAAAGGTATACAGGGAGGGGGTGGGGGGGATGGGGAAGGGAGGTTTGCATTATATTATCCAAACTGAGGCTGTAAAAGATAAGTGGGCTTACAAAAATGTAAAGGAGAAGATACCTAACGGCAGAGCACTTAAAAATTATGAGCACAGGGAATAGAGAAGATATAATTGATATTTATGTTTATGTTATAGTATGGTAAAGGTAATATATTGGAACGTCCGTGGACTCAACGATAAAATTAAAAGAACCACAGTAATGAACCAAGTAAAAAAATATGGTGCACAAATAGTTTGTTTAAGTGAGACACATTTAATGGGAGATAAAGTGATGACGTTAAAGAAGGCATGGGTGGGGGAAATGTTTCACTCAACTTTCACAAATTGTTCGAGAGGGGTCTCAATCTTGGTTCACAAAAATGTACCATTTCGGTGTAATAGGAAAGAGATTGATAAAAATGGTCGGTACATATTTCTGGAGTGCCAAGTTCATGGGGTGAATGTGTGCATACTAGCGGTATATATTCCCCCACTGTTCCAGTATGATATACTGGAACGGGTGGTGGAATTTGTATCTAAAACTAATGAGGTTGCAGTTATGTGTCTAGGGGACTATAACAATGTGATGAACCCTGTGTTAGATAGATGGAAGCAGGGAGGAAGTGGAAAGGTAGGAAACAAGGGAATGGATAGATTTATAGTGGATATCGGATGGAGAGATATATGGAGGGAAAAATACCCGGATAGTCAGTCGTATTCATGCTATTCAAGAACAATGGAAGCCCTATCACGTATAGACATTGTCTTTGTAAATGATAAAATGGTTTCTAAGGTAGAAAAAGTGGAGTATTTACCCCACGGAATCTCGGACCACTCCCCAATGTTAGTACAAATAAGGGTGGTGGAGGATAAAGGGTGTAATATGTGGAAATGCCACCCTATGTGGCTAGAGCAAATGGGTGCAGGAACGGAATTAGAACAGGAATGGGAAGAATATTTCAGCAATAATAAGGGATCTGCGTCACAGGCAGTGGTGTGGGATGCGGGAAAGGCGACTATTAGAGGATCATTAATCAAGAGAATTGCACAAATTAAAAAGAACGCTAGGGTGAAAGTACAGGAGCTGGAAAATAAAAATAATACACTTGAAAAAGCTTACTTACAAAATAAAAATCAAGCTACTAAGGATGCTTGGACACAAGCAAACTTAAAGTGGAGAGTAGAACTTAGGGAGCAATCAATGAGACAGCTCGGGTCTATAAGCCACAATAAATATTATAATGAGGATAGACCAGGGAGTTATATGGCACAATTAATTAAAAATTCAACACCTAAGAACCATATTGTCCAAATACAGTCAGATCAGGGGCAGATTGTGGAGGGCAATTCTGAAATTGCACAAATATTTGTAAAATATTATAAGGGACTATACACATCTACACTAGAACGTGGCGAGGAGGAAATTAAAGAATATCTAGAACAGATCCAGATTCCCCAGATAAGTAAAGAACAGTGTGAGACCCTGGAAAAACCCATCTTAGTGGAAGAAATAAAAGAGGCCATTGGTCATCTACCCCGTAACAAAGCGCCAGGAGGTGATGGAATACCTGCAGAATTCTATCTAAAACACAAAGAGAAAATAGCCCCATGGTTAGCAGACCTGGTTAATAGTAGTTTGGGTGAGGGTGGGTTACCAGACTCAATGGAGGAGGCTTTAATAGCAATAATTCCAAAGGAGGGGAAAAACCCCCTCAAACCAGAGTCCTATAGGCCAATCTCTCTAATAAATGTTGACACCAAAATATTAGCAAGAGTATTGGCTCAGAGAATGGAGGCAGTTGTGAATAGTGTCATTCACCCAGACCAAACGGGATTCCGACGAGGGATGAGCACGAGGGATAATATTAGAAGGGTCTTTACAAATATGCAGATAAAACAAGAACAGGAAAATGAAAAAGCTATAATACTGCTGGATGCGGCAAAAGCCTATGACTGCATAGAGTGGACATATTTATGGTCCGTTTTGGAAAAATACGGGTTTGGTCCAAGATATATAAATTGGATCAAGTTGATGTATAGAAAACCAATGGCAAGGGTTCAAATCAATGGGTATACTACAGAAACAATTGGGTTGACTAGGGGAACGAGACAGGGGTGCCCTCTGTCCCCGGTCTTGTTCAATCTAGCGATTGAACCCCTGGCCTGTGTACTAAGGGCAACACAAGAGTTAGAGGGATTCAAACTGGGAGAGAATAAGAAAGAAGTTATATCTATGTATGCAGATGACATGCTGGTCTACCTATGCAGTCATAGAACAGAGCTACCAGCAGTATTAAAAATAATAGAGACCTTCGGACAATACTCAGGTCTGAGAATTAACTGGGGAAAGTCTAGCATGATCCCGCTGAAAGGAAATAGCTCAGACCAATGTAGTAACGGAGAGTCGTTGGCCTGGGTGGATGAAACAAAGTATTTAGGGGTTATAATATCCAATAAAATAGAAAAATTTATAAAACTTAATATAGAACCACTCATCAGAATGTACCAGGGTAAGGCCCAAACGTGGACTAGACTACCCCTGACTGTATCCGGGAGAATAAATTTGATAAAAATGGTCATACTACCAAAATTCTTGTATGTATTTCAAAACGCACCCGTGTATATCCCAGCTAGTATGTTTAAGAGAATAGATAGTATTACAACATCACTGGTATGGGCAGGAAAAAGAGTAAGAATAAAAAGAGATACCTTGACAAGATCCAAAAAACAGGGAGGGTTGGGCTTACCGCATTTCCGGCTGTACTATATAGCAGCACAATTAAGCCATATTCAAACATGGATTAGGGGGGAAGAAAACAACCTAATAAATAAATTAGTTACACAGAAAAGTGGCAATATGACACCCAGACAGGCTATCATAATGGGAAATAAGAAAAAATCTAAAGACCCTATAATCAAACAAGCAAAAACAATATGGGAGCTTGCAAATAAAATAATGGGATATGAAGGGGTGGATCCGGAGACGCCAATATGGATAAGGGGTAGAAACAAAGGGAAAATTAATACTGAATGGGAAGAAGAAATTAAGTCCAGTTGGGTGAAAGTTGGGATAGAAAATATAGGCCAACTATACCAAACAGGAAGTCTAAAAATGTATAGTCAGCTACAGGCCGAATACAAACTACCGAGAGGTTTCTTCTTTAGGTATCTCCAACTGAGGGGCCATCTAAATAGGGAATATGGAAGCAGTAATGTAAACATAGGGGACTCCCCAATTAAAAAATTTTTAGATAGAGAAAGAAAGGTAAAGGTGGCTGAAATATACAAAACCCTGGTAAAGGAAACCAAGCACCCTCAAATTGATAAAATTAGGCAAGAGTGGGAGGTGGATCTGGGAAAACTGAGTGATATAGAGTGGAAATGTGTATTAGCCTCACCCACAAGGGCGACTGAATCCATCCGGGTCCAGCAGATCCAACTCTATATCATCCATAGAGTGTACGTTACCCCGGTAAAAATGAAAAAATTTGATATAAACAAAAGTGATGCCTGCCCGAAATGTATAAGACACCAGGGAACATTCTTCCATATGATATGGCAATGTGAGGTGGTGAGAAAATTCTGGGAACAGATAGGATTAATATTAATAGACTTGGGGCTTCCAGAAAGTAATATGAATCCAAAGACTTGCTTACTGGGTATTAAGGGAGATATGACTGCGGATGGCATTAACAGCCACCTAATGGAGAAACTAGTAGCCACAGCTAAGGGTATAATTGCAAGGAAATGGCTGGCACCCGAAGGACCAGACGTGAATCAATGGCTGAATTTGGTTAATGGCATAGTAGAGCACGAAAGGCACTTATATATTAAAAAAAGGAATAATAGAGGCAAGTTTAAAAAGATATGGTCACGGTGGATAGACTCAGAATATTATAAGATTTAAATGGGTGGGATAAGAAAAATAAATAGCCGAAATAGGTAGGATATAGTGGAGTTTTAAGAATAGAACGGCCTCTGTATAAGTAAGGAAATTAGAGCCAGAAAATAAATGCAAATGGGGGGGGGGAGGGATATGGGATAGGGGTCTGTTATGGTGTATGTCTGTGTAGAAATTAATAGATAAGGAAAAGGTTAATAATAAGGCTAAGTGTGCTAGAAAGCTAGTAAAGAAACTGTATATGTCTAAATCTGAAATTTAATGTAGTGCCAACAAAGGAAATTATGTCGGATGGGAGGTATTGAATGCAATGTATGTATTGTAATGTATGCAGGCCGCAAAGGCTCCTTGTTTTTATGTGTATATGTTTGATACTTTGAATGTGAAGAGAAAGAAAAAATCAAATAAAGATTTAATATTTAAAAAAAAAAAAAAAAAACATAAGTCCTAAGTCTCCAGTTCTTGATAAATTTAGGGGCCCATAGTATCGTTTAGGGGCAGAAGTGAAAGGTAAGCAGGAGATATTGGAGAAATATTTAGCTTTACCTTATTAATGAATGGCTCTGATGCTTCTTTTGTATGAAAACAGGTGCAAATGTTAATTAAGTAATGATGAATATGATACTACAGTATTATATGGTGCTAAGAGGATATTTTATCAATTTCATTATATATGTGGTGAGACTATGCTTAACTACAAACACAATGCTTTTACATATAACTATAGCATAAATTGTCATTTTGTTCAGTTTAGGCACCATCAGCAAGTTCCCCAAATGTAATATCGGAAATCTGCATTCTGTCAGCACTTTTGTGGAACATTGCTTCCCTTTCCTAATAAAATGCCTACAAACAAAGCCAGAGTATATTGTGGTTATTCAGGTGTCTATACATACAATATTCTTAACTATCATCAATTTTCTTTGGGTCATTCCACAGATTCAGGGCAGCTTCAGCAAATTATTGACTACGTAATACATGTCCGGAACAGATGGAAACAAGTGAATATTGCATTAATGGATTAGATTAGCTAAAAGGTCACATAATACATACAGTAGATAGGCATTTTTTTTTCTTTTTTAACTTTCTTTTATTGAAGCGTAATATCAAAGAAAATCATTACTTTTCTTGTCTTTCATCTCATATACATTGCACAGTTTCAAATACATAGTAGTTCAATACACCTAATCGTCTTTCTCACATTAGGGTACTCTCTCTCTGATAACAAAAACAATAATGAGAAAAAATTTACATTCACTTAGATAGGCATTTGATACAATATCATCTTCATGTACATCCCGGTAAATCTGTACAACCAAGCCAATGTGCCAATTAGGTTTTTTTTTCTTTTTAATGAATATATTTAGCTTTATAAATGCAGATTGTCAGATTGCTAAATATAAACCAGTCCATGTTGCAAATTGGAAGAACAATGCAGGCGGGAAGGCATTGTCACATAGAATTGACCAATAATGATAAGTTGAGAGGCTTTAACACTGCTATTGATTTGAAGAGGTTCTGTGAAAGTGGAGTACATTTACATGGAAAGTGGATGCAGCCGGATGAGAAATGATATCATTCATACAATTGTTTATAGTAGGGTCCAGCAAAAAGCAAGTTGTGATCTCACCCCCGGCTAAACCAGATTTCTATCTAAAAATTACCAAATAATAAATCATTTTCGGAGCAAAAACTGGTGCAAATAAAATGTTTTATACATTGTACCAATGAACCAGGCACAAACTCCAATTTTAAATTACATTTATTTTGCTTCATTTTATCCACTGAAGCAGAATGCTACTTCCCGTCAAGCATAGACCAGTTATTTAAATCCCAGGCAAAATCCACTGTGTGCTTTAGACCACCAAATAAATAGTTCCGTGTTTGTGGCAGGAGCTCAACACCAAATGGGTTTTGCATGTATTATGGCAATGTTTACTGGTTACTCAGTCACAATGGAAAGATTATGGAGTGTCAATGCTTGGACTGGAATCCCAGAAACCAATGACTGCGTTGTTCAAACCTCAGGAAGATTCACACTAAAGTTACTTTTCCAAATTGTAGCGGGAAAATTAAATTTGTTAGCTTTTATTATTTTTACTATTGCTATTAAAGTAAAATGGAAACATTTGCAATTTGACACCTTTTTCAAAGTGTGAAGTATGTGCCACTAACAGTCCTGTATGATTCTGCGACAGCAGTTATCACTTATATGCAGGTTAGGAAAGTCACCCTTCTTTTCATCCATGTCTATTAAATAATAGATTGCATTTAGTAGAACCTTTGCACATCCTCTCCCCATGTATCGCTAATTGGATTTTCTAATTGGATCTGCAAGTTCTTGGGGTTACACATTCACAGACTAGCACCCAATTGGACCCCCCCCCTTTATTGTATAATAGTGTGTTGTTCTGAATCAGAGGCGTCACCCAGGAACAAGAGAAGGAGGCCCATGTGTAGCTTCCTCCAGCTGGGAGTTAGCACAGCACAGTAGGGTCTGAGTACTGAGTGCTCAGACCCTACTGTGCATGCCCAGATCTCCAGATAAATAGCACAGCAGCCATTTTCCCAGCCATTCCCGCATCACTGCTGGCACTGGACTCCGGAGGGTAAGTATTAAAAAAAATGGGTACAGCATGTGTGGTGTGGGCCCCATTGGGACTCCGGGGCCTGTGAGCACTGTGCACCCATTATAAATATGCCCCTGGCATCACTGGTGTGGTGGCACACAGTGCGTACACTGTAACCCCTGTGCATGCTGGAAGCACATACGCAGCCAAGAAAGAGCATTGACTTATATAAAGTGGATGTGGCCTCATTGAGAATCCCAATGATTAATCTCCAGTGACAGCCCAGCATTCCCAGATATGCTGGGCTGTCTCCAGAGCCTAGTGCCTACACTGTTGGCTCCCCCTCTATGACAGGACCCGGGTGATGCAGGAGAATGTCACACTGTATCACCCGGCTCTTCTCACTGTGGAATAATGACATAAAGAACTACCCATAAGTCAAGTGCTTCTCAGGGGACATTTTTACAGGTAGGATCTTTGACCATCTGCCCGGGTATATGACATAACCATTTATCCAGCTAAATGGGTGCTGGACCCTTGAAACCAATATGAATGACTTTATAAAGATAGTAGAATGATGAATGCTTAGAACAGAACAGTCTCTTACCAACTCGATTAATGACACCATTTAAAAAAAATCTATTATCCCTTCCCAAATATAGATAAAGAAGTACACATCCAAGAGACAATATGTACGTCTACATTAGAGGGGATGTCTTTTGAACAACATTAATCATTTCAGTGGATCTTATTTTTTCAGCATAGGGTTTTTTTGAATATGTCAGTGGTTCCCAAACTGTGCGCATAGGCTCGCTGGGGTGCCTCGGAGCACTTGCAGGGGTGCCTCAAGTTGGTGGTCCAGAACCAATTCAAATTATTAATGGTCAATGAAAATAGGCAAAATCAGTGCTTATGGTTTCCAATTATAAAATATGTGCGTAAACAGCAGTGAATCATGTTCCGCACCGCATAAATTAACCTAAGGATAAAATTTAATCACAACTTATTTAATTTAATATTTTTTTCTGAAATTCTCAGCAACAAACTTTTGACCTAGGGGTGCCATGAAAAATATTCTCATACTGTAGGGTGCCGTGATTTAAAAAGTTTGGGAACCACTGGAATATGTAATTTATATTGTGTGAGACTGTATGATCTGTGTTCTCTCCATTTACTAAGTACTATAAGCATTCCTTTCATTTTTTATTTTTCAGTTTTTATTGGTTGATATGAGGGACAAATGACTTACAGCTTTATTAAAATGGTTACAAAATTCCTCTCTGAAGGAATACTATATGTTCAGTATGAGTGCTTGTTTTAAGAGTTCGTAGAGTACAGCCTTGTAATTTCTGGTATACTTTGAAGAAAAATCACAAGGGAAATGGCTGCCACACCATCTCCAAATAACTTCAGTATACTGTAATACAACATTAGTGCACAACCCCATAATGCACAACCTCTATTACTAACCCACCCTCTCCGCCGCTCAAGATAGCTCCCCAAATAATAATGTATATCCCAAAACATCTAACACTAAACAAATACCCATCTCTCAAAAAATTCTTACCTCCACAGGCTTCAGGATGCCTGCTAGAAGCATCCAAGGGATTGTTCCAGGCACATTGCAAGCTATATGCAGGCACTGTGGGACAGTGACGGTAGCCTGTGCCCTGGGGCATGGCACTACTTGCACACTTCTAGTCACTGCCCTGCCATACATGATCAGATGTCTTCCAACCATTCATCTTCTGTAGTTGGATGGTTAGTACCTTAATCTTTAAGTGTATGGCCAGCTTAACACATGCATCTGTCCTACACTTCTGTCAGCCTACATGCATGTAGTGTTCTGGTATGCCTGGTGTAAGTAAAACTCATGAGCATTGGACTATACATATAGACTCAGATATGCTTTTGCATGTGTTCCTCTTTTCCTACTTGTGCCCAAGGCACAAGAGTGGGCATAGCTAAATGAGCTCTAGCATACAGTATTTAATGATATATTGGCTGTTCTCATATTCTGTGATTCACTTCAAAGGAGCCAAGGCATACATTGGATCTCCACCATATGAACCTAAACAGAAAGAACATGGGGGCAACACAAAGAAAGCTGGATCCTATTATAAGGGACTGCTTTTATTTTGAAATAGTGGAGGACTGAATGAAGATGTAACCTTGGCAATGCCCGCTCCCTCTTAAAGTGCTGGTCCACGTGTGTGCAGCATTTATCCCTAAGTGTAAGAGCTTGTGGCCAATAGGGTCAAAGCTAATCCTTAAAGACAAACAAGTAGAAAGTCCAATAACTAATAACACAGTTGTCACAAAGTATATGCAACAGAATGTTTCTTCTCAATCTTTGAGGCTGCTATATAATTAGTGTCATAGTAAATGTAGAAAATAATAACATCAATGTGTGGCTGTTAAATCTGTTTTGCAGACATTAAAAAACAGTAATTTAAAGCAAAGCAAATGATCATACATGAAATAATAATAATAATAATCACTACAACATTTTTATCTTTTTGTCATAAATAATTAAGAAAAATAATTAAGAATACATCTTTTGGATATAGCAGGTATATTCAACTGGAGTATTATTTCCCTCTTTCTTAGGGATTATAGAGACCTCCAATGGTTTGTTTGTTTTTACTGTTTTAATCCCTACAAAGTAAGTTCCGGCAGGGTGCCTGTTATGCTCCAAGAGAAAGTGATTAGACACACTGTGGGGGAAATTTACTAAGATGAAAGATCTAGTTCAGATGGGGTGTTGCTATAAGCAACCAATTAGATACTATATATTATCTTCTAGAAGATGCTAAATAAATAAGAAGATTCTAATTTGTTGCTAATAGCAATATCCCATGTGAAATCAGAACTCCCATATTATTACATTTCCCCCTGTGTGACAGTGTCCTCACTCACTCCTAAGCTGCCCGCATCTTTTTTACCATTCATTCTCTAAATGTACGGACTGTGCGGGAGATTCTCTAAAACAGAAATGAGGTAAAAACCCTGTTATCTGGGTTTTTACCGCATTTTGTATGCAGCAAAACCCGCATGGAGGGTTTTTCGCTGCGGGGGGGTATCGCCAGAAAAGCTGTCGTGTTTTGGGCACTGTAAATATGCTACCAGTAATATGTATATATATATATATATATATATATATATATATATATATATATATATATATATATAACAGGACTGTTCTTACCGGCACTCCACGGACTTGGTTCAGGTATTCAAAGAATTTTCAATCGGACACAACTGGCTTCGTGCAACGTTTCGGGACACTTTATTTACATCCCGTCATCAGGCAGTGTGGACCTCCGGGCCTTCCGTGTCCACCGGAGGTCCAGCGCGGGAAAACGGAGAGCCATTTCAGGATAAAAAGGTTAGTTATTGTGTGTGAAATTGTATGTACACTGCCTGATGACGGGATGTAAATAAAGTGTCCCGAAACGTTGCACGAAGCCAGTTGTGTCCGATTGAAAATTCTTTAAATACCTGAACCAAGTCCGTGGAGTGCCGGTAAGAACAGTCCTGTTGTATGCATTTGATACAAGGCACCCCGGCAGCTGAATAACTGAGAGGAGAGTGCCGACTATTCGCCTACTATATATCTATATATATATACATATATATTCATATATATATATATATTTTGCTCTTCTATATTGAATCTCGATTTTACAAATGTATCATCTATGCTAAAATAAATGTCAAAATAACATGTGCCAAATCATTGGTGGGGACAACTTTCACCATAGAGCCAATAGATCATCCCTATAATAAGTAAGAGATTTACAGCAGCTGATGCTGGCACATTCTATTACCATCACTAAGTACCAGTATACTATCAGCAGACTACAGTCTCATTGTACAGTATCAGCATACAGTTGGAGCAGGCTGCCAGTCTGAAGTACCAGTATACGCTGTGGAGAGAAAAGTGCCATGATTTAGTGCAATATGCACTGTCAGCGTGTCTGACCAGCATGAAGCCGGTTACTTAGTCTTATTGACTTCCTATCCTCACAATCATAACCAATGACAAAAGCTAACTCACGTGGACTGCTTGCTGCTGTCATGATAAACACAAACAGAGGGAACACAAGCTGATGCTCTCACTATCTGTCACCTAGCAGAGTGTGACATAACTAATGTACTTATTGAATCTTCTGGATCAACGGCCCAGTACATTTCGGCTAAAATCTGTTAACATCACAATGTGCCTGAGAATCACCCTCTGCTTTTTAGTGCCAACCTCTTTGTGTACACTGTGATAGAGCGCACATAGGAAATGTAACACTACACTATCTTCTCAGTCTTATATGAAACAGATACTCTGTATTGTAGCTATACCCATATTATCCCAAAACTGAAAGAAAAAAAACACAGTTGTGTCCTTACAATCTCAGGAGTGAATTTAATTCAGAGCAAAGGATACTATTTAAGAATGGTGTATCGTGTCCATCTACATTGCAAGTTTTGCTTGTACCACAAAGATGTGTGCAGGAAAACCTGCAATGCCTGCACTACAGTAACTGCCCAATGGAACATCACCAGTGATTAAGGGACCGATTTAGTAAATACAAATGTGCTAAAATATTGTGGAAAAGGGTGTTTTCAACTTTTCCCACACATTTCACATTATTTTAGTACGTATCACTTGATTCCAAGAAAGGGCTTTTGCTGCATTTTTTATGAATAACTGCTCCAAATCCTTTAATTTGCATTTTTTTAACCATATGTACTAAAAATAAAATGATTTAAAAAAAAAAAACACAGTGAGCCCTGTGATAATAAGGTAAGCTTCAGCTGGCTTAATTCACAGGGCTCACTGCAGATCTCATATACCTTCACAGCTTTCTCTGCTCCTAGGTAGAGAAAGCAACAGTGGCCAACAGTGAAAAGGTTGCCAGTGTCAAAAGGTCGACAGAGTCCAAAGGCCGACAGTGAAAAGGTCGACAAGGTCCAAAGGTCGACAATCAAACGTTCAACAGGGTCAAAAGGTCAACAGCTCAAAGGTCAACATGAAAAAGGTTGATGTGTAATTTTTTACAAAATTTTAAGCCTACATGTGCCAACAGGTGGTATTTCATACCCTGCCATCCACTACAGCGTGAAGCGTGAATTTAATAGTGTGCCAAGCCCGAAACTTGGTGAGCCATGCGAGGGGATATGGTACACTTAGACGGTGTCCATGCCGACCTATGTCTACATAGACACAAAAAAACATGAAAAACTGGCAGGCATTTACATTTGGGGCACAGAGCCCATCTCATCACCCAGGAGGAGCTTTACCTTTCTACTGTGCTCTCCTGTGAGACACCTGGCACATTGTCTCTCAGTGGGCATGACGTATTATAGGGAAATTGTGGCTAAAACCTCTAAAATGTCCCATATGTACTAAGCACTGGAATGCAATGCATTCCCAACCTTGGATGTGTTGGACAACATCAGTTTTTGCAGGCAGTTGGCCTATGACTTCTTTCCACATTTTACCTAGTGCTGGCTCCAATCAGATACCTCCTAGCACCTGTGGCTGCAGCATTATTCTTTAATACATAGGGGGAGATTCTCTAAGCTAAAAATACATCGCCAGAAAAATCTGGCGATGCCCCATAGAAGCCTATGGGCTTCTAACGCGACCCCCGCCGCCCCACACTGAACCACCGCCGCCCTCCCCCTCACCTGTGTCCGGGCAGACAGAGCTGTGCTGCCCGGACCTGTGACCTCCTCCTCCCTGCACTGATCCTCTTCCGGGTGCAGGGAGGAGGAGAGCCAGCCCCCCCGCAGCAGCAGCCAGCAGCCGGGTAAGGGAGCTGACTCACCGCAAAGGACAGATCTTACCGCAAGAGCTGTCCTTTGCCATAATTATCGCATATGTTACAGCATATGCGATAATTATGAATGCAGTAGCCGGCGATAGGGGGGTGGTAAGGGGGCGCGGATGTTAGAGCATCCCCCCCCCCATAAATCCTTACATATGTTAGTGCATATGCGATTTTTATAGATGCAGGAAGTGGTGGGATGAACCAATGCTTAGTACATCTAGGCCAATGTATGGACTGTTGTTTTCCTCTGTCTCTTTAATCATGGTGGTGTCCTGTCACATGCAGCCCTGTCCACCTTAGTAAAATACGCTTGGACACGTAACCACTTCTGCTGTTGTGAACTATTCCAGTCAGTGCTGGATTAAGTGATAAAATGGAGAGTGATAAACCACCAGCCAATCAGCTCATACCTGTCATTTTTCAAACCCAGCCTGTGACATGGCAGGTAGGAACTGATTGGCTGGTGGGTTATCACTGTACATTTTATCAATTTTCAAGCTTAGTACATCTGGCCCTGAGGCAAGAATCAAAGAGAAATTTGTGGTTGGTCCACGCCCATGTTTATGATCTGGAATTTTACCAGGTATGACCCAGGTGACTGCAAAATGACAGGTGGCTTTTCTTATGACCATGGAACCTCATTGGTTTAACGGAGGCATATATAACGCAGTGACAACTTTGTTCCACTAGGCAGAGAAAGATCTAGGGCCAGATGTATCAAGCTTCAATAAGTAATAAAACATGACAGTTAGGAGCTGATTGGCTGACTGTTTATCACTCTACATTTTGAGTGATAAACAGCCAGGCAATCAGCTCCTAACTGCCATGTTAAAGGCTGGGTTTGAAAAATGACAGATAGGAGCTCCTTGGCTGGTTGTTTATCACTCCCTATTCTATCACTTTTTAAAGCTTGATACATCTGGCCCCTAGTATCAATGGTGTTTTAACTGGACCAAAGTGTGCTGTGAACAAGTGCAACTGAGGATGAACCCAAGTGTAATAGGCCATATCAGTCCCAGGGTTTGTACGAGAAAGGGTTCTAAGTGAGTAATTCAATCACTGGCATGGTCAATTCATCATCAGAACACGTAAGCTGGCTGACATTAGGGCACACTGTACATCCCATGTGCGCACATCCCTATGCTTCCTTTTATTATCCTTCTTTCAGACTGAAGGTAAAGATGATCCTGCATCTGTCATTTTTTGGAGATAGATGTACCGTACAGCAATGTTAATCTTTTGTTGTTTCTCCTGTAAAGACTTTTTTGTTTAATTATACTGTACAAAAAATGATTGCTAACAATTAAAATAAAAGCTTATTGGTAACCAAAACTAACATTCTGTTTCTGAATCCCTTTCAGGTATATTATATGCAAAATCTAAATGTAATCAATACACGCGTACTGGTATTACTAATCATGAAAGAGAACTATGATTTACCAGGGGCAATCCTAAAGGGTAACATCAGCGCTGGTGCTCCCGTAGTCCTACTTTTGCACAGGTGGTACCATCAAAATTACTGAGCCAATGAATCCAACACCTGTTTTTTCATTTAAACTGGTAATATTTTAGCATTTTAGGGATTTAGTATGACACCAATTATTCACTCATGAAATATATAGAAAGATTTAGATGGAAGATTATTCTTTTATCCCTTTTTTTCTTTTTCTTTAAATGGGCCATATATTACCTAATTTCCATCTTTGATATTGTCAATTTGCTTCTTACTGTTCCCACATCTGCCGGGCAGCTATTCTATATATCAAACACACTTTTTAGTTGATGTAATCAGCTGCTGATTGAAATATTTGTTAAGTATTTGTTAAGTTTGTTTCACAATTATGCAATACTTTCAAATACATGGCTTCAAAGTAAATGAAAAAAATAATAATAAAAATAAAGGGACAAATATGGTTTGGGTTCACCCAAAATGTCCCAAATACTCAACAAAAGTGGCTCCTTTACACACCCATATTGCCAGCCTGCCGCCCTCTACCCCCTAACACTCCCACACCACCATTCCGTCACCCTTTACCCTCTCCCAGCCACAGGTGGCCCCATGGGTGCACAGGCCACTGGGAATCTTTCCTCGGGTTACTATTGACAATCTGCCACTGGCAGCTCTGATTATGCATTCTACCAGGATTTCCTGTTTATGCACTAGTGGGAGTGCACTTTTTCCTTTATATAATAATTTCTTGGGTTGATACAGATGATATGTATCGCTCTCTTAAACATTATTCCAGTATCATGAACCTTATTATTATTGTAGTTTGATATAGGAGACCCCTTTTCTGTTGTATTTTTGCTTTCTAACTATTTGTTTAGTGAGTAGTGGTCACTTCCGGTTTGGAGAATGTGTCTTTAGCCCACAACATGGGAACCTGACCTATTGCTTTTGTTGTGCTGGTCTTGAGAATGATTAATAAAAATCTTATCGTTCACTAATCCTAAATATGAGGAAATGTTTTAACCTGAGATGAAGAAAAAAGAATTCTAAATACTTTTATATTTTATTTATTTACTTAATTTTAATTTATTTTTTATTATGTTTTTTTTTTTTTTTTGCATGATTCATAATTAGGATTACTATCAGAGAATTATTGCATGGTCCATCTTCTGAGACATTTTGCACTATTTTCATTAACACGCCACCAACAGATATGCAGGCTTGCCTACCCTCCCGATTTTTACAGGAGCCTCCTGTTGCCCTGCAAATCCCCTCTTTCCTCCGCTTTCTGGGACCCCTACATTGAAATCCAGAGTGGATATATTCGATCTGCAATAGCGCTCAAATTAGTCAAGTTAGTGGGAATGGGTGCCTCTGGTGAAGTGTGTAGGGAGCTGTTGAGTAAAGGGTTATCCAAGAACCCTACGGGTATAGCGATAATTATAGTGGATACTAAGCGTTCACCTTTCTGGTGTGGGGAAGTGTAACAAATTGACTGTATAAAGACAAGAACACAGATATGAAAACAATAAGTGTTTTATTTATAATCTAGTGAGCGGTAGCATGTCCTGGATCAATTCACAGGAATAGGCCAGCGAGGTATCACTCTATGCGTTAGGGTATCTTTGAGGGACTCTTATCAACCATAGGTCCCTCACCTGGGACCTATGTCCACTATAGGTGACCGCAGCGGTCTTTGATTGGGCAGGGTGGGTATTGGGGATGTGTGCTCATGCATTGGGGATAATAAAGCCTGCTGTAATGAGCAGTGTGAATTTCCAACCCACTGGTGTTGGTAGGAATTAATGAGGAAGTGAATGCTTATGTCTTTACCAAGAATAAAAGTCCCAGCAGGGAGCGGCGTCCTGCTACCTGCTGCTTACCCCCTTAGTTGCTGTGGTGCAGGGGCGAAGAGTCCGGATGTTGCTGTGTGGCTCTAGCCTCGGCAAGAGTCTGCTCCGTGAGACAAACCTGCCCGGCTCCACAGCACAGTCATTTTTTCATGAAAATTATATTTTACAGTCTTTCTATTATGGTGAGAAAGAGAAATTACAGCAGCCATGTACAAACTATGGTCCTCCAGCTGTTGTGGAACTACAAGTTCCATCATGCCTTGCCACAGTTTTGCTAGTAGGGAATGCTAAAACAATGGCAATCCATGCTGGGATGTAGTTTCACAACAGCTGAAGGGACACAGTTTTGCCATGCCTGGTAAAGAGTGAAGAAGTTGTCTAGCAATGAATCTACCTAAAATTTTACAGAATAAAATTGATAAATGCTACCTTAATGCTGATTAGTTGCTATGGATACCTTCTCCACTTGCCTCATTTTCTAGTCTTGAAACTAGTAATTTTTTTCTGAGGGCGGAGAAGTGTAAATACTAGTTGTCGACAAAGTGATTTTTTTGGCTGGACCTTCATGAAAAAGTTGACAATAATCTAGTTTGATTAAATATGTGGCTCTAAAGTGATCGGAAGTACTATAGGGACTTTCTGTCAAGTTTATAATTACACACAGTGCGTCACTTCAGAATTTTTCACCTTCTGCAAAACTAGTGCAGTACTGCGGTGCGAAAATGTTTCCCAAAAGCCCCTACCAGTGCAAAACTCAATCCCTCATCTGCGTAGGCCTGTTCAGTATTGTATCTGAGCTACCTGCACAGGATATGATCTGGCACTAAATCAGCAAGTTGTATTGGGTTACAGTACTACAGAATGTTTTCGATGGTATGCGGTCATTTGGTCTACAGCATGATGGTCGACAGTCATTAGGTCGCCACCACTAGGTCGACATGGGAAAAGGTCGACATGGGTCTAGGTCAACATAGGAGAAGGTCGACATGGTTCTAGGTCGAAAGGTTATTAGTTCGACGGGTCGTTAGTTCGACAGGTCATTAGTTCGACAATGTCTATGTAGGGAGTCAAAAGGGCGACATGGGTTTTTTCACTGTTTTTTTGAGCCGACATGTGCTGACAGACGGTATTTCATGCCCTACCATCCACTAGGGCGTGGTGGGAGAATAAAATAGTGTGCCCGACGCATGGCGAGCACAGAGAGCGATGCAACGGGAAGCGGTGCACTTGAAACTGTGTCCATGTTGACTGTGTTGACATTCAGGTAAAAAACCAGTGAAAAACCCATGTCGACCTTTTGACTGTCGACATAGACATTGTCGAACTAATGACCTGTCAAACTAACGACCGGTCAAACTAATGACCTTTTGACCTACAACCATGTCAACCTTTTCCCATGTCGACCTAGACCCACGTCGACATTTTCCCATGTCGACCTAATGGTGTCGACCTAATGACTGTCGACCATCATGCTGTAGACCAAATGATCCCAACCCATTTTCGATAACTACATACTGTATATTTTTGTATGATTTATTTAACATATAAACATAGGTAAAAACAAGTCTGATCTAAACTTCCCAAGCATCTCGTGTTCCTGTCCCTGGGAAGATATGATACAGAGACATTGATTAATCTATTAAGTGAGAGAGATAAGTTTCACAATTCTTCAGAAGGAACCAGGAACAGGCAGCTTCGTGTGGGAGAACTGGGAGTTTTTGTTTTGCAACGTACAAGTTAGGAATAAAATATTTGTCTAAAAAGGTTTAATAATTAACTGTGGGTAGAAAGGTTGTTTTCAGAAGTGACAGCATTTTACCTCCAGCGTGTGGGCAGATAACAAAAAAAAATGAAACAAAAAGTCAAAAATAATAATAATGCAAAGGATACAGTAACTATTATTGATGTATTCATTTTATTGAAAGACAATAGGGCCTATTTAGCAATTTGTGGTTATACCCAGTTGCTCTGGCAATACTAACCCAGAGAGCTGTACCAGGAGGCCAACCTCCTTGCAATCACCATTAACTGATTCCCAGTTTGATACAACTTCCTTCTTTCTCACTCCTCGTCCTGGTGACTGACCAGGTGGTGGCCTTATGTGCACCTCCCTCTCCATTTTCTCCATTGAGGCCCACTTTATGCACCTACAGTATATCATCTGGACTTACCCTCTCTCATCCAGGGTACTTCAATATCCCAGTAGACAACCTCATGAATACAATACATCACCCCCGCCTCCCACTCCAGTGATCACTCTTGGGATTTAGTTTCTCCTACAGTTGTGCACTCTCCAACTTCATTAACTTCTCCTTACCTCTATCTGACTATCATCTTCCCGCCTTTGACCCTCCTCCCCACCTTCTCATCAAATTCATACTTTTCTCCTAAAGCTCTGCCTTATTCCATGATATACATCTATCATTGATGTATCTGTTCTATACCCAGTCATCCAATCAATGCAACTCTCTAAAGTTTAGTTTCAATTAGAATTTAGTTCCTTCATTCTAATGAAACTGCCCACACCATGGTAAACAATGATCCACTCACCAGGTGCCATGGGAAGGGTGGGTTGAAAGGATTGGTTGCTGGTTGGAGACAAGGGATAGAACCAAGTGGATGGGTGACAGAGAGCTCACAGTCTAGGAATCTTTAAAGGGCTTTTAAAACCTTAAATACCAAATACATTTTATTACTTAAATTCAGTACCCTTCAAAGCTATGGACAAATAGAAAAGTTGGACAGAAGGGGAGCATTGAGAACATGCGCCTGCTTGTGAAATAGTGATCAGCATTTAATGTGTGAGGTGAGGCATCGTACATTGCTAGGGCAGCACGGACGGTATGATGGTTAGCATTACTGCATCACATCACTGAGGTTATCAGTTCAATTCCCACCATGGCCCTGACTGTGCTGCGTTTGTATCTTCTACCCGTGCTTGCATGTATTTCCTCCATATACTCCTGTTTTTTCCTACAATCCAAAAATATACTCTTAGGTTAATTGTCTTCCAACAGAAATAAACCCTAGAATGTCTGTGTGTGTGTGTGTGTGTGTGTGTGTGTGTGTATGTGTGTGTTTGTAGTAGGGAATATAGATTATAAGTTCCATTGGGGCAAGAACTGATGTGAAAGTTCGGTACTTGTTTCCTAGCACGGCCACAATCTTGTCCATCGTGTACCTTAAAGTTAAGGTACACGATGGACGCGATGGACCCGATTTCCTTTGAAATCAGGTCCATTTTGCCGGCAAAGGCAAAATCGGGGGCATCGCGTCGGTTGCGTGCATTAACATGGCCCCCGACGCGACCGGCGCGATCGACGCAATTTTGCCATAGGCTTCAATGTTAAAATATTTTTAACATTGAAATCGGGAGCATCGCGTCGGTCTTGGCACAAGATGAGATGGACTTGATTAAGTCCATTTTTCATAGGAAACAATGTGAAATGGGCCAATATGACCCATTTCACATTGATATGGCCCCGTCATGGTTAAAAAGTTACGCCACCCCATTGTGAGCGTCACCCCACGATTGACGCCAACCCGAAGCGCGGCGAGCCCGCGAGGGGCGGCGGTGCGCGTCCCCCGACCTTTTCATACCCCTACTATCCATGTTGGTGTGGAGTTGAGAATATAAAGTGTGGCGAGCGCAGCAAGCCACCGAGCCCAAAGTTTGGGGACGCGTATAGCTGTGAAGTTATACGCGTCCCCTCGCGGGGCTCGCGGCGCTCGCCACGCTTCGGGCTCGGTGGCTCGCTGCGCTCGCCACGCTTCAGACTCGGTGGCTCGCTGCGCTCGCCACACTTTATATTCTCAACTCCACGCTAACGTGGATAGTAGGGGTATGAAAAGGGGTATTAAAATGTTGACATCAAAAAGTCGAAATGAGATTTTAATGATTTTTTTCTTTGAAACCAACTTATTCATACCATCAAGATACCATCCCAGTGGATGTGGTGTGGAAATATAATAATGTGCCATGCACAACAGGGCACCAAGTCCGAAGCATGGAGAACGCAGTGAGCCATTCGAGGGGAAGCGGTACACTTATACGGTGTCCATGTCGAACTATGTCAACATAGACACCCAAAAAAAGCTATAAAAATGATGGTGATTTTTGACATGTGGACATTTTAAATGTTTGCATTTTGACTATGTCATTATTTTGATCTTCTCGGTCAAATGGTGGTTGGTATTTTGACTGTGACTGTAATTCATACTGAACCCCGCTAAATAATTGGTAGTAATAATAATAATTGGAACATTCTTAATTATTATTTCAAATATACCCAAAACTAAACATACCAAGATGTGCTTCTTCCTCTTACATTATGTGTTTATTATGTCAGTAGCTAAGAGTTTTTCTCATGGCTGGAATGCACCATAACACCATTAACCTGAGTGGATCAGAGCTGTTTGAACTGCAAGGTGCTATATCCATATATGTAGTAGATGAATGACAGTGTTTCATTAACCAGCTAAACAACTGGCAGGAAATGGATGTAGCTATACCTGTGTTTATTTACTAAAGGTGCTGTGACTGCTTTAAATGGCACTGCAGTGTCCACCCTTCCCCTTGCCTTATTTCACACAGCTCCTAAAGACACATTCAAATTTACTACAGATTACACTTAATCACCTTCCCAGCTATTAACATGTCTGGAAAACAAAAAATATTGTCTCTGAGTAATTCCATCCTTGGGCTATGTTAATGATGGTGTAGCCTGTCTGGAAACAGAGGTCAATGGCTTCACACTGGAGTCAGAACGAGCTGTTTAAAGATCACTGTAAGGTGGAACATGAGAATAAAATACAGGAACACACTTTGCTCTACAGATAAGAAAGCCAAGCATGCTATTACCTAATATCACTATTCGCAGCACTTAATGATGCAGCCTGTTCCACTGAACCGCCGCATTACTGATTTACACTTTTCCAAATGCAAAGAATTAAACAAATAAAATGGGATGGATATTAATGAAAATACATGCATAGGTTGTAATGACAGCTTTTACTAATGTCCTCATTCTTTTACATGCTGTGGGTCTATGTCAATTGAAAAACAATAAATGTTGATGTTACATCCTACTGTTCTTCCATGATCCTATACCTTTTCTGTATATCGCGATGGGTTGTGCATGTTACGCAAATCATTTATGAAGGCAGCACATTGATTTTTGGAAGCTCTGAGAATTGGGGCTTGCCATATTCCATCTTTAGATGTTCCTATTCTAAAGTACCTTGGATGATATTATGAAGGCTCTGTCAGAGCCGGGACTACCATGGGTGAAGCAGATGCAGTGCACCTGGGCCCCTGAGGACTAAGGGGCCCACTGCTGCCCCTGTCACCCCCTTCCTGTCACCCAAAGTGTTTCCCTGTCACACTCTGCTTCCCCTGCCTCCCCCTGTCACCCTCTGCCTCTCCCTGTCACCTACTGCCGTGTTGCATATTGTGAACTTGAGTTGGGGTGGAGGAGGGGGGCCCAAATTATATATTTGCACCTGGGCTCACCACCCACAAGTTCTGCCATTGGGCTCTGTGATAGGTGCATATATAGCTATGGAACTATGGGGCTAATGCATTATCCAGGATGTTGCTGTTGCACTCATGCGCTGCACTTGATCAGAGTGCAGAACAGCGACCAACTCTGCCTGATCTGCATTATATTACACTGTGACCCCAGTTCACATTGGGTGGGATGCATTAAAATACATTGTTGCCCTTCGCCGCCAGAACGCCCGCCGCAATGCCAGCGCATATGTACTAACATATGCGGCTGGCATCGCTGTGCGGTAACGGAGACCCCCCCGCGATACCTGTACTGTGGTGTGCGGGGGTCTCCGTCTCCTCCTTGCCGCCTGAACTGCCTTCAAGCCAGGGACAGCTAAGCAGGCTGTCCCCGGCGCCTCCTCCTCCCCCCCTGCAGCCGCATTTTCATATGAACTATTACCCGGCCGCAACGATTTCGCCGGCCAGGGTATCGTCACCCAAAGCTTACCTTCCAGGGTCCAGGAGGACCTGCAAGAAGGTAAGCCCAAGGGAGGGGGAGAGGGGGAGTCTGCGAGGCAGCGGGGTTGCGGCGGGCGGTGAAAAGAAGCCCATTGGCTTCTATAGGGTATCACCACCCAAAGGGTGACGATACCCTGGCCGGCGAAATCGTTGCGGCCGGGTAATAGTTCATATGAAAATGCGGTAAAATGGGGGTTTTACCACATTTTCATTTTGATACATCTCGCCCATTATGAAATTCTCCAAATGTTCTCTTTAAAATGTTTGATAAATCATCTCAATCTACAAAAAAATAGTGTCGCTCGGTAACTTCATTATATTCAAGAGGTGATTAGTTTGCTTAGCACAATATTTGCCAAATCCAGTCCCCAAGGCACCTTTCATAAAGTTTCAGTGCATGTTTTCCATATTTCCTTTCTGAAACACAGGCGTGTTCACAGTCCCTAGTGCACCCTGCCAGTGCATGTTTGCCATATCTCCTTTCTGGAGCACAGGTTTATTTCCAGTCCCTAAAGGCTACCTGCCAGTGCATGTTTGCCATAGATCCTTTCTGGAGCAAAGGTGTATTCACAGTCCTTACGTTGCTCTGCCAACTGACACATTCTAAAAGACCCACAGGTAGTAATAAGTATATAACTTGTGATTCTGTGAGAAGACCTTTCCTATGTCCTCCAAATGTTACCGTTAACCCTGTCCAAACCTGACCTATGCAAAATTGAAAAAGCTTTTAAAGCCTTTTTATGGGCTGCTAAGAAGCCTATGCCAAGCTAGGGATGTCCCGTCAGGATGGTGGATTAGCCTTACCTGAACCTGTCAGCTTTAGCAGAGCCACAAACTTTCGATATATTACGGATTGGATGTGGAAACGTTCCGTGTTTATTAATTATGATATTCACCCAGTGCTCTTCTTCACGCCACAAAAAAAGAGATTCCTCCCTCTTTTCTCCAATGCACTCTGTTTAAAGACACCTATGCTGCATTGATGGGTACAAACAAAACCATAGGGAGGAGTTCATCATCCTCCAGACACACCACTTTTTGGAGTAACCCCAAAATTCTCCCAGGCTTACATAATACCCACTTCCGGCTTTAGAAGGAGGCAGGAATCAGTTCTATTAGAGACAAATTTGACCCAGGGGGGCGATTAATGACCTACTCTGCTCTACAGGACGCATTCCAAATTCCCAATAACCAACTGTATATGTACTTACAAATCAGACATTTTTCTCACTCTATGCCTAAAGCCATGGACTCGGTGAGGGTGCCTGACCCCATTGAGTTCCTACTCGCTATCTCTCGAACCAGCCTATTTAGGATTCGTTATTATTATGTTCACATTAAACACGACCAGCTGCAACGTATCTGGAACTGCACTTTCCAGAAATGGAAAAAAGACATTCCTGAACTCCAAGACCTAGATGATATGCTCAAACACAACCAAAATGTACTGAAATGTTTACACTCTGCATCTCTGCAGGAGACCCACATCAAATTATTGCATAGGGCACACATTTCTCATGCCCAGCGGGCCCATATGGTTGTGGAGGAGTTGGGTTGTTCTCTGAAATGTACAGAGATTTCCACAATTACTGGCAGTGTGGAAAAATTGCAACCTTTTGGAATAGAGTTATTAATTATATTAATAAGATCTTCCACCTATTGCTCAGAAGGCATCCTCTGGCTTGTTTATTAGTTAACTTTAAACTATGGAACCTTGGCACAAGGAAAACCGAAACAATCCCTGTATTAATGGTGATTCTTGTAGTGGCCCAAAAATGTATCTTACTCCACTGGACGAAAAAATCAGCCCAATTGGTCTCGGAAGTCACTAATATGCTCCTCCCAATAATATACTGTTGTTGAACAATAGTATATTATTGTTATTATTCAATGTTGAACAGGGCGTTATTAAATTCCATAAGAAATGGAGACTGTTTTTAGACTATGGATGACTCTACTCGTCAGCATATATTCAGACTGTTTGAAAACACATCCTGGTCTCTTTTGCAATAAATTGCCTCAGAACCTGGTTACCAAGAGGTTCCTATTGAGGGTTTACACGTAAATAGTAATATTAATGTGCTTAAAACTTCCTGTGTTACAACAGACTGGTTAAAGATGCTCATCTATGTACTTTCCAATAACCTCTCATCCCTCTTGTGTTTCCCTGAAAATGTCTTTGTTATATGTTCTGAATTTTTTGTTTCCCCCCTCCCCCCCATATTTTACTATATGCATAAAGTTTACATATCCATGGAGTCCTTTTGTTTTGGATATATATTTAGACGTTTACTTTTCTTATACGTTCCTGACTTACTGCTATTATATACGTTGTATGTCTGGATATGTTCACTCACTCTGTTATGACTTCAATGACCTGCATTTTTCTGTATTTAAACTTTTATTACTTCCATACAAAATTCTTTAATAAATAATATATAAAAAAAAGGGCTAAAACATCACTTCAAAATCTGCTCTATTATACATTTCAATGTACCTAGTAAAAAGTAGAGAAAATGTGTTGAACTGAACTGACTCTAAAAACTGTCCTCCTCAATACTGATGTATATGTACATACTGCTTGTTTGAACTTCCTCATTTGTGTAGTGTTGCTATATGGCCTGATCATCGCCCTGGTAAGACTTCTCCCCAATTTACAAGACCATACCCTAAAGTCAGCCCCTTCTGTCTTATCGGTCAGTCAACCCTTTAGTCTCACTAGGCAGCTGTCTATCTATACAGCCACTCCCCCTTCTGTCTTATCAGTGAGACCTCCTCTGTCTCACAATGCAGCCCCCCTTCAGTCTCCCCAGGCAGCCCTCCTTCTGTCTCACTAGTCAGCCCTCCTTCTGTTTTACCAGCCAGCCCCTCTAAAGTCACACCAGACAGCCCCCCTTTCAGTCTTTCCAACCAGCCCCAAACACACTTCAATCTCTACAGGCAGTCTCCCTTCAGTCTCCCCAGGGCATCCTCCCCTTTCAGTCTCACCAGGGCACCCTCCCCTTTCAGTCTCTCCAGCTAGCAACCCCTTCTGCCTCTCCAGCCAGCCACCCCTTACTCCCTCGCCAGGCAGCCTACCCCCTTAAGTCTCTCCAGACAACCTCCCTAAAGTGTCTACAGCCTGCCCCTGCAGCCCACAGGGACACATACTTCCCAACTGTCCCGGTTTTCACGGGACTGTCCCATTGTATCTATTCAGAGTGGGGGGTGGTGGCATGGCCACCAGCTCACAGAGCGCTGGTGACAGTGACAATGGGGGCGTGGCTTTTGGCCACGGCATCCCAGCGAGGGATTCCCCTTTTGGGGGGAAGTGGCTTCAGAGCATCCCAATCTCTAAAGTGGCAAAAGTTGGGAGATATGCAAACGTACCTATTTCTTTGTCTATCAGCTGTGTTTTCTGCATGCTGCAGTCAGCTCCTCTGTATGATAGCCGCACCTGTGATGTTATTTAATCAGAAAAAAAGCATTTCTTCAGTAATACACTTCTGTTTTTTTTTCTCCCACTAAGTTATCTTTAGTTTCTATCCAACTTTAAGAATTTACACATAATAAAGGTTCAAATATTTAAAGCTTCATCCATGAAACAAAAACGGTTACATGAATCCTTTTCAGTATTATTATATTTTTGTGTAGTTTTATGCAGCTTTTGCAGACAGCATCAGAACACTGTTCTCTAGAGATTTATACAGAGTGACAGAGTCAGACTGATATTTCCTAAAATTGTCAGGAAGAAAAATTGGCAAAGCGTCAAAACTAAATCTACAGTATCTGAACTGTGCAATAAAAATGTATGATATGGCCACAATTCCGTACTATATATTTTGTGTATTATGCCATGTAGCCATATGGAAGCAGCTACAGCAAGTAGCAAGGCAGAGAATATATTATAATTGTTACCTGTCCACATGTAGAGAAAAAGTATCTTATGTGAGGGAGTGGGGTCTGATTTTTAAGACCAGTTATTGTTACAGGAGGAAGGAATGTCTCCTGGTATAAATCAGTGCCGGGCAGCGGTAGGGCTAGCATGCTTGGACTGTGTGAACAGGTTTCATTTCCTGGGAGACTGCCCTTCAATCAGCCTTCTGTCACCCTTCAGTGATCAGAGGTGGACATCAGAGTTCATTAAAGGGGTAAGTAAAATTCAACAAAAAAAAAAAAAAGAGAGAAAGCAAAACAGGGTCTCCCCAATGAAAGCAAAGTACCCCGCCCCTTTAGGTGGCATCAATTTCCCAGCACTAATTAATTCCTTGTAATACATGTATTTCAGTCAGTTGCATTGTATTTAACACTTGGTAGTGAAGGGCATATTTTTTGTGATACACGCAACCAGAATCTCTCTGCGGGCACGCCAAGGCACAGTTCACTGGGTGGTTCATTGCATAAATGCCAACTGGTACAACTTAAAAGACAATGAATTGCAGAATGCAGATCTCTCTCCAGTGTAGCTTTTTTTTTTAAGTGTATTTAATACGTATTCTATAAAAATTCAGTTTTGTTGGTGCACAAACAAAGAGGACAAAATAAACTGTTTATGCTTAAAGGGGGGATCGTGGAAAGGGTGAGCAAGTACATTGAGGGCAGATCATACAGACACAGCACAGACACAGAGGACCTTATTCTGGTTCGGTCGGCCAAACGTGCATACGTTCCGTATCACCGTACGTTTCCCATACGCGGACGTTGAGCGAAAGTCCACCCACAAAACATCCGCATACGGACGCTCACAAACACCGACAAAGGGGAGTGGTGTACAATTGAGCGTACGCCACCGTATATGGAAGGGTCTCCTCTTAGACACCGTTAACTGGCGTACAACAGAGCGTATGCCACCGTATACGGACGGGTCTCGTCCGTTTTCACACCGACATCTTCCGTATATCGGAGCGTATGCCACATTGCATGGACGGGTCTCATCTTTTTTTAATGGAAAACTCAGCGTGTGTCACCGATCGTGAGAGTGAGCGTACGTCCGTGCACGGTGGCATACCCTTCACATATATGGCCCTCATAATCTAGCCTTTCAACTATATTTAAGACAATTAATTAAATATTCTAACTGTTATTCAATAATTGTTTTCTATTAACTCAATTGTCTACCTTAATAAACACCCTAATAAAACAACATTTTAACCCTCATTACATGTATATTTATTATGTTCTAATGTGGCATTTTAATCACTATCTATGTGTCCCCACATTGGTTATACTTTTAAATAAAGTTAAGTTGGTGTTACAGTGAAAAAGTTGACACATGTCGACTTCTGTGAATTGAGTGTCCTGCTTTTTAAAGTATACAAAAACACTTACTGAATGGGTGTTGATGGTTATAAAATAACTACCTTGACATATGTAAGCAGGTCTTAGAATGAATCTTACCTTAAATTAAACCAACCTTTACATGTTGAGAAGTGTAGAAAGATTAGCTTCCAATGTGTTTGAGTGCTGTGTGTGGCTTGCAGGTAGTGAAATAATGGTTTGGACTTAATAGACTGCAGCATTGCTTATTACATTCAGGTGTATGTGTTTGAGTAGTAATCAGCGTCAATTAGCAGACCCAGGCATCCGCTCTCATGCGGTATCTGTAGGGGTGGTCTGAGGTGGCGGTTGGCGGCCGCCTGTTCTGTGTCCGAAATGCACGGTGCTTTCGCTGATCGAGCGGTAGTAGCACCGTACATTTTTTGTGCACACCCCCGTGTACGCCCATGTTTACGCCCAGTTTCCCTCAGTATTTCAGCCTCTCCCCTCAACACGCCCCTATGCCGCCCCCAATGCCCGTACTCTCGCGTACAGGTTTTTTCGCACGGAAAGACCCGTCCGTGAGCGTTGTGGAGTGGTCGCGCATGCGCATTGCGAAAGGTACGCATGCACAGAACAACAAAAATCCATACGTACACACACGGCCCAACCGCCCGAACCAGAATAACCCCCAGAGTCACCTGTTAGGAGGCGTAAGAACTTTGCAGGTGCTCAACCACGCTCTGATGATGATGATGACAGTTGTCAGCCACTTCTCATTGGCTGAATGCATTATGATTCTTCCTACTGATGATATACAAATTATTAGTATGGCTGCTGCACTCTGCAGACGTGCCACATAAACCTATCCTCACATTTCACCGAATAGCCCAACTCTGTGAATTATCTTGTCATCAAATGTCCTGCCAAGCCCAAACTATGCATCACATCACTAATGCAACAAAATTACAATGGACGGGTACCCTGGGTACTGATGCTGTGTGCAACTTTCAGTAATCTGGGTAAAAAGGGCAAAAGACAGATGTCAGATATGCCTCATGCCTCATATCATTAAGCTTACTTTTTGCTAGTTTGCAAAATACACAACCAAATTACTGTACCTAGCACACTTGTGGATTAAACTCATGAAAAAGTACAACATTATGGGAATTGCTTCTCAAGGCAGAGTGTCTAAGATACATCATGAAGCTTATGCCCTATGGCACAAAAATGCTAGTATTATTTCCCGCACACCAGGTTTTCGCAGCAGGAGGTGTCATCAGCAAAAGCTGGTGATTCCCTATAGAAGCCTATAGGCTTCTTACCGCAACCCACCGCCACCCCGCATGGACCCCCGTTGACCACCCCTCACCTGTGTCTGTTGACCACCCCTCACCTGTGTGTGGGCAGCACAGTGCTGTGCTGCCCGGACCAGTGACCTCCTCCTCCCTAGCCCCTACTTCCCCTTCCGGGTGCAGGGAGGAGGAGGCGGAGCCCTCCTCGCAGCAGCAGGCAGTGGCCAGGGAGAGGAGGAGGGGGGAGCCGTCAGGGACCCGCTCACCCCCTCCGCCGGCTGCTTCGAAAAGGGTAGCTCTTACCACAAGAGCTGCACTTGGCAATACTAATCACGTTAGAGCATATGCGATTAGTATTGCTGCGATAACCGGTGGAGGGAGGCGAAGTGGGGTGGCGGATGTTACTGCATCCCACCCATTGTATCTGCATTCAAGCCTTGGCAGGAGATCAGATATCAATCTGATTTTTTAAAGGGGAAGATAGTGCCTATTTAATTAACATTAGTAATGCCTTCTGTTATTTACATGTTAAATGTGGCTTTAGTATTTGATAATAACATTTTCCAGATATGTAAAGTATATATTACTTTATCATTTACTGCTAATGGTGTGTAAAGACGGTGTGGTTTGCACTACTGATTTTGACTATATAGTTAAAATCACATAGTTCAAATCGCAGCACATGATCTCGATGTCATCGGATTTGAATATAGAAATAGACTGTGCAGCACAGTCTATTTCTACTACCTAGGAAAGATAGTATGGCCCCCGCTACCCCCCACCGCACCATCCCTCCCTCCCTGCCAGCCAATGCCAGCATCCAGCAGGGTCCCATCGGCAACTGATATTGAATCGATATTGACAGCCGCCGGATCGGCCTGTAGGGACACACCTTAATAAAGTCAGGAAACATCTGCTAACACTGTCAAGAATAATAATGGTTGTTGTAAAATAATAAATGTGGGGAACTGAATTGTGGTGGGCCTGATGCAGTTTTGTGAAATTTCCCAAAACTGCAACTGGCGGTGTTTGGCTGCTGGGGGCAGTGGCGTAACTATAGCACCGCAGCCCCCGCCACCGCGCGGGAGCGCTGTGCATGTGCGGGCGCCGGGGGCTGCGGTGCTATAGTTACACACCCCCCCCCCCCCCAATCCCCCGCAGACTTACCTATCTCGCTGGTCCCGGCGGCTCCGTTCTTCTGCTGAAGACCACCACAAAATGGCCGCCCCCATATAGCACACAGTTCTCTGAAACTGTCTGCTGTATGGGGGCGGCCATTTTGTGGTGGTCCTCAGCAGAAGAGGAAGAACGGAGCCGCCGGGACCAGCGCGATAGGTAAGGCTGCAGGGGTTTGGGGGGGGAGTTTGCATGGGCGGCGGGGCGGCAGGGGATTGGGGGTGCTTGGCGGGGGGGAGCCCCCCCTAATGGCGGGGGGTGCCCAAAACTTAGTTACGCCACTGGCTGGGGGCACAAGGCAAGGTCGCCCCGCATGCCCTGCGATTTGCCTGCAAAAATTTGTGGGCACATCACTAAAATACAGGAGCTTTGATACACAGCGAAGTGACATTGGGCCTGATTTAGAACTGATCATTGAGCTGCAAATTCGCAGCCTGATCAATTATCAAATGACTGAGCATGCACACAGATTCTACTGTGCATGTGCGGGGACTCACCATTAAGAAAGCCTAGCACAGCCAAGCTGCAAAGCCATGGTCCCCTCCGAGCAGTCCGGACATGCCAGCAGAGCTCCCTCCCGGCCAGAGCTAATATTTCAATTCAGGGTTGGCACATGCTCAGTGCTGTGAGTACACATGAGCAGATCTGCAAAATCGATGTATAGCCATTATCACAGATTTGCATATGGGACTGATTCATGCACTGTGAGCGGTCTCCGCCAGTGCTGTTGGTACATCATGACTTTATCTTCACTCATTTTTACTTGCTCATGCTCAGGGCCAGATTAACAATGGGGCAGCAGTTAGAAAAAAGTTTAAATTATTGAAGTGAGTTAAATGTTACATGGTTAGTGTAATGGTTAGCAGTGAGGTTATAGGTACAGTTTTCACCGCAACTCTGTTAGGAGTTTGTATGTTCTCCCTGTGCTTGTGTAGGATGCCTCCCGGTACTCCAGTTACCAGCCACAGCCAGTGCCGGATTGGCTTTGGGAGTCACTGTCCTATGGTCCCTGTGACAATGGATCAATATAATAAGAACTTTACAATCAAGCTTTGTTGAATTGTTTTCAAAAGATAGAAAAATTAAACTCAAATAAACTAAAACTTTACATTAAAGAAAAAATACTGTATTAATGTAATGTATTAAGTGAGCCATGTAAGAGCCATGTAAGAGTATGCGCTACACTAAGTGGCTAATTCGGGGTCCACATGACAACATCAAAGAAAGAAAAAAGAATACAAAGCAAAGACTATACCTATGACACATATTCTGTGTCATAAGTGTTTTCTTTATATTATTTTAGTAATTTGTAACATTTAAATTAGTTTGGGAGGCACTGATAAGTGTGCCTCCCAAACAAGTGTAAGGGGATCGTGGGGCAGGGCTAAGCCGTGGGCAAAAAAAGCTCATTTAAAAAAAAATGGTAAAAGAAGCACTTCTAGACAGGGGCTACTGTGATTGGACAGCAGATCCAGCTGCTGTCCAATCACAGCAGCCCCTGCCAATTAAGTCTCCTGTCCGGCTCTCCCCTCTCCCCTGGTGTCTCAGCTCCAGCAGCTGGTCCTGCCGTGTTGTAGAAGTGACTTCTACGTCCTGGGAGTACTGGTTGCATTTTTTACGTTTTTTTTTACGGGGGGGGGCAGCCACGGTGAGTGGCAGTGCCTCCCTGTACATGTTATATCAGCCCCGCCTGCAGTACCACATAGTTTTGCCCAGTTGTGTGGAGGTTTTTTTTGCTTTGCTTATAACTCTGAATCAGGCCCTTACTTATGACTCATGCACTTGACAAAGCCACCTTCATACTACATATTCCACAAAGGAGCCACTTTGGTATTTAGGTATGTTGACATTTAACGTAGCAATTACTAATTAGACTCCACGTCTCTTATCAAGACTAGACTAGACTACAATGTAAAAGAACTAGCTACGATTGGTAGTAGAAACCTGTTTAAGCACCTAACAGTAGCAAGTTTCGTATATCCATCACTTGTCAGTAATTCTGAGAGGGGTACTGGAACACAGGCCCTCTCCTTGCCTAATAAAAATTTACACAGTGCAGTAAACCACCCATTATCAGGAGAGGTGCCTCCACCACAATAAATGCAGCTAACACAGAAATGGTTTAGTGCTTTTCTCAGACAAGCAGTCAACCTTAAATTTCCAAGCCAATTAAACACACATTAAATTGTCCGTCCTTTGTACGGTTCCCAGTGGTTGCAAGGCTAAATTGTTTTACTTTTAAATATCTTCTATGTTGATTACTGGCTTTTGATAGTTTCCTGTGCAAAACATTTGCATATCCATGTTTGCATTTTGGTGGAATCTAAAGTAAAATACAAACAAATTGGAAAAACGAAATAATATGCATACAGCAAACAACAAATAGCTTCATTTTTCATAGGTCAAAGCAAACAAGAAATTTCTGATACATATCTTGTCTGACATTTGCGCGGTGAACCACAACTAATCATATGGCAAGACAAGCTTGGTGCTCTAGGATTGAAAAGTTTTTGCTGTGCAATTTGCAGTTAATTGGCTTAGAGAAACAAATCTGGTCTGTTAAGCCTTTTGCATGTCGCTGTCTACTTTTAGGAAGTCAAGATTAAACACAAAAGAAATCTTAAGAGTCTTGGTTTGCTGACAATTTAATCATTATGTTACATCTTAGGGATGGCATGAATAACTTTAGGGTCTGAAGCACAGAATCTACAGTGTTTCTGCTACATATAGTGAGAGAAGAAATATTGGTGCCAAGCCTTTTATTTATGAATCAAATAGCATTGTTGGCACTTGGTCTGGAAGGGATTACATGGCATGTGCCAAGATTTTTGTGCCAATCAATAGGGGCAGTGGCATTGGACATCCACTGTGAACTGCATGTTTTCCAATTATGCCTGGCTCCAGGGAGTCTTCCTAAAGAATGACTAGAACTGCGCGCACACCAACAGTGCCAGCACCCGGCCACACTGATACTGTCACAGCCCTGGAAGTGAGAAATTGCTTCATGCTGTAAAATCAGCTCACCCTATCCTCAGCCTCTCTAGTGAGTTTTATTCCATTTTCTTGTTTTGTGCCAGTGCAAAATATTGGAAAATCAAGGTCTATATCAACACATTATTTTTTAAACAAAATGATACTAGTTAAAGCAGTGATTTTCAACCTTTTTCAAGGTGCATCACACCAAACAAGGTTTTAAAATTGCCAAGGCACACCATCAGGCCCCCACGGGAAATAAGAAACCAAACACATTAGCACCCATATGATAAAACAGTCATGCTGGTCCCCACAGTTAACAAAAATAAAATACATTAGCCGTCACATGAAAACGATAGACCAGTAAATAACAGTTGAACTGGTGGTGGTGGCTCTAAACTGGTGTGGACATCTCTAGCTCTGGTGGCACACTTAAGAACAGCTCAAGGCACACTAGTGTGCCATAGCACAGTGGTTGAGTTAAAGGGTTATTTTTAGCATAATGTCTTCCATCTGTGAAACTGCTGGTCCCCTATTGGGCCAAGGGTGGATTGTGGCAATAGAAGTCACAGGGAAAATTCCTCCTTGGCCGATGTGCCTATGGGACCGGTGGCCATGAGAGGGTAATGGGTGACAATTTTTGGGAAATTTTCCCAGGGCGACTTTAAATTCTCAATCCACTCATGACATCAGGGAAGGGCATTGTAGTGAAATTAGCATAAAATAACAGATACAACTGCAGGAAAAGACACAAGAATGGCTGCAATCCAGAATTAGGAAAAATCCCGCCCCTTCAATTGACCCCACCGGTTCAACAGACTCCACCTCCATGAGGTCTGCTTCTACAAAATGTCCAGGCTGGTATTCCATCCCAATCTGCCTCTGCATGGGGCCCTGCAATAGAGGAAAAAGGTGCTTTCATGTCCAAAACTAATATGGTTTTGTGACAAAATTACAGCTGTCTGGAAAATGATAATGAGGATATGAGATTGTATATAATTCAGACTAAACGTATTTATGTACATTCTAGGAAGGCATTAATCTTTCAAGATGGCAGCATGGCTGTCACTATCCAGACATATATATGGGTTGATTCATTTGATTGCAATGCCAGTGATGATCACCGTATAGTCTTCACAAACGTATGTCTCACTATGGTGGACCAATACCATTGCAATGGTACATTGGCATCATTACCACATCTCTCTGTGAGAGGTGTACAAAATATTCTATAAAAATGCCAGTGTGAATAAAAAATGTTGTGTAGAAAAAGATTGTATTTCTTATATAAGGTAAACATTACAGGTCATTATGATGAATAAAAATGTTTGCTTGCCTATTTTGACAAATTTACTTGGCACTCAAAGGGTTAAAAACAGAAAAGATAAGGACATGGCTGACACTGGGGAGGATATGGTTGTTACTGTGGGGAGGGGGAACATGGCTGACACTGAGGGGAATGGGGACATGGCTGACACTGGGGAAGAGCATGGCTGACACTGGGGGGAGGGGTATATGGCTGACACTGGGGGGGGGGGAATGGCGGACACTGGGGGTTCATGGCTGACACTGGCGGGGGGGAGATGAGTGACATGCCTGACACTGGGAGAGCGGGGGATGCAACCCATGGGTGCATTGTGTGCATAAGTGGCTCTAGTTCTGTGGGCATTATGTGCATAAGGGACGCTACTCCTGTGGGCATTATGTGCCCACAGGAGTACCTGGCGCAATGTGTCTAAGGGGCTTTACCTGGCACAGTGTGTACAAGTGGCACTGTGTGGTGTAATGTGAATAATGGACACTACTGTGCGGTGCAATGTCAATTAGCACTATTATGTGACCACGCCCCTTCCCCATGAAGCCATGTCCCTAAATATTTGCCAAGCGCCTTTGGCAGACACTGTTCCTGTTTTAAGTATGGGAGGGGCAACAAAATGTCTAGTAACAGCACTGACATTCACTTACACCACCCCAACAGCACCCAGACAGGTAGAGGTACTGTAGGACTGCTATCTTTACCAAAATTAGCGAGTACACAAATAAAATATATATAAAAATATACTGTATACGAATATAGATTTTTTTTTTAAAGTGGACAAGCTGCCTAAAGCAACCAGCAATTAGATTCTAGCTATCATTTTATAAAATGCACTGGATAAATGTGAGCTAAAATATGATTAATTAGTGTGGGCAACTTCTCTGTTTATGATCTGTAGAAGGTCTGATCAATCTCCAATTTTCTAATACTCTATTGTAATCAAAGCTTGTTTCATCTGCCCACTCAACAGTGCTAAGGACTATGTTGGTGCATTATAACTAAACATAACAGCTATTTTATGTGGATTTTATTTCTAGCTTTTGGAGGTAATTATATAAAAATACAGAAGTAGAGAAAATAATGAATGAAAATCCACGCTTCCACAAGCCATTTAAAAATCACGATGCACAGGCCCTTATTGGCTGATGACCTATGCCACAATTAGTGGGTACTGGGAGTATCACACCATAACTGCCTATTTATACACAGATACAAAAAAATCTTTAATACTCATCATCGAAGTTCATTTAATCATTTAACAAATTAAATTAAACGACTTCTTTTTTTTCCTTCTTGTTTTCTGTTAATCTATTTCTCGAGGGCTTTTTCTTTCCTCCAGAAATTTAAACTTCTCCTGTTGTTTCTTGTTGTTTCTGTCTTAAGTGCTGCTGCTCGCTGCAGAGCTGTCCTAATATGTTTAATGGGCCATTAACTAGTTTCCTACATGCAAGGAGTGAAAAGATCAAATAAAATGACTGTGTTTGGTGAGAACATTAAAAATCAAAAGTACAGAGTGAAAAATCTCTAAAAACTTTTTTTATTTTTTTTATTTGACTAATGAGATGATCAGTTTTATCAGGATGCCGTCGAGCCTTTGGGAGCACTACAGGACACCAGTCCTCTTCTCTCTTCCCATTCCTTTTCCTATGTAATAAGGTAACCATGTTGCAAAGAGTGGATTGGAGGTTTGGTGCTGGGTTGTTAAGAAGCTCAATGAGCTGTGACAAATATATTCAAAAGGTGCTTAAAACAGACAAAGCTGCTCTCTAAACATACATATGCAGACACAAACACACAAAGCAGACACCCGAGGAACACACACATGCAGAATCGGCACATGCAGAGACTGCCAATTACAAAATATTGCGCACAAGGATACATTTTGCTAGCTGTATTAGAATATTATTTGAAATGTCATGATTACAATTGTGCATGTGTGACATATTTTTTTTATTAAAGGTAATGTACAATCCATAGAGGATCGCACTGTTTCTTGTCTGGGTAACACTTTGTAACTTGATCCATGTAAATCTATAAATATCTAACTTTGCAGGTTTGTGGATAAAGTAAGGGCATAACTATAGAGGTAGCTGGGAAGGGGGATGCTATGGGGAGCACAGCTGGGTGAAAGAAGTGGGCACACTTAACTGTCAAAGGTTATATTTATCATTGGAGTTTGAGGCCCCCAAAAAGTTGCATGGCAATATGTAATTATTTGAAGAGGAATTTATTTATATTTTAACCATTAAGAAACAGTGGCTTTGATGAGTGGTTCTCATGACAAAGTGGTAGGTGGTAAAGTGAGAGGTTTCCAGTGGCAGATTTTACCTAGGTGCTGCAGGACTGCAGCCCCACCAGTAAAATCTGACACCTCAGGGAGCCATTTGCAGTCCTTGACTGCATTGGCTTCACAGTGGCTAGCATTAACTTCCTATTGGAAGTCCTACCTGCCAGTCACCTGCAGGAAAGGTAGTCCCATTGGGAGGTGTTTCCTCCCAATGAAGTCGGAGTCTTGCCCATGTAAAGTCCCCAGCACTGATTATGCACATGCATCAGTCTCGGCTTCTGCCAGATATAATGTGCAGGTAATGGGACTCAGCTGGCAGTGGCTGGCAGTCTCCTCTCCATGCATTAGTAGCAGCAGCCCCACTCCTACAAGGAGGTAGGAGCCGCCGCTGGTTGACACTACTGCCGGTTAGGTCACCATAAGTGCATGTGCATAATCAATAAGGTGCAATATCTGGGAGGGGACATGGAGGCTGCCAGGGAGAGATAGCTCTCCATATAAAGATGTAGTTAGTTAGAGGTGCCAAGTACCAAAGAGATTGGCAATAGGGAAAGATACTTAAGGAAGCTGCCATCTATCCATGGTTTTTACCTAACAAATACTATAGCCCTCTTTAGTGATCAGGGCAAGGCTCCGGTTCAGTAACCAAACAAAAAGCCTGTGATTATTAACAGTGTAGGTTGGTTCCTCGTAGTCACTGGGTATGATTTGTAAACATTAATCATGTCAACATAAGAATGTTGACATGGCTGTAATGCTTTGCACGTCAACATTAACCATGTTTATAGTCATGGTGTCAACCCTGATGGAATGTCGGCACAATTAGAATGTTGACAAAACATTCCTGGTGATCTAGTGGTGATCTGTCAGCTCCAGTGATGTGTTCTAGTCATGCGTTCATCTGATGTGGACGTCCGGGGTATCCAGCAGCACTTCCAGTGGTCAGTATTTTGTTAGTTGCAACTTCTAACTTGCATTTTTCTTGTTTTACAATAAAATCTTTAAAACATTATAAAATCTGGTCTGTGAGTACACATATCAGTGATAGATGGGCACACTGCTCATCACAGCATGTTTAAATTCAGCATTCTATTGTTATGTAAGATTATTTATAACTCAACAATAGATCCTGATTCCAAGTGGGATTCAGAAAATATTCTGTACAAGTCAAATTTTTTTATGTGTGCTCTGTATGTTTCATGTAATTAGACATAGTCATTTGTAAAGTGTGGTAAAAGCAGATGCAATCTGTATTATATCCTGCACAATCACGGCTATATCCAATGGCGTAACTACCATAGGTGCAGGGAGTGCAGCTGCTATGGGGCCCAGAGCTGAGAGGGGCCCACTTTGTCTGACCAACTATCATGTGCTGTATACATTTTTCAGCATTAGGTGATAAATAGGGGCCCTTACAAACTTTTGCCATGGGGCCCACATGTATCTAGTTATGCCACTGGCTATGGGCCAGATTCTATAAGCTTGAAAAGTGATAAAATGGAGAGTGATAAACAGCCAACCAATCAGCTCCTGCCTGACATTTTTCAAACACAGTCTGTGACATGGCAGGTAGGAGCTGATTGGCTGGCTGTTTATCACTCTTCATTTTATCACTTTTGAAGTTTATAGAATCTGGCCCATTATCTATTGGTGTCCAAGGGGGCAGAACTGTTGCTGACACACGACACCTGCTATTGGCTTGCAGATTTCATGAAACGGAACCCTGCAGCCTGTACACTTTCATGCACACTAAGGATGCTCTTCTTGCTATCTCATCTCCTCAATGTAACATCAGGATTTCATGTGTTTGGGAGTAAATACTCCGGCACTACGGCACTGGGTGTTAATTAGCACAGGGGCACTTATTTGGCTACCTAGAACATCGCTGGCCACTGAGCCCTCAAGAACCTCTAACAGTTCATGTTTTGGGATCTAATAGTTGGTGCACAGATGTAGTCAATACTAATGGAAAACATGAACTGTTAGGTTCCTTGAGGGCTGTATTTGTCCATAATTACCCTAAAAAATAGAAATGTCATATCTCCCAACTGTGCAGCTTTTCGGAGACTGTCCTGCTTTATCCCTCAGAATTATTAAAATAGGGGCAGACTATGAGGCTATGTCCCCTTCCCACAAGGTCATGCCCTATTTTCTCAACTTTAACTTCTGATATGTTAGGAGGTAATTTGCGAGACTGCAGACAGACAGGAATGTACGTGACAATTCACAATCTCGCCTCCATTCCTTTTTTTAAATATTTACATTGTTCGCATAAAATACTTTTTGGGTATTGCGAACATGTGCTATTGCTAATGCTAATCAGCCACCAGACACACAGCAGTGTTCACAATTTCCTCAATAATCAACCCTATGGTCGCAGAGTGGCTGCTTGGGACGCTGGTGCTTTGATTTCTTTGTACAGTTTTGCAGATGTTGGCTGAGACACTCGGAAAAAATGGTCACAACATCTTTTTGCCACCACCTCCACTTACCTTCCACCAATGGTCCCTGCCCATCAATAACATTGCAAAGAAATCTTCACCATAAGTGATACTGCTAAAGCTTATTGGCGTATGCGCAATGTAACCTTGGTGCTGGGGCAGTTTAACGACAATCGTAGAACTTACTTGACCATGACCTATCTACTTATATTATACATCAGTGACGGAGAACCTTGGTACTCCAGCTGTTGTTAAATTAAACATCCCAGCATGCACTGCAACAGTTTCGCTCTTTGGTCATGCTTAAACTGCTGTAGGGCATGCTGGGATGTGTAGTTCAAATACAGCTGTAGTGCCAAGGATCTCCATCGCTGACCTAGATCATATCAACAGGATAATGTTACACATTATTGGCATATTGGTGTTCTAAACTATGACCTTTGCCTTACAAATGGGTCATAATGGTGCCAAAATATCCAGAATAACAATAATGGATAAAAACATCAGACAGGTTATGGTTGATTACCAAATACCTCGTGGGTGATCTCACTTTTGCAGTGACTTTCATTAGTGTTTTGGTAGTGGGGGGACAATGCTGTGAGATTTCTGTGTATCCTTTTTGTGGCAGAGAAGAATCTTGTCATAACAGAGACAGACGTCAGAAAACAATGACTGAGACCAGCCACTTTAAACCCAAAGACTCTGTAATGCAATAGCCCACCCGCGCTGGATTCCACGTTAATTATAAAGCAATGAATACATCACACAATCCTGGGAAACTTTAGGATAAAAAAAAAGTACCAGCTCAGCTCTTGGACAATCATTCACAAAGTTTGACATTAAAAAGTGCTGACAGCAATAAAGACAGAAAGAGCCCTTACTTTCATCTCTCTAAATAACCTTTAGGTCATACAAGTCTCCCTGGCTCAACCCTCCCATACCAAAAAGTTCTCCCATTTTGTTATTAAATAGAGATTCGGCTTTCACGTCTTCCAGTTCTCTGCCTCCCACTCTGTGGAAGATAAATATTTCTTTTCTTACAATTATTATTATGGTATTTTAAGCTATCTAACATCAGAGCAACCTGGGAGGTAACCTTGAAACTGGAAGACAGAATTGTTGCATATATAAAATATTATATACATACATCTACTGTAACTACATATATAGATATATATAGATATATAGATATATATCTAAATATCTATATATCGATAGATAGATAGATAGATAGATAGATAGATAGATAGATAGATAGATAGATAGATAGATAGATAGGTAGATAGATAGATAGATAAAATTGTATGTGTGTAGGAACTGTGCAGAGTTTGTATATTCTCCCCGTGCTTGCGTGGGTTTCCTCCGGGTACTCCCATTTCCTTCCACAGTCCAAAAATATACTGGTAGGTTAATTGGCTTCGAACAAAATTAACCCTATAATGTCTGTGTGTGCATGTACTTGTGGTAGGGAATATAGTATGTAAGCTCCACTGGGGCAGGGACTGATGTGAACGTTCAGCTATTCTCTGTAAAGTGTGTGTATCTGTCTGTCTGTCTGTATGTATGTATGCATGTATGTATATATTATTAAGCAAACTGCTACCTTCTGTGTTTCTGTATGTGTGAGAAAGAGATGTAGTTTCAGTTGCTGCCAACAGATGGCAGTGTTTTCTAGACACATGGACACTAGACATATATATTATAGATGCGTACCTCAATTATATTTTGTATGTACAGGGAACAAAAACATAAATATATTTTAAAACATAACATATTTAATATATAGTTAAAAAAAGTTAGAGAGAGAGAGAGAGATAAAGATGCTGCACTCTTAACAACCTCTGCAACCTGCTGGTACATCGTTTTTGATAATTCTGTTCTGTATTTTTATGTTCTATAATACTGTACAGCTTGTAAGATTTTATGCAAAGTAAAACAAAGTTATCATAGATAGATGCACTATGAGAAGAATCCAGGGAAACTTCATGATGTTCCATTACTTACCAGGTTGGGTTACTTTGGTATAATTTACAGGTTGGAAATGAGTAGGAGGAGAGAATGATAAGAGTTAATGTTTGAAAACTAGTCTTTGAGGATGGGAGTCTCCTACAAGTGAAAAGAAATACAGTATAATTAAAATTGATGTATCAATTTCACTGGAGGAATGCAACATTAATCAAAAACTACAAGTTGAGAAATAAAATAATAGAGCACAAAGATCTGAACATGGCATATTTCTCATGTAGAAAGCTCCAGAATAAGATTATATTATATTTATATTATTTGTTCTGGCAAAGTAAAGTATCGTTATCGTTTGATGGAGAAATGTAAGTATACAAACAGGTTAAATGTTTATATATGCTAGCGGGAGTTGAATTGTCCAATGTAACCTAATTGCCGTATAAAACCAATGCCCTTAGAACCTCTCCATATATTTCAGATGTTGGTGACATGGCCAAATATGTTTTACCCTGTGTGCAAAGTCACCGATTAACAGGATTCTAACAGATCTGTGGGATTTTTCTGTATATTCACGTGGGCAACTAGAGCTGAAATCACTGACCCCAAATGGGTCAAATTCATCATAATGAATATGCCATAACATGTAATGCAACAATTGCACTGGCAATTAATACACTAATTAGTAATTATCATTTTCTTTGGCACAACTTAATACTTTTGAACTTTGCAATGTTATAACAATGATAATAATGGTACCATTTTAATTTGATAGCAGAAAAATAATTAAAAGCCAATGTAAACTTAAAAATTAAAGTTAACAAAGTTGATTCTGAGACTTATCTAACGTCCTGACAAAATGTTACTTCCATACCTTTGGTCCTGCGAATATATGTTAGCAAAATGATTCCTATAGGACTAGACTGAAGATTTCCTTCTAAGTAGTTTATTACCCTCCAAGTGGTTGAGCAAATACAATGATTATTCATTGCCCTTTTCATGGGTTCACACTACTTCCTTTTGAAATATTATAATTATGGAAACTGTGACAACGAAACGATTACTCTGTGACATCATCTGGGTACTGACGAACAAGTAGGAGGTGGCCTATATCAGGATTGATAAAAAATGGTTCTCTTTGTTTCACTAATTATACGTCTTAAAACCACAGCACATGGGCGATATTTCCAGAAAGGCCCCAGAGGCCTAAGCAAGGGTGGAACTATCATAGGTGCAAGGGGTACAGCTGCTATGGGGCCCAGAGCTGAAGGGGGCCCATCTTTTCTGCCTAAGTAATATGTTTTACATACATTTATCACCATCAGTTGCTAAATAGGGGGCCCTTACAAACTTTTGCTATGAGGCCTATGAATATCTAGTTACACCCCTGGGTCTATGCAATGGCAGGCAATCATTTTGGGGCAGATCCCCTTCCTTATCCCTCCTTAGTTTTACACCAACATTTTTTCAGGTTATTTGTATTTCATATGGATCTGCTGGAGGTATATGAAGGGAATGAATTAGGCTTTGGGGTGCACACCTGACAGAATAAAAATCCCTAAACTTTAATACTGTAACTGGAATAATATATATTTATTTTATATAGAAGGGGCATTGAAGGATTAGGGTCTGTAGGGCTCTGTGGCAATTGGGTGGCAGTGGTTTGGCGGTAATGTATTTATTTATGATGACTACATTAAAAGACCTGGAGCAACAATATACTGTAATATGTTAGATACAATAGTTTAGAGTTAACTATACTCGATTTCTGTGTGTATAAAAACTTTTTTATTCTAATAGATTTTGTAGAAATAGCAGAGAAAAGTTATTTTAATGTCTGTATAATTAAAAATGTTACTTATTATTTTTATTACTACAGGTTGAGGGGGGTATGCAATATCATTCGAGCTCCCGCAGCCATCTCCCGACGGGGGAGATGGCTGCGGGGCCCTATTCAATGCTGTCTTCCCCGACAGCATTGAACAGGGGTTTTGCGCAGAACGAGCCCGACATCACAAGCTGTCGGGCTCGTTCTGCCGAGAAAAGCCGGAAATAGGTGAGCTCCCGGCCAGAGCTCGTCTATTTCCGTCATCAACTCGTGGCCACGCCCCCTTCTCGCCGCTCGGCAGACGGGACATTGAATCCCGACTGCCGAGCTCCAGGCGAGCTGACCAAGAACGGGACAGGGGCACGGCTGTCGCACTAGCTCGACAGACCTGCCCCTGACATTGAATACCCCCCTAAGTATCCCTTATCCAAATATCCGCTATTCAAATTATTTAAAAAACCATACATTGCAGAAAGTGAAGAAAAATAATTTTTCTTGCGAAAAACCTACTGGGGACATCTGTAACAGCACTAATGAAAACATCATATGTAACTGGCACTAAATATGGACAAGAAAATGATTGGTTGGGATTCAAATTCAGTACCGGAGATAGTACACACACTTTGATTCATGTTTTGAAACTTTGCTTTATGCATAAATAAGATATATTTGTGTGTATTTTATGTGTTTAAAGTGTTTGTACAACATAAATGCAAATTACTTAAGAATACATCATTGAAATTTTCTAATATTCTGAAATACGGAATAATCCGTTATCCAAAATTCTTCTGGTCCCGAGCATTTTGGATAACGGATACTAAACCTGTACTTCTACACTCCATTGAATTTTGGGGAGTTATTTTGGTTTATTTCTATTTTATCAGCAGGCAGTTTATCATATGGAAGTGCATATTCAATATTCATTAAGTTCCAACAACCCCAAATGCCCCCATAGACTATAACAGAAAGGAAACCAGTTTACATTTATAACTAATATTTTAATCACGGACAGACTTATTTTTTTTATTTTGCTACTATCACCTTACATTATACCGCTTATTACATAAAATACAATACAGAATTTAAAAAAAGAATACAGACTGTAATGTTTTATCGTGACAAATTATATTTTTATCCAGTAAATTATTTTTATTTTTTCACCCACAAATATTTGAGGATAAAGTTGGTTCTTTTGTGATAACTAAACATGACTATAATAGTAAAATCTGATAATATTATTGGTAGAGTTGCTGCCTACAATATAATTTGTATATACTGTAAACAAGGAACATAGCAGAGGCCCATCCACCATACCAGGTAATGTAAATGAAATACATTGGCTTAATAAAAAACAACACAATTTTCCTTTAATGCAAACGAGAAAAATTAATTGACATAACAAATTGCCCATCTTATACTACCTGCTGTATACCAATATGTGTGTATCCCAACTTCACATCTAGATTATTACAAAGTATGGACAAATTTGTCTTTTTATACTTATTTATTTGTTTTTAGTTTAGAGCGCAATAGATAAAATAGTATAATTTACATTTAAACATGCTTGGGATAGGCATATTGATATCCTTACAAAAAAATAAGGATCAAATATGGTTTGAGGTAACATGTTTAAAAAAGGGGCAGACTAGATGGGCCAAGTGGTTCTTATCTGCCGTCAAATTCTATGTTTCTATCATTTTATTTAATAACCTACGGTTAGAAAAGGGAGTGAGGATGGCAGAGGAACTATGGAAATGAAAGAGTGCTGTTTAGGTACAAATATTATTTTTGTAGAAAAAGATGCCTACGAATCATTTCGTAAGGCCCTTTATGCATACTGCTCCAGCTTGGCACACAACACAGAAATAAATAACCAGCGCATCATGTACTAATCAGTATAAGAGACTTTAGTGCCTGTGTGAGTGTGTGTGATTTTTCCCTCCCAGATTCCAACTTTCTCTTGCTGAACACTGCAGTCATTCTCCACACAACTGTGGCTGCTTAGTCAGTCGCAAATGCAGATCAGTCAAGTGATTTTATGAATCAACTACAGAGAAGCGAATACTTTTCATCTATAAATTAGGGATACCAAAGGGAGGGAAGACTAATGAAACATAATGTACATTTCAGTGAACTTAAATATACCATAAAAATGTTTTTACACTCTATTTGGTTAATAAAATGCATATCATTATTTTCCCGATACATGCATTGTTTACAACAGTTACTTCTATTGTATTTATTTTTGAAAGCATATGAAAATGTCACACTTTAAAAAAAAGTAAGTTACCCAGCTTTGCTGGCAGATTATACAGTACATGCCATTACCACTCTACAGATGCATTGTATGTATTCTTTTTTGATGTGAGGTATTAAAATCAGGTATTTGGACGAAGGGAAATTAAGAAGCTTAACAGCTTTTCTTGTCCTGTGAAGTGGCTTCCTGAAAGGTTGCCTGCTGCCTTGTGTGTGGCATGTTTCTGCTAACATCTAATCTCAGCCTTTGTGCTTCAGTCTGCCTTGCCTAGCACACTAGCACGCTCTCCCAGCTTCCGCAGCTTCCCCAGCAACCACAGTCCTAGGACATGAGGATTTACTGGTTGCAGGCTTATAACACATCACTGTAAACCTATTGCTGTGAATTTAAATTTTAGACAATTATGAGATTATTCATGAAACAGTATATTTGTCATGTAGTGCCTTAGGTAGGTCATATCTATTTTCATGAATGAGATGCCAAAAACTAAATACACATACTGTATACTGTATCTCTCTCTCTCTCTCTCTCTCTCTCTCTCTCTCTCTCTCTCTATAAATATAGATATAGATATACATATATCATTTCTCCCACTAAATTTTGTTTTGAGTTGGAGAAGGTGCAATGTAGTTCCATTTATACTCCTAACATGTAATTTTACTAGTGTATATATTGTAATATTTCATATTTATTATATTTATTATTATTATTATTTTTATTATTATTATTATATTATAATTAATGATAATGATAATAATAATATTAATAATAAAAAATATTATCAACATTTCTACTATGTATAAGCATGGCTATTAATGGCTATCAAATAAATATTTATATTTTTAGATTTTTGGCAGTATCCTCAATCCAATTTTTGGAGCAATAATTAAAATGAAGTGCAGAGGAATAAAGAATTTTGTTTGTATGTTATACTGTTAGAGTGTGCATCTGAACTTTTTTTTTTTCTGTGTGTGTGATGCAGTTATACAGAACAACATAATGAAAAGTAGCCTAAACCACAAATATTCATCTTTGATAATTTTAAAGGATATATCCACCTCAAAAGCGATTTTCTTTAACCAGCCACTCTCTCCTGAAACTGCAAAACGAGGGCAGTCCCATATACTAAGCCCCACATTTGGCGAGCAGTCCCTCCCTGAAGAGGGTGATGAGCCTGTGGAGATGAGAACTCACAAACTGGCATAGGACCTCCATGGGGGTTGCCGCTGGTAGCTGTGGACAACACACACTGTAGCTTACATCCTTTTAATTACACCACTGCATCAATAAAGCAGTAACTAAGCATACATATTTTATATGTATAAACCACAAATTCAAAACGTACATTATTCTGTTCTATTACAAATGACTAAAAAAACAATTGTGGTTATATTTCATCCCTTACAGTAACTAATCCATTCCCAAAAAACAAATATACACAAACCTCTACTAATGGGGCTAAATAGTTGAATTTGTGAATTTCTTATTTAGAAGTGCATTTAGCATCATGCTCTAGCAACCCAGATGGGGATTCACTATTTTGTGCCTGTGTACATCCGGATGCTCAGCTCCATGTTTGATTTGGAGTATTCTGTGCAGCTCTTACCTACACGTTATTGTCAAACCAGAATTATTGCAGCCACTCTGAAAATTCAGAAACCACAAATGAGAGCATATTATTTACTAGTAAGCCCGCTCAAAGCTAATAGATGTAGTTTCACTTGCTGGCAACAGATGGCAGTGTTTCGGAGACACACGGACACTGGACATATTTATTATAGATTTTCCTTGCAATAACAAACAGACCATGCCCCAGTGTATGACCAGACCATTCTGTGTTAAGTAGCCAAATACCTATGAAGCTCCACCTCCACATGTATAAGCATTGTCCTACTTGGTAATGATGAGTGATGCAAGGTAGAGGGACTCTACCCTCTACATGCTATAATTACCAGAGTCAGGATACAAAGTATGCAGGCTAGAATATGTTATTTTATGATTATATAATTTAATTCATTGGGTCAATATGTGTCAAAATAATAAAAAAAAATAATCAATGACATAATTCCAATCAGTAGTGGAGATTACAATCTAATTTACTCAAACTCATAAATACTGTATACACACTTTTGGGACAAATTAGTCAGAAATTAATAAACCACTAGTACATTTTTTTGGATGATGTAAGACTGGATGGAAACGAAAGAAGCAAAGAAAGAAAGAACTACACAAATCAGCATCCTGTGGTCTCAGTAATTTGGTCAGTGATAGAGGGAGGTACTGCACCTTCATGTAGAGGCACTTTTTGTCCACTATACATAGTTATAGTAATACTTTTACTAATATAAATTATATGCACACTTAATTGAATGATTGCCAAATTGATTAATGTATTGTTCCACTGCAGAAATGTCTTCCTTTATTGGTGTAGTTTGGTGCTACCCCCAACAAAGTACATAAAAACACATATGGCATGTATGTGTCTATATATATATATATATATAGACTGTCCTGAAGACGAGCCATAAGGCTCGAAACGCCGTAGGCACACACAGACGCATAAAGTCTTTTACCTGCATCAAGAGCCTGGAGTGACGTTTTTTCTACTAAAAAATCTATATATATATATATATATATATATATATATATATATATATATATATATATATATATATATATATAGTGTGATATATCTCTATATACATCTATATATATATATATATATATATATATATATATATATAGATAGATAGATAGATAGATAGATAGATAGATAGATAGATAGATAGATAGATGTATCCAAAAGTTCCGCACCTATGACAGCAGAGTCCCCACGGTGGTGCTCACTCCAAGGACTGAAATCCAAATCACAAATAGAAGCAAAGAAGAGGGCACTCACCAATTGTTGAAAAAACGTGAAAAAAGGTTTATTGTTGCTCACATGACACGGCTAACATTTCAGTCTTGTCACAGACCTTTGTCAAAGCCAAGCACTATACAGAAGAGGTCCTTCCACCATGAACACCCCATAGATATATATATATATATACAATACGGCAGTGATTGGCACTCAGAGTAGTTCAGATAACGGACCGCGGTGCCTTCCAACAGAAGTATATATGCAGACACTCACCCAGAACTTTTTCAAGATAATGGATAAGAAATAGGCGGCACTCCAACGGGTTTGAAAAAAGAGCTGGTATATTAAGAAATATTTACAGCATATTCATAGTGCAGCGACAACGTTTCAAGACCGGTGCGGTCTTTTCATCAGGTCTAGCATAATGTGCAAAGTGCAAACAAAGAACAGTTTCTTACCTCACATGAGACATGTTATATAGACAGTGAACAGCGTGGTGTTTAGACAGCTACGATGCCGGGACATTCCGACTTCCGGGAGGCTGGACACCCAGGGCCGCCCCGTGGGTGTTGCCTCTGTGATGTCATTACACCTCCGGGCATCGCACTGAGTACAAGAAAAAGAAGTGATTAAAATTCAAGCCGTGTGCGCAAAAAACATAACACTAAGTGCTAAAACAACTGTGTGTGAGAACGAGTCACGATGTCCCGAAGTCTAACAAGTTGCTCACTCATGGACACACACTGTCAAATCACCCAATAACTTGGGGCTTACGTCTATAAGATACTGTTACGCGGCAGTCATAGCTGGGACAGGGTTGGATTAGCGGCAACCGCAAATGGGGGGAGCCCTGATCTGATACGCTGACCTGGTATGTGACATACTGCTAGTGACAGTTCAACCCGGCTATTTGATAACATCATAATTGATAGCTACATGAAGTAGCATACATTACGTATATATTTAACCCATGCATGTTAGTATTTTAAATGTATGTCCGCTTCTCGTACAAGCTCGTTCTCACACACAGTTGTTTTAGCACTTAGTGTTATGTTTTTTGCGCACACGGCTTGAATTTTAATCACTTCTTTTTCTTGTACTCAGTGCGATGCCCGGAGGTGTAATGACATCACAGAGGCAACACCCACGGGGCGGCCCTGGGTGTCCAGCCTCCCGGAAGTCGGAATGTCCCGGCATCGTAGCTGTCTAAACACCACGCTGTTCACTGTCTATATAACATGTCTCATGTGAGGTAAGAAACTGTTCTTTGTTTGCACTTTGCACATTATGCTAGACCTGATGAAAAGACCGCACCGGTCTTGAAACGTTGTCGCTGCACTATGAATATGCTGTAAATATTTCTTAATACACCAGCTCTTTTTTGCAAACCCGTTGGAGTGCCGCCTATTTCTTATCCATTATCTGGAAAAAGTTCTGGGTGAGTGTCTGCATATATATATATATATATATATATATATATAGTCCAAACCAAAAGTCCGGCACTACTATATCTATATCTATACCGTATACATATATAGATATATATCTATTAGAGATGGGAGCCAGGGCCGAAGATTTGGATTTGTCGCCGGGATTTGGATTTGACTTTGTCGAGCAATGGTAAAGGGCTTTGGATTTGGAATTTGGATTTTTTTTTCAAAAATGGTCAAAAAATGCCCAAATCATGTAATTTTTGCGTTTTTTTGGCGCTAGATTAATATAAATTGCAATAAAATTAATTTCCAGCCCTTTGCAGACAATTTTGACCACTTACAGCTCACAATTAAGGCCAAAGTCTGCAGCAAGCTGGCTGGTTATTAACAAACGGAACCTCTGACAGTATCAGTATGTTGTATTGGGGTGCAGTACACACAAACAATAAAGAAGAGCAAAATAATTTTTTTGTTTCATTTTTTTTTTTATGCGCAGCTTCTCAAAGACTGCGTGGAGGCCGAACAATCACACGCGTAACTTCTGAAACTATCAGTATGGTGTATTGGAGTGCAGTACACACAAACAATAAAGAAGAGCAACATTTTTTTGGGTTTCATACGTAGCTTCTATAACACTGCGTGGAGGCAGAACAATCACACACAGAACTTCTGACAGTATAGTATGGGTGCAGTACACACAAACAATAAAGAAGATTATTTTTTTTACATTTTTATTGTGATTTGTTTGTAATGTGCAACTTGTTTAATGCTGTGTGGAGGCAGAACAATCACACACGGAACTAATGGTGTATACTATTAGGGTGCAGTACACACAAAAAAGGGGGTGCCCTTTACTGAGCGTAAATAAAGACTTATATATGTATATTATAAGTATACACAACAGAATTATATACAGAAGATAGCACTTCCAGTTGGTCTATAGGAACCGGAGCCCACAGTGAATTGGCAGGGCTCCAGCTCGACGGTGTGATGGCGTACGGTGGGTTAGGGTCAGGCTCATGACATTGAGCCATCTGCAACAAACAGAATCAGTGCTCACTGGTGGGTCATATCTTGCAGTCCAGCAGCAGTGGTGGGAGCATCATCACTTGTTGCAGCACAGGATAAGCAGTACCAAACTGTTGTTGTCCTGTCCCCTGTTGCTCCAGGAATAGAGAAAATTTAATATGCAGCAGCAGCAGGTGCACTGCAGAACTCCATTCGAAGAGGAGCGGTAACACTTGGCACTGCTGTACATGTAGGTTCTTGGAGCCCAGAAGCATGCGTCACCATTGCCTCTGGGAGCAACTCTGCTTCATGGGAATGCCCAGCGTTTCATGGGTGTTCCCATGAAAACACTGGGCGTTCCCATAGTAATTGCCCAGTGACATGGGCGCTGGAAGCGGGCAGCTGACATCACCGGTTGTCAGCTACCCGCCCACTTCCTTCCGAATGTGCACGCATAGCTGAGTCACTTTGGATATGCATGCACGCACCACATCTTTCGATGGTTGGCGACCATCGAAAGATGTTGGATTTTTCCCCTGGCCTGCTAATGGATGTTTATAAAAAACATCCATTCACATGCCGGGCGACCGAGCACGGCGTGCGAAGGAGGAGGCGGGTGACCCGGCATTCACAGGGCGGCATCTGGTGGGTTTGCAAGGCTGCAAACACGCAGCCTTGTGAGTCAAATAGAATAAAGTCTACAGTCTCATTGATGTACAAGCAGTGATACATATACAGTAGTCAAGAAGAAGACGGATCCCAGTTTTATGTTGGCTGCTGACTGACCAGCTACCTTTTGTGTAGTGCTGGGTTGTAATATTGCAGTACTTGCAAAAAGCAAGTACTGCAATATTACAACCCAGCACTACACAAAAAGTAGCTGGTCAGTCAGCAGCCAACATAAAACTAGGATCCGTCTTCTTCTTGTTTTAAACTGTATCTGGCCAGACAGCGGACATTAAACAATCTCTTCTTCTTTTTTTTTGGGAATCAGTTTTTTTCTTTCTCTGTCCCAAGAAATCCTAAATGTTGATGCATGGTTGACAGTACTTATGAAATTACACTTACACTAAACCTGTAATAGCAGATAATATTAATAATTATTTCTGCTCAGTATTCACTGCTGAAAGAGAGGGGAAGGGGCCACAGTTAAGTTGCACGTATAGTCAGAAAACTGAGGGAGAGACAAGTACATTTACAAAGGAGAAAGTCCTCAGAGAACTCTCAAAACTGAAAGTGGATAAATCAATGGGGCCAGATGGGATACATCCAAGGATACTAAAAGAGCTTAAAGGGGAGCTAGTAAAACCAATAAAAGAATTATTCAACCAGTCACTAGCTACTGGAGTAATCCCAGAGGACTGGAAAACAGCGAATGTAGTCCCACTGCACAAAACTGGAAGCAAGGAAGAGGTAAGCAACTATCGACCAGTGAGCCTTACATCAGTAGTAGGGAAATTGATGGAAACACTCTTAAAACAAAGAGTTGTAGAATATCTCAAAACCAGCAATTTACAGGATCCAAAACAACATGGGTTTACTGGTGGAAGATCATGTCAAACAAATCTTATTGACTTTTTTGACTGGGTGACTAAAGTAATAGATCAAGGTGGGGCTGTAGATGTAGCTTATCTAGACTTTAGTAAAGCTTTTGACACTGTCCCACATCGCAGACTGTTAAATAAACTTGAAAGCTTGGGATTGGATTCTAAGATAGTTGAATGGATAAGAGCGTGGTTGCAGGACAGAAAACAGAGAGTTGTAGTAAACGGAGTACAGTTAAAGGAGGGAAAGGTTACAAGTGGAGTACCCCAGGGATCTGTACTTGGACCGGTGCTTTTTAATATATTTATTGGTGATATTGCAAATGGAATTGAGGGTAAAATGTGCCTTTTTGCAGATGACACAAAGGTATGCAACAGGGTAGACACACCAGGAGGGGTAAAACAAATGATTGAGGATCTAGGCAGATTAGAGAAATGGTCAAGAGAATGGCAACTACAGTTTAATGCCAAAAAATGCAAAATCATGCACTTGGGTCTCAGAAATCCAAAGACTCAATATAGTATAAATGGCACTATAATGGAAACTACAGAGGAAGAGAGGGATCTAGGTGTCACTATTTCAGGGCACTTAAAAGCAGGTAGGCAATGTAACAAAGCAATGAAGAAGGCAAGTCAGATGCTTGGTTGCATAGGGAGAGGTATCAGCAGTAGAAAGAAAGAAGTAATAATGCCACTGTATAGGTCATTGGTACGACCTCACCTAGAGTATTGTGTTCAGTTCTGGAGGCCATATCTCCAAAAGGATATAAATACATAAGAGACTGTACAAAGAAGAGCAACTAAAATGGTGCATGGCCTACATCACAAAACGTACCAGGAAAGACTAAAAGATCTTAATATGTATACTTTAGAGCAGAGAAGGGAAAGGGGGGACATGATAGAAACTTTCAAATATATCAAGGGCTTTAACAAGGTACAGGTGGGAGACATTCTTCACAGGAAGAGGAGCAACAGAACACGAGGACATGCACTGAAACTAGAGGGAGGAAGATTCAGGGGAAATGTGAGGAAGAATTTTTTCAAAGAAAGAGTAGTAGATAAGTGGAATAGCCTCCCAACAGAGGTGGTAGACGCAAATACAGTAGTACAATTTAAACATGCTTGGGATAAGCATATTGATATCCTTACAAAAAAATAAGGATCAAATATGGTTTGAGGTAACATGTTTAAAAAAAGGGGCAGACTAGATGGGTCAAGTGGTTCTTATCTGCCGTCAAATTCTATGTTTCTATGTTTCTATCCTCGGAGATTGTATATTAACAAGCTAAAGGCTGTTTTTATAAAATAACAAATCAGCTATTAATACTATATGTGTATCTGTTTTTAATACTGTTTAGTATCACTGGTCAGTGAAATATATTTGTTTAATAAATTCTTAAACTTTTTATTTATACATTGTTTCTAGCGCGTGTATCCATCTATATTTCTTACTTTGTTTCTAAACTGGGAATTGGCATCTCCCTTTCACGCTGCCTGAACCGTATATGCAAGAGAGATTTCCTCTAGACTAGTTATTTTTAAATTTTCTCTTCATATATTGGTATATATTAATTCAACCCCAATAGTGGATTTATTAGCAATTTTGGGTTGACAGGGAAAAGAGCTGGTTTCTATCCATATACAGTAGTAATTTCCAGCTACGGGCTTCATTGTTGTTTTGGTGTTTCTAGAGAAACAGAAGTACTGCTATAGCTGTATGTACCACCATTTGGGGATTTTGTTTTGTCCCTGACTGCATACGCCTGTTTTGCCTGGAATGCCCAAAATGATGTTGCCTTATTGTTATCAAGCTTTGCAAGGACCAAAGTAATACTTTTTCCTTCTACAATTTATTTTTTCTGTTATACTTTACTTTTCTTATTTTACTTTATCTGTACATTACTTCTCAGGTCTGTGTTTGAAAATGCCTTTATAAAAAATATATCCCTGCCATTCTGTAATCACCAGAAGTGAATAACTTTTATACCACTGGTTTGCTCAACAGTACAAAGGTCACAAAGAAATAATAAAAATACAATAGTAAGGTACAACAAAAAAGAAAAAAAAAGCCCTCTACAAGCAATATGCGGTTTCAGGAGAGGCAATTTGATCAGGAGCAATAAAAACACGGGACTGATGAAGTGTCAGTACACATGGATCTGGTAAGGGCTTCCAGATCCATTTGGCTGCTTAGCCTCCAGCCTCCATTTCAGACTCTTCCATGGTTGATAAAATCATAAGTTTCCTCTGTAAGCTATCACATTTTCAGCTTTGTTCCTGTATTATTGGTTCACTGAAGCTCCTTTGCTTTTCTACTGTTAAGTTAATTTACCATTTAGTAAATTGTCACAGGTTTATAACCAGCTTCTTGCATCAAAATGTAATGTTCAGACTGAAACATTTGCAATGACAAAGTTGATGGATTTCTTTGATTTCCAATGTACAAGCCCAAAGGACCATCCGGCCTAGATTTATATTACTTCTTTTTCCTTAACAGCTCAAGTTCGGCTTATTGCACTTAATATTAGAATAAAAGCTTGTTGGTTTGTTAAAGGCTATTGTATCGGTAAGCAGACACAACATTTAAACCTGACAATTTTGTAAGCGACCACTGGCACCAGCATATCAGGCATACACACTGTCCGATGTGTACTGAATTGAGCAATATGTCATCTAAATCCGGTGGATCGAACCTATTTATCACTCAGTTGGGTTACTCAGGTGTGGTTGCACCTGTGCTATTATGTACAAAGTACCCTAGTTTGGTACTTTGTACATGTGCAGGATTCATTCTGCGAATGTGCACATGGGTCCTGACTCCTGCGGTGTTGGAAGCAGAACAGCAGGGGGGGGGGGGGGTCACTGCTGTTTAGGGGATGGGATGCGGTCAGGGATCTCCGTTGTAGGACTGTCATTTTCTGACCTTGCGGCAGCTGGCTTGCACGGCACCATAGGTGCTGTAGGTCACCCAATGGTGGGAGAGAGATCCGAGGCTGTGTCCTAGGGCACAGGTGGGATTAATACTGCAGCAAGTGTCTGCTCATAATAGACGCCTCATTCTGCATTACCAAAATGTGCTATCACTGCAGCTTCCAAGCAAGAAGCAGTTATATCAACTCCAAACAGACCTGATCGAGCCTCCAGCATAATATTTTACCATCTAAGGGGATTAGGGATCTGCAATCCTCATTGCAAGTCAGAGATTTCCACACTGGGCCAAAATCATAGCAATGTAAGAATATCACACAGTTTAGTTGCCACCAGCGTATAATTCCCAGGCAATTATGGGCCTTATTCAGAGGTGAACACAAATTCTGTCAAAACTGATTCTATGAGAATATGCTAATGCCACTAGGATTTACTTATTCCTACATGCCCATCGGCAGTTTCTCTAATCCACCACTTGCGTGCACATCCGATCCATGCTATAATTTCACGGAATGTCTTTTTGAAGTAAGCCGACAGACCTATTGGAACCATGGATCTTATTCAGATTGATTCTGTCCGTGCATTTTGTGTCTGTGCATGTGCAGGCGCGTTTCTGCGCATGTGCAGACACAGGGTGTGTGCACCCACGGCGAACTTTCGCTGGGTGCACGCACACTACACGCCGAGCAGGGGGCAGAGAAGAGAGGGGGCACCGGGCAGCCCCATTAGCATATGGGAACACCAAGCATTCCATGGGCATTCCCTTGAGAATGCGGGGCATTCTCAGGCTAATGAAGCCGTGACGGACATGTGGGGGGCGGGGGGAGGGGGGCAGCTGACATCACTGGATGTCAACTGCCTGCCCTGTCCTTGCACAGAGCGCCGCAGTTTAGAGTGACTATATAGGTCACTCTGAACTGCGTGCGCGGGAGAAATGATGTGATGGTCGGCAAATGGATGATTATGTAAACCATCCATTTGCAGCCTTGCGAGTCAATCAGAATAAGGCCCCCATGTACACAAACAGTCGCTGTCTGAGACAGGCCCATGAAATGCTGTGTTTGCTTAGCCATCCTCCCAATGCCTCCAATAAAAACACTGCATCCATGTTGGCAATCACTAGTAGCACATGTGCAGCTTGGCCAGCAGCCACTACATGTATTATATAGGGCTACTGCACATGCCCAGTGGAAGCAGGAAATGCACTATGGGGTATACTGTATCTTGTAACATGCAAATTAATTATCCTTCACAAGCTGGCACCAATCACTCTAAAATCAATCATTTGATTTATTCAGAAATTCTGCATTTGCCCCGGTACAGGCATATGCAATACAAAAATAATTGTTCAACCCACAAACATCAGCATTTTGTCCACCTCTTAATCCAGCCCAGTGCTAGATATTGCAAATATTGCAATTTAGGGCAGTATTCAATGATAAATTTCGCAATGTGCAGTAATTTATCACTACACATTTGCAGGGTTCCGGAGGGCGTGAGCATTCGCTGCCAGCCCTCCCTGTCATCCTATTCAATGCCATAGGGACTCGCTGCCCCTGATGGCGAATTTGAACCCCTGGGTTCCGGGGAGCCGGGGGACGGCGGCAGGCAGGGAGATGGAAGCCTCCCTGCCTGCCCCAGAATGTGTGGGGGTGAAGGAGGGCTCCCGGGGACACACACATACACACACACACACCCCTGGGAGAGCTGGCAGGGGACACGGGTAGGGAGCCGCTGCACTGCTCCCACTCGTGCATATGTAATGAGCGGGAGCAGTGTGAAGTGAATATATGAATATGTAATGAGTGGCTCCCAGCTCCTAGCCCCCTGCTGGCGAATGTGTAAAAAAAAAAAAAAAGGTAAAAAATAAATAAATAATTAAATATATATTCATGTGCTTCAAGAACATGAATAATAATAGCATGCCCCTTCACAAAAACATTTCTTATATTTCTACACCAAAAAAAAAACCCTTTTATTTTAAAAGATCACTTTCCAGTTCACCTTTAAGGCCAGTATTCAGTGGCCAGGGGTCGCGGGCGGCAGCGAATCCTGTGTAGGATTCGCTGCACTTTCGCCCTGATTCTCCCTGCTGCACAGCCTAAGGATGGGGACGGGTCCAGCAGCAGTTGCAGACCTCCAGCTCCAGCAGCCCTGGCACTGACATCGGCTATCACCGCGCTAGGGCTGCCGGACCCGGAGGTCTGCTGCTGCTGTTGGAGCCATCTCCCTACAGATTACACACAGCCAGTGGATGGGAGAATAGGGGGGGGTATTGGTGCCGGCTGCGGGCGGTGGAGAGCGAGCTGATTTTCCGGGTACACTATTTGCTATTACGCCCGGGCTCTCCCCGTACCTAGGAGCTAGTCGGTCCCAGTTCCAGCTCTGCCATCTCTGCCCCACCCCTTGCCTGTCTGGCTGACCAAGGCGCTATGTGTACGCCTCTCCGACACTCTCCTGCAGCTGCCTTACAATGTGCCAGCCCGGGAGCTGGCACCGTCACCCGTGGCCGGTGCCCAGTAGCTGTTGTCCTGCTGTGTAATTCGGGCGCATTTCAGGACCTCCTGCCTAGAACCTCAAGGTCACTTGGCTACATTTATTAATCAGACCTACTGCTGGTCTGGTTAATTGGCTGCCTGCCAATGTCACCGTGCGGTCCCAACTGCTAGACCAGTGTGTGCCCTGGGTTCCTGGGTAATTGGAGGGAGGCTGCACAACATCCCTTGCCATAGGGGGTAACCCAGCTCCGTGAGTCTACCATTTTAAAAGCACATTTGCTGTACCGAGCAAGTCTGGAAATGGTTCTTACATGTAAATTTTGTAGTGTGACATACAAACTTGTAGTGTTGGCAGTGGCCTTGAACAATACAATACTAGCATCGGCTCCTGCGAAGTTTTTATAGTTCCTGGAAAAAATGGATGTGACTTCTGCTGCCCCCTTATCTGCAGATCAGCTTCTAACATGAGTTTTAAAATATAAACAAATATTTTACCCGGTAAAACATCTGGTGTGAACATTTTTTTTTTTTTTTACAAGTGTATTTTACAAGTACATATAACAGTTCTCCATAAAAAGTTGACGAATGCAAAATGGAGAATCATGGCGAAAATCAATGGAGAAAGCAGTTCTCCATTTCAGCATTGAATACACTCCCGGCGAATTCCACTAAAAACCCCATTGAAAAACACCGGCGAATTGCGGTGAATCGCAAATGGCGAATCGCCAGTCATTCGCTCTTCATTTGCAGCGAATTCTGTTCATTGAATAGGGTGCATTGTTTTTTCTGTCAGAAAATTCGCTGTAAACCCGGCGAATTGCCTGATTCGCCAGAAAATATGGCGAATCAGAAGCATTGAATACTGACCTAAAAGGTATACAAAACCCAAGTACAACTTGTCAGAGGTTACACAGGAATTATATACAATGGATGGAGTGGATGATCCAGATAAATCCACCAGACGCTCCCCTAGTTGACATACAGGGGAGACATCATAAAAAGCAACATAGTGCAGATCAATCAGGTATAAAGGGTTTTAATCTGAACAATGCACTTACAAAGTAGTGACTTGTTTTAAAGGCATAGATAATATGGTCCCAGGCAAAACAGCAGGCATGTAGATGTAGGGAGTAGTCATCCAGTCTGGGTCCCTGGTCCGGAAACAAGGAGGAGCTCAGTCCAGGGTTCTCCGTTGCCGAACACTGTCACCAGGAAACCACAAGTCCATATAGCGGTAAAAATACGCTTAACGCATTTCAGAAATAAATTCCTTCATCTCACAAAGGAATTTATTTCTTAAACACGTTTAGCCCTACAACCCTACAACTCAACACATCCATCTTGCTAGGACAAAAGACATAGCAGTGCAAACATGACAGAAGGTGCAATAGCAGGACAGAAATGCGGGGTTACAGTAATTGTAGTGATCTTCCTCTTCCACAGAGCTCAGCAGCAATATAGCATATGAGCCTGATTATCATCATTATGTTGTCATCATACTGGGATATATTCTGGATGATGATGTCATATACTTACTGTAGCAGTAGGTGGGGATGAGCTGATCCTACTGCCAGTAGGCAAGCTATCCAAGGCAAAAGTCAATCCTAAAGTAGGTATCTAAAGGTGATCAAATGGGATGGTATCGGTATGCCGGCACTTGGGATGCCTGCGGTCAGAAGACCAATAGTGGTTTCCCAATACACCAAATCCCCACACCCAGATTGTAAGTATTCGGAATGTTGTCATCTCGAACGCAGTTATGCTGGCTGTATGCAGATCAAACCCAGCCACTGCATGTAATAAATACTAGGAACAGTGTTCGTCTTCTTTCCTCCTTTACCAACACCATTGCTGGGTCACTCCACCGAGAAATTAAATTGTATCAGAGAAAAAACTGAGCTTTTTAAAATTCTCATGGATAGTGAGCAATGTAGCAACAATATATTGCTTACAGTACTTTGGAAGGAGTTTCAGTATGCCAGGTTACCAAAAAGGAACATTTAAAATGTGTATAAGCAGACACATTACATCCTAACATCACACAGACACACCTAACTTATCGCTTGTCTTGTACACTCTAAAAATAAAAAAGCTTGAATCTGATTGGCTCTTCCGGACAATAGTTCCACTTTTTATTTTTGAATAATCTTTGTAAATCTACTCATTAAACATAAATTATACACACTGGAATAAATAAATATATTAACATGGATTATTTCTACCATATCCTCCAACTGCCTGATGCAAAATCATATAGGACTTTTAATTATTCATCACTTTAGATATCACAATCAAAACACTCAAAGCTGTAGCATGACACATCTGTAATCTGGGTAAAGTGCAATCAAGGAGAGGTAATTGTGTAGTTTCACAGCAGCAGTTACGTAGTCAGCGTAGTGACCAGGGCAGCCGAGAGGAGTGCCGAGCCTCGGTCAAATTTTGGGGTGTGGCCTACGTGTGGGAGGTGTGGCCACCTCCCACACATAGGCCACGCCCCCAAAATGTTTAGAGGAGGGTGGAAACTCTAAAAACTCTAAACTCAACAGCACACACCTACATCATGTGGTGTGCTGACAGTAGGCTCAGCATGAGCTCACACGCTGTCAGTGAGATGCTCATGCTGAGCCTACTATCAGCACAGCACATGCTGTAGAAGTGTGTGCTGCTGTTGCTACCTGGGAGGGATGGAGGGGGAAGGGAGGGGTCAGACCAGGGCTCCTGCAGTGTCCCACCAGCAAGTCTGGGCCCGGGTAATTAGTACACACTCCCCCCCCCCCCCCCCCCCTCTCGGCTGCCCTGGTAGTGTCCCTGACAGAATCAGCGTAGTGTTCCGCAAGCCATCGTAGTCAGTGTCCATGTCAGTATCAGCGTTGTGTTCCTGCTGTCATGTCTGCCACCCATGCCTCCCACACTGAGGCGCCATTATGCTGTGAACTCTGCCTGGGCCTTGCTGGACACACTGCCTGGAGTGTACTGCACACACTTCCTGGTTCTGAAACCTGTCGCCTTCCCGGGCGGCAGCCATCTTGTTGGTTTCTCCAACCAGGCTGCACTACCAATTACCTTCAGCCAATTACAGTGCAGCTCTCCTTTTAAATACTGACCAGCTGGGCCAAACAGTCAGTCAGTACAATGATGTCCTTCCCAGGGGCGTAACTATAGCACCGCAGCCCCCCGCCACCGCCACCACGGGGGGGCGCTGTGCATGTGGGGGCGCCGGGGGCTGCGGTGCTATAGTTAAACCCCCCCTCAATCCCCCGCAGACTTACCTATCGCGCTGGTCCCGGCGGCTCCGTTCTTCTGCTGAGGACCACCACAAAATGGCCGCCCCCATATAGCACACAGTTCTCTGAAACTGTCTGCTGTATGGGGGCGGCCATTTTTTGGTGGTCCTCAGCAGAATAACGGAGCCGCCGGGACCAGCGCGATAGATAAGGCTGTGGGGGATTGAGGGGGGGTTTGCATGGGCGGCGGGGCAGCGGGGTAGGGGTGCTCGGCGGGGCGGCGACAGGGGGGGGGGGCCCTAACGGCGGGGGGGCGCCCAAAACGTAGCTACGCCACTGGTCCTTCCCTAGGCATCTGACTCCCAATCCTACTGAAAGCGCTGCTGCCTGTCAGCTATCTCCAGACTGAATCCATTCCTGCTCGCCTGCTGTGAAGACCATCCACCTGCAGAACCCTGCTGCCGCCTCTACGGTCCGGACAAGGTTAGCCCCCCAAAGGGGATCACCCTTCCCTCACCTGACGGTTACTTCCACTGCAACTCTCCCTGGTCACAGCTACTCAGGCCTGCTGCAATACTTCCCGGATTCATCCTATCAACCATCCAATCTTCCAATCTTCCAAATCATCCAACCATCCAATCGTCCAATCACCCAATCGTCCAATCATCCAATCGTTCAACCATTCAATCATCCAATCTTTCATTCAATCATCTCTTCAAGTAAATCCTTCAAATCAACTATTCAAGTTTACGTTTATTCTTCAAATCTACACTTCAAGTCATCTGCAGTTTTCAACCTCGTTATCCATCCACTACGAACTTTACAATAAGTTTTATATATCATTGACTCTGGTTATTTCATATCTTCAGTATTACTTTTGTGCCACAGTTCATCTTCTGCATCGCAGTATCTTTATTAAAACTGGTTTTCTTTTATCCAATTGCATCCCTCCCTTCTGTCGTCTATGCAAAAACCTTACATCAAGGCACCTAGCCTCCGTTACACTCCAGCTGGTGCTACTGCTAGCGTGACACCTGCACTCGCAGCCAGTGTACTCAGTATGTTCGTGGCTAGCCGGAGCTTACGTCGTTAGCGTCAGTCAGCGTTACACAGTTAGTGTGTATGCACAGTGTAATTCTGAAATCCTGGAACTGGAAACTCCAATCCCAGGATTGAAATCCCAGCAATTTTGGCACCAGATTCTGTGATTCTGCCAATCTCAGGATTGGCTACCCTAAATGTAACATCCGGATACCTAATACCAGACTAAGGGACAGATGCACTAAGCTTCAAAGTGAAGAAATGGAGAGTGATAAACCGCCAACCAATCAGCTCCTACCTGCCATGTCACAGACCGGGGGCCAGATGCACTAAGCTTCAAAAAGTGATAAAAAGGAGAGATAAAAGAGAGAGATAAAAAACCAACCAATCAGCTCCTACCTGACATTTTTCAAACACAGTCTCTGACATGGCAGGTAGGAGCTGATTGGCTGGCAGTTTATCACTCTCCATTTTATTACTTTTGGTGCATCTGGCCATCACTCTGCTCCTAAATTAGTATAGATAGGAAAATATTAATGATATCTAAGGTAATAATAATCAACATGAACATATTGCAGCTTTTCCATAAAGTACACCTACATCTATGGAAAGTCCTACTGCAAAGATTAAAGGTTTTTGGTAGACAGCCTGCAAACATTGAATGACAACATTGAATTTTCTGCTTATGCATTTCTTGTTCTTCTACCACCTTCCCTTCCCAACCACAGCAGGACAGAAGCTGCTGCAGACGCCAGAGCAGGTCTCTTACTATCCACCTTCCCTTCCCAACCACAGCAGGGCAGCAGCTGCTGCAGCAGCCAGAGCAGGTCTCCAACTATCCCCCTACCCTACCCAACCACAGCAAGGCAGGAGCTGCTGCAGCAGATATAGAAGATCCCGAAAACACTCAATGAATACGCAAACAATCAAGAGACAAAAGAACTGACTGGGGATCAATCTCACATGGATTTTATAACAATATCTACAGTGTTCGATTCACAGACCACTTTGCTGATGACTTGCTTATTCATTCCAGTTTGTCAAAAGTTTTGTAAAATGAAAATGTTTTTCATTTAATGGACCCTTATAGGCCTTTAAGGGTCCACTTAAGAGGGAGTCTGTTGTGTTGTATTCAGAAAGTCATAAGCTTTGCAACGACATATCACAATGCATGAAAACAACAGAAAGAGCATGGACCCTTATTACAACACCCTTAAGGGCTCGTACGATTAAACCCATCTTCAAAACTTACAGTACATGGTCCTTTAAGATGATAAGATAGTGTGCAAAGTTTGAAGACGATTAGTTAAAGCTTCGAGAGTTCTAAAAGACCATACACATACACACACACACAAACACAGAAACATCGTTCAATTATACTTATATAGATAAACACTGTTGATGAGCCTCCATAAGTTTTTGAACCACTGCTGAAATGGTTAACCCCATATTTTGAAAGAACATAGTGCACAAGGCAAAAGGGGCCTAGTTCTCAAAAAATATTTGTAGGATATTTCCCAAATAACACCGGTATACAACATAGTTGTGATAAATAAATGACAATTATCGAGCTTAAACCCAATAATTGTTAAATATGCCCCTATGTAGTGAAACAATACATTAATGATAGAGGACCTGATGACCGCAATCTACAACCCTTCTGCATACAGTAACACCCCACTTGCACTAAATTCAGGGCGGGGTGTAACTCCCAGAGGCAATGGAGTCACCTACTTCCAGGATCAAAATGGGAAAGCTGCTCTTCCAATGGAGATCTGCAGTGCGCCTGAAGAGTTAATATGCTCTGTCACAGGAGCCCTACTAACACCTGCAATACAGGACTGGACGACTACCACCTGGCACCACTCAACCGGTGCTGCAGCAAGCGACAGTGCACTCGCCACTGCTGCTGGACTTTGAGATGAGACCCACTGGTGAACACTCACAAGTCTGATCCTGACCCACCAGCCACTCTCACAGAGCATATCTGGAGTCCTGTCAATTCCCTGTGGGGTCTGACACAATATTTGTTTTCCCCTTTTTTAAGGAGGGGGGGCACCAAACTCCAACTTGTCACCAGTCGATTGGAGGGAACTTATGCCTCTGACTGAATGACTTCACATAAAACTTTATTCCATGTCAGACTAAATCACTTCTGTTCTGTATAACAAGAGTTTAACATTGTTTGGTGGATTAAATACAGGAAATGGATTCAGGATTATAACAGGACCTAACAGACCCATTCAACTTTTGCATGCTAGTATAAAAATAGCAGCCTTTATTCATGTCGTTTCTTACTTAATTCATAGGTGTAGACTTGCCAAGAGAGGAAGAGAAAGAAAGAAAACTCTGGGTGGGGGCACCCTTATATCACAGTTGTTTATGGGTGTTTTTGATACAAATTAAAATAATAAATCTTTAATGGATATACTCTAAAATGTGTGTTCCTTGTTAAATATCACCTTTGTATTGATGCGCCGCAAAAATATAACTAAATAGGGGGCAATACTTTGCCACTTGGGGGAGAGGAGAAAACCAGGTTTTAGTGGTTTGGAATGTGTGATCCTCATTTGTCCTATGTAATCACCATGGTATTGGTATAGGTATATAAGGATTTAAATCATTGGACCATTTTCATAAAACAGCAAGTCTACAAATTGCTGTTCTAACTCCGGGGTGCACCACTGACTGTCCCATAAACAGGCACTGATTGGCATAGGACCACAAAGGTGATCAGGGATTAACAAACCCTATTATTAAGGTAATAGTCAGTTTCTCACAGTGTTTTGGTATCATCTAATCTCTCATACATACCAGTGCGGTCATACTCCCTCTCCCAAATCCCCTTTTCCCATGCATATATTAATTCCAGTGTCCAGTGTGATGGACTATATCCAGTGTCCAGTGTGACGGACTATATCCAGTGTCCAGTGTAACGGGCTGTGTCCAGTGTCCAGTGTGATGGCCTATATCCAGTGTCCAGTGTGACGGCATATATCCAGTGTCCAGTGTGACGGCATATATCTAGTGTCCAGTGTGGTATTTTTAGTATATATTTTGCACAGTGATCAAGGTTTAAATATTGTGTTATTATAACAAATAAATATATTGTCTTATATTTCTTTATATATCACGTTGTCTGTCATTTCCCTGCTCATCTCATTATATGGTGCAAGCATTTCCACATTAACAATGTTACAGATCTCAGTGTCATCTGCAAACATGGACACATTTAGTTCTAGACCTATTACAAAATCACAATGAACAACACAGGTGCCAGTACTGATACCCCAGGCCCCCCTCTAATAATTATATCCCAATCTGATATGTTCTGAGTATACCATCCTCCTCATTTATGCCCATCAGTCAGTAATCTACTCAAGTACATACATGTCTGCCAGTCACAGGGCTATTTATACATTGGTTACCTTGTGCAGTACCGAATGCTAAATGATTTACACCAACTGCAGTGTGAAGATACAGCGTGAAGCGCACCTCCTTATTGACACTGATCAGATTAGTCTGGCATGACTGATCCCTTAAAAAACACACATTTTCAATCACATATTTCTAGGCGCTATCTCCAGGATTTTTTAAAGTATTTTACCCACCACTGTTATTAGGCTCAATGATCTATCATTTCCTTCATTGATTTAGATTTTTTACATTTTGTTCTTTTCCTACAGTACTATATATCTCAGTAATGACCTTAGTATACCAACAACTTTGGTATACATAAATTATATAAAAATATATTTTTGGTGACGTTAATGTCGGAGATGTATAAAATTGGCAAAGTTGGTCATCCCATGAGGGAAGGTGAGAAGTCCATTTCAGACTCAGATTATTGCTTAGGCTGCCTTCTAGTTCCTGGTGTGCCTCTTCCCATCTGCCGCATCACTGGGCAATTATTGCAGGGAGGAGCATGGTGATGGGCAGAAGAAACCAAGTAGGAAGAGGAGAGGGAGAGGAAGTATTCCTTTTTGCCTGCTGTGTCTTTGGGCCTAAATTCAGACCTCGCTGAGCTGCATGTGTTCAAAGCCCAGTGAGCAGGTTAACGCTGCCCACTAAATGCACGCCCCCCCCCCCCCCAAGCCCATGTGCAGGGCTGACAATGGATGTGTACTGGTACACATCTGTTCGCTAGCACCCACACAGAGGAGAAAGCTTTCAATGGACACTTATTTCTCTTTCTCTGTCCAGCGCACACAGCCGCTCCGTGACCCTTGAGTCACGCGGCGACTGCTTGTAGTGACACAAATCCTCTGTTTGCAGCAGAAAAGTAATCCAGGACTTCTCCAAATTGTGCGCTGACCTTATGTGAAGTCATCTGCCTGGCCTGAGCATGCAGGGGAACACCTACATTTGCTGGGGCCTGCCCAGCGTTTATATGGGCATGCCCACTGTTTTTGTGGGCACGCCCATGAAACGCCCCATGCTTGTCAATCAGGCTGCGAGTGACCTAGCAAAGGAAAAATTTGCTGAAGGCGATTGCAGCCGGAGTACATGCGCATATGCAGTTCAGACGCCATCAACAGAGGGGCCAAATTCAGAGCATGTGCAAACAGAAAAGTAATCCAGGACTTCTCCGAATTGTGGGCAGGTGTTGACCTTATGTGAAGTCATCGGGTGCTGGACGGGGTCCCGACAGTCGGGATCCTGACAGGCATTTACCCAACGTCGGGATCCCGACTGTCAAAACACCGGCAGCCGGCTTCCCGACGGCCATTGGCTATTTTCCCTCATGGGGGTCCACGACCCCCATAGAGGGAGAATAGAATAGGTGGCGAGCGTAGCGATCCACCGTGCCCGCAGCTTGGCGAGCCCGCAAGGGGCTTAGTTGCGCGCACCATGCTGTCTGAGTCCAGCCAGTCGGGATCCCGACGTCGGGCTAATGACTGTCGGGATCCCGACTGTCGGACCCCTGTACCACACCCAAGTCATCTGCCCGCCCTGAGCATGCAGGGGAACACCTGCATTTGCTGGGGCCTGCCCAGCGTTTATATGGGCATGCCCACTGTTTTTTCAGCCCCTATGGATTTTTTTCTTCATGTCCATTACTGTGCTGTTCCTGCATCACCGCGAGCACTGAAGAGAGGGCTTTGGTGGCAGAGTATAGGTGTCAGCATGGAGCCCAAAGGCAGAAGAATGATTTGCATAATACCTTTACCTAAATTAAAGATTACCAAGTTATGATCACTGCTGACAACTTCACTGTAAACTGTTCCTGAAAGAAGCTGATATGAGCAACATTCTCTGTTTATATTTTTATTTTTCTATTAATAATAATTATTGTTAGTAATATTATTACTATTATTATTATTATTACCATTAGCTAACCAATAAGTGCAAGAGAGTATTAGCATTTTGGGCAGGTGTAGTACAATAGTTGTAAGAGCGTCTGTCCCTGGCTACAACACAGAATTGTTATATGGTTCTATTTGTAACTCCACTTTATAGTACTAGTATTAATGAAAATCATAATAATAATAATTTTATTTATATAGCGTTCTTTCGCCAATAGGACTCAAGGTGCTTAACAGATAGAATGAATATAATACAGTACAGAAACAATAAAGTAAGAAAAGCTTTTCATAAACAATACTTAAAGGAATTACAGAAATGCTTGCGTAAACAGAAAAGTCTTGAGTATGTTTTTGAAGGATTCTAGAATGGGGGTCACTCAAACTGTGCAGGGAAGTGAGTTCCATAGAGTCGGAGCGGCATGGCTAACAGCTCGACCCCCAGATGAATTCCAGGAAATTCAAAGAACTGCATATTACAGTCTCTTGTAGCCCGTTAAGAATTTTTTATAAAATAAAAAAATTAAAAACCTGAAAAACCATAAAACATAACATTAAGATAAATGGTTTGAATTACTTTACTGTGAAAAGTGATATATACACACACATCTGCTAACCCAAAACTCATAAGAGTTAATCTAATGCATTTTGGAATAAATGAGTGTATCTGCTTTACTGTATGGCAGCAACTTAAAAAATAGTTTCTTTACATTTGCCTTTTCCCCCTATTTGAAACTATTAGTACTATTGGATCATTACATACAATTATATTTGTGTGTTATAATTAATAAGGGCTTTGTCTTTTTATTGACTGTCTTAACCCTTTGAGTGCAAAGTGAATTTGTCAAAATTGGGGTGACCTGTAATGTTTTCCTTATATAGGAAATAAGCTCTTTTAACACAACGTTTTTTATTTTGGTTTATAAAAACAAAGGTGAGCGACTCTAGCATTTTTAGTGGATATGTTTGCTCATCTCTCATAGAGAGGTTGGCACTCAAAGGGTTAAGGTCCATACACACTGGGCGATTATTCCCAGTGTGTATGGATAACGATGATGGGGAAAATCGCTGGGCTAAAAAACCCAGTAGGAGTGGACGACTTTCCAAAGCTGGACATTATGGAAGCCATCCACTTCGTTGCTCATCTGCTGGTAAGACCAGCAGAGGAGCAGCCAGGTCAGTGATGATGCGGGAGCACCCATCAGCACTCACCACTCATAAATGCGCCGTACACAATGGGTGGCTTTCGTGCTGAAAGCAGCTCAAACGTAAAGGATGCATTTACTGCGTTTCTTTATGCATAACATTCTTTTCTTTGCTACAGGAAAAGTGTGATTACAAAATGGGCTTCTGCAATGTTTGCATTTTGCATTATTAAAATAACCAATCTATGCCAGATCAGAGCTGGTGCAAAATTTAATTTATGGAATGGTAATGGGGTGTATTCGTAAAAAGAAATTCACCTAAAATGGGATTTCCTTACCTTCCAACTTTGAGAGGTGGAGAAGCTGTACCTAAAGAGGGCTGGGCCTCAGATGGAGTGGGCGGTGCCTAATATTAAGGGATGTGCCTTGTGTTCTGACCTCAGCATTTTCATTGTGGGGTGTTTCCCGGACTCCCCGAGCAGCTTAGCAGCTACCAGTTCCCCTCCCTGTACTGATAGATGCCATACAGTAGCATCTATTCAGTGATCACTGGCTGCTTTGCAGAGCGACTGTGATCACAGGCTCCTCCAACCGTTCCTCCCGCCCACGGGACACTGAACTGGGATGCATCAAGATGAAATATGCGCCGAAACATCTGAAAAATGCAGTTTTTGGAGGATTATCCGATTACCTCATATGCACAACGCCCAAGAACGCAATAGATTCCAGTGCTTGGATGCAGTGGTTACTGCCATATTTAGATGTGAATGACCTGCACATCATGAGTGCACATCATCTGAAGTACTGTATGCACACATACTCTACTACGTCGGGCCCTATCATCTAAACGGGCAGCTCTTACCGCAAAAGCTGTCCTTTGGTATTTTAGATATGCATAAAGCGTTAGTAAACACCAATACGCATGTGGTCAATGGCAGTATGTGATGATTGATGCATCCCGCCAATTGTTCCTGAATACTATGTGCTGTGGAAGAATGCTATGGAAAAAAAACTGGTGTTTGATTTAAACAAATTCTACCCGAAAAAAATAAATAAAAATTGATAAATGTAATACCTGTATAAATGTAGTGAATTTATTTTGCTACAATTCACATTTCAAAAAAAAATTAATCCTTCATGCCTCGAAAAAGTGAAACGTTTAAATAATATGAGCTGGTAATAATTTTTTTTATTTAGAATGGAATATTTTTGTTTTGCACTACTATATTAATTCTACTTTTTTATTATAATTATAATTATTATTATTATTAGTTTACAAAGATAGCAAACTCCACCTTCACAGAACTACTTACAGGTACACCATGTTTCATATACCGCACTAACAAATAACTTTTTATGGCATAATGATTAAACGAAAAGATAAAAAGTGTTTTCATTAGTTGGTACAATGGAGAGAGATTGCTATCAACAATAATGAAATAGGCTGAAGAAATTAAAGCAAAACAAATCACAAAGTTTCCCTTACATTATTTTTTCCTCTGAAGGCTATTTAAACAAACTTTGCGAAGAAATGTCAAGTTTAGGAAATGAAAGAAAATTACAAAGCCGTCTTCGGGGCATAGGAAACTGATCTGAAGCAGTAGTGGAGGAGAGCCAAGGATTGGATGGTGTTGTGCTGCCATCCAGTGGTTGGTTTGTAACTGCCATTCTTGCTGTAGCTATATAATTCCTATTCAACACACATCTAAATGACTCAATTGTTACAAAATCACATTTATTGACAGTTCTTTCATGAAGCTAACGTGCATTGTTGCTCTCCTGACATTAAGTTCACTTAGCCACATCAGTTAGAAGACTAGTAAAGTGCAGCTGTTCAAAATACCTTGTAAAAAATGGTTAATTTAGAACTATTGCACCTTGTAGTAAAACTTACACAAATAAGTGTTGAAAAAAAGCACAAGACATAAATGATGCAAGTTTTTTGTTGTACAGTGAATTCTAGGAAGTAGTGGATTGGAATGGAAAACTAGCGAGGCAAGTTTCTGGAAGCAGACCTCGTAGCGTGGTTGTCCGTTGAGTGGGTGGGGTCTGTTGAAGGGGCGGGATCCCCTCCTTATATGGCCCGATTCAGTGTTAGACAGTAGCAGCTGTCCTTGTGTCTTTTCCTACAGTTGTGCCTGCAACTTTATGCTAATTTCACTACAATGCCCTTCCCTGGTGTCATGAGCTGATTGGAAATTTAAAGTGGCCTTGGCAAATGTCCAGAAAGTGGCCCCATTAAACACCAACCTGCCACTTTTTAGCCCCTAAGTCAGCAACACAGTACTTAACAAAAATCTGCAGCATAATAGTAATAGCAATTGAAATGGAGGAAAATGGCATTTTGTGGTGAGGACAGTGAAAGTTGCAATGTATGGTAAATTATGTTTAAGCTAAAATAATAAATTCAACATTTTTGCATGTTTCTTTGGTTCTATGTTCTCCATCTGTGCAAATCACAAAGAAACCTACATGGTATTACAACAGTCTGCACTTGCCAATAGGAGGAAATGGATTTATTATGGTGGGATTGGGACTGACTCAATGTCCATAGTATTGACCCCAAGCGGAAAAACAAGATTGTGTTTTGGGTTGTCAAGTAACCAGTGGTGGCTCCTACTTCCATGTCAGAGGGGGCCGCGATGCCACTGGCCGCGATGCCCTGCTGCCACTGCAGCTTTTCCCCACCGCGGTGGCATGACCAGCACAGGCGCAGTATTGTCCCCAGTACTGTGCATGCGCTGGCCCCCTGGCTTCTATGGGATGCTTCGGCAGCAGCCCATAGTAGAGATAGAGCCATCCTCATCTAGCTCTTTAAAATGATCAAAAGAGCCAGAGCTGTCGGACTTAATCCTATGCCAATCCCCTACTGTATTGTTCCATGTAATGTATTGCAGCTGTAGGCCAATAGGCCTTGGCTCACCATGGTTATCCAGAGAAGGCTAGCTGAAGAAGGCTCCATCGGTAGCTAAATTATGGACCCAGCACCTGTACTCTGCAGATATCAGCCTCGTTACTGCGCATGTACAGACCCCGGAATCTATGGGCTGCAGCATCCCGGAGGAAGGGAACACCTCCCAATGGGACTGCCTTTGGTGACTGGCAGCTCAGACTTCCAATAGGAAGTCACTGTGAGTCACAGTGAAGCCAGTGCATCTGACTTCACTTGTCAGACCACAGTGGCGGATTTTACCTGGGGGGGCTGCAGTTCTGCAGCCCATAGGTAAATCTGTCACTGTAAGTAGTACAGAATGTGAGGAAGGCATCTGTTGGGAGAATTCTCCAATGGCATTAGTGGGAGCATGTTCATCAGACCTTGTTCTATACTTTGGTGGGACTCAGCTTGCACCTTCCCATTGCAATTTGGAGACAGGTGTATATATGATCACATTTCCAACCATTAAATAAAAGTCTTCACACATACAGTATAGCTCCAATATCTTCTCACTGTCATAACTACTAGCAGGCATAAATAAGGCTAAAAGCAGTTCTTTAGGAGGAAGATGTTGTTTTGGAGAGGTATATAATATAAATGAAGAGGTTCTCCTGTCTGGGCTTTTGTGTGATACGTTTATTATGCTTAGTACTTACCATCCATCTGCAAGCCATCAAAAGTAGATGGTATCTCCCATTTATGGGGGTAACTATGGGAAATCAGTAGGTAGGTTCACTTGCAACTCAGTGCTACTTTTTCTAATATTAATACATAAATTAGTTTGCTGGTAACATATTGCCTACAGGTATATACTGTATTTAAAAAGTACAATGTATCAAAGAAGCATGCATAACTAAAACATTTCTAAACTGCATCTCAATCTCCTGTATTTTACCCCAATGCAATAAGTCCTCATAGTTAAGGTCCATACACAATGGGCGTCTATGCCCAGCGTGTATGACAGCGATGATAGCGTTCATTGCTGCAGGGGAAGCCGCTCCGTGCATACACACTGAGCGGCTTTCCTCCTGCCCGGCGCCGACGGAGGGGGGAGGGCGGCTTAGCATATGGCATACGGCTATGCAAAGCCATCCTGAAAGCCGCTCATCTGCTGGTATAATCAGCAGATGAACGGCTTTCCTGGCGATGATTGCGGGAGCGAAGTTGCACTCACCGCTCATCGCCGGGGCATACACACTGGGCGGATTTGAACTGAAAGCCGCTCAAACCTGCTGTTTGCACTCGCCATGCTTCGGGCACTGTTTATTCTCCCACCACACTATATTGGATTGTAGGGCATGAAATACCACCTGTCGGCACATGTCAGCACACAAAAAGTTTAAAAACTAATTTAGACTTTTTGTCTGTCGACCTTCCCATTGTCGCCCTAATGCTTGCTTCGACCTTCCATCCCCTATTTCAGGTGTTGACCTTCAGTGGTCGACCCAATGCATGTTGACCTTAGTAGGGTCGGCCTAATGACCATATCCCATGCATGAATGGTTCCTGTGAAATAGCGAGAAACCTCAGTGATTAACTGATGAAGTTTCAGGAACAGGGTTGTGGGCAGTGTTCCGCCACGGTTTAGGGAGAGAGAAGAGGCCAGGGATCTCTGTGGCTGATCCCTACTGCAGAAGGAGGCATTTGTCTGTAATAGACGCCTCCTACTGCGTTATAAAACAGCGCCAGGAAGCAGCAGTGATAACACCTCCAACCAGAGCTGAATTAGGTCATACAGTATATCTGCTACTTTGGGAAGATGTTCATTCTGTTACCTTCTAAATAATGCTATGAGCAATGCGCATGTGTTCATCTCGTGTGCCCCAAGTCCCCAGAGAGTGGCCTGCATATTATATTCATAAACATGTATAGAATTATATTGTAAAGCTTTACCTTTTCCTACTCATTTTCTGAAAATATGATTTTATCGCAACAACTTACTGGAAATAAGGTAGTTTCTATGTAATTGGCATGCTGACCACACACAGCAGAGAGGGCAGTTTTGTGAGTTGAAACAGTATTTGCAAAAATAATTGAGTAATATCTGCATTCTCATCATCATTGGACTGTTCATGTTGTGTGAGCTGCAACGTAGTATAAACAGGGCAGTTGAGAGATCATTGGTGCCCGGGTACTAAGGTGGGTGTGTCCAAAGGCAGGGAGGAACGATCACATCCCCTTAAGAAAAACTGCAAAATACTAAGAACTGCTCAGTAATGCGGTGCAAGACCTGCATAGTTGAACATTATTCCCTCTCAGTAGCTGGCCCAGGCCCTTCCAACTGGCACAGGCCTGGGTATTCAGTATCAGCTCCCTACCCCGCTGGTGCTGCTAATGAGTAAAGAGAATACTGTAGAAAAGCTGCAGAGATCTCATGATGAAACAGACATCTCTGTCGATGTACAGTATAGATACATCATTTTTATATTACTCACCGAATAATTTAACAATTAACAGTCTACATAATGCAGAACTAAGTTTAAAATATATATATATATATATATATATATATATACAAATATATACAACTTCCGGCAGCGGCACTCCAACGTAAATAACCACACCAGAGGCTGTGCAATTGTAGCCGATGTTTCAAGGCCGTCCGGCCTTTTTATCAAGGTGCAAAGATATATACTGTATATATATATATATATATATATATATATATATATATATATATATATATATATATATATATATATACATATAGATAGATTTATTGATGGTTAATCCAGCAATGCATTTTCATTTCACTGTTTTTAAACGAGTGCCACATATAATTCAGATCCGCGGCCTGATGCGTTTCGTCCCTTGGGACTTCATCAGGGGCGATAAACCAATCACAAATGGAGATATCTCCTGTATATACTGTGGCCGGAGTTAAATTCTCTATGTCGTTTATTAGGGCTTCTGATTCAGATGAGAAGAAATCTCTCACATTAAATTCTTATACAGAATAACAACGTTCTTCAGTCCACTGTGGTGGATTAATCCAGCCAATTCAAGGTGAGCTTGGTCTCTCAGACCAGATTTTTGTGAATCAATTCACACAGGAAAATAGGGTGTTCAAAACGGTGTCCCTCCTATTGCAGTAGTAAGTATATGCAGCTTCAGGTAGAGAGAGAAGTCTCTCCAACAGAGAGAAATGCTGATTCTTAGCAGACAAGAATACATCCAATGAAGTGTCTGTCTGTTCACAATCTATACAGCCTCTGTGTGTAGTCTAAACCAGGAATCACAGGATCTCTAGGAGCAGTGTATATATATATATAGAGAGCAGGGTAGGATATGGTTAATCCAATAAGGGCACTCACCAAATTCTCATCATGAAAGATTTATTCTTGGTACATTACCAGTCAAAAAAGTGTAGGTCTACGTTTCGGCCACCAGGTGGCCTTTCTCAAGACAGGTCAGCAGTAGACGTCTTCACAGCACAAGAGTCAGGATACCCTGCTCTATATTTGGGACATACTGTGTCGCCTTAAAGGAGCACCCCACTTATTTCCCAATGCTGGCCGGGAGTGCGGAATTTCAAAAATCTATATATCTATATATATAGATATATAGATAGAGAGAGAGAGATAGAGAGACAGAGAGACACAGAGGGTCCGGCACTCCAAACAATCTTTATAATGCTGCAGCTGGTGCCATCACAGAAAGGGCATGTATAGAGACGAGTAGGTGAGGCACTCCAGACTTCAATTCAATAAATGCAACCAGGAGCCATTGTGTACAACAACGTTTCAAATTCTGCCAAATGACAAGGAAACGAACACTTACCTAAATCTCTTCTGTTCCACCTCACACGCCTCCTCCCGGGTGCCGGCGTCCGTTTCCTGCTTCCCCGTTGACCCGGCCCTCACTGATGACGTCACCGCCCTCAGTCTCCTGGTGTCTGGGGCAAGTGTCGGTGGTTGCCTAGCAACCCTCTGGAGTGTACGGCTGTGTGGATAGAAACTAAACAGAGATATAAACAAACAGAAAACCAAGTGCACAAGTTACATCAATGTATGTGAATGTAGAAAATAAAAGGTGAATGTGCACTGTAGGTACTGCAGTAAATGAAATAGGATGAGATTCAAGAAAAACAAATGCAGTCAGAGTATAACAAAAACATATTGAAACTCAATTGTTCGTTGAGGCCTTTTGAACTGACTGTGTCCAATCTGTAGATCCATTTGGTTTCCAATTTGAGCAATTTCTTCCCCCTGTCACCTCCGCGAAAATCATCTGGGATCTGATCGATTATGATATACCAGAGGCTGGACAACGAATGTCTTGCAGTAGCGAAATGTTTCGCCACAGGTTGGTCCATATGCTTGTTGTTAATGGCAGATCGATGGAGGGCTATGAGCTCTTTAAATGTCCTGATGGTTTTTCCCACATACCCCAGACCACAGGGGCATAATATGAGATAGACAACATTTTTACTGGAGCATGTGAGAGGGTATTTAATTTTGTACTTAAACCCCAGGTGTGGGTGATTGAATGTCCTGTAATGAATCATGGCATTGCACGTAGTGCAGTCTGTGCATCTGTAACATCCACCAGGTTTTTTAGAGGTCCCAGACATGACTCTGGGGGAAATATCTGTTCTGACTATCCAGTCACGGATGTTCCTCCCCCTGGTATAACAGGACATCAGTCTGGAGGATTTCAATTTCTTGAGGTCTTTATCATGTTGGACTGTGGGCCAAAGGTCTTTAGCAGTCGAGGCAATGTCATTATCAGCTACATTATACGATCGTACCCATCGGATGACTTCATCAGAGGTACTGATCTTCTGTTGTCTCTCAAGTGCTGTCTCCCGCGAGATCAGGTTGACTTTATCTCTCGCTTTATCTACTATTCTTTTGGAATAGCCACGGAATAAAAAATTATTTTGCATCGCATCCAAATTGGGTTGCAATTTTTCTTTAGTGCTGGTTATTCTCTTAACCCTAAGTAATTGGGAAAAGGGTAGTCCACGCTTAAGGGCTGGCGGATGGTGACAGGAGTAGTGTGTTACGATCCGTGGGCTTCGAAATCACTGAGCCCCATTTTCTTAAACACTAATTGAATAGCGCCATTGGGGTAAATTTACTAAGATATAAGTTGTATTGAAAATGGGACCTTGCCCATAGCATAGATACTTGTGTATGCTACGGGCTCACTCATGACAGGGTTCTCATGCCGAAGGCGCCTTGCGGCTAGATATATAGGAGGACACATCATGTGGGAACTAAACATTACAGGTGAAATGTAATAGGGTGAGAGATTCAGAAAGTGAGAGATTTGGTAAAAAAAACTCCAGTTTTTTAAAGCGGCAATCATTTACACTGCAAAACCAGTTTGATTTTGTAGTGTAAATGATTGCTGCTTTAAAAAAACTGGAGGTTTCTTACCAGATCTCTTACTTTCAGAATCTCTCATCCTATTACACTTCACCCCAAAAAAACTTCTTAGCGTTTGAGTCTGAGTGGAAGTGTTGTGATTGTACAGTGAATAGAACGGATGCTATTGGCAAAGGCTAATGAATAATGCAGTCTACTGTTAACCATTCATCATATGTATATTTTACTCACCTAATTGAATTCAATTTGCACTTCTGCATAATGTGAATGACTGGAACACACAGTCAATCACATGAAAATGGAATAAGAGAATATGGAGAATTGGTGCCACCTACAGACAGGATGAGTAACGCTGTGGGGAAGTATTACAGTACATGCAAGCTCAATACTTTCCCATTACAATCTATCTTAAACTGTGAGAAGAGTTCGATTTTTTAGATTCAGTCCCTAGGGAAAATTTGCAATTAAAAATCCTTCCAGACGCCAAGGATTTCATTGAAAATATGTGTATCTATTAGCGTTATCCTAATCTCCAGAGCAATTATCTGTTATCTTCTTCTGATTTATATATATATTAGTGTATTTAGTGTAAATCTAGAGGTGGTATAGGCCAGGGACGTGTGGTGAGGTAAATGGCTGAGGAGTCCGTGGCAAGTACCAGAGCCAGATTTGCACACAATATATGAGCCCAGGAGTGCATGCCGGCATTATACACATGTGCAGCAGTATACAATGCTGGAGATTTGCTGAGTTTTGATAAGAGATGTGTAGAAAAGGTAGCCAGGGGAGGCACTGTCTCACCTGCCATAGACTTTTTACTCCACAGTTTTGACTATAAAAATGATTAGAATAATAAAAATAAGAATTTTTTAATACATATTTTTTGTATTTTTGACATACCTTATAACTTTAAAACGCCAGCGTATACGTTAGAATGACAGGAAAGGCTCTGCTTCACCTGCCTCACCCCACTGCACGCCACTAGTATAGGCTTGGCTTTCCAATAAGGCCCAAACAACATAAATGCCTGCGAAGGTGTGCGCTGGACAGAAACATCACATAAAATTACAAACACAAATCATTAATGATATACCACCACCAGAGTATAATATACACATAGACAGTCATCTAACAGTGGCATGGCAAAGGGATTAGGACCAATGAAACACAGGAAAAGAATGGTGACTAGGGGGTATAGATGGCATGGGTGGATACACCAACACATGAGGTAGAGATTATGGCAGTGCATGGCACTTCCCAATGAAGGTCGATATTGATATAAGAAATTACCCTCTCCCTGTGGAGGACTGGATTATTGTGACAGGTAGTAAATAATTAATTACCTGTCACGACTAATCCCTCCCAAACTCTGGCTGCTGGTAATTACATTTTTGTCAATCCCTGCATCAATTCGGAAAGTGTAACACACTGCCGAAATCTCTGGGTCAGAAGTTCCCGCCTATGATGGATGTACCAGACACGGTTCACAAATCATAGTAATTCCATGTCACAGCAGCTGCAGGATCATGTAAATGTATACATGTTATGGGGTGCACATAATTATGTACAGAGCACAGGGGAGGATGTAAACACATAGAAGATGTGTCTGCACTGGGCTTTTCCCATTGTATGCCACATACTGTACAATCTCTCTCGTATAAGTCTGTCAAAAGGCAGAGGGAAGTAGTACTGCTGTTAGATCCCACCAGGGGCATTTTAAGAGAGGTGGAGGTGGTGTGCAGCCTTCTCCATCTGACAGCAGCATCGCAGCAGTGTGGAGTGTGAGCACTAGAGGGCACAGACTCTAAAGCTGGCCATACACTATTGCAATGTATTGCAGCAGTGTATGGCCATCCGACCCCCTTTGAGCCGCCTGGGAAGGTATGCAATACATCGTATGCGGTCCTTTCATATACAATGTATTGCATGCGACCCTGTTAACTGCCGCCCCTCCTGATCCCATTCAATGCACACAGGACCGCGTATCGGATCAGATGTCAAACACATCCAATTTGGGCCATTGGTCTAGTGTATGGGGGCATTAGGGTTCATATGCCGAACTCCAGGAAAAATGGCTGCCATTTTTCCAGCAATTTTTACATCACTGCTGCATTTGTCATGAGTCTCCAGAGGGGTGTGTATTAAAACAATTAGTGCAGGGTGTGCAGTGGGGATCCCCCTGGACTTAGGGGCCGTGTGCACCACACACACTGCACCAGTGCTTAAAGTGGTCCTGGTGAGGTGGTGGAACTCACTTCCCCACCGCCTCTTACTCATTGCCATTGGTTACATGTGCAGTGCCAGGGGTTTCATGATCAGTGCCAGGGGGTTACATGCTCAGTGCCAGGGGGTTTCATGCTCAGTGCCAGGGGGTTACATGCTCAGTGCCAGGGGTTTCTTGCCAGGGATCACATGCTCAGTGTCAGGGGATTACATGCACAGTGCCAGGGGTTACATGCACAGTGCCAGTGTCAGTTCCGCCCTGTTCCGGCTCACTTTAACCCCGGCACTGCCCCCATTATAAATACACCACTGGATCCCACAATGGAGTGTGTGTTTTACAAGTGTACAGGTGCTTGTTTTGTATATTTGAAACTCCACAGGTAACAAATAATTAGATAACAGGATCTTATTGTGGATTTGCTTCAGATGTCTCAGGCATAGATACACAACCCGAGATAAGCTGCCCTCTGATAACACATGGGATCAGAAACTTGCCCATGATAACGCATGATAGAGGGTTTTCTCCAGCCAATTGAAACACACTATAATTGCAAATCCGAGACTGTTTTGAATCATGGCGCCCTATAGTATCTGAATATTTTTATGGCACCGGTAGGCCAAAATCTTCTTGAGATATGTTTAAAAAATATGAAATGAAGTAAATGGTGTTTATATGTCATCCTTAAGGTCAGCTCTGTTGTGAGGGACAGGATTTGCTTTTGTTTGTCCACATATGTTATGATTGGAAGCCACATACACTGAATTTGTCTGTTACTCTGACCCTAAAAAATGTATTTAGGTTCAGGACCACCAACTCAGGGCACCGTTGCAAGTCTCCCAATGCACCTCAGGGTGCCACAGTTTGGGAACCACATAGCCCCATAATGACCATTGGTTAAAAATAAGCCTAAAAATGATCACAGCTCATAGGATACCTATTGAAAACATTGGTAAATCCTGAATACAAGATATTCTGTCATGATGAATGCACCCGTTGCCTGTGCAATTCTCGGAAATGCTCATCTGATCAGGTGCACCATAATGAAAGCAAAGAAGGAACACCACTAATGCTAATTATTGGGGACTGGGCAGCCCACGATAATTACATTTTTAACTTGTGTGTGCCAGAACAAGTCATCATTGCTCTGACACCGAGATCAGCTATCCATGTACATCTTTATACAGGCCATGGCAGAGGGATATGAACGGAACCCTCTTCTCACATGGGACTCCCAGTTGGCTAATGTTACAGCAGTCACACACCGAAGATTTTGTATTTTCGTAGCTTGATATCTTTAGGTCCTCACACTATCGTATGGGGACAGTGGTCCAGATTGGGAATGAAAGGTAAGCAGAGTGCTATCTTTATTATACATTGCACTGAAAATGTATAGAAGCAGTGGAGATGTTATTTTTCACTTGCCCTTATATAAATGATGATGACTACACCCTATAGTGAGACAAAAGAAAAGGAGAGAGAAAAAAAGAGGCAGGGAGAAAAGAGTGCGGAGAGCGAAAAGAGGGAATTGGAAATGAGACAAGCATTGGTTAAAGAAAGACAAGGGGTAGATGTGAAAAAGTGAGAGATATAAAGTGGATGAAGATAAAGAACCATCCAATCACATGCACCAAGCTTCAAAAAGTTTTTTTTACATAATGATAAAGTTTAGACTCTAAAAATCAAAATAAATGAAAGTATTTCATATTTTGTCTTGTCTTTTTTCCCTTTAATGTTTATTGTTATTTAGGAATAATACTTATAGCCTTATTTGCTGTTAGGAGAAATATAAGTTATCCAGGAATGTTTCTCTTTGTAACTTGCTTTACTTCCTAATTTACGAAAAACAATAAAAATATCTCTCAAAAAAAAAAGTGGAGAGTGATAAATCACCAGCCAATCAGCTCCTAGCTGCCAAGCTGCTGGCTGGGATTGAAAAATGAAAATTGGGAGCTGATTGGTCGGTAGCGTATCACTCTCCACTCTATCACTTTTTGAAGCTTAGTGCATCTGGCCCTATGTTTGAAAGAAATTATACTTGGGAGCTGATTGGTTGATAGTTTATCTCTTCCTACTTTATCACTCTCCAAGACAAGTACGTTTGCTCCTATGACTTTCCAAGGTTTTCCCTGTAAGTGATGTTTGTGTTCACAGTTGGGTTTGTTTACAGATGGCCATGTGTAGTACAGTAATGGCAGCACTCATGGGGATTACAATAAAATAATATCCATAACACCAGGCTAGCGTGTTAACATTTCAATTTATCTCAACAATCTTTTATCAGGATCCACTCAACCTTGATAAAAATTAGCAGAGATAAACTGAAACTTTGACAAGCTGACTGAATTTCTGGAGGCTTACTATATTTTGGTGTAATCCATGTAAGTGCCACCAATCCTTACTGTACTACTAATGTAGGGTACACACCAGAACGACCATGATCGTGCGATAATCATAAAACGGTTTCCTGAAATCGTACGATGGTCGCACGATTGTATTATAGTACATGACCTGCACACGATCCAATGTAGATAACGAATCTTTAGTGCAACAGGTAAAATCTTCAAAGCGACCAAATGACCAGTGGGGATGCACATCGGATCGGAATCGCATTGAAAACATGCATAATTCTGCTCTTTTTACATTCAATTGGTCAAAATTAGGAGAATTGAGCCCAAAACATTCTAGTGTGTATCCAGCATAAGAGAGAGAGAGAATCTCATCGGCAACCATGTATACAAAGCATGCATTCTAGTTTAAGGAATTTTTATGGTCAAGCAAAACGTACAATAGAACATTGATTGTGGCCAGTGCACATCTCAACAAGTAAATGCAACACATGCTACTGACATAAATGAGGATAGTCCAGAACATCTGTACATTTTGTAAAACACCAGGAATCACTGAGGTATATGTTGTTCCCCACCACAGTCTCCCATGTAATGGAGATCAGGATGTAAAGCTGTATTGTTACTCCAATAGTTAGAATTTTGGAGGCCAGTAGAGCAAGGCGACAAGCTGAAGGTTGCACATGATGAATTACTTGTTCTCATATTCTGACACTTCCAATGTAAGCAAGACAATAAGTTGTGTCTTTGGCCTATATCAGCTAACTATAGCTCTGTCTTGTTGGACATAACATTTTAGTCTAGCCGGGATGCATATAATCACCTTTGCAGCCAGTTTGATTTCCTCTTCTTGCCCTTTTTATGAACTCTTGTGGAATAAGGCTTGTGCTCACAAAAGGGCATATATTATAAATACTCATCCCGTCACACTACTTACTACATCTATGTACACTATGATGAAGAACTTAATCATAAAATAGTCTTTAAGTCAACTGAACCATTGAAGGACAGGTTAAGTACTTTTTTATTTTGCAAAGATACCATCCCCTCTTATCTGCCATGCCATAGTTTCACAAGCTTTCTAATGCCCAGTTACTATAGTGCATAAGTGATCATCTCATTGCTGGAATATGAACATTGTGGTCATGTACCCATTTCATAATAAATCATTAGCATTCACATTCCCCATGGCTTAGTTCTCCTTATTAAACTAACAGTATGAGGTCATGTGCTATGAGCGGAACAGGGTAAATTACACCCCCTGCCAGTATGGGCTACATCATGCAGTAATGTGAAGAGGTGATACACCATTATGGCTTCCTTTGAGGTTGGCACATACTTGACCAAAGTAATATTTGACCACTGCCTGTATACTGTTGGTCAGTCTGCTTTTTACATGACCATTAACTTGGTATGGCATTTTTACTGTATTTCACCCTGTACTACTGTAAATAAGGTCATCCTGACCTTAATATTAAATAATGATAGATGGGGTTATGTATTAAGCAGTGAAAAGAGTAGAGAAGCGAATAGAGAAGCAGACCAGTGGAGAAATTGTGCATAACCATAACAACCAATCAGCTTTAAGATCGATCCAGTGCACTGTATTGGTCGCTCATGGGCAACTTCTCCACTGGTCCCCTCTCTTTACTGTTTCTAAGTCTTTGTATGTCCTCTAAGTCTTTGTATTCCCATCATATTTTAATTGAGTCTATTAAGCACTGAATAAGCATAGACTGTTTTGTATTGACGCTAATGAGCCGGCTATATAACTGAGACCATACTTACCTAAGACACGCCTCCTGACGAAGTCCCACGACGAAACGCGTTGGGGCGTGTCCTCCTGACATTTTCAATCACCTGTGCTGATTCCCGTCTGTGTGCCGTGTTGCCGTGCTGAGAACGCTGCCGCCGCTGCTGGTCCATCTGGGTCGGATTGACTGGAGTCCCCAGGTTCCATTCCCTCAGCATGGTGTGCCGGGAACGCTGTCACCGCTGGTCCATCTTTGGTCGGAAGTTGCTGGAGTCCCCAGATCCCGTGCCATACGCTTCCTATATTGAGAACGCTGCTGCCGCTATACATCTTGGTCGGAGGGTCGATATCATTATATGGCCCATTACATACTTATCACCCGGTGGAAAGAGCACCAAAGTAAATATGCAAAATGGCATATTTAGTTAGGTAGAGGAAGTACACGGTAGTCTAGGACCTCAGATATAAGGGCAAAAATTGCTGACTAAAGGGGCATGAGGGCAATGCAGGACCAGAAAATATGCCACAATGTACCAATGCCACCACAATTACCTCAGCAAGTATTTGAGTGAGACAGCCAGATAGAGTGAAGCCTGGCAGGGGTAAGATATAGACGGTGTAGCAATTTATAAAAATGCTCCACATGCGATATACATCTGGATACCTGAAAGAATGTATAGAAAACCCCCTGTCATTCTTCATCTGATATCGAACAGGAGAGATCATTTTTCCACCTTACCAGGGCATTCAATTTCTGGGGAGAATAAAGGTCTACAATGAAACTATACCATTTACTAATACCTCCTTTACTGTATTCCCTATATAGTAAGTCATGTAGGTAATTTGGGATTGCAACAATTTTATGGGAGGGTTGTGTTACAATATATAGCCAATGGCAGCTTTGTAAGAATTTATAGAAGTCCCTATTTGGTAGGGAGAAGCGGGATTGAAGTTGGCTAAACGGCAGTAGGTGACCATCGTCGGTAGACCAGCAGATACCCAAGAATCCAAGTTCAAATCAGGGATCATGGGCGCTAAACCAGTCATCGATAGTTTAAGGGATGGAAGGGAGGCTTTACCTATTTTAGCAGCTAGTTCCAGCCATGCCCTACGTGCCAAATGAACCACCACCGATTGAGTTATAAGACGATGACCCTCTGGTTCCGGGAGCCAAAGGACGTCAGCCAATGGGAGAGGATAGACCAAACCCAGACGCAGAAGAATGAGGACAAAGAGGTGTATCTTGTTAGACAGAAGGAGGCTAAGAAGGTAATCAGATGTGCAAAAGCACAGGCTGAAGAGAAAATGGCCCAGTCAGTGGGTAAAGGGGGGAAAACTTTTTTTAGGTATATAAGTGAAAGGAGAAAAACAAAAAGTGGAATAATTAGACTGAAGACAGAGAGTGGAAGTTTTCTTGAGGGGGACAATGTAATAGCAGATAATATTAATAAATATTTCTGCTCAGTATTCACTGCTGAAAGAGAGGGGAAGGGGCCACAGTTAAGTTGCAAGTATAGTCAGAAAACTGAGGGAGAGACAAGTACATTTACAGAGGAGAAAGTCCTCACAGAACTCTCAAAACTGAAAGTGGATAAATCAATGGGGCCAGATGGGATACATCCAAGGATACTAAAAGAGCTTAAAGGGGAGCTGGTAAAACCAATAACAGAATTATTTAACCAGTCACTAGCTACTGGAGTAATCCCAGAGGACTGGAAAACAGAGAATGTAGTCCCACTGCACAAAAGTGGAAGCAAGGAAGAGGTAAGCAACTATCGACCAGTGAGCCTTACATCAGTAGTAGGGAAATTGATGGAAACACTCTTAAAACAAAGAGTTGTAGAATATCTCAAAACCAGCAATTTACAGGATCCAAAACAGCATGGGTTTACTGGGGGAAGATCATGTCAAACAAATCTTATTGACTTTTTTGACTGGGTGACTAAAGTAATAGATCAAGGTGGGGCTGTAGATGTAGCTTATCTAGACTTTAGTAAAGCTTTTGACACTGTCCCACATCGCAGACTGTTAAATAAACTTGAAAGCTTGGGATTGGATTCAAAGATAGTTGAATGGATAAGAGCGTGGTTGCAGGACAGAAAACAGAGAGTTGTAGTAAACGGAGTACAGTCAAAGGAGGGAAAGGTTACAAGTGGAGTACCCCAGGGATCTGTACTTGGACCGGTGCTTTTTAATATCTTTATTGGTGATATTGCAAATGGAATTGAGGGTAAAATGTGCCTTTTTGCAGATGACACAAAGGTATGCAACAGGGTAGACACACCAGGAGGGGTAAAACAAATGATTGAGGATCTAGGCAGATTAGAGAAATGGTCAAGAGAATGGCAACTACAGTTTAATGCCAAAAAATGCAAAATCATGCACTTGGGTCTCAGAAATCCAAAGACTCAATATAGTATAAATGGCACTATAATGGAAACTACTGAGGAAGAGAGGGATCTAGGTGTCACTATTTCAGGGGACTTAAAAGCAGGTAGGCAATGTAACAAAGCAATGAAGAAGGCAAGTCAGATGCTTGGTTGCATAGGGAGAGGTATCAGCAGTAGAAAGAAAGAAGTAATAATGCCACTGTATAGGTCATTGGTACGACCTCACCTAGAGTATTGCGTTCAGTTCCTGAGGCCATATCTCCAGAAGGATATAAATACATTAGAGACTGTACAAAGAAGAGCAACTAAAATGGTGCATGCCCTACATCACAAAACGTACCAGGAAAGACTAAAAGATCTTAATATGTATACTTTAGAGCAGAGAAGGGAAAGGGGGGACATGATAGAAACTTTCAAATATATCAAGGGCTTTAACAAGGTACAGGTGGGAGACATTCTTCACAGGAAGAGGAGCAACAGAACACGAGGACATGCACTGAAACTAGAGGGAGGAAGATTCAGGGGAAATGCGAGGAAGAATTTTTTCACAGAAAGAGTAGTAGATAAGTGGAATAGCCTCCTAACAGAGGTGGTAGACGCAAATACAGTAGTACAATTTAAACATGCTTGGGATAAGCATATTGATATCCTTACAAAAAAATAAGGATCAAATATGGTTTGAGGTAACATGTTTAAAAAAGGGGGCAGACTAGATGGGCCAAGTGGTTCTTATCTGCCGTCAAATTCTATGTTTCTATGTTTCTATGTTTCTATGTAACCCATTTCCAGTCGGACACATGGTTTGGGGTCATTGTCTACAAAGCAAGCACTAAGTGGGGGAGAGGATACATGCTAATTGGTATATGCACAAATCCGGGAACGCCATGCCTCCTTCGGATTAAGGGAGCGACATTGTAGAGCGAGCCAACCTAGGATTTTTCCCTTTCCAAAAATATTTTATGAGAGCAGTGTGGGCTTGGTTTTGATTTAAAGACAAATCCAATTTTTGTGAAAATGCTCAGGCGCAAAATGTGTCCTGCTCATGTGCAATGAGGTGAATGTGTGTGAGAGGGAAGTGCCCGGGGCAGCGCTGGGTGTAGTGTAAGTGTAAACTTAAAAAAAAAAAAAACTGTACACACATAGGGAGTTATGTGAGTGAATGTGTAATAAAATACAGGGGTTATTCTGATTCACTCAGAAAGGCACAATCACTCTCAGATGGACAAAACCATATGCATTGCAGGTGGGGCTGATGTAACATGTGCAGAGAGAGCTAGATTTGGGGGGGGGGGGGGTGTACTTTAAACTGATATCTATATTGCAGCCAGAATTTACAATGCACAGAAACAATAAAACACCCAAATCTAACTCTCTCTGCACATGTCACATCAGCCCCACCTGCAGTGCATATGCTTTTGTCCATCTGAGAGTGATTTTGCCTTTCCGAGTGAATCAGAATAACCCCTGTATTTTATTACACATTCACTCACACTCACCACTCACAATACATACAGTACTCATCTGGACGCCCTGGGGAAGAAAACATTGGGCATTATTCAGCATTGATCGCTAAGTTTAGAAAAAGCAGTTGCTGCAATCAAATAGTTGCCAACAAGAAAAAAACACCAATAGCAAAACACGATGCACACGCAGATCCATGCTCAAAAACCAGAACATCAAAGAGTAATTTCTGCACCAGTCAAAGGCTTCCACTAAAGAGGCTCATTGCCAGGGACATAGCAACGGTGGAGCCGGCAGAGCACGATCTCTGGGAGCGAAAGTTCACAGGGCTTCACAAGTTGAACTGCGCACCACAAACAGCATCCCTGCCCTGTGTGCCGCCCGCCCACTGACTTCTGTGTCCTGACTCTTGCACCGCCCAGTCATGGCTCCCCGCTCCGTGTACTCCCCCCCCCTGCAGGCCCAGCGACAGATGGGAGCAAAGGGTACAGCCTTCCCGGATCAAGACAATATGAGGGCACCCAAAGCATGGCTGTGGCAAGTGAGAAGTTTGCATACACCTTGCAGCACACACATCGTGCACAGACACTGCTGCTGCCTCACGCTCGGTGCTGCCACTGGAACGTGCCAACCACATACTGCTAAATGGCAGCAGTATGACTCTTGGGGAGGATGTAGCCCACTTCTTAGCAGTATCACAGTATCCCCCGCCGACCCGGTGTTTCCTCTCCTGAGCAGGAGCCGCATCGTGTGGGAGCAGCCACAGCTGATGCACAACTGAGGCCGCTGCCATTTCTGCTGTGAAGCAGCTTAAACCTGTGGAGATATAGCCTCACCCTTGCTGTCTGAGACTGATGAGACACTGGGTTCCACTGCCAACTATGGTCCAGTGAGCATCACCTGTCTACATCTAGGGGAATGGGTGAGCCCACCAACACCTGCACCCGGGTCAATGACACTGAGGGCAGCATGCCAGTTAATTCACAGTAGGGGGCAGCATGCCAGGGCACTCAGGCCATTCACAGTAGGGGCAGCATGCCATGGCACCCATTTAAACTATACGCAGCATGTCAGGGCACCCATGTCATTCAAACTATCATAGAAGTGAAGCATGCCAGAGCTTCCTTGCAAATCCAGTAATGGGCATGGGGTGCTTCTATAAGTTCCGTCATAGGGGTCCAGAGGGGTTGAGGATAGTTGAGGGGGTGGGGTTGCCAGCCCTGTCCTCCTACACACACTCCCAAGCATGTACATATTTCGTCACAAGCTTGGAGAAGTATGTACCAGGAGAGGAGCTGAACCGCGTTAATGCACTGCTGCCTGAAAACAAATATTGCATATACAGTATAATACAGTATATGGCATATACATATATAATAAGGGGGGGGGTTGGAGGGGGTGATGTCGGCCTGCTGAGAGCCTGCTACAAATAGGGGGGTGGGAGAGAAACATACCCTTGCTCCGGGCACCGTGGCACCTAGCTACACCGCTGCTCATCATTGCTGATGCCTTTTTGCAGATGAAGGTATGCAACAGGAGGATTAAAACAAATGATTGATGATCTAGGTAGATTAGAGGAATGGTCAAGAGCATGGCAACTACAGATTAATGCCAAAAAATGCTAAATCATGCACTTGGGTCTCAAAAATCCAAAGACTAAATATAGTATAAATGGCACTATATAATGGAAACTACTGAGGAAGAGAGGGATCTAGGTGTCACTATTTCAGGGGACTTACAAGCAGGTAGGCAATGTAACAAAGCAATGAAGAAGGCAAGTCAGATGCTTGGTTGCATAGGGAGAGGTATCAGCAGTAGAAAGAAAGAAGTAATAATGCCACTGTATAGGTCATTGGTACAACCTCATCTAGAGCACTGTGTTCAGTTCTGGAGGCCATATCTCCAGAAGGATATAAATACATTAGAGACTGTACAAAGAAGCAAAGAAGGACAACTAAAATGGTTCATGGCCTACATCACAAAACATACCGGGAAAGACTAAAAGATCTTAATATGTATACTTTAGAGCAGAGAAGGGAAAGGGGAGACATGATAGAAACTTTCAAATATATAAAGGGTTTTGACAAGGTACAGGTGGGAGACATTCTTCACAGGAAGAGGAGCAACAGAACACGAGGACATGCACTGAAACTAGAGGGAGGAAGATTCAGGTGAAATATGAAGAAGAATTACTTCACAGAAAGAGTAGTGGATAAGTGGAATAGCCTCCCATTAGAGGTGGTAGAGGCAAATACAGTAGTACAATTTAAACATGCTTGGGATAGGCATATTGATATCCTTACCAAAAAATAAGGATCAAATATGGTTTGAGGTAACATGTTTAAAAAAGGGGCAGACTAGATGGGCCAAGTGGTTCTTATCTGCCGTCAAATTCTATGTTTCTATGTTTCCAAAACATGTTGGTGTTTAAGAGGACTCCCGGTGTTTCTCTATTATTATCTATTATACCATTGATCTCCTGATCTTTGTTCCTGGGTAACATGGAATAGAGTGAAACAAAGCATATCCAGTATATTCAGGGGGATTTTGCTTTGTGTCGATTGTTTTTAACTTTTTAACCTTTTTAGTTTTTTATGATGGTGCTTTTTTTCTATGGTAACTTTTTTCATGCTATCTGTCGTGTATCAATAAATCTTTTGGTTGGAAATAAAGATTTGTCCACATACATCTAGCCTTCTTGCATGTTAACCCTTTAGGTGCCGACGTCTCTGTGAGAGATGCGCAAAATATCTGCAAAAAATGCCAGAGTCGCTCACATTTATTACATAAGGTACTTGTGTAGTATCACAGCGCCCATCGCATCGCAGACCATAAGGCATGCGATGGTATGCGATGCGATGCGATGAGATTTCCCCCGATTTCATACAATGTTAAAATTGTATAGCATTGTATATGGCATACAATGCGATGCGATTTTAAATTGTATAAGCACCCTAATGGGGGCTTACAATGTTAAATGCACCCCCACGCCACCCCCACTATGAACATGAACCCGAAGCGTGGCGAGCGCAGCGAGCCCGCGATGGGAGGCGGTACGCGTCATCCGACCTTTTCATACCCCCACTATCCACGTCGACGCGGAGTTGATTTTATATAGTGTGGCAAACGCAGCGAGCCACCGGAGCCCGAAGCGTGGCAAGCACAACGAGCCCCGCGAGGGGATGCGGAATACATGTAAAGTAATACGTGTCCCCTTGCGGGCAGAGCCGGCCCTAGCCTAAATGACGCCCTAGGCAAGATTTTGGCTGGTGCCCCCTAGCACCACCACTAGTGCCGTCTCTGACCCTGCTCCCCTTTCCCAGCACCATCAACCCTCATCATAGCAGTCATCATTTTGGTGCTCCTACCCGCAATATTTTAAATAGAAACAGTGCACACATTTGGTGTGCAGCCGAAACAGGGGTGTGTTCTTGCTGGGAAGGGGCATGGCCACACAATTTTACCCCCAATTCAAATTATGCTACACAGTAGTGCAACTTTATTCACATTATATCATGCGATGGTGTCCCTTATTCACGTTACATCACACTGTAGTACCACTTTACCTTATATACATTACTCCTCACATTATTCACATTATACCCTTAGAAAAAAATCCTGAGAAAATATTGTATTTTAACCACCTCCATGGCCACACTGCAACCCAGCACAAAGCAGTGTGTGCTGGGCAGAGGAGAAGAGCTGCAGCTGCTGCTGTCACTCAAGGGGAGGGGGCCCGGGGGCCCCCACTGGGTCCTCCCATTAGACTTTGGCCTGGGTAATTTGTACCCCCTACCCCTTTCTCTCGGCACCCCTGATAATACCACACAGTAATGCCCCTTACATATGACACACATTATTAATGTCCTTATAACCATAATGACCTTTACACATTATGCCGAACACTATTGCACAACCAACCCACCCGCAGACAGCACTCGCACAGCCGCTAACACTGTGACCTCTGCTTCTGCTTGGATATAGATGTTTCCTCATACATCTTGCCTCAATAGGCCATGCTGCTCCTGGCCAGTTCTGCTAACGTTGGGGGCCTTTTTTGCTGAAAATTTACATTGTTATGACGAGCACACACAAGGAGCTTCCGATGATTAAAATTATATGTGATATTTTGTGTGAGACTGTGGCTGTACCTGCATACGGAATGCTATATTACAGTGATTTCCATGAATACACTATTTCATATGCAGATACAGCCTCACTCACACACATAATATAGGCATGCTGCATATCATTTTAGTCAGCAGAAGCTGCTGATGCCCCTAGGCATACCAAATGCCCTAGGCAATTGCCTAGTTTGCCTATGCCTAAGGCCGGCCCTGCTCACGGGGCTCGCTGCGCTCGCCACACTTCGGGCTTGGTGGCTCGCTGCGCTCGCCACACTATATAAAGTCAACTCCACGCCGACGTGGATAGTGGGGGTGCATTTAACATTGTAAGCACCCATTCGGTATAGGGGGCTTATACAATTTTAAATTGCATCGCATCGGTGTGCACCCGGTGTATGGCATGCGATGCGATTAAAAGTCGTGCAACTTAATATCGGGGGCGCCATGATAATACACAAGTACCTTACATAAATTAAAATATAAAATGTTGTGTAAAAATATATTATATTTCCTATATATATGGTAAACATTACAGGTCATTATGATGAATAAAATTTTTTGCTTGGCAATTTTCACACCTATTTTGACAAATTCAATTGTCACTGAAAGGATTAAACAGCCCTTCTAGTTATGCCAAAGCAATGCGAATAGAGGGCCTGATTGGACTTTTTATTGTTTGGACCCCGCACTTACCTTGGTGTCATCGGAGGATGGACCCTCACCAATCTGATCATTCCGGGTGAGAAGAAGTGATGGCAGGAATAGTGCTGTGTCCATTCTTTTATGGAGTTTTATGAATACATTTTCTTTTTATTGAATTTGGACTGGAGAATGCATATACCCTTTACCAGTGACCAACAATAAAATAAACCATTTGACAAACATACTGTAGGGGTCACCTTTTAGTTGAGTGTCTGTTTATTTGGGCTCTGGAAGTTTCCCTTAAAAGAAGCGGTACTTGTGTAGTTTCACGGTGGCAGCTTACACTACATTTGAAGCTACGCTATTAGTGTAGCCCAACAGCTGCCTTACTTGTGTAGTTTCATGGCGGCAGCCTAAGCTACCGTACTGTTGCCGGGAACTGCATCTCTGTCCCCCGCGTCCCTGGCAAGTCTACTCAGCACCTCTCTCACACCTCCGGTGCCAGCATGATCCCCTCTCTTTGGCGGAGAGGGGATCATGCTGGTACCGGCGGACAGGCGCTCGACCTGACACTCCAGCAATGAGATGCTACTGCATAGCTATTATGGCAGGGTACAGCAACCTCCACTATCCACAGAAGCAGGAAGCATGGCGAGCGCAGCGAGCCCCACGAGGGGATGCTATACGCATCCACCCAACCTTTTCATACCCCCACTATCCACGTCAGCGTGGAGTTTATTTTATATAGTGTGGCGAGCGCAGCGAGCCTTCAAGCCTGAAGTGTGGTGAGCGCAGAGAGCCCCGCGAGGGGACACGGATTATATGTAAGGTAATCCTTGTCTGCATGCCACGCTTTGGCCTGCCGTGGATAGTGGGGTTTGAAAAGGCGCTACAGAACCCCTAACCCTGTAGGCAGGGTTGTTATACCCCGCCGTAATAGCTACTCAGATGCAGGAGCGGCTCATTGCTGGAGCGTCGGAGACGCTCCTGCGTGTCAAACAGATGGAGCGCCTCTCCGCCGGCGCCAGCATGATCCCCTCTGCGCAAAAGAGAGGGGATCATGCTGGCGCCGGCAGTGTGAGAGAGGTGCTGAGTAGGCTTGCTAGGGACGCCAGGGACGCCGGAGACAGAGATGCAGTTCCCGGCAACAGTACGGTAGTTACTTGTGTAGTTTCACGGCGGCAGCCAACGCTAACGTAGCCAGGGATGCTTAATATTGTTGTGATACCTCTGAAGCAAAAAGGGTAACCACCGGTGTTGCTAAAGCTGCTGTATCGGGAGGGTGTAAGGCTCCCAAATGGTACAGAAACGAGAAAAAATCTAAGATACAGCGCTAGGTTTTTACTGAAGAAAATTTATTTCAAACTGTCTAAAAACATTTAATAAATAAAATATCACACAATATTCATTTCATATGAGAATTATCATGGAATAAACATGTATATGATAAACAATGCTAGCTGGAATCATCCCCATCTATTATTATTCTTAATATTTCTTTTTTTTTAACAAATTTTTCATATACATGTTTATCATATACATGTTTATTCCATGAGAATTATCATATGAAATGTATATTGTGTGATATTTTATTTATTAAATGTTTTTAGACAGTTTGAAATACATTTTCTTCAGTAAAAACCTAGCGCTGTATCTTAGATTTTTTTCTCGTTTGCGATACCTCTGAAGGATGAGAATTTTCTTCTGTGCCTAACATAAGAATTCTCTTTTGTTCCCCTATTATTGGAACCCTGCAAAGGAATTTCCTTTTTTAGGAAGGATCATCCTTTACTATCCCTGAGACAGCGCTGCTGGCATCCACATTTTGTGTTACTATATGTGTTTTAGGGTTTGGTACCCCTTATTGTGTATCCTATAGCTGCAATTTTTGATCACAGGTGGCTTTTGTATCTTTTTCTTGTTCTGCAATTAGTGAATAAGTCCATCCACACACCACCAACCACCACCTTTCGACATATAAGTCTTCCTCTGGGAGAACTTATTTTTAGCACAGTCAATAAGACACCCACTTCTTCCTCCCACAGTGGGTGAGTTCTGCATAAGTAAAATGTTAATTTAAAATTATTAAACGATATGTGGAATACATTTAAATATTTGCACATAAAAAGGATATTTAAATAATCCTGCAAATATGGCTGATAAAATTCAATTTTACTCCACTGCATCATTCTATTTTTAAACAGTTGTCTGACTGGGCTACCCTTCCTCTGTTTCTGCTGGGCCACATGACTGTGTTGAAGAGTGTGGTTTTTCCCAAATTAGCTTATGGTATCCAAATGGTGCATATACGTCTATCCAACTCAGATGTACTTTGCTGTTCCCGCATGTTCTCAACATTTTTATGGTCTCCAGATGACTCCAGGAATATATATCTGGCTATACCAGATGTTAGTGATTTTACCCCTGCAGTGTTCTTCTGGTACATTTCCGTTTGGATGATTTAGAGGTGGAATTGGTGGCTCTACATTGTCTGGCTGCTCTGCTACACACTCCTCGCAAAGATTTACCCCTTGTATTTCCACAGATTTGATTTTTAAAGTTACATATTTATCTTGGGTTAGGTTGCATAAATTGGTATCGACTCACCACAATACAGTACTTCCAGATATATCTCCATATGTGGGAACCCCAGTTTAAACCCGGTGTTGGAAAACGCTCACTTTTTTACATGGCGCACTAAAAGCATCATGTGCATTTGACCCAGGTGGTAACCTATACTTCTTTCAGATGCTGAAAGACAAAGACAAAGTTCAACTCCCGAACTCACAATTTTTTACAACTGAGGCACTATATTAATTCCCTTTCCCAGCTTTATCCTTTACTATGAAGGATGACCCAAGAGCTCAAGTGTTACAATTGAATATTTTGATTCCCTAGAAAACTAAATATTCATAAATGTACCAGTAACTCCAAAATATTTCACTCTACCATACCATACATCACCTTGACTGGAGTGTAAATGGGTTGGACATGCACAGGCTGCTCCTGTAAGCTGTCCTACTTAGTAATTATGTATACATAATTTAAATAAAATTAAATATTATAATTCAAATTTTTTTCTATTATTATAATACATAACGAGGTCTTGCAATCAATCAATGAAAAATAATACAATTGAAGGACAGTGGACATAACTGTTGTGCCTATTGGCACCATGATTCCTAAATCCTCGGGCAGCAGCTGCCACTGACTGCACCTTATTTATTATATTGGCCACATACAGATATTACACTGTCAGCAAGAATCTGCAGGCACAATATATATATATATATATATATATATATATATATATATATATATATATATATAAGGCTAAATACTCCTCACCTCTGAGTTAAAATACCATCAGTGACCACTAGAGGCCAACCAACAGACCAAATGTCTCTTTAACAGAAAGTGAAAGCAAAATGATTCATTTCAAACTTGCTGGCTATGGGGAGAGGGAGCTGTGAAGACAGAGATGGGAGGGAGGAACAGATAATAATAATAATAATTTTATATATTGTTCTTTCTTTCCAACAGGACTCAAGGCGCTTAACAGATAGAAAGAATGTAATACAGTACAAGAACAATAAAGTACAGAAATGCTTTTTATAGAGATTATTAAGGGAATTACAGAAATGCTTGAGTAAACAGGCAAGTCTTGAGTCTGCTTTTGAAGGATTCTAGAGTGGGGACTAAGCTTCCATTGTTACGGGCTTTTAACTAGTAGGTTATAATTCACCTTGCACGGTAACATCAACACTGTGTACTGTATATGAAATTCTTGGCTTGAAGTTTGCTATAATTTCCCAAAGTAATGAGAAATTGTCCTGTTGTGAACTCAGCGATATCTTAGAACAAGTACGCTGTAATATGGAAGCGATGCCCCAGGGCCTTCTGCTTTGTCATTTTCCACCTGTAGCCTTTTTGCTGGCAAAGGGATCTGCAACACAGTATATTGTTTTGCTCAGCAACTTCACAGTTGCTGTACTGAACAACTCATATGGGCAGACACATGGCTTATTTCATATGCACAGTCACTACGCACACAGCCGCATGTCATCCCAGCTCGAAGCATTTATTCTTCCAAACCAAGGATCACTGCTTCTCTGAATCACTCCATTAAATTGCTAATATCTGATTGTTCTTTAAGATTTTGAAACTTGCTGGGAAACATTTGCAGATAATTTTTTTCGCCTGCAGTCACTGTGCCTAATGCCCATCCATTGAGTACCATATGTGTTTATATGCGCTGCAATTTTCCACTTGATTAGATCTTACCACACGCACTCTTATCCACACAGAGAAGGCAACTGCACAGTATCTATGATATCTATTCTGTTCAATCTGTCCTCTCACAGCTGATCTCATAAAGGTGCCAGACTCAAGCCGATGTGCCATAAAGCACACCTAATGTCACTAAGCAGGTACTTAGGGTCACTTACAGTATCATATACAGGCAGCTATTGTGTTGGCTGAACCAATATCCTGCCTTTCAGTTCACTAGAAACTATTGCTGTCAACTGTATGCCCTTTGTACCGTTGTATGGCGCAGCAAAGCTCTCACGGCACCTAATAAATAAAGTGTAATAATAATAATGAGGCACAAGGTACCAATATATCGCATATTATATATATAAATATATATATATATTATACATAGTCGGTACTAAGACTGCCTCCACAAAGAGATGTCCGGAGATCATACCCCTCTCTTGTTAATTGAGAAGTACCATCCCTTTTTGCTGCTATTATGCATCTTTTTGCACTATGTCTGTTTGCACTATATTTATGCCATTAAATGTATGATTTTTTTTGCATTCTGGATGCTGCTGGCTTCTTAAATACTGTTTTGTATTACCACATTTTTTAAGTTACAGCACTCTGATTCCAATATACATATAGTAGGTACAGCTTTGTCTCTCTCTATAGATGCGGCGAGGTAGTGGCAACACCGCTCCGTCATCAGGATACATGTTGATCCAATATGGAATAAATTGGTCCCACTGTTACACAGCAGACAGTCTCTGAGTGCCACTACCTTGCCGCATCTACATTGGAGGGTTCACCCAATCACGTTGGAGGCACCGGAGCACCTCTCATTAATTTTTAGAATCAGGCTGTGCAGTCAAAGCCTCCCATATGGTTGCAATGTTAACAAGTATGTGGTATTCAGGTACGTGTTTCCTAGCACGGCACCCACGATATTCAGTCGTATAGCATCTTATGCATTGTATCGCATTGCATGCCATATACCCGCATGCGATGCGATTTTAAATTGTATAAGCACCCTAATGGGTTTTTCCAATGTTAAATGGCCCCCCTATATGATTTTTAATTGTATAAGCACCCTAATGGGTGCTTACAATGTTAAATGCACCACCACGCCACCCCCACTATCAACATCAACCCGAAGCAAGGCGAGCGCAGCGAGCCCGCGAGGGGTGGCGGTACATGTCCTCAGACCTTTTTATACCCCCACCATCCACATTGGCGTGGAGTTGATTTTATATAGTGTGGCGAGCGCAGCGAGCCACCGAGCCTGAAGCGTGGCGGGCGCAGCGTATTACTTTACATGTATTCCGCATGCGCTCGCCACACTTTGGGCTCGGTGGCTCGCTGCGCTCGCCACTCTATCTAAAATCAACTCTACGCCAACGTGGATGGTGGGGGTATGAAAAGGTCAGAGTACGTGTACTGCCGCCCCTCGCAGGCACGCTGTGCTCGCCACGCTTCGGGTTGGCATTGATAGTGGCGGTGGCATGGGGGTGCTTTTAACATTGTAAGCACCCATTACGGTGCTTATACAATTAATAATCTTATAGGGGGCCCATTTAACATTGAAAACACCCATTAGGGTGCTTATACAATTTTAAATCGTATACCATTGTATATGGCATACAATAGCATACAATGCGATGGTATACGATTTAAAATTGTATAACATCGGCTGCCATTGCGTAACATCGCATCTCATACCATTGTATGGCTTTATGGTATGTGATGCGATGGACGCCGTGCTAGGAAACAAGTACCAATACTCATTTCATCATGTTGAATTGTCAACATCATAAGAATGTCGATAAAATGTCCTTGTTACTCTAGTGATGACTTACCTGGAGCAGCAGGTATGGCGTCCATCTGTGGGGTAAATTTACTGATGTGAGTTCTATTGAAGATGGGATGTTGCCCATAGCAACCAAACAGATTCTACTTCTTATTTATTTAGCACATTTTAGAAGAAAAGATAGAATCCAATTGGTTGACCATAGCAACATCCCATCTTTCATAGAACTCCCATCTTAGTAAATTTACCCCTGTGTGTCCAGTGGTGACATCAGAATGACATCCAGTAGATAATACAGCACTTCCAGTGGTAAGGCTAACCTCTTACCCTATCCCTCCCCCAGCACCTAACCTCACCCTCCCCTCCAGAAATCCAACCCTCACCCTCCCCTCCTGAAATCCAACCCTCACCCTCCCCTCCAGAAATCCAACCCTCACCCTCCCCTCCAGAAATCCAACCCTCACCCTCCCCTCCTGAAATCCAACCCTCACCCTCCCCTCCAGAAATCCAACCCTCACCCTCCCCTCCAGAAATCCAACCCTCCCCCTCCCCTCCTATAGCCTAACCCTAACCCACCCCTCCTGTACCGTAGCTCTCACCCTTGCTGGTCACCTGCAGAATACACGATAGCCATCCGAGAGGGACTGCAGGGATTCCAATCCTGGGCCCAGACATAAAGGGGGCCCAGGACTGGAGTTTCTAAAGTATAATTTGTCATAAATAGAGTTCTAATTTCCCTTGAAGCAATGTAGAGGTTGAGTAATGCGGCCAGTGCTGCGGACACCGGAGGTCTCTCCAGGCATTCCAGGTGCTCAAGAAGGGGAAGAGGGCCCTGCCTATTTTGTCAGTACCTGGCCCCACAATGTCTGATGGCAGCCCTGACAGTACTGTATGTGTACATAATACGTGTGAGGGTACGAGTTCCTCAATCACTCAGACACCGAGCAGATGAAACCAGAAGAATGGTTTATTTTCCACAGCACGCACAAATAGACAATAAACAGTGGCAAAGGTAAATTGCAGAGTAGAAAGATATTCAGGTAGCAGGCCCAAACAGACAGTCCTTGTATAGTCACAGTCCCAGATCAGTTCCACAGGGCAAACTATCACTTATCCACACAGCTGTGATAGCAGAAAACTGTATAAGTCCACAAAACACTGGCAACTCCACAGAAGCGAGGATGAGGCGTTCCACAAGACACAGGTAGAGCATACCTCTGAACCTTAAGACTGCGACTAACCTCCTTCCTCCTCTCTTCTCCTTCAGCTCTCATTCACATCTCTCTCCTCTCTTCCTGCAAACACCAACTTACATCCCAAAGGCACCCCTCTCCCCCTCCCTCAGGAATTCTTAACCCTTCCTATGCTGGGTGCAGTTGTATGAATATAACAGGGTCTCCTATTACCTGTCCAGGGGCTGATTAACTCACTCCCTTCATCTGGCTTTGAAGCTTGTGTATGTGAGGGATTTCACACCTTCATGTAAACAGATCTCTTCTCTGGAGACTGACCCTGGTGTTATCCATCCTTAGCCTCTTGTTATTTGGGGGGGAAGTGTATGTCTCTGCCACTATCTGTCTCTGTTACTAAACAGCCTATAAAGAGGTCCTTTGATCCCTGAACCAAAAACTATACACAAACTGAACAGATTCTAATCTAAGCATTTGGTCGCTTCTAGCCGGACCATTTGTCTCCACATACACAGTTACAATATTTAAGTAATACGCAATTGGGGCTTACATGAATAAAGTCCTGGGAAATACAGACATACATAGGACTACAGGGTACAGACTGACTAAAGTGTACATTTTTCACTACAAATAATAAAATATCATAATTACAGTCTAAGTCATACATTGGAACTAACAAGGGATGTAGCGATTCCTCTTCTTCGGATTCTGGGTAACCCCCCTCTGCAACATTGTAACCTACTAATACTTGTGCCTCGGGCACAATGGGGCAGGGACCACTTTCCACCTCCCCCTCTTGCCCAAGGAACAGGGGCCCAACAGCAGGCCAATATAGGGGCTCTGGCCCTGGCACTTCCACCACCCCGTCATGTCCTTCCTCCCCCAAACCCAAACTAGGGGCCTGGCAAATTTCAGCCCAGCATTTGGTCTCAATGTCCAGGGCTGAGGAGGGACCCTCCATCAGGAACAATTCCGCTGGTGGCTGCAGGGCAAGCTGGTCCACGGCCAGTACTACCCCCTCAAAAGCCTGGGTCTCACCTGCCGCTTCCTCTGCGCAGTCCTCAGTCTCCAGGATAACCTCCTTCCCCAGCTGAATATGCTGGGCAGCCTGAAGCACGACATCATCTGCGACTGGTATGCTTGTGGCCTGGATGTTGTCGAACACTCCTCTAACCACGGTGATCTCTTCTTGGACGCAGTCCTCATAGATCCCCTGGCAGCAGGATAATAGCTCTTCATCTTCCATCTCAGCAAAAGGGAAGCTGTAGTGCAGCTCCTCCTGAATAACCTCCTTCACTTTGGGGATAACCTCCCCCTGTATAGAACACTGAGCAGCTTCCTCCCTCGGATGGGGGAGAAGCAGTTGCAAACGGTGCCTTTCATCACGCCCCCTGCGACACTGATCTTGCCATGCTGGGGTATCCAGGAGCCCCCGATCAATCGCCTCTTCCTCTGCCACAATAAAGCACTCCTCCAGACACTCCAATTGTTCCCACACACTCAGCTGTGCACCGAAATAAAGGATACATGCCCGATAATCGGTAAATGCTTTTGTAGGATCTCCCTGATCGCGAAGGATCTGCTGAAGGATTTCCCCGCGAGTGCAGGATTGGATGGGTATACCTCGCAGCTGACATTCTGCTATCAGCTCCTCCATACTCATTTCTTCAAGGGCAGTTAGGGGCCCCCCTGACAACGACCCTTCTCTTGCGGTAACAATTAATTCCGTGGCAGACCCCTCGGTTGTCTGCCCAGATTGCAGTAGCCCCCTTCTAGACCCTTCCTCTGGTTCTATCTGGGGCATCAATTTATTCTGGACTTGTCCTTCAGCCTCAGAATATTGTCCTCTTTGTAGCATCTGGGTAACTGTAGCAATCACTTCCTCTGTGAATTCTACAAACTCTGGCTCCCCCAGCAGATTCCACGAGGTGGCCTGACCTTTACAGTGCAGGAATGCATCCCCCAGGTAACACAACTTGTCCTGTATGCTGGATACTCTCCACCCGCTGACCATCTGCTGAGCTTCTTCCCAGTGCTCCCAGATATACTGCATTTTCCTGACAATAAATAACAGATCCGGCTTCCCAGCCTGCCGATACACTGAAGAACCTCCGTCCCTGAGCTCCTCCGCTCCATCCCTTGGAAACATTTTCCCTTTCACAGGACTGACACCTGCTCACTTGCTGAACATCACCTTATTGCATTTTCCGTTTCCTTACATATGGTCTGATCCTCTGTTCTCTGTGCTTTCTGTGCTCGATGGTTGGTGTCTGAATGATCCCACTGTCGCTGCCGCCAAATGTGAGGGTACGAGTTCCTCAATCACTCAGACACCGAGCAGATGAAACCAGAAGAATGGTTTATTTTCCACAGCACGCACAAATAGACAATAAACAGTGGCAAAGGTAAATTGCAGAGTAGAAAGATATTCAGGTAGCAGGCCCAAACAGACAGTCCTTGTATAGTCACAGTCCCAGATCAGTTCCACAGGGCAAACTATCACTTATCCACACAGCTGTGATAGCAGAAAACTGTATAAGTCCACAAAACACTGGCAACTCCACAGAAGCGAGGATGAGGCGTTCCACAAGACACAGGTAGAGCATACCTCTGAACCTTAAGACTGCGACTAACCTCCTTCCTCCTCTCTTCTCCTTCAGCTCTCATTCACATCTCTCTCCTCTCTTCCTGCAAACACCAACTTACATCCCAAAGGCACCCCTCTCCCCCTCCCTCAGGAATTCTTAACCCTTCCTATGCTGGGTGCAGTTGTATGAATATAACAGGGTCTCCTATTACCTGTCCAGGGGCTGATTAACTCACTCCCTTCATCTGGCTTTGAAGCTTGTGTATGTGAGGGATTTCACACCTTCATGTAAACAGATCTCTTCTCTGGAGACTGACCCTGGTGTTATCCATCCTTAGCCTCTTGTTATTTGGGGGGGAAGTGTATGTCTCTGCCACTATCTGTCTCTGTTACTAAACAGCCTATAAAGAGGTCCTTTGATCCCTGAACCAAAAACTATACACAAACTGAACAGATTCTAATCTAAGCATTTGGTCGCTTCTAGCCGGACCATTTGTCTCCACATACACAGTTACAATATTTAAGTAATACGCAATTGGGGCTTACATGAATAAAGTCCTGGGAAATACAGACATACATAGGACTACAGGGTACAGACTGACTAAAGTGTACATTTTTCACTACAAATAATAAAATATCATAATTACAGTCTTACGGTCAGCCGGCTAACCTCACAATACGTACCAGTAATACAATCTGTATGGAATCTGATTATGCAAGCATGGTGCACCTGCAGATTGAAAATGAAAATGAGTATGGAGCATATTTATCAATTATTTATCAATTATTATGTGTGCATTATCCCCTGGAAACCCCCTCTTTTCAGAAACTAAGCATGCCTCAAATGTGTCTACAGTCTCCCAGTTTCACTTGCAAAAGCAACCTTGCTTATAGACAAAGCTTGGCGCTGGTAGATAACACCAAGATGGCGTTAGCCCATTGTAGCCTATGGGAGAGTGATCTCTAGATAGATGTGTAGGGTCCCTACCCAGCTCTCATCACTAGTACTTGCATGCGCAGTAGTGAATATAGGTCAAGGTTTGGGGGTCTGTTGCACAGGACGGGAGATAAATATTAGAATCATATGAGGTTGGCCCCCTCTTGTAGGAATAGGTAATTGTTCTTATATTTCTAGGGGTGTGCTACCACAGACAAGATTGGAGAAGACTTTTATAAGATGAGAGAACAGATTTGTCGTATGGTGGTGCACCATTGTCGTATTATGAACAAATCTGTTCTCTTATCTTATAAAAATATGCAGTAGTGAACACAGGACACAATAGTAGTGAGATCACAAAAGCCTTTTCTTCACTACTTACTTACTGCAGGGACTGGCTTTCTGCAGGTATATTTAATTACAGGTGTATCATAATTTCTAATTGCAATAAAATAGCAACTTTTTTGTATAATTATACAATTATTGAACTAAGAAGGGTCAGTAATAAATACCATATGCCCCATAATATGGTAAGGAAGAAGTTGAAAATACCGTAATAAGACTTACAAACTGTGTCCTATACTTACAGTACTATGGTTCCAATCTGAAAAAGGTGAAGAGACTCTCCCGTAAAGTATCTATGGCCTGTAAAGAATCTATCCTCATTAGTCTGTTGACAAAAACGATGATTGGTACTTATGTAATATCTGGGCTCCCATTTTTCTTATGAGACCGCGTCCCCTCGCGGGGCTCGCTGCGCTCGCCACGCTTCAGGCACGGTGGCTCGCTGCGCTCGCCACACTATATAAAATCAACTCCATGCGTAATTGGATAGTAGGGGTATGAAAAAATGGGGTGCATTTAACATGGGAGCCCAGATAATACATAAGTACCCGATGATTTAAGTAATATCATTTTGTATTTTGATAATGTGCGCCTAAGCAGTGTCATGCTTAAATGTACGGCTCTTTGTCTAGGAGGCAGGTGCTAGCGGCAGGACTGGATCTCACATCCACTTCTTAAACTTTGCAACGATGATCAGGGGACACAAAATCAATATCGCTTTTAAAGAACGTCCATCTGGAACAATGTGCCCATGACCCCAGCCTCTCCAGGGTAATGCACCACAGCAATGCAATAAAGCAGGTCACCTAAAGACTACACTCAGCTGGGAGGCACTTGCTTGTTTACACATGGTAAAACACTCAGGAGTTTTCTCTGCATGTCACATACAAGTTCCAGTCTTTAGGCATCATACAGTCCTTCAGTCTTACAACCTTGTAACTGGGCACATGCAGATGTTAATTAATTGGCTGCAACACTAACAAGCCAGTGTGTACTCTGTGGGTTATATACCCTTCTCCTAATGACATGGTGATTTACTTTATGCTGCCAGGGAAGAAATAAGAAAAAGACTAGTATTCTTCGTTAAATGCTATTGTGACATAGATACTTGGGTACTTGTTTCCTAGCAGGGCGCCCACTATGTAAATTGCTTAATGGGCTATTCTGCGTAGGGAAAGCGCATCGCATGGGCCATTTTAGTGCCGTGCGATTTTTTAATGTCATTTATTCACTGCTCTGTGTGCCCCAGGGGATCGCATGCGATTTTATAGGGTGTGCGATGCCATTACATTAGCTAAACAATAATATGATTGTATGTCATACAAAGAGATTTTAGGCACCCCCTCCACTATCCACGCCACCCTGAGGCGTGGAGAGCGGCGGCGGAACGCGTCCTCTGACTTTTTCATACCCCCACTATCCATGTCGGCGTGGAGTTGATCTTATATAGTGTGGCGAGCGCAGCGAGCCACCGAGCCCGAAGCGCGGCGAGCGGACGCGTAACACATGTCAAGTAATCCGCGTCCGCTCGCCACGCTTAGGGTTGGGTGGCGAGCTGCGCTCACCACACTATATGAAATCAACTCCACGCCGACGTGGATAGTGGGGTATGAAATCGTCGGAGTACGCGTTCCACCGTTCCGATTCGGGGTGGCGTGGATAGTGGGGTGGTGCGTAAAACATCATTGTATGTCATACAATGATATTATTGTAAAGCTAATGTAATGGCATCGCACACCCTATAAAATCGCATGCAATTTTGGTGTGGTGCGGTGAGATGCGATCCCCTGGGGCACGCAGAGCAGTGAATAAATTACATGAAAAAAATCACATCACATCGCATGACACTAAAATGGCCCATGGGATGCGATTTCACTACGTTAGCGTACGTAGAAAATCTGGGCGCCGTGCTAGGAAACAAGTACTGATACTGTACTTGCAAGGCAAGTCACATTAACCAGTTCCTAGCAATAGAATATTCACTGTTTCTGGTAATACCATCCTCAAATTTATTAAAACAACAGAATCATAAAAATATGCATAATTCTTGGAATAAGTATTTGTTTAGTGCAGCATGTGACACAGGTGACCTTGAATAGCAGGGTCAGCACTTGATTAACATTGAAGCAGGTTATAAAATAAGAAAGTAGTGATAAAGTGGAAGATGACAACCAAACCACCCAACATGACCCTAACCAGGAGTAACACATTGCTCTGCTCCCGGACTTGCCCCTTACTTTATGATTGCCATCAACTGTTTTGAATCACCTTTCTTATCAATTAACCTATTTAAAGGTGTATACACACTGTACAATTTCTTTGACCAATTTCATTGAAAGAAATTTCCCTTGAACCCAGTGTCCTGGACAAAAGATGTTGACAAAGATATTGACGACAGACGAATGATCTAGCTGCCGTTTATAGGCTATTGGGGGGGGGGGGGGGTTAAAGGAGAGACACCTTGATCAGTGGTGCCCACAGTTCTGTAATGGGGGAGTGCACCTCCCGGCATGTGCGCAGGTGCACAAATACCAGTGCAAAATCGTATCCCTAGTCCGTCACTGGAGGTTTAGGACGCGCTAAACAGCTCTACAGGTTTCAGCAATAAAACTGTGCCTAGAGTCCTGCTTTCTGTGCGCCGACACCTCTTGTTACAAACCAGGACTAACCCTTCTCAGCAGCCCATGCCATTGGGAAGGCCTGGGGCCACTTCCCCCAGTAAGAGATTTCTTCTCTAGAAACACAGCCACATGTGTACAAAATGTGCTAACATTTAGCAGTACTGTGGCAAAGTGATTTGGTTCATTACATACAGTACTGTAATAAACTTACAAAAGTTGCCACATCAAACACGGAAATGTCATTTCTAAACAGAAAAGCTGACCAGCACTACCTACTATTGCAATTGTGTCTGTGTAGCACATAACCCAGTGATGGCTAACCTTGACACTCCAGGTGTTGTTGAACTACACATCCCAGCATGCCCTACATCAGTTTTAGCATGGCCAAATAGCAATACTGTAGCAGAGAATTCTGGGATGTATAGTTCAACAGTAGCTGGAGTGGCAAGGTTAGCCATCACTGACATAACCCATTCTGGTTTCTCGTGAAAATGTGCAAGTAATACTGACAAATCCCTTCAAAGTCCACAAAGCCCTAATGGCCCCATACACCAGTCTGATTTGTCCTAAGGACAAGTCGGACCAGTTTGCAGCTCCCCGGGAGGCTCACATGCAATCTGGCACTTAATGTGCCATTTTTACATGCAATAAATCGTATGCGATCGTATTTGTCCAGGGTGGACAGACAGCTCATAGTAGTGATGGGCAACAGGGTCCGTCTGAGTGGCAGCTGGAGCTTGTAGCGGCACTTTGCTGGGCAGCGGGATACGGCTGCTGAATATTTTGAAATGACTGGCCGACCATTGATTGGCTGAGACTCTCAGCCAATCAACGGCCGGCCAGTCATTTAAAAATATTCAGCAGCCGCATCCCACCGTCCGGCAAAGTGCCACTGCAAGCACCAGCCTCCCAGCCGCCGCCGCTTGGACGGACTGCGCTGACCTCCACTAATATGAGCTGCCGCCCACCACCACCAGCTGACCGGACCCTGCTGCCCGCCAACTGCTGCATGGGAAGGAGATCGCATGTCCTGTGCTCATCAGCCCCGAGCAGGTGGTGGGACCTGCTGGCCGTCTGACCACCTGCTCGGGTCCGATGTGCACAGGACCGCACATCAGACCTGAGGGGACATCAAACTGAGCCGATTTGGACCGATTTCACAGGCCAATTTGTCGCAATCGCTCAAAATCTGCCCAAATCGGCTCGGTGTATGGGCACCTTAACAATTGAGGTGCCATCTTTTTTGTCTTTTAAACTTTTCACTCGTTCTCCTAATTACTGATCAGTGTTGTCTAATTAATTTAACCAAACAAATGTAAGGACAGCTGCCACATGTGCTTTAAATCATTTCCAAAGAAGTCCTACTGGAACATGCAAATTGTTGGTTATTTTAATGAAATGGTAACTGGTTCAACAGAGTTTGTATAAAAAATACTACTTTTAGAGATTAAAGATTGTGCCGCTTAAACCTTGCTCCTACAGTATATCAGCAAAAGGTATGCAATGTGGCATGAGCATGCCCCCATAGTACCCCACCTGTAATCTTGTCGGCCATGCCAACTGCATTATATCCAACTAACATATCTTTACATACGCCACTGATTCATAACAGCGATTTCCAAGGGGGGAATCCTGACCCTATCTTCTTTACTTGGCATCTCCAGGGGCTACGTGCTTTATTTCAATTTCTAGATACAGACTATACCACACCTCTCACCCTCTCCCAGCTGAAAGACCGCTATCCTCAGTTGCAGATCCCCTTATTTGCGTACTTCCAGGCCAGGAGCTATGTATCTAAGAATGTCTCGAAATTGTACAAGGAAGGTTCAAACCGGGCTTTTAACCTTATGATCGTTTATCGTAAGGGAGAACAGATACCTTCCTCTACCCTCTACAGCCACATACGTACCACCTTAGACCTAACTAAAGTTAAAAAAGGGCTGACACACTGGAATGTGGTCTTCCCAGAGATCCCAATCCTATCCATCATTAAAGCTACATTGTCTTTAAATAAATTGCTTGTGTCGTCATCCTATGCCGAAATGCAATTTAAAATCTTACACAGGGCCTACTACACGCCCAAACATAGATTCTTGATGGGCTTAGCGGACAATTCCAATTGCTTTAAATGCCGATCCACAGAGGCGGATCTCTACCATTGTTTATGGTCGTGTGATATAATACAATCCCATTGGTCAGAGGTTCAGGGATATATCAATAATGTCCTAAAGCTACCCTTCACCATGACACCCTCCTGGGCATTCTGGAACATGCACCCACAAGACACACACACTCCCCTCACCCAGGGCAATAAATGTCTCCTAGCCAAGATTGCAGCTGCCTCCAAAAAGACTATCCTCTCCCAGTGGATTCACCCTGATACCATTCCCTTGCAACTCATGCTCTCGAGACTAAAACACCTGTTTCAAATGGACTGGATCGAGTGTTTACTTGACACAGAATCTAGGGCATCAAAGTTCTTTGGCACCTGGCTCCCATATGTACACTTCCTTCCCATTCGCGAAAAAGATTGTGTTAGACAGGCAGTCCGGCTTACCACCTGGTATAACCTGACCACTTTAGAGAGGGGACTCCCTCCTCTCTAGCATACTGATTAGTGACTGGTTTCTCATGCTTGATTGTTATGTGTTTAGGTTGCTGCATTTGGTGGATGTACTCACCTCCCGGACTTTACAATGCTCCATGCCTAACTTTTTGCAAAATCGTGCCTTATGTATATATGACACAAACCCCATGGCCCGTGCCAACTTAATTTTTTGATTGATACTTAATGCCAAAAGATATGCTCAGTAGATGTGTTCCTTTGCTACGACCAGGATGTGCCTTTTTCACAATGTATTGTTACACTCCACTTTCTGCTCTTTCTGTTATATGTTCCACTGCCAAAACCACTGTACCGTATGTGAACCTTCATGTCTTTATTGCAATAAAAATATAATTCAAAAAAATATATATATATCTTGCATCTTGGTGTAAATACAGTATAAGTTCTCATGCACCTAATTCACGTTCGGATAGGAACGTCCTGATTTGTTTAATCTCTCTTAGTGAACGCTTCAAGTTTTGGTACAACCAAAAACAGCAATTAAGGGCCTGATACAGAGTTACAGTCAAACCTAATGGTTTGCATACCACTCCAATAGTGTGGCACATATGTGTACATTGCGTGCTTGTGCGGAATAGGTCCTGCATCACTGCACGCAGTGCCCTGTAAGCCCAGACTGGTTTACCATGTTGTGGCAATTAAAAAGCGGAGTAGGCGGTGACACTGGGCAGCTTTCCTGAAAATGTATCACTGTCATTTTTTGGGAGCGCAAATGAGCTGGCCAATCTGAGTAGCCAATGGTTTACTCAGATGCTCGATGCTGCAATGATCCAATGGTCATTATGGTGATCCAGAACTGAGTTAAAAACAATGTAGACCACAAGTCCATGTTCCTTTAGTGAAGTGCCCTGGTGCTGGGACAGCTCCTCTGCTTCCAGCACCGGAGCAGCAGTGACAGGGGGAAACAGAGCTGTGTCCTCCACAGAACACAGCTCCAGTCAGCGCAGGGGTCAGCTGTCTGACTGTCAATCAGATTTCCAGCTGTTAAGGAGCCAATCCTGGCTCCCAAATTGGCGGCCAATAGGAAATGGCCGCGGCGAGCCAATCAGTGCTCACTGTGCTGTACTCGTCCCCACCCCTGGTGTCTGAAAGCAGATGGCACCGGGAGGCGGAGAGAGAGAGAAGGAAGCAGACCGTCAGGGGAGTGCAGGAACAGATCAGAAGATGGCAATGGTGGAGTGAAGAGTTCCGTCAGCCGCTGAAGAGGCCAGGAGATGCCGGGATCAAGAAAGAAGATCTCCGGTGCCATCTGGAAGAAGAAAAGAAGAGGCGGCTCCACTGGCCAGTACAGGCCAGCGGCAAAAGACTACAGAAAAGCTGTTGGAGAGGTTAGCAGGGGTGGGATGCAAAAGAGCTGATGAAGCCCCCCCACAGCCTTAGGGCCACCTACCCCTACCCTAGACCACCAGGTGTTCAGGCATTAGGCCCGTGGTCACGGTCAGTCATTCAGCCCTCTGTTGGGTTGTTCTTGCCCATTGCCAATGAAGTCAGGCCCTCCAGGCCCATGGATAATTTAGGTGGGCCCTCCTGGCACAAGGCCCCAAATTCAGGTGCTAGGTTGCTAGGCCCTGTTGGGTCAGCATATTGCCTGTGGGCTACATATTCAGGCACTAGGCCAGTGGGCAACTAATGTGGATGCGAGTAATATTTAAAGTTGCTGAAAATAAGAGTGACAAAGAGAGAAATAAAACATCCGAGGTCGCTATGGCAACTAAGAACGCCAAGTCCCGGGGCTCAGAAACCGAAGTATTGCATCTAGAATAACCATGGAAACATAGAAGTGACGCAAGCAAGACCTCACCGGAAGTAAGGTATCAGAACCAAGCTCCAGGGGATCATAGACTTGAACAACGGCGTCTAAAAGATTACCATAGAAACCCGGAGGGGCCGCAGCTGAATCAGCCACCAGATATGAGGTATCGGGAGCTGGCATCCTGCTGCGTCAGAAATCCAGTCTCTCTACGGTAACCAGACTCACATTAACATGTGAGCCGGAAGTCTGTGTGCCGGCAAAGGACCATGGGACTTGTAGGAAATCGCTGATTAGGGTCCAGCTGGCATACAGAGTTAGGGTATAAGAACGGGATCATTGCCTTATGTCAGCACACCTTGAAAAAGTCCTATATACAGGACGAAACGCGTTGGTGAAGTTTTGGCAGACCTGTGGTATTTGTGCTGGTGACGGACGGAGGACCCTGGGAACGTTTTTTTGCCAGAAGGGGCTCAGTGACAACACCACTGGTGAAGTGTGTTGCATGCTCTTATCGGATGTTGCATGCTCTTATCGGAACTGATTGATCACCAGTTCCCAACAGATTTGGTAATTATCTGCCCATGTCCTGCTTGGATAACATCCGTGAATGCACACAGCACTTTATGCATTCAGGAAAGTATTTTATGGAATTGTTTTTAATTGTTGTATCATATTTAAATTGTTCATTAAAGGGGGAGAGAGAGTGTTGGAAAAAATTTGCTTCACTATTGCATTTTTTACTCTCTCTTCTTTCCATGCAATTCATTTACGGGAGAAAAACCTGTAACATCCTAGGAAGGAGCGCCTGAGAGGTCATGTTTTAAATATTTGTTCCGTGACTAGGCCAGTGGGCATTGACAGGCACTAGGCCTGAGCTGCAGTTAGGGTTTTGGTATATTGTATTAGGCATTAGGTCAAAGTCACTCTGGTGATGTTAGGTGTGCACTAGGCCCATGCTTGTTAATCAGGCCCCAAGGTCTGCTGCTGAGTAAGGGGCACTAGGCCCTGTATTGTGATTCCCCCAGAACATGTAGTTTCCCGTGGGTGGGGCAAGGGGTGGACAGGCTGTGCAGCTGTCACCGCTCTGGTCCCCAAGTAGGTAACAGGAACATTTAGGGAGTGTATGAGCTGGCTAGCTCTAGGTAGGTAGGCATAACAGGCAGCAGAATAAGGGTGGTGCTGTCACTTTTTTTGTACTGTAATCCTTATTGTGTATGTTGTTTTCTGTGCAGGGCATCCTTTGTTGTAGTACTGTTAGATTGTGTCACACCACACACTTAGTCAGTTTGAGGGCTACAGTATGTGATGTAATTAGTAGTTGTGTGCCACACTAGTGAGTGTTAGGCCCTGCTCAGTGTTGTTGTTGCTTCCTTACAGGAACTTGTAAGGGACATCTCAGAGAAGGTACAAGTTTAGTGTTGTGAATGTTACCTTCGTCCGTTTATCTCTGTCTATCTTCCTTCCATCTTCCTTCCTTCTTCCTTCAGGAGGAACGTGGACCTTGCATCCCTGTGCAAGGTCAAGCTATCACGTAGCCAATAGGTAAAACTCCAGGTTCTGAGGCCGTGTGCTGATGATAACACTCCCCGGAACCTGAAGCTTTATTTCATAGAGATGTCACGAGATGGAGAGCATATCGTTCTGCACTAAGGAAGGATCATACTCACCACTTCTCCTTCCTCCTAGTTGATCGTGTCTAGGTGCCAGAGATACCAGGACCGTGGTTCGTCATGGCCTGAAGGTGAGAGGGAGCGGCACCAGGTAAGTGGCCAGGATACACCTGCAGAGCAGCAGGCACTACACCGCACCACCTACACCCCTCTAACATTCTTACCAGTACAAACAATGTACTCATCCAAACTGAGGCATATGATGTTCCAAAAGAATATTTGCAAGCATAGAGAGCAAAGACATCATACGACACATAGTAAACACTTGTGAACATTAATCTTTTTTTTATTATGATGAGGGCATATATTCAACTAACTTTATGATAATAATTGTGTAGATACCATTTTTTTCTGGTAAAATTATAACTAGAAAAGTAGGAAATATTCCATTCCACCTAGAAATGATGTATTTCAATATCCATACATACACGCACGGACTGCCACTTTGCCCTTGCTTAAAGTGTTTTTGCCCCATCGCCGCTTATGCTAAGCTGATCCAAAGCAGACATGTAATGAATCTCTCACCAGTGCGGAACATGTCTGATCATAAACATACATTACAATAACACGTTGTGTACGACTACTAGAAAACTGAAATCAATTAATAAAACTGAAACCTTCCTGGCAGACACATCTGGGAGAGTAAAAGCTGTCATTTCTGATTAATTAGGTGACTTTACAAAAAAAATATTGGAAGAGCAAAAATGTTCCCTCGTTTATACACCTTGCAAAATTATTCCTTGCCAAGGAATCAGAAAATGCCTCATACTCTTTGTTCCTGAAAGAACAATAAGAGATTTCCATTTCACCATCAGACCAGTTCTAAATGTAGACTCCAAATTCGGTATTATAGTATTATATTATCCTACTATGTTCTCGTTCTTACTACATTTTACTTATGCAAGTGTCCATATGGTTCAAATACATCTGTCATTAATCACTTTTGATAGAGAATAATTTTGGTGATAGGAATTGAAAACACAAGTACAGTATTTGCCTTTACTTTTATAAATGGTATATAGGAACGATTGTCATCTTGTCAGCCTGTTATTCGAAGCTTGTGAGACTGTAGTCTCATAAGAGATACTGTGACCCTGGACAAATCTATTGATGTTTCCATTCATTTGAGCTGGGCTTCTGTGACATAAGAAGACTGGTTGTGACAGGATGTCATAGCGTCTTTTGAAATGCAAGAAATGCCTATTCTAGTGTTATTGGTATTATTTTCTAAGTCATTTAACCATTTTCATTGACATTATGCTTTTTTTGGTCTGTAGTTATTATTATAACCTCCAGTAATATTATTTTTAATAGAAAACAGGCTAAATAAAATAAACAGCATTTTAAAGAGGTAACAATATGGCACAGATTCGGGCACTGGGCATTCGGCGGGGTGCAGGCGACGTTTACCTGCTCGCTAGGCTGTGAATACACACAGCCTAGTGAACAGGTCTGAATCACCCCAATTATCTCAGGTGATCCTTCCATTGTTGCACCTATTGATGCAGGAGTCCTTCCCATAGAAATGCATGCCAGCATTACTTTAGCCACCATGTTATGTACAAATAAGCCACTTTATTTTACACGAAAGAGTTCCGACCAATAAAAGTGCTGGTTCCTCCTAATCCATGTTCCCAGTATACAGTAGGTGGCAGCAGTTGGTTTTCCATACTGCCAAAAATAGCCTTCTGCAGTATGTACTGGTAACACGATAGAATGATGTGAATAAAGGACTCTCATTGTTTCATGATAATGCATCGGAGTCCCCATAGGTCTCCGTGCCTGGAGCCACTACAAATCCTAGCCAGGTCTACCATTGCCATGGCTGTGTGGCATACACTGGACAATCTTTCTCCAAATAAATCCCACTGTTCTATTATATTACATGCTCTAAACTGAAAGCGTCTAACATAGGGGGGTATTCAGAACTGATCGCACAGCTGCAAATTTGCAGTGCGAGTGATTATCGATAGTCTGCGCATGCGTACAGATCGCAGTGCATATGCCCAAGGCCATCCTGCAATAACATCCTGCTACTTATCGCTGGTCGTACCCAAGCTGATTGACAGAAAGGCAGCATTTGGGGGTTGTAACCGGCCGCTTTCTGGGAATGTCAGGAAAAACACAGGTGTGCCCAAGCATTTGAGGGGAAGTCGTGTGACGTCAACTGCGGTCCTAATCTGACCGCTTCTATCGCAGCCACAAGTCCTAGTCTATGCAGAGACAGCATCCAATCAGTGGCACCGAGAGAGGGGGGAAGGGGATACTAATTACCCAGGCTCAGGTCTGATGGAGGGGCCCCCTTACCTGGCAGCAGCATCTGTAGCAGCACTTCTCAACTCAACACAACACATACTGCTGTGTGCTGGGCTGCAGTTTGGCCAGGGAGGTGCTTAAAGTGCTATATATTAGATCACGCCCCCTGAAAAGTACCTGGGCCTGGCCATGCTCTTTACTGCCCTGCATACAATCACCAATACAGATGATTTTCTTAGGCCCTGCTAAACAATTTGCAGGCTTGCACGGGGCGGAATCTCCCTCTGGCAGGGTGGCGTATACATGGTCGCTGGGCTTTGCAATTTAGCAGAGCAACAATCAGATCTGAATAACCCCAAAGTGTTTTCTTTTAGATGCTATTTTGTTTCAGCCCAGAAAATTAGATTAATATAACATATATAATAATCTAAATAACATACAAAGTAAGCTGACAACTAAAAGGTTTTTTTATTAACGTCCTGTGGTTTGTTTATGTTTTGTCCTTGTTATTTATGTACAGATAAGTAATGCTGTGTACACACGGTACAATTTAACATTCAATTTTGAGTATAGTCAAAATAGAATCGTGATCGCATAGATATTGAATGGAGATAGAACATGTTTTTAAGCTTTCTATCCCAATTCGATGCCGATGTGTGCTCCCGTTTAGCTGAAATCGAAAAAGCCAAATGGACAGTGCAGCAATGACTACATAGTGCAGGTTGAGTATCCCCTATCCGAAATGCTCGGGACCACGAGCATTCCGGATAGGGGAATTTTTCAGTTTTTGGAATAATTTTTTTAAGGCATACTTACCTGTCCCCTGATGGTGTCCGGTGGTCCCTCGGCGTCCACGCAGTCCCCGGGCGTCCACAGCAGGCCTCCGGCATCTTCTCTGGGTCTCCAGCGGTCCCAGGAATGCATTGCGCGGGTGTGCGCGTGCACCGGTGACGTCACCGGTGCGCGTGCACACTCGCGCAAGGCATTCCTGGGACCGCTGGAGACCCTGGAGAAGATGCCGGAGGCCTGCTGTGGACGCCCGGGGACTTGGTAAGTATGAAAAGAGGGTTAGGGGGTAAAAAAAAAAAAATAATAAATCGGATAATGGATGCACGGATACAGGATACTCAACCTGTAGCATGAATTGTATATAAATAGCACAGGAGTTAGCAAAGATTGCATAGCAATCAAATCTAAAGGTGCCCATACACGGTGCGAGGGCGTCGTGCGATGCGATGCGCACTCCCGCGGGCATCCCATCACACAGCACATAAAGTCTGTGCAGCCAGTGCCTTTTGAACTAGCTTTGGATCGCAAGCAAATCGCCACGATTTGCGTGTGATGCGATCTAATTCAAAACGCACGGAAATATTGTACTGTGTATGGGCACCTTCAGTCGAATAACAAAGGAATCTTTCCGTGTGTAAACACCATAAGATCATGCAGAATTTTTTTTAAACTATTTGTTGTATTCATATTTTTTCAAAATTACTAAAATCCAAATTAAACCCCTTGAGTGGTGGGAGTTGCTGGGGCAGGACAAAGCTACCAGGGCAGGATTGCCCCATGAATACTCACCACTCAAGGGCAGCAGGCAGTCCCGACTCCCCCCTCCTGTCACTCCCCCCCTGTTCCTGACCTCCGCCCTCCTACGATCCTATGCCGGAGCTCCCCGTCGCCATTCGCAATGCATCAGTGACCAGGTAGCAGGCCACGCTCTGGGAGGTACGGGGTAGCTCGTGGGGGGGGGGGCGACTCTGGTGCCTGAGCGCTCCCGAGTCCCCCCGAGCCACCCTGAACCTCTCCGAGCGGGGCCTGCCACCTGCTCACTGATGCAGTGCTAATGGCGGCAAGAGCTGTGGCAGGGGAGCTCCGGTGTACGATCACCAAAGTGTGGAGGTCAGGGGGGAGCGACAGGAGGGGGAGCAATGGGAGGGTGCCGCTAAAGGTGGTGCACCAGTGGTGCACAGCTGAAGGAACCACTGGGGCACACCTACCTGCTGGCAGCTGGTGGTATGCCTGGAAAGTTTCCGGGACAGCCCGCTGCAGCAGTGCAGCTGAGCTGGAAAATTTCCGGGCATACCACTGAAGTGGTTAATCTATAAATCTCTCTGCATAGGACTACAAGGTGTTTAGTATAAATTTCTTAAAGACATAAATGCTTGATATTATCATTTATATAGTCCTATAAGGATTGTCCCTTTTTGTTATTATATAAATATTTTCAATATTATCTGAAGTACATCAAATATATATTGCAAGTAAATTGATTTTAAAACAGTGTCCTTAATGTAATGCAGACCCAGCATTCTTATTTCATAGCAACATGATTCCTAAAATATATGTTTTATCTATGCAGTGCAATGCTTGTGCAGAATAAGAATTCAGAAATCATAGGTTAAAGATTAAGTGGAAGAACAGATTTAAAACAGCAAAGGAGTGGATGGTAAATAGGCTGCTAGCACACTGGTGGCCGGTGATACCGGCTCCCTCTTCACTGCGGTGTCACTTTGGTAGAAGGCAGGGTGATTGGTGAAAGAACACAAGGATGTCAGAAAGGTGCTGGTAGACATTTCTTGGTTGCCTCAAGAAAATAAAGGCCATATCTGAACCTGTCAAAATGATTAATAGCTTTGAGAGTAGAATGTGGGGGAGGGAGAATGTGATAGAACAGAGAGAGGAGAAAAGGGAACTGAATATGTAAATAGAAAGAACAATAATTTCAGTCCCCAAAGCACGAGATATAAACATGTTCGAGAGAGAGGATGGGCCATTGGTGTCAGTGTCTCAGCAGATATTTGCAAGTGCATTTATTAAAAGGATATACACATTGCTGAAATGCAGTAGTGACGGCTATGTGATAGTATGTGTCCAAATAGCATTGCAAGGCTACATCTAGGTACAAGCCACATACATATATATATATAATTAAAACTGTGTCATAATTCATTTTACATTCAACCGAGATGCTTTCAATGTTCTAAAGTTATGGACTTAGGGGAGTATTCAATACGGGATTCCGACTGCCAGAACGTCCCGACAGTCGGAATCTCTGACGTTTTTTCTCCAGCTTCCCGTAACTAACCCGACAATCAGAATGCAATGTTCTGACTGTTGAAAGTCGGACTGTCCGCGGAAAAGTAAAACCAGCCTCGGTTTGTCGGAAAATGGCCGCGGATAACAAAAACATCATGAACCCTAATGTAGTTCAATGTAGAACTATATAGTTTTAAATGAGCGAATATAATTTCCAATAGCTGGCCACAATGCATTCATTAAAAGCATTGCCATAAAGCTGGTTATATGGTAATAGCAAACATAAACCACTGCTGTGGGTACAAATATTGTAAATTATATGATTAATGTCATTTTTAGTTATGTGTTTAATAGACAGCAGCCACATGGACAGAATGTATGATCCTTTTCTTATGCCATTTTCCCAGCCACAAATCATGGATTTATCATTTGATATGAGAGATCAATAGATGATTTTGTTAATATTGAAGTTACTTTCTACCACATTATCTTACGCTATCTTTAGCTATACTGTATGCAAGAAATATATGATTAACTCAACGGTCGTAAGACCAAAGTGGACATCTAGTTGGAGACTCATAAATATGAGAGTCCATGCACAGCTGGTGTACCTGGAAATAGGTATCACACATCAGAAATCCACCTGCTCCACACAATGGAAGGAATTTGGTGCTCCCAGTCCCACCCTCAGCTCTGCTATGACCTCTCTTCAATTTCATGTTGTCCAGAGAGAGACATTAAAAATTGAAGATTCTAATAATGAGAAGCTAATTGTAGCTCTTGGACAAGGAAGGGATAGGGAGGAGGGAAGCCCTCTCCCATTATTTGAAAACAACAACTTTAAAAAAAAAACACACAGGAGAAAATGAAGATCTATAAATATTGCAAAAGACGCAGAGAAAACAATGGAGGAGTTAATGAGCCCCTGTTTTTGCAACATTAACCTCCTTCTTACTATGACTTGGTCGTATAGTGAAGAAAATAGAAACAAAACCATTAAATCAAGACAGTCCCTTCAGTGTGGACTCTGCGTTGTTGTGCTGAGCATTCCCAATGCAAGGTCAATCTAAGAGCATTCTAGTCTTCATTGTGCCTCCCATATTGGAGCAGGTAGATACAGACTCAGATCAGAAAGTGTTCTGTGGCTTAAAGGTCAGTGCATAGCCCAGCATAAGGCACCACAGGTTACATGGGGGAACATTATGACATTTCCTGGAGCAGTGACATGACCGCCTGCTAATGAAACCAGGTACAAACATGCATTGTTAGTGCCTAATAAATACATATATTGCCCTAAATTGGGGAAACCATTCAGTGTATTACATCCTATATCAGTCTTGTTCTGAGTCGAATGCACAGTCCAGAAAGCTGCAGCAGACAGATTTAGTGCCATATGATAATGTGGCAATCTGCCTGGCTTCATGCGATGCTGATGGCGGACAGGATGCCGGCAATCACAATACCAATGCCGGCATTCTGGCTACCTGCAGTAGACCAGTGCCGGAATGCCGCATCAATAAAGATACCCTGACTGCTGGCACGTAAAGTAAGTAAGGAGAAATTAGAGATAGGCTGCAGGACAGTAGGTTAGGTTTAAACTGTGAGGTACAGGGGTTAGGATTAGGCACTACTGAGGAGGGTTATTGTTAGGATGCAGGGAGGGAAGAGGTAGGTAAGTATACTTTTTAATTCAATTATTTGTATAAAATATATATATATATATATATATATATATATATATATATATATATATATATATATATATATAATAATAAAAATATAATAACATAATATAGATAAAAAAAGACAGCAAAAAACAGCAGACAGGTTGTATAAGTATATGATATGTTCAATCCAACATTTGTGACAGCATATAAGTGTAAAGGGCACATAATGTATCAGGATATATATATATTACCCCCTGCTTGTAGTAACTCAGCAGCTACCCAAAGGGGCCATTTGGATATATCCAAACAGGGATGAGCAGGGGCAGATATTAAGATAAAACGCATTTAGTAAGATGCATAGAACCAAATTTAAAATAGGAGATCTACATGCCCAATTAAGGTTCACTAACAGAAGAAAGAAAAAAATAAAGGATAACAAAATAAAATAAAAACTAGACTACATAAAAGAAACCTTCTCAGAACCCCCCACCCTGTATTACCTACGCCCAACACAGGCATACCTGGATCCCAGAACAACTTACCCTTCTGGAAAAAGAAGTAGACTGGAAAAGGAAGTAGACTAACTTAACCCAGCCACCCACCCATCTACCTACAGGGACAATAAACTAATGACCCCTTACTAGGGTGTAACTGGTGCTCCCACCAGAAATATGTATAGCAGGTCTTCTACATGCAGGATATTCAGAATCATATTTAAAAACAACAAAAAACAGAATGTTTTAACTTTCAACAACAGTCAAACAAAATGGAGAAGCGCATTTGGATAAAGCTTCTTCAGCAATAAATTGAATTATAGCATCAGTCCGGCCAGCTTCGAACGATTTGACAGGGTATAAATACAGTACCAGTCCCAACCCAAAGTACTGCAAGATGTATACCAAAGTATTTGGCACAAGCAGAATTGAGAAGTTTCAGAGTATTCAGCGCAAGTAGGAGTAGTGACATTGTAATGGTGCGGTCTGGACAGGATCATAGAGAATTGCAGGCTCACATTATACATAGGCACAGGATTTGTAGGAGTAGTAAGGTTATCACAGGAAGATATACAGATGAAGCAGCTCTTAATGGAGCTGCTCCTGGTGATAGAATCGCCAGCCCTCTACCTGTGGTCCCCCGCACCTATTTGTGGCTCCCCTGCAGCCCCCACTAGCTGCACCCACTCCCTGCCTGTCTCCCTGAAGTGGTAACGGGCAGGGAAGCTGCTCCCCATCGCCTTGCTGACAGGGACGTGTGAGCATGTGAGAAACTCGTGCATCCCCCTCAGATGGAGGTCCTGTCCGCCAGCCTGAGCCAGCTTAGGACATCTGGCGATCCTGCAGGCTGGCTGACAGGCTGCAGGACCCCAACATTAACTTTGGATGTCAAATGGATGCATATAGGGAAAAGGATATTCTCATACAAGCCTTTAGGGAATGCAGAAACCATAAGAGTACAGTGAGTAGGCAAAGCCTTATCATCTCTGGCATCACTGTCCACAAGGGTGCAAAGATTGGAATATCTCCAGGATAAATAGGAGCGACTGGTTTATAGCTGGTAGATACAGCAGTATTAACCCCTTCATAGGTAAGTATACTTACCTGAACCCAGGCGGGATTCCCTTCATTAGGATGCCAGCATCGGGATTCTGACCATTGGAATCCCCAATCATCCGTATTTATCCTTACAAAAACACCCATTTCACTGAACCAGGGAACTTGTGGTAGCCTCCGTCATGGTGCTGTGCATAAGCAGTTTGCAAATAATCTCTATATGCATCTGTTTTATAGTTGCATGCAGCTCAGAATGGGGCCCCATATCTAGATGCTCTTATCACATAGCTCTAGACTGGTGGCACAGATGTCATCTCATCAGTGATCACCGTACCCATCGCATTAGTTTTGAAATGTATATTTTTTGAAGGATAAGGACCTAGCGAATATATATTCCATGTGGATTGTACATCCTCAATGATTTATGTCCCACTAGCTTAAACTTTGTACAAGAAAATAAAATGGATGTATATGTGACGCTGACAAGATCGGAGTCAGCATTCATCTGTGTCCTCCTGCAGGAAGCCGTAAGCCCTAAACCGTCTCACTTACCTTACATGTGTTTGCAGCATGGGGGAGGTTAAGGACAGGTTGTTCCATCAGGCTGGATTTTCCCTTCTTCCAGAGGACTTGTGTTTTCTGTTTTATGTACGTGTGTGGATTTTAATAAAACCTTGGCCCTTATTCTGGTTGGTGCGGCCGAAGCCGCATATGCGGCTCCGACCGTGCAGGCGAATCCCCGCCTTCCATACGGATCGCCACCTGCCGTCCGTACGCGGATATGTGGCGATCCGCATGAAATTGGACGGGGATACGCCTCCTCCATGGTGGGAGCAGCCCCTGCATTCGATGGTCGCCGAACATCGAATGCAGGGCCGCACGCTCCACCAGGTCCCGCAACACAAGACCACACGGACACTTGTCCGTGTGAAATCTTGTATGGGGGCGGGCAGCTGACATCCGGCGATGTCAGATGCCCGCCCCGTACCCACGCGTCACGGCCTCATTACCATGCATACGCCCCGCGTTTGCATGGGAACGCCCATGAAACGCGGGGCGTATGCATAGGGTAATGAGGATAAGTAGCCCCTCACGCCCCTCTACGCCCCCTGTGCGGCGTATAGAGAATCCTTGCGGCGAAATCGCCTGCACATGCGCAGAGTGACCTCTGCACATGCGCAGAAGATAAACATCAGCGGCCCGTACGCAAGCGGGAATATCCGCATCGATCAGAATAAGGGCCCTTGTCTTCACTAAGGCCACGTGTTTAAAGAAACCGCTACGGGTACTCGAGATTGAACAATAAAGTAAGTTAATTTGCTATTGATTCCATTTGCTGATAGATATCTCAGTTGGGATATTTTTAAAGATACCTTTTGATGCATGTGAGTAAGAAAGATTAAGTAAGTGTTGGTCTTTTATTGATAAGTTCACCTGACTATTTCCACTAAGGATTTAAAGAAACTGCTACTGTATGTACTGTACATGCAAGAGTGGGTACTTGTTAGTTATCCGGGCTGCCGATTTTTTCATTGCGCCCGAAAAATCGCGGGCATCGCGTCGGTCGCGGCCATTATAAGGGGCCGCGACGCGACCGACGTGATGCCTGCGATTTCCCATAGACAGTAATGTTAAAAGACGCAATGGACCCGATTTCCCATAGACAGCAATGTTAAAATTATTACAGTAATGTTAAATGATGTGCAAAATAAAATGACAATGTGAAATGGGCCAATATGGCCATTTCACATTGTATATGTTTTAAAAAAAAAATGTTTCATGGCCCCATTAACGCCACCCCGCTATTGACGCCAACCCGAAGCGTGGCGAGCGCAGCGAGCCCGCGAGGGGCGGCGGTATGCGTCCTCCGACCTTTTCATACCCCTACTATCCACGTCGGCGTGGAGTTGAGAATAGAAAGTGTGGCGAGCGCAGCGAGCCACCGAGCCCGAAGCGTGGCGAGCGCAGTGAGCCCCGCGAGGGGACGCAGACACCTGTGAAGCCCGCGAGGGGACGCGGATACCTGTGAAGGTATCCGCGTCCGCTCGCCACGCTTCGGGCTTGGTGGCTCGCTGCGTTTGCCACACTTTCTATTCTCAACTCCACGCCGACGTGGATAGTAGGGGTATGAAAAGGTCGGAGGATGCGTACCGCTGCGCTCGCCATGCTTCGGGTTGGCGTCAATAGCGGGGTGGCGTTAACGGTGGTGGGGGGCCATGAAACATTTTTTTTTAAAACATATCCAATGTGAAATGGCCACGATTTGGGGGTAAATCGCGGGCATCGCGTCGGTCGGGTGTCCTTAAGTTAACTAAACTTAAGGACAAAATCGGCAGCCCGGATAATTCACATGTACCCAAGAGTGAATTAGAAAGTAAGTGTGGTTTCAATTATTCACCACCACATCTCCTATTCTCCAGAATCACAAGCAAGTTTCGTAGCTGCGCTGGTTATTCCCAAAAATTGTGTTTCCAGTATTGTCTTTGTTCAGAGGTTAGATGGTCTCTGTGGGATCTACCAGCTGCAATTAATGATTGGACTAAGCGTGAGGGTACCGGGACCCCAAAAGGGGTCCGATCACTACACAAAATGGGACAGGGATGCAAGATACGGCAGAAGAAAAGAAAAAAAACTGTGGTCAAATCCGGGATCCCACCACAGAGAGGTTTATGCCAGCCACACCATGGGCATGGCGAGCAGTTAGGCTTTAAACAAAAGAAGGATAATGTTCAAGTAATGCTAATTTCACAACCAAACCTGAGCAACGCCGGGTACCTCAGCTAGTTGAACAGAATTTTAGGTTAAATTCAGTTGTATCCCCTTGGAGTTGTATCTGGCTGCTCTTTGTGTCCTCTCTGTCATATTTTCTGGCTTTCTACCCAGACCATTTGTCATTGACACCAATCACCCATGCCATAACACCATGACACAATTTCTTTATTTATTTATTTTGTATTCTGTAAGAACTGGGAGAATACGATAGAGCTCTTCATTCAGAATTGACAATACCTTTATAGAAAATAGGTAGAGTACTACAATAAATTGTCAAATCTTTATGAAAAACAGGCGATTTTATGCAAAATAGCTGTTCTGGATGTCTGAATGTGTATAAATGAAGTATGGAAAGGTAAACTTATGTAGAGACTAATGAAGTGAAATAATGGCTAATCTTTGTGATCCAATTGGCTTTGAATGTAGAATGTTAGTGACGCAAGCATTATCAAAACGGCTGCACTAGTGAATTGCTGCTGCATGAGGAGTAGAGAAATGGTGGTCAAGAACGGAAGAGATTACCAAAGCACACAGCTGACGACATTGAGGCAATTCTTTGCACATTTGAGTGCACAGCCAGGCATTTAAAATGGCCTGTGGAGGAAAGGTCTAACAGGCTGGCTCCTTGTTTAACAGGGGAGACACAGATAGCCTATGTGGACATAACTGTGGCTGAGGCAAGCTGCTGCCCTGACCTTAAGAAGGCTATATCTGACAGGATTGGAGTGACAAGCCACAGCAAAGCCCAAGAATTTCATAACTGGTGGCTGGAGGGCTCGGAGGCTGCAGGGATTCAACTGGTTCAAATTAGCCTGGGTGGCTAGGGCTAGTTTGCAGCCGAATAAAAACTCTGCAGTGCAAATTGTGGAGATAGTCACACTTGACCAGGCTATGTGGGTGTTAGAAATCTCAGTGCAGTAGTGGGCTCTACAGGTGGACCCCCAAACAGGAGCTGGCAGTGGTGATTGAGCAGCACCTGACCCTGGGAAAATTGAGAACAGCAATGTTGAGGAGTGCCCAGGTGTGTACACACCTAAAGGTGGTAGCTGCAGTGACCTCCAGACCACCATAATCAATAATCCTGGGGTGTGACTTCCCATTGTTGCAGGAGCTGGTTATATGGCACAGAGCCGGCCCTAGCCTAAATGACGCCCTAGGCAAGATTTTGGCTGGTGCCCCCTAGCACTGCCACTAGTTCCGCCTCTGACCCTGCTCCCCTTTCCCTTTCCCAGCCCCATCAACCCTCATCATAGCAGTCATCATTTTGGTGCACCTACCCGCAATATTTTAAATAGAAACAGTGCACACATTCGGTGCTCAGCCCAAACAGGGGTGTGTTCTTGCTGGGAAGGGGCATGGCCACACAATAATACCCCCAATTCAAATTATGCCACACAGTAGTGCAACTTTATTCACATTATATCTTGTGATGGTGTCCCTTATTCACATTACATCCCACAGTAGTACCACTTTACCTTATGTACATTACTCCTCACATTATTCACATTATACCCTTAGAAAAAAATTTGAGAAAATATTGTATTTTAAGCACCTCCATGGCCACACTGCAACCCAGCACAAAGTAGGAGAAGAGCTGCAGCTGCTGCTGTCACTTAAGGGGAGAGGGCCCCTCCATCAGACTTTGGCCTGGGTAATTTGTACCCTGTACCCCTTTCTCTCTGTAACCCTGATAATACCACACAGTAATGCCCCTTACACATGACACACATTATAAATGTCCTTATAAACATAATGCCCCTTACACATTGTGCCAACCTTTATTAATGCCCTTCATACACATAATGACACACATAATGCCCCATATACATATGTTGCACATTATTAATGCCCTTATACACATGACACACATAATGCCCATTACACATATGTCACACATTATTAATGCATTTATACATGACACACATAATGCTCCTTACACATATGCCGAACACTATTGCACAAGCAACCCACCTGCAGATAGCACTCGCACAGCTGCTAACACTGTGACTTCTGCCTCTGCTTGGATACAGATGTTTCCTCATACATCTTGACTCAAAAAGCCATGCAGCTCCTGGCCAGTTCTGCTAATGTTGGGTGCCTTTTTTTTGATGAAATTTCATCTTATTTACATTGTTATGTGACCAGGACACACAAGGAGCTTCTGATGATTAAAATGATATGTGGCAGGGGTTGGAGTACTGGAGGCCTAGTTTTATTGCAAATTTTTTGAAGATAGACTCTCTGGTCTTCATGTCATACACAGACTTGAAAGACAAATACCCACGCCTACAAATCTCACACTTCACATATATCCAGGTGAAATGCTATGCTCAGTCGGTTTTACATCTATCCGACCTACCTTCCAAACTTTGCACTATTGACAAACTAATCCACACACGGTTGGAGAAACCCCTACCTACATCGCATATTTATGACCTCTGTCGGAAAAGTATTTCACTAGAACAACCCCCGAGAGGTCTTTTAAAGTGGCAAAACGATTTCCCTGAACTAACTATGAAGACAATGCTGACAGCATACCAATCATTAAACAAAAGTCTAACCTCTACCTCATACATAGAAATGCACCAGAAACTTCTACATAGATCATATTTTACCCCGAAACTTAAATTTCTGACTGGGGGAGCCCCTAACGCCAACTGCTACAAATGTGGTAATCCGGACGCAGACTTAGTACATTGCATGTGAGCATGTGACGTGGTACAGTCCATTTGGGCCGAATTTCAAGACTACATCAAAACAAAACTTAATATTGATTTTGCCATTTCGAAAGCCTGGGTTTTCTGGGGACAATACTCAGCCACTGACCGCAAACGCCTTTTACCAGGTGTCAGACTACTACTTATGAAATTAGCTGCGACAGTTAAAAAAACAATATTGTCGGAGTGGATTTCCCCAACTCCCTCCTCTTTGTCCTTAGCCTTTCCTAGGATGATGTATCTATTCATGATGGACTGGACAGAGACTTCCATTCAAAAAGAAAAACGCTCAATAATGTTCTTTAATACTTGGTTACCCTACATACAAACCCTGTCCCCACCCCTCTTTCGCTGCCACCACCTGGTATCTAACCGAAACATTATCCAATGACCCTCCGTTCTAGTGTTAGACTTAAGGTTGATATGTGATTGTGATGTAACACCCTAAACCGTCATGCAAACCGAATGTATATCCCTTCAATTACTGTCATTATTGTTGTAACCCAACCTGTCAAACATAATAATGTTACAATTATGTTTCTTTTGTACACCCATGTTCTTTCTGTCAATAAAAGATATAGTGAAAAAAAAAGTGATATGTGGCATGCCTATTATCGGTGTGCCACTGTGGCTGTACCTGCATATGGAATGCTATGTTACAGTGAATTCCATGACTGCACTATTTCATATGCAGATACAGCCTCACTCACATACACAATATAGGCATGCTGCATATCATTTTAATCAGCAGAAGCTGCTGATGCCCCTAGGCACCTGTTCCCCAAGGGTCAGTCCTTGGCCCTCTCCTCTTCTCCCTCTACACCACCTCTCTGGGCACCCTCATCAGCTCCTATGGTTTTCATTACCACCTTTATGCTGATGATACCCTAATCTATCTCTCCTCCCCCGACCTATCCCCATCACTCCTGTCCAAGGTCTCCGAATGCCTTACGGCCATCTCAGCCTGGATGACCCAACGCTTCCTGAAACTAAACATGGCTAAAACTGAACTTCTAATCTTCCATCCCCCGAACATCCCCTCTTATCCCACTATCTCCATCAGCATTGGTGAAACCGAGATCACCTCCACCGACCAAACACGCTGCCTCGGTGTCATCATTGACTCCTCTCTTTCACCCCCCACATTCGTGCTCTCTCACAGTCATGCCGCTTTCACGTACGCAACATCTCACGCATCAGACCATTCCACTCCACTGACGCGACCAAAATTCTCATTCACTCTCTTGTCATCTCCCGCCTTGACTACTGCAACATCCTTCTCTCTGGGCTACCTCTCACCCATCTCGCACCTCTCCAAACCATTCTTAACACTGCTGCTAGGCACATCTTCCTCTCCCGCCGCTCTACCTCCGCCTCCCCCCTCTGTCTATCTCTTCACTGGCTCCCCATTCCTTTCCGAGTTCTCTTTAAACTCCACACCACCACCTACAAGGCTCTCTCCTCCTCCACCGCTCCTTACCTCTTTTCACTGATCTCTATCCACACTCCCTCCCATCCTCTTCGCTCCATCGCTGACCGCCGACTGACCTCTCACCTAATCACCTCCTCCCACTCCCGTGTCCTTCTTCTCTCGTGCTGCCCCCCTGCACTGGAACAACCACCCATCAGGTTTTCTGATTCCCTTACCTCCTTCAAGCGCTCCCTCAAAACCCACTTTTTTCGACTAGCCTATCCCTCCTCCTAACCTCTTTTGATCCTCCTATCCTGCCTCCGTTCCCCTCCCTTCCTACTTATCCTGTTGTTTTTCGTTCGTCCACCCACCTATTTTTAGTATGACAACTCTTATGAGTAGGGTCCTCCTGCCTCACGTACTCACCCTACCTCTTTACCTCACCTGTCCTCCTGTCCTGTTCTTCCCTTCCTCTACTTCATCTTCAGTCTCCTCGACAATTTTGACACCTACTTCTGAACTGATGCTGATTTTATTTCTACCAGCTATACCCCTATTTATACTGTATTTTTCAACACACCCTGTACGTTACCCTGTCATTTGTTTTTTATTTGCTATGTACGGCGCTGCGGACACTTTGCGGCGCCTTATAAATAAACGTACTACTACTACTACTACTACTACTACTACTACTACTACTACTAGGCATTCCAAATCTCCTAGGCAATTGCCTAGTTTGCCTATGCCTAAGGCCAGCTCTGATATGGCATGACAATAACAAACTGTAAGCCACTGAGGCATCTCAGGGGCCAGAGACCAGACTACAAGAGCTTGTCATCTGGGAGAGCTACTGCAGCCACTGAACCACCTCAGGTAACAGAGACAGAGGCCAAATGGAACCCTGTTGTTGAGAAAATATCATTGCAGGACTTTGAGGGTGTGCCATATTTTGTGTTGAAAAATAATTTGTTATAGTGTGTTACCATTTTACAGGGGAAAAGAGTAGATCAGCTGTTCCCTGAAAATTCAAGCAGCTGGTATTGGGAGCTGCATATAAGCATTTGCGGAGGGGCCATTTAGGGCAGAAGAAAACCCTCCAATGTATACAGTTAAGATTTTTTTGGTCATGTATCTATCCCTCAGTCAAGAGGTATTTTTTTTGGTCATGTATCTAACCCTCAGAAGAAGGCACCTTGGCCAGAGTTTAGGGCTCCACTGATATCCATCCTTATCATTTCTGTGCCTTTTGAGCAAATTAGGGCTTGTAGAAAAATCTGCTCCAGGGCATCAATATATACTTGTGGATTATGCCACTGGATACCTAGAGGCTATACCTCTGCATAATATGAAATCTGCCACTATTTCCAGAGTGTTACTAACTCTAAATACCTTCTTCGAAATACCGAAGGAGGTTATAGTGGACCAAGGCACCCCTTTTGTTAAAAGAGGGGTGGGAAAAACAACCCTGCAAATGTAATTAATTTTGTGTCTAAGGCAGATTGCACCACTCCTGAACGAACACATGGAAAGGTCTCAACAATGTAAAAAACATAGCCATGATGTCAACACAGTCAACCAGTCCTTTAACCCAGGAGACAAGGTGCTAGTGTTTGTGCCCACTACTGAAAGCAAGATGTATGCTCAATGGTGGGGCCCTTATGAGATTATAGCCCTCTTTGGTTACAAAAATGGCTCCAGAATGCCAGGTACCCATTGATGTCACACTTAGTCCTAATCAGTAACAGGAAGTGGCTAATTTAAAGGCGCAGCACCAAGATGTGTTTTCTGCCATTCCGCAAAAGACTTACATCATACAACATGTTGTGACTCCACCCAGTGGTAATTAAACAAAGGATGTATCGCATATCCGAGGCAAACCGGGCAGCAGTAAATCAACCAAAGACCTCCCTCATCCGGAAATGCTGGACAAGGAAAGGGGTTGTTAATGATGCCCAGGGGCGCGCATTGTTAACAAAATCAAGCATACACACTAGAAGATAAAGTAAAAGATATCTTTCACTTTATCTGCAAGTGCAGGCATGTCCAACCTGCGGCCCTCCAGCTATTGTGAAACTACACGTCCCAGCATGCCTTATCATAGTTTTAGCTTTCCTTAATAGCAAAACTATGGTAAGGCATGCTGGGATGTGTAGTTTTACAACAGCTGGAGGGCCGTAGGTTGGACATGCCTATTATAGTGTGTTCGGGGTTTCAAGCATTTACACAACTGTGTACATTGTTCACTTTGTATCTATGTTTATCTTACTAATATGACGTTACAGAATCCTTGTGGCACCACACACAATAAATACAAATGAAACTGCTTGTGGCATCATATAAATAAAAAAAATTATAAAATTTCTAAGAATGTATTTGAATTCCAAATAATTGTCTAAATTATTATTATTGTAATTTTCCAGATTTCCTCCAGTTTTAGCATACATGCATTTTCTTGGTTCTTTCAGCTGGGCCCTTTGTAATGTACCATAGGACATCTTGCGATTTAAAATAGTATGCTTTGTGCAGACACAGCACAGTTGAAAAGGGGATTTTGGTCCTACCTGTAAAATCCTTTTTTCTGAATCCATGGTGGACACTGGGACAGTGGGGGTGTGGGTGGAGCTTCAGCTACAGGCACCAAGTAGAATAGAGTTCTTCAAGTGCAGCCCAGGCTCCTCCTCCTCCACGCCCCTACAGGCTTCAGTTTGTTCAACAGCTTACCCGCAAGGTACAGGAAAAGGAAGAGAAATAGGAAAGAAACCAGCAACCCAAAGGAAGAATAAGTTTCAGGAAGGTGTAAGCCGACCCCCATTACTGTAGATCAGTGTGCGAGGGCGGGCGCCCAGTGTCCACCATGGATTCAGAAAAAAGGATTTTACAGGTAGGACCAAAATCCCCTTTTTTCATTCATGCCAATGGTGGTCACTGGGACAGTGGGACGTCCCAAAGCTGTCCCTTTTACGGGAGGGAACGCACCTGAGCTGCACTGATGACGCGTTGCCCAAAAACAGAATCTGCCCTGGCGAACGTGTCAAAATGGTAAAATTTTAAAAAGGTGTGTGGAGAGGACCAAGTGGCCGCGCGACACAACTGTTCTGCTGAGGCTCCCTGATGAGCCGCCCAAGAGGCTGCTACCGAACGCGTGGAGTGGGCTCTGACAGAGGATGGAACTGGCTTATTAGAAGATACATAAGCCTGTTTTATTGTTAGCCGCAACCATCGAGCCAATGTCTGCTTCGTTGCCGGCCAACCTCTCTTGTTTGCATCATAGAGCACGAACAGGGCCTCTGTCTTGCGCAAGGATTGAGTCCTATTAACGTAAACTTTTAAAGCTCTTGAAACATCCAAAGAGCGTAACTCTGGGGAGTCCTCCAACTGGGAGAAGGCAGGGACAACAATATCCTGGTTTATGTGAAAACTGGAAATAACTTTGGGCAGGAACTCCTCTTTAGTTCTTAAGACTGCCCTGTCCGGGTGGAACACCAGATACGGAGATGCACTGGATAATGCTGACAGGTCGGAAACTCTTCTGGCTGAAGAAATAGCCAGTAGGAACACCGTTTTCCATGTTAGCCACCTGAGCTCTGCAGATTCTAGGGGCTCAAACGGTGGTTTTTGCAGTGCTGAGAGTACCACTGTGAGGTCCCAAGGCTGGATTGGGGGCACAAAGGGAGGTTGTATGTGAAGGACGCCTTGTAAAAAGGTCTGTATAGCCATCCTCTTCGCTAATTTCCGCTGAAACAAAATAGAGAGAGCGGAAACTTGGACCTTTAAGGAGGACAACCTAAGGCCCAAATCCAGGCCCGCCTGCAAGAAGGCCAGGATCCTGGAAAGACGAAACTCCCTAGGCGGAAAGTTTTTCTTTGCACACCAGGCGAAAAAGGCATTCCAGATTCTATAGTAGATCCGGGAAGAAGCCGGTTTCCTTGCTGCTATCATGGTTTTTATGACCGGTAAAGAAAAACCTTTCTCTCTTAAAACTTCCGTTTCAAGAGCCACGCCGTCAAAGCTAGCCTGCCTAGATTCGGATGAAGGCATGGTCCTTGTACTAGCAAGTCCGGACGAGCTGGCAGCCTCCAAGGTGGCTGCAGAGACATCTCCCGAAGGTCCGAGTACCAGGCTCTGCGGGGCCAGTCTGGGGCTAGAAGGATTGCTGTGGTTCCTTCTTGTTTGAGGCGCCTGAGGACTCTTGGAAGCAGTGCTACTGGGGGAAAGATGTAGACCAGGGAGAATGGCCATGGAGCCGACAGGGCGTCCACCAGATATGCCTGCGGGTCCCTTGAGCGAGCCCCGTAGCGGGGTAACTTTTTGTTGACGCTTGAGGCCATTAGGTCTATTTGCGGGAGACCCCATTTGTTGACTAGTTCCTGGAACACGTCCTCGTGGAGCCCCCATTCGCCTGACTGTACCTCCTGGCGGCTCAGAAAGTCGGCCTCCCAGTTCTGAACCCCTGGGATGTGTACCGCTGACAGAGCTAACAGGTGATGTTCTGCCCACTGCAGAATGGATGTTACCTCCCTCATGGCAGCTAGGCTCCTGGTCCCCCCCTGGTGGTTGACGTATGCCACCGCAGTGGCATTGTCCGATTGTATTTTCACCGGTTTGGAGTGAATCAGAGGGCCTGCCGACTTGAGGGCTAGCAGGATGGCTCTTAGCTCCAGTATGTTTATTGGGAGCAGCGCCTCCTCCCTTGACCAACGGCCTTGGAAGGAGTGTTCTGCCAGAACAGCTCCCCACCCTCGGAGGCTGGCGTCCGTCGTTAACATCACCCACTGAGGAATGATAAACTGGCGCCCTTTTTGAAGGTTTAGAGGACTGAGCCACCATGTGAGCGATAGACGTGTCTGCCTGGACAGGACAAAGGTCTGTGACTTTAGGCCTGGTTGGGAACGGTTCCAGTGACGCAGCATTTCCCTTTGCAGTGGCCTGGAATGGAACTGCGCAAATTCCGCCATGTCGTAACAAGAGACCATCTTGCCTAGGACTTTCATGCACAAGTGCACCGAGACTCTGTGCTGCTTCAGGAAGAGCTTGATGAGGTCTCTGAGAAGTATCCACTTGTCCTCCGGCAGGTAAACCCTGAGGGTTTTGGAGTCTATCACAGCTCCGAGATGCACCATCCGCTGTGACGGGGTTGTTGAGGACTTTTTCCAATTTATGAGCCAGCCGTGTGTCTGCAGGAGGGAAACCGTTAGCTCCAGATGCCCCTGGAGTGTCTGTGCGGATTGAGCCAGTATCAAAAGGTCGTCCAGATATGGTAGTAGACGAACGCCCTGGGCCCTCAGGGCCGCTGCCATGGTGGCCATAATCTTTGTAAAGATTCGTGGCGCGGTTGACAGCCCGAAGGGGAGGGCTATAAACTGGTAGTGGTTGCTCTTGACCGCAAACCTGAGGTAGCACTGGCTGTCCGTCCGAATTGGCACATGGAGGTAGGCATCCTGGATGTCCAGGGATGCCATGAAGTCCCCCGGCTCCAGAGCTTGCAGGATAGACCTGAGGGACTCCATCCTGAACTTGGGAATGCAGAGGTGTTTGTTCAGGCCTTTCAAGTTGAGGATGGGCCGGAATGACCCGTCCGGCTTTGTCACCAGGAACAGGCTTGAGTAGAAACCTGCTCCTCGCTGAGAAAGCGGGACAGGCACTATGACCCCTGCTGCCAGCAGGGAGTGAATGGAGCTGGTCAGAGCAGCCGCTCTGTCCTTCTCCCTGGGCATGCTTGTTGTGAAAAACCGAGATGGCGGACGTCCCTGAAAGGAGAGGGAGTAACCCTGGGTCACTATGGTGTTTACCCACCTGTCGGTGGTAGTGGCCTGCCAAACCCCGGCAAATGACAACAGGCGACCGCCCACCTGATGTGGTTGGTGGGCCGCCTGATCCTCATGCTGAGGGCTTGTCGGCCTGTTTTGGGGCCTGACGGCGACCCGCCCAGGACTGTTTGGTCTTGGGAGCGGATGGACGCCTTGTGGCGGGCTGCGCCCTTGATGAAGGCTGACCCCTGGGTCTCCCCTGTGGACGGAAGGTCCGAAAGGACTGAGATCTAGGCCTAGCTGGTGCCGAAGGCAGAAAAGCTGTCTTGGACGTTGCAATGGTGGCTACAATCTTGTCCAGCTCAGAGCCGAACAGTACCTCCCCTGAAAATGGAAGGGCCTCTAATGCCTTTTTGGAATCAGAATCTGCGTTCCAAGTGCGCAGCCACAGTGCACGTCGGGCAGCAATTGAAGAGGCAGAAATTTTTGAGGAGAGTGCCGCTGCATCTATCGCTGCCTCTTCCAGGTATGTGGCCCCTTCCCTAATGAGGTCCACCGTTGATAACAATTCAGAGCGACGTGTACCTGAGGATATCTGCTCCTGTAGGGAGTCAGCCCAAGCTGCAATCGCCTTTGCCACCCAGGCTGAAGCCATAGCCGGTCTTGCTGACACGCCAGCATTGGAAAACACAGACTTTAGGCAGTGCTCAATCTTCCTATCAGTAGGATCCTTAAGAGAGGCCACTGTAGGGATGGGAAGGGTAGTAGCCTTAACTAGGCGGGCCACGTGAGCATCAACCTGTGGAGGCTCCTCCCATTTCTTACGGTCCGCTGGCGCGAACGGAAAGAAGGAAATCAGGCGTTTGGACACTAAAAACTTTTTGTTAGGGTGTTGCCACGCTTCAGATAAAACCTCATTTAAGTCTGAATTTGAGGGAAAAAGAGCCAACTCCTTCTTTTTCTTTTTAAAAAGAAGTGTGTCAGGTGTTGTGGCCTGGGTGTCCTGAATATTGAGAGACATCCTAACAGCCTTAACTAAGGAGTCTACTCTGGACTGGGTCATCCTTTCCTCCTTGTCAGGTTCATCTATGTCGACATCATCTATGTCAGGATCATCGTCTGTGTCGACCCCCACCTGGTCGTCCAGGTCATCCCCAGCATCTGATTGATTAGAAGCTAAAGGGGCCTGTGCTTTGCGTTTAGGTGGAGCCCTCAATGCAGACTGCAGAGAAGCAGACACTTGGACTAAATCCTGAACAGAGGAGGATAAACCCTGTACCCAGGATGGCTCTGATGCAGCAACAGCAGGCTGAGCTGGCAATGGCTGCGCAGCAGACTCTCTGTTTGCAGCTAACTGAGTTGCTAACTCCTTCATGGCTGCTGAGAGAGTGGAAGCCCAACTGGGTTCCCCATGTGTTGGGACTGAGGGGCCCCCCAGGGAGTCCTGTGCAGAACAGCGTTCACACAAACCAGCTTGCTCCTGTATGGAGGAATAATTCTCCTTACAGTTAGCGCATGTATAAGCATGCAGTTTAGGTGTATCCCTAGCTGGCTTTGCTTTGGGGTTTTTCTGTGACATGTTAACACAGACAGGCCCTGTGTGCACTGAGTAACAATAATACAGTGGACAGTAACACCCTCTGAAACTATAAAGGTATACAGATGGATGACAGTAGAAAAGACACTATACTCTCTGACTCTCAGCTAAATACTGAGGTACAGAGGGCTGCTGAAAAACCTGTTCCTGTAGCGTGTAGAGGAGCAGGGATTCTGGTGCACTTCTCCCACCGTGTAGTCCCGCGTAATGGCGTCTTCAGTACGCTGCTGGGGCGTGGGGAAGCTAAGCTCAGGCGGGAAACCAGCGTTATGCCGCTCTGAGCGTGGAGGCGGGGAGCTGTGGATCAAGGTCCCGCCTCCCCTGGAACCATCAGTGCCCTGCGCCATTAACAAAAATGGCGCTCCACAGTACGGCTCCCTGATGGTCTAGTGGCCGCGCAGAAAGGACTGGGTGCCACTGCCAGGGTCACCCGGGCTGCACCCCGCCCGGTGACTCGACCGCTAGCGGTGCGCACTTAAAAGGTGTGCGCGTCACCTTCACATGGAGGGCCCGCTTACCTGTGGTGGAGCGCGGTGTCCTCCGTGTCATGAGGAGAGCGGCGGGTCTGGCTATGGAAGTCAGCGCGCCGCTGCCAGCCACAGGGGAGCAGCGTAACGCTGTCTCCGTGTAAAAATAGGAAAAAAAAAAAAAAAAAAAATAAAGATATCAGACAGGGCACGGAGCCCTGTCCCATGGTACCTGTGCCTTGAGGCACCAAGAAACAACTGAAGCCTGTAGGGGCGTGGAGGAGGAGGAGCCTGGGCTGCACTTGAAGAACTCTATTCTACTTGGTGCCTGTAGCTGAAGCTCCACCCACACCCCCACTGTCCCAGTGACCACCATTGGCATGAATGAAAAAGTGTCATAAGACCACTCAGGAACCACACTGGTGCGAACAAATAGAGCTCACTAATCATACCTTGCTCAACAGTATTTGTAAACTATGGTTCAATCATGTCTTTTTTTATGTATTGGAATCAGATATCAAAAAAAATATTGTCAATTTTAAGGCTTGTTAGTTGCTTAATCTTGCCAGGTTTTTTCATTAATTAGTTCCATTAACTGTTTTATACCTTGGAGATAGCGACATTTCTGGGTGAATTATATGAGTGGATAGGTTTTTCTCTTAATCTAAAAACATAATAAAAATGTGATAAATGGTTTAGGAAATATTATAAATCATCAGTGTACATTGTCTCAACAGAAGTAAAAGCAAAACGATCTAAGGTGATGGTAGGCGGTTGGCATTGCAAACCTAGGCAGTAATTCTGAGTACATACTAACAGTTTCACATAAGCTGTTTCTATATTTATATAAAGTTGTACTTTCTGTGATTTTCAATGTCCGGCATTGCAGAGTTGTATGGTTTTATTTACTAATACATGATGATTTAGTAAAACATTCACCAATTTCTTTCCGGCAGTTTGTATGGCAGATACATTGGCAGAAACATAAGTTATATTGCACTAGGAATTTGTACTTTTGTTGTCTATTTGTTCTTTTTTGGTTTCTTTGGAATATTTTTGGTGTTCTGTTTCTCTAATACTTCCATCCTCTTAACGAAGATTCAGATTAATGATCCCTCATTCCTAATTGTCAAATTTCTTTTACTTCATCCTGTGTCTAATCACCAGTGACAGAAACCATTACGCAAATGAGAGCAGACGACTTGCCACAACTGTTCTCTTTGGTAAAAACCTTGTAATTTAAAGCTCTGATTTGTAAAAAGAAAGCTGTGTTTCCCCAAGGCGTGTAGGCATCTGTTCCACATACACAACGACACCACGCACTTCCTTTCCTCTTCCTTTCACCCCCGCCACTACCGCTGCCAATTATTCCTCTGCTTGCAACAAATATTTGACTTTGCAAAGCAGTAATTAGAACTTACTTGACATGTGTTTATCAGGGTAGGATCAGATGTTTTCCAACCCATCATCGCCTATTACCAGTATTAAGGTGAAAGGTGTATTACCAACAAAGTTTGGGTTTGCATTTAAGTGCCCAATTATAGATTGATTTTATTACTGGTTATTAATGTGGCACTAACATATCATGCCGCACAGCACTTAGAGCGTTCTATCACATGGGAGCTCCACTGTATTTCTGCTACCATATGCACACACTTTCACTTCTTGGGTGGCAAAGCTTCAGATATTCCACACAAAAATGGGAGATGGAATAAAGCTGGAAATTTGGGGATTGGAATGAAAATACCTTTTGCTCTAGCTTGCTAGAGATAGGATTGAATGGCTGATAGTTTATAGATACTGAACCCATTTGCTTCCACCCGTAAGTCCATGATCATTATGTGCATGCAGATACAACTAGTAGATTTCGGGTTTACATGGCTCAAAATGGGATTAACCTCCCTACTGTGCAATCATTGATGCAGGTGCGGTTGTTCATACCACTACTTAATTTAGGACTAGGTTGTTTTATGATTATTTGATTGGTATATATGTCTCCCAGCCGAGTAGTCCCAGGCAGAATCAGCCTCTTATTTGGATCATATATCTGCTATCTCTAGCCTACCAGAAGTGATTTTTTTTTCTCCATTAAATCTTTCCCTGGTGGTAAGGCTCCTGTATTGATGGGCCTTTCTATTCACCTTTATTATACTTATCCCCTTTTTGTCACTAAGCTGACTGAAAAGCTTAGTAATTGGTCTGTGGTAGTTTTCAATCTCCTGTGTTGGAGACCCTGATAGTCCAGTAAAGTACGACTTGTCTGGTCGATCCTAGCTCTCTGCAGTCCACTGTCCAAACTTCTGTCTATTCATTTAATTAAATTGATACTGGAGATAATTCATCCTAAACCAACTGGTTTCATTCCTGGCAAATCTACGATAATTAATGTTTGACTTCTTCATTTATATCATTAGTTACAAAAAGTGGATGGAGTGAATGCCGTGGTGGTGGCTTTGGATTCCATCAAAGCATTTAACTCAGTTGAACAGTTGTTTTTATGGTCTGTATTATTTAGGTTTGGGATAAGCCATATTTTATCATTCAGAAAAAGCACAGTGCAGTAGATCTTGCTTAAGATATTTTAAATCTAGCGATTTCATTCAGTCTCTGGGGGAACCAGTCACAAGTGCAGATCAGGAGTTATAATGCATGATTCTTGCCACTGAGTTCATTTTTGCGTGTTTCTGGACATGTATTGATTGGGATTTCCCTCCCACACTTTTTTGCGGGTTGCGCTCTGTTCTGCTCAGTGGAGTTAATTTTTTTTTCTAAAATGGAAACTAGCAATATTTCTCCCAGTGGTATCAAGCTGGCCCATTCAGAAGACCTGCCCAGCATTTCTCTACAGTTCAATTGCCTGTATTATTTAGGATCCCAGAGCCCTGCTAGTATGTCTTCATGGTGCAACTAAGAGATTCTATTTAGAATATCTGCAAACTTTTTTTTTTACTATGTAATAACCTATGCTATTTGGGAGATCTGGGTAGTTATATATATATATATATATATATATATATATATATATATACAGTGCAGTTATTTATGCTATGCAATTGTTACCTGTCAGCACTACTGTGTAAACTACCTGTGCCATTTGGAAGATTGAATTATTGTATGCAGAAAACCGGTTAGCAGAGTTTATCAATAGTTAAATTATCTGTGCTATGAAGAAAACCTGTACAGTTTTAGTATTCCTATTTAGTTGACATATTTAGCTAGTGTATTTAGTGCTTAATATCATCCAACATTATGGTAAATTTAGCTAGTGCTTTTAGTGTCTTATGGTTTTGCTACTGACTCTTGGGCATTAGGCCAAGATAATGGTTAGGGCTGTCCGCTGTTCTGGTCACTGTTTGCGGTCACCATAGATCTAATGGCCTGTACTATTCATGCTTCTCCAAACATTTTGTCATTCTGGTGATGGCTTTGGAGTAGAAATTGTGGTATACAGCATGGGGATGATACACTTATACATTTGTAGCCCCCGAGGGGAGGATGGTTAGCATTTCCAGACATGCACTGCCAATATTTGGCTGCATAACTGATGTAACTACATGACTGGATGACTGTTCCAGAGGCTGGAGCTGCTCCATGGGCCTTACTTCAACAGGCTGGTTTGGCATTTACTCCCCTGCAGATTTACTTGAGGTGTCCATTCTCACAGGATGTCCTCCAATTACAGTCAAGGCACATACTGTTTGGTTGGTAGCCCATAATTGTGCTGATGGCTTAGAATAGGCCTGGCCCTTGGGGCATACTGCCTTCTCAGAGTTGCTTCCTTTATGTGTCTCATGGGGTGCCCACCATAGGTCATATTTATGGAGCAGCTATTTTTACTCATCTTGGTCTTTAGTTTGCACTCCCCAGGATATCTGTAGCTTTGGAATGCACTTGGTTGATTCAAGAAAAGTGTTTAATGTCTATATTCAGCCCTTAGGTCGGCCATTGATTTATGGATGTTACAGATGCTCTGGGCCAGGAGGGAAATTGATCCTGCTCTGTATTTGATGAAAAATAGCCTACTGTTCCTGGCTCTTCTCAGGTGACCAGGGTGTATGCCAGATTCCAGCAAATTCAGGTTTGTATCCTTCATAGGGTTTATTGGACACCACTGCATTTAGCAAAATTTGGGAGGCTGGCATCCGTATAATTCCCTAAATGCAGTGGCTCTGATGCTTTGTCCTGTGATTTCTTCCTTTCGAACTTGTGTACTAGATCATATAACTCATCCAGGAATACAGCTGCCAAGGTCTACTCCAAAGCTTTATATTTCTGGTTTTGGGATGCATTGAATCACTACCTACAAACCTTTGTTACACTTCTTACCACCAACTACATGTACACACACACAAACATACACTGAAAAGATCTTTAAAAAAATATGGCAAAGAACAGGGCTTGCTTACTGAGGTCATAGGGACATACACATTGATGCTCCATGCAGGCGTAGGGCCAGTTTCAATCCACATTCCATGAGTTACAAAATTCAACAGGAAAGGATGCCGCTTTTGAGAACAGAAATAGAGGGACCTCACCAGATATCAAGATCTCTGTTGCAGTCACCCCTTCTTATATCCAGGGGATACTTCATTTTTGATGGTTTTTCCCCTTAACATAGGTTTTCTGGTGATATCCACAAAAATGACTGTTGAATATGCCCCTTGGCAAACAGTATAAAAGTGCTATTGAATGTTTTGAAAACAAATACTAATTCTTTACTGAACAAATAGAAATTATAGCACAAATGTTTTTTGGGCAAAACAGGACAAGATGCAGAAAAATAAACAATAGTGGAAACCTGTGGATCTGCAAACACAATTGTTTTGGATTTGCATAGCAATGTACATCTGTGCTCTTACAGAGCAGCAATAGGACAACAGGAGCACTGAGGCAGAGAAACTGCTGAGTTCTCGGTTTCAGCCTGGAAAAACAGCAGACAGTGATGGCGACTCAAGTATTTCTTACTTGCTAGAACAAGAAGACAAGCTGTAAAAAAATTTTTTTAGGGTGAAGTTGATCCAGGCAATAGTTCATTAAGACCATTTAGGGATAAGAGCAGGGCAAGATTCACAGGATATTGTGTAGTATCCACATGTTCCTGTAAACGTAGTTTTCATGTTATCCCTTCATGTTATCAGTCACTTACTCACATTCACAGTCTCCACCGGTCCCCCATCCAGATCACTACAGCTCCTTCAATATCAAACCCCCTCATGAAATTACAAGGGAACCTTTATATATATATATATGCATGCACGCAAAAAAGGAGAGAGCACACAAGTGGAGAGAGCGCACAAGCTAGTTTTGTCACAAGCTACTGATAATTTTGCAAAAAAGGAGAGAGCGCACAAGTGAGTATTTCAAAGGTAAACAAATGTACTCGAAATATAAGCTCACATACATCATAGTTTAAAATAATCAGCTTGCCAGCACATCGATATCACATCGGAAACAGCGTGGAAGGACACAGGAACAGACACTGCTGGATACAGCGCCCACGCCAGGAAGTTCAGTCCCCACACTGATGTCGGATGGTAGATGCTGGAGGATCAGCAACAATGGTCACCCTACCTCTTTACCTCACCTGTCCTCCTGTCCTGTTCTTCCCTTCCTCTACTTCATCTTCAGTCTCCTCGACAATTTTGACACCTACTGAACTGATGCTGATTTTATTTCTACCAGCTATACCCCTATTCATACTGTATTTTTCAACACACCCTGTACGTTACCTTGTCATTTGTTTTTTGTTTGCTATGTACGGCGCTGCGGACACTTTGCGACGCCTTATAAATAAACGTACTACTACTACTACTATTGCAGATGGGATGTTGCCCATAGTAACCAATCATATTGTACTTATTTATTTATTTAGAACCTTGTAGCTTTGTGCAACATATCATCTTCAATAAAACTCCCATTAGTAAATTTACGCTATTGGGCCTGATTCAGCTTTGTTAGCAAAGCAAAAAAGCATACAAATGGGCAAAACCATGTTACACTGTAGGTGGGGCAGAAGTAACAATTTAGATTGTGTGTGTTCGAACTGAAATCTAAATTGCTGTGTAAAAATAAAGCCATCATCTTTGAGCGACATGCAAATGCAGTTATTTTCCCGATACAGAAACAACATAAATGTATTTGCTCCCCTTGCATAGCAACATGGTTTGTTTCAGGTGCAAAATTACTTGCTTTTTAGCTTCACTCAATTTGGCCGGTAAAAAAAGCTCCATCAGACTCCTCCCTCACTTAAGAGATCCCCAACACACACTACACTGTGCTCCTATGTATGTATGTATGTATGTTACTTACTTTGTTTTAGAACTATTTTTTTAATGATCCCATGTTACAGACATTAGCCCCAACATTGTCTATTTATATTATATCTGTCCATTAGTGTATATGTAGGACATAATCAATTTCTCAACTTCGCATTTATTTTCCTACATCCATTAGGAGTTCTGCTATCTACATTTAAAGGGTGCCCATAGAAAGCGATTTGCTCCAAGCATTTTGAACTATAACGCATTGCATCTACAGTAGTTCAAAATGTATGTAATCTGATACAGCAATGTGCCTTTTGTGCAATGCAATCTAGTACAAAAAGTACATGTGCTATGCGATTTACAGTATGTGGGAGTGCACATTGCAGGGGCAAAATGCACCATGTATGGGCCCCATAAGTGTTTATTACACACCCTACTTCTACCATCTTCGCTCACTTGCTACTTACTGCCTGAGGAAGCAGTTGAACTGTGAAACGCATTACAAGGTTCTACAAAGTAACACTTTATATTTTTGCTTCTAATTTATTTAAATTTATTTAATAATTTATTTACATTTTTACATGGTTTCATATTTTATCAACAGGCTAGTTCATTCTAATATTACTTTATTTACTTTTTTTGCATACATTAATCCATATAACCAGTACTTGTCCCATGCTCCAGGACATAATCAAGTTTTTATTTTATTTTTCCAGAAAATACTATTAAATGATTGTATTGGACTTTCACCCATGTACTTGTGTGCACAATGCTGATAAGAGGAAGCTTATCTTTAATGTTGGGTGGACACATAAGTGATGGGTCAAACAGCTGCCCGATGTGCGATTGATCCAACGAATACAACACTTGACATGTCTGGCCACAAGGACAGGTAGCAATCTCTGCCATTGTTAGTCGTTCCTGGGCAGTTTTGGGGGCGTAAGACAGCCAGATGTGTCAATAATCGCAAACAAAATATTTAACATACATTGTTGTATTGAATTCAAGTGCTAATATTGTATTTAGAAAAAAAACTAATGGAATGATTTTACATAGCAGTTGCAGCAGCCTAAAGTTAACAAAATACTACAAAACAGATTTTGTGCGTGACTGAAGTTTTGCAGTAAAAGCAGCTATGAATGGTTTCTGGAACCTAATAGGACCTACACCAAAAAGGTCCTTGGAGTTGAACAAATTTTTGCCTTTGCTCTTTTTTATTTTTTCATTTTTTACCCAAATGTTTTTATCTTTTTTGTATACATGTATTTGCATTGTACGTATCTGTAGTCCAATTATGGACTTTTTGTAAATTAAAAAAATTCTAGTCTACCCATCATTTTTCTCTTTGTTTTCCTGGGGTTACCAACACCCACATTGAGAGACTCTCTGTGGAAATAAAATACAAAGACCCTTTTTGATATTACAAAGAAACCTTGATGCGCCTGGCTCCAGTCTAAAACACCGTGAGTGTGGTACGCTATCCTCTTTAAGACTTCTACCTTGAATTATACATAAAAGATACCTTGATGTGCTTTTATTCACCATCTTGGATGTGAGTGGGGGTATGCCAATATATATTCATTCACCTGATATATAAGTTTTGGGATAACTTCCACAAAAGATACCCTGATGAGATTTAACCCACCGAGTAAACAGGGAGTGGGGGTACGCTTATCTATCCTTTCCGTCAGAAAATTGTGTTTGAAAAAGATACCTTTATGGGATTATAATATATAACATTTAAGTGAGTAGAGGTACGCCCCTGAAGTAAACTTCGTGACGAAATATAGAAGTCGGGAGAAAACCAATTCCTCTGCCAATATCTTGAACTTTATGATTTATCTGTATTGAATTTCATTTGTTCACACAATGTACATTTTCTTCATTTCATGCCCTTTTTGAGAAAAATACGAAAACACACGGATCTCACACTTTAAAAGAATTCCTTCAAGGGACCGATCCTCTTACCTCCCTCCCATTGAAACATATGAAAGGGAAGTACTCTTGATCTTGTGCACATTGATTTTGTTCACTTTATTTTTCACAATATTTTTGTATTTAGTTTGTTAGCGCTGTGTACTGTTTCTGGATCTTAAAACCAATTTTCCATTTGTTAACAAAATACTATTCTCATGAAATTCCAGAGGTGCTGGCATGGCATTTAAATAGACGTGTCTTGATTGTTATAACATTTAAATTACCAACAATATAAAATACAGATGTGTATTCATGCCAAACAACCCCACTTAGTGTTTTAGGTTATGAGAAACACTGTTAATGTCTTTGTGTCTTTTGTCCAGAAAACACTTTTTTGTCATAAATTGCCAACATGCCGATGTATACGGTGATATGACGAAAACAGATTTAAGTTTGTTGCACTGCCTTTAAAAAAGGACAGACGTTCAAGATGAGCAGCGATGCAGCCAGCCAAGCATACCCACCAAACCAGTTTTCGTGACATGATGCTACAGCAGGGGTGGCCAAACCTGTCCTCAAGATCTACCAACGGTGCATGTTTTCCAGGCAACCTGTGGATCTATAGTAGCAATGAATGCAGTTGTGATCCAGCTAGGTAACCTAGAAAACGTGGACCATTGGTAGATCTCGAGGACTGGTTTGGCCACCCCTGTGCTACAGTATCTGTGAATGTGCACTTTAGCCGTAGAACACCGACCACACTAATGCACCTCAGTGTTTGACCATGTTTGGCCAGCTCCACCATCTTACAGCTGATATTGGGACAGTATAAGTAACATGATGCATAGTCTAATGCAGTGGTAGCCAACTCCAGTCTTCCAGAGCTACCAACAGGTCACATTTTCCAGCTCACCTCACAGGTGCACTCATTACGCACTAACATTTTTAAAGATCCACAGATGGGGAGCTAATTACTTCACTTGTGATTCTGTGAGATCTGGAAAATATTAACTGTTGGTAGCGATCGAAGACTGGAGTTGGCTACCCAAGGTCTAATGTGAGTGAGGGAAAGCAGTGGTCCACTTTCTCTGGTCTGGTGGGAAATTAAATTCAAATCGAGAACATTACGAGAGGTCATGTCGCATTACTTCTTGATCAACCCTTGTACTTTATTCCCTAAAAAAAGCTTCTAATACTTCCATCCACTTTGCCTTCAGATAATTAACCTTGCAGAAGAATAAAAAAATACATTGTTACAATATAATAATCAATAAACAAGCTGATAATGTATATGGAGATATTTTAAAATATTAACGTATAGTTACCAAACTTAGATTAGAGGCTCTCATCCATATTAAACCTACTGTTAATGGGTTCATAAAGGCATTTATCCACATTTTTGTGCTTAATAATGCTCTTAACGATCAACTGCTAGGGCAGGTTCAAAAAAGTTAAATCTACTCTTTATTCTCCATATTAAAAATAGAGGTAAATCAATCTCATATGTGCAAGAATTACATACATTAACACTACATACAATTTAATCAGTATAAAATCTCTTGGCCTTGCAGGATTTCAGACACAGATTTGATGCAAAAACATCTTCTAGAATGACAGTACTACAAGCTCAACAATACACAGCCACAACAATATCAAGATCCTGTACCTTACACAGCACAGTGCTTTGGATGATGAACGACAAGCTTGCCATGCAAGTTTTAAATTAAGATTTGTAAAAGGGCTGCTTTTTTAATTTTATTAAAGCAAAGATCCCTAGTTTTTGTTCTGACATTCTACATCTGTAAGAGGTGTCACATAAGTACCTTCCCAATTAAATAATTCAAGTTGCATTCAAAATGGCCACCATTCTTGTGACCCTTTCCCCTACTTCAATATCATGTGTATGCCACTAAATAAGGTATGCGATGGGACCCGATTTGAGCCTTTCCCTGGGCTTGAGTATACAATTTTAGTATCGCATTGCATGCCATTATAATGGTTTGCGATGCGATGCATTCATGCCCGATTTGGGCTTATTCCCATGTTAAATACCCCTCCCGACCCGATTTTTTATTGTATACCCACCCTGATGGGTAATGACTATGTTAAATGCCCCCCCATTGTTAACACCACCCCTCTATCAACGCCAACCCAAAGCGTGGCGGTACGCGCCCTACGACCTTTTCATACCCCTGCTATCCACGTCAGCGTGGAGTTGAATGTATATAGTGTGGCGAGCGCAGCGAGCTACCGTGCCCAAAGCGTGGCGAGCACACCGAGCCCCGTGGAATATATGTGAAGTCATCCGCGTGTGCTCGCCACGCTTCCGGCTCTGTGGCTCGCCACACTATATAAAATCAACTCCACGCCGACGTGGATAGTGGGGGTATGAAAAGGTCGGAGGACGCGTACCGCCGCTAGCCACGCTTCGGGCTGGCGTTGATAGTGGGGTGGCGTTAACAATGGGGGGGCATTTAACAGTCATTACCCATCAGGGTGGGTGTACAATCAAAAATCAGGTCTGGGGAGCATTTAACATAGGAATCAGGAATCTGGGTGCCTGTACAATTAAAAATTGTGTCCAATCGCGTCGCATGCGATGCAACGCAAATTTTTGGGTTGTACAATGCCCTACGATGGAAAATGTGGGCGCCGTGATAATACACAAGTACCAAAATCTGCAAGACCGATAGTTGCACTAACTTGTGGGAGTGAGAATATTGCATATAACAGAATCAACATTATATGTTGAGGTTAGATTGTCCATTATATACAGCAATAAGTAGAAACCCATTTACTATGGGTGTGGTATATGGTCCTGACTGTCGGGATCCTAACAGTCATTAGCCCAACGTCGGGATCCCGACTAGCCGGACTCAGACAACGGGGCAATTGCAACAATGCACCTTGCGGGCTCGCCACGCTGCGGACACGGTGGCTCGCAACCTATTCTATTCTCCCTCTATGGGGGTCATGGACCCCCATGTGGGAGGATAGCCAGTGGCCGTCGGGAGCCCGAGTGTCGGCGTAATGACTGTGAGGACCCCGAGTGTTGGGGGAATGACTGCCGGGATAATGACTGTCCGGCACCCTTTACTACACCCATAAAATCCCATTACAAAGCATATTTATCATATTTAAAGAAAATGGTAATTAATGCAGTGTCATTTTAATAAATGGTATGCTTTATTTATATGGCTATTAGCAATCTACAGCACCCAATTCCAGAGTACATGAAGTACATGCTGTTGTTTGGAACTGACTATTTTTTGTTAGTTTGCAGAATACATCAAAATAAGTATAGGAGCCATTTGTTCTATTATACCTGCACTAAAAGGGCATATAGCCAATTACAAGTGGTATTGGCATTTTGCTAGTTATAATGCAACCAATAAATTGTCTTTTAATGTCCTTATTTTGAGTAAACAAAATGGTTCCATAATAATTACACTACTGGCTAAGATTCACGCAGTAAAACAAAAATATTAATCCTCACTTTTAAATGAATATTTAATGGAGATGTTTTTATAATTTGACTTGTATGAAACACAGGAGTACAGTTTTACTATAGCCAAGTACATAAATATAATTTTCAGAGCTTTAGTCATTCTAATTCTGCCCTCTGGTGGTAGCAAGAAGGCACTGTATATATATATATATTTTTTTTTTAAAAGCTGCTCAAGTGTTCTTTTATATCATTCTTTTTTAAAGTTTTTCACATTGTCGCTAAGTCACCTTCGGTCCTTTTGAGGACCCCGCCCACCTCAAGTACCTGCATTGCTGCAGATCACTCATTAATCAGTCAGCCTGGCAGTACCCCACACCTAGTGGCTGCAGACATTGCAGCTATTAGGAAATGTGAAAAAGCAAAGACCTTACCTTAGACTCCAGAGGCTGCGGAGAGAAACAGGTACCAAGAAAGTTTAACAAAAACTAGTTTTTTTTTTCTTTTTTAATATAAAATCATAATAGATATATTTTACAATCGATGTTCTTAACCAAATTCCGTAATTAACAAATAATACACAATTGCTTTTTGTAAAAAACATATTAGCCAGTGGTTAAACACATACCTAAATACTTAGAATTTCTTATAAACTTCATATATGTGTTCAATGGTGTAACTAGGGAAGTGTAGGGCGCACGGACCGCACACTGGGCCTTATTTTGGTTCATTCTTTCTGACAAAATCCTTCTTAGATAGGCAAAACCATGTGCACTGCAGGTGGGGCAGATGTTACTTGTGCAGAGAGAATTAGATTTGGGTGGGGTTTTACTTCAAAGTGAGATCTATATTGCAGTGTAAAAATAAAGCAGTCAGTATTTTCCCTGCACAGAAACAAAATTACTCACCCAATTCTAATTCTCTCTGCACATGTTACATCTGCCCCCCCTGCAGTGCACATGGTTTTGTCCATCTAAGAAGTATTTTGTCAGAAAGAATGAACCAAAATAAGGCCCACTGTGACATTAAATGCAGCATCTCCAGGAATAGTAAGTACGATCCGGAGTGAGGAAAACAGGGTCAGGCCACAAGGCAACATCAGAGTAATATACTATGTGCAAATCAGATGTTGTACATCACATAATTCCTTTCTGTGAAAGTCTATAAAATAAAGAGCCAGTCCAGTGGTTCCCAAATGGTGTGCTGTGGACCCCTGGGGTGCCTCAGAGCACTTGCAATGGTGCCACGGGTTGGTGGTTAAGGACCAATTCAAACTTTGTATGGTCAATGCAATAGGTAGAACCAGTGCTGGTGGCCTCCAATGATAAAATGTGTGGACAAACAGAAGTGAATCCTGTCCTTTGCCACATAAATGAACCTAAGGATCACATGAACACAATTAACTTAATAAAAAAAAAATTCTGGCATAAATTTTTTTCTAATACTATAGGGTGCCGTGATTCTAAAATGTAAGGGAACCATTGGAATAGACATGAGGACATCTATCCAATTCTAAAAACACATATATGGTTCATGTTTACTTAATTTATGTTGGTAACTGAAACAAAGTGGATAGAGCAGTAATTGCTAACCTTGACACTCCAGCTGTTGTTGAACTACACATCCCAGCATGGCCTGCATCAGTTTTAGCATGGCCAAATAGTAAAATTGTAGCAGGACATGCAGGGATGTGTAGTTGGCTGGAGTGTCAAGGTTAGCCATCATTGGGATAGAGGGTAATAAGAGTCATGTGTTCAGAACACAATTGGGAGCATGCAAACAAAAAAAAAAAAACACACGTTGGTTGCAAACATTTTATTACAGGAGGTAGAATGGCGTTCCAAACACATGGGTTAAAAAAAAAAGGCAACATAAAAAAGCTTCCCTCCAGTTACACACATTCAGGGTCATGGATTTATTTAATAAATCAAAAATACATTAAAAAAGCTGCTAATATTGAGGCCTGAAAATCTAACTACAAAACATACATAAAATAAATGTGCACATTAAACCAATGTCATTGGGAGGCAGAATGGAGGAAAGGAGACCAATCACACACAAGCTGCAGTAATTCGGGCATGATACAAGTGATTGTACTCTGCACCAATTCATTATCACTTTCATTGGCAGGGAGAAGGCTTTCTTGTACCAAAGCTTTACTTCGACTATATAGTATTTGATAAATAAGATGTAAAAGGCAAATGTCCATATGGCAAAAAGTAGTACCTGACTGACATTTATCCTTAATTGTGAAATATGAAGAGTTTTCTATAAAGTAGTTTTTAGTTGTGTATTTATTCTCCCCTTAGCAGCTAGAGCATTTCTAATGGCAGGTACAGTATATGTTGTCAGAGCCCATTAGACCGATTGAATAGATGCTGAATATATTAACAAAAAGATTAATAAAGCTGGTGTACTAGAGGTTCAGGAAAAAAATGGCACAATGGAGTGAGGAATGAGGCGTTAGCTACAATGCATTATCTCTGAACTTTGAAATATCAAGCAGACATTTAGGTTTTGTGTGGGAATAACCATTACATTTTCATTTCAGTTTGTTCAGAATTATAAACCAGCAAATCGTTACCCAAGTCATTCAAAGGGTTATTGATTAACTGCCAACAATAAAATAAATGTATGTATGTATGTATGTATGTATGTATGTATGTATGTATGTATGTACTGTATAAGCACTTATTTTCGCGCGGCTTTAATTTTCGCGATTTTCGCGAGCCTTCCGTAATCGCGAAAATTAAAGCCGCGCGAAATATTTCCCTCCCTAAAGGCCGCATTTATCATTCTATAGCGATCCCGGCGTGATGACAACGCCGGGCATCGCATTGCGGTATCATCTGATACCGCAGGGATTTATCATTCTGGGGGCGCAGGGACAGGGCTCCGATAGGAGCCCATCCCTGCGAAGCCCTAACCCGGAAGCCGGGGAGTCAGCGCATGCGCGGTTATGCGCTGACCCCTCTGACCGCACTGCCACGCTCGGCAGTGCGATGTGTAGCCATAGGCTACAATGGGCTATCGCCATATCAGAATGGCGATAGCCCAGGGGTGCGATGCCGGGCTGCCCGATGCTGATACATCGGGCAGCTTCGCATCCCCCATAGAAACCTATGGGGGATGCGACCGGTAATTATTCGCGAAATTTTCCACTCGCGAAAACGCAGATTCCTTCATTTTCGCGAAAATTACTACCCGCGAAATTAAGTGCTTATACAGTATGTATGTATGTATGTATGTATGTAGCCAATTCCGGGGCAGTTTTTCAATCCCAGGTTTCGAAATTGAAAAAACGCCTAATCCCAGGATTGGCTTCCCTTATTTAAAAACATGCACAGCCGGGAGGCAGGGTGTGTGGTGGAATCGGGAACAGCTGGGCGGCCAGTTGCGAGGGTGATGCCGGAAACCATCATACAGCCTGCACAGCATGACCTCTGTCCTTCACACTGCACAGAGCTGAATGCCAGGGAATTGGGAACAGTCGGGCAGTGTCCCCAATTTAGGGGCTAAGTCCCTGGATCCCATGATTGGCCACCTATATATGTATGTATCTTTAGTGCTGTCACCATACAAAAAACACTGGAGCATAGGAAGACAATTTGTTAACATAAGAAAACAATTATTGAGTTTCAAAAAAGGGAAAAATATTGGGCCAAGAGTCCAAACATTCATTCTGTACATGCCCCCGAAGGGGGCATGTAAAAGCAAATCCTGTAATTGCAGTGCCATCTTCTTTTGTATGGGCTGGAACAAAATTCAGAAGAATATTTCCTGTCAATTCATTAGAAACCATTGACCCCTCTAAAGCACTTCATGACTAAAAATGAATGTACCCTGGATTTTTAGTTGACTATCTTTGTTAACTCTGTAAACAGAAGCACTTTAATTCACAAAGCCCTCAAAAACTATTCATCCTTTAGCACACAGCATTCCTCACAAACAAACTAGGGGCTGGAAGTAATGAGGTGAAAATCTCGTGGCCTTGCAGGATGCCTGCTGGATGCTGAGCTTTTTTTAAAGGGGCATTCATTTACAAGGCAAAACTAGGTCTTGAAAATGACTGCCCCTTTAAGAAAATCTTAGTTTGTCCGCCATCATGCCAAACTCACGCTGCATTACATCCGGCCCTTGCTTTGTTCCAGGAAATTACAATCGTCACAATAGGGCCTAGTTGCTTGTCCTACAAATCATTACTTGCATGGCTACAGGCAGGTTCAAAAAAAGCATACCTTTTTTTTCTCTATTTGTCTGGTATAGGCACCTTGAAGGCCCCCAATTTGGTTTGTTCTGCTTGTATTTTGTGCTTTGAGATCTAAAAACACTTCACATGCAGCAATATTTACATCAACCCGGCTTTGGAAAAGAGCGTTTCTATTGTAGACCATAGAATTTCCCAGACAAGCAAAAATGGTCACAGTCCAAGACATTATGTGTGTGCTTGCAAACGGTAAAAATATCAAGATGTCTTGCCGAAATGCAATTGCCTGAGTAGTCGTTTTTTTCCTTTTGTTAAATAACCATTTATTTGCAAGTTGTTTTTATGGCATAAGTTATATTTTGAAAACAGAAACAAGTTCATATTCATGGACAATTTTATAAACAAAGAACTGGACACTTCATTATAATCGGAATCCAAGAGACTGCCTTGATTAAAGCAAAAAAGTTTATCATGGATATTGTAGTTGATGCAGTGAATGGATGCAGTAAACACTTTTTGCTTGTCGACGAGGTGGGTGATGAACAAAAGGTAGCCCTCACGTCCAGTCAGTATGGAGTGCAAAGTAGAATATTAGGCATTGCATTGTTTTGTTGTATTTTATTTTCCTCCTCATCTTTAGTAACCCAAATATATAAAAACACACAGAAGAATGCTAAACACAGTAGTGAGTGGTGCAAACCAATTGTATTGGATAACGGGTTGGCCAAATAAGTGCTTCCGATCGTCTGTATTTCTTGTCAGTCATTTCACAAGTGAATCAAGAAAGCGTCAGCAGTCTCACACACACATTGTCACTGCTTAACAAAGCCAGCATTAGTTGTATCGTCCCTTTATCATCGTGTTTAACAAAGGACCAACCTGGTAACAAGGAGAGTTATAGTTCAGAATGCAAAAAGTGCAAAAAAAAACACACACAAAATAGTAAAAAAGCATAAGCAGCACACTGCAATACAATGAGTTGCATACTATCAACATTTTCATTTAATTATACACTGATTTCGAACTGTGTAATTTAACGATGGTATGTGCAATTGTGAAAAACACCCATCACAAAGAACGAAAACAGCATTCAATAAACAATAGAGAAAAGAACATATTTCACAATTGTTTATACCAACAGGTTCCCAGACTGGGTGCCGTGGCACCCAGGGGTGCTGCAGGTTGTGGTCAAATCTAAAATTATTTATGGAGGATGTTATAGGCACAAATCAGTGCTGGTGGCTGCCATTAATAAAGTTATGGACAAACAAAATGCTAAATTCACATGGCTCCTTTTGCACATATAAGACCGTGTTTCCCAACTTCCATAGCCAAGGTACACAAATGCTCCAGGTTTTAGTAATATCCATCCAAAATGATAGTATGGCTATCCTTAAAACCTGAACTGCTAGTGTTCCTTGAGTATCATGGTGAGAATAAAAACTTCAGAGAAATACTTTGCTCATATAGAGTAATGTGTGAGGCTTTTAATGGTGCCTTGCAACACTAGGAATGCCTTATACAGTTGTGTCCTAATGCAGCTAGCCTCACTATGCCACGCAGCGTGAGAGTTATTACTAAGCAGATAGGCCCTGTGAAATACTCAGGAAAAAACAACCACTGAAATAATTGAGTCATCTAAAAGTAGTCCCAGAAGCAGGTCACATACCTCCTGTGGGTTTCCCAGGGCTTCTCCGAGCATCTTTTCAATATTTCTCATTATCGCCACCTTTTGATGTGCCTTCAGAGGGTATTCTATTCTTTTTGGAGTTGGGGCCCCCTATATAAAATAAAACACAATAAAATAATTTAAAACATTTTCAACAAAACCGAACAGAAATCAAATACAAACTCTGCATGTCATTACAATGGCAACTGATTTGCAAAAGGAAACCAATCAAGATGCAACCCCCAAAAAATTACCAATCATCACTGGTATACAACACAGCTGATGAATGTAACCCTGAAAACATACCTTGTACCAAAAATTTACTGTAATTGTTGTCCCGCCATCCAATAGTGACTCAATGTGGTGCCACCTGTAATAAAACAGTTGATACATATATCAAACTTTATTATAGATGCTAAAGGGACAAAAACCTCAAAATATGCGGTGCTTAATTGGGTCAAGCACAGATAGGTGTAAAAAGGAATAGTATACCGTAAAAGCTCTGCTAGCCAATGAACTGCAATGATGCAACAGAACCCTTGTGGCACCAAATAAATACCATTTAGAAACTAGTCCTGTTTAGAATATATGGTGTCAAAGTTCATGTATGCCAAGTCTTCTAACAGAGCGGTAGATGTATGAAGCAGTGATAAGGGAGGAGAAATGATAAAGTGCCTGGTACTTTGTCATCGGCCAATCAGCTCCTAACTGTCCCTTTTTAAACCCAGTCTGTATCTTACCAGTCAGGAGTTGATTGGCAAGTACCAGGCACTTTATCACTTCTCCTTCCTTATCACTGCTTCATACTACTCCAGAATCACAAGTGAATCAATTAAAAAAGTGTTTGAGAGAGATGTATCAAGCTTTAAAAAGTGATAAAGTGGAGTGTGATAAACAACTTACTCCTTTCTGTCTTGTTACTGACTGGTTTTGAAAAATACCAGTTAGGGGCCAATCGACTGGTTGTTTATCACTTTTTGAAGCTTGATACATGTGGCCCTTTGTGAGAAATGAGCACACCTGTGTTCCTGCAATGTGACCTGGAAAACATGAACTGTTTGAGGTCCTGAGAACTGAAGCAGAACCTTTGAACTACAAACGTACACATTGTTCCTATATATTTACACAATTTAAAATTTTAGAGAAAATAAAGAACAAAAATGAGAATGTTAAGAGTCCTTTTACAATGATTTCAGTATTTCTTGTTAAAAGGCCCTGCCAGTAAGAGGTGATAAACTAATGCTAACACAATTCTCATGGAAGAAGCAATTTTATTTTATTGTAGGTACAAAGCTAGTGGGTAGAGCCAGAAGTGTTAGACCTCTGTAAGATGCTGTAAGTGGCCACTCAGGCAGAGAACGTGCAGCCTTCACTGCCTCCTCACTGATCTACAGTGCAGCATTGCTATGTCCCACTCACTTGCACCTCTACCTCATCATCTGTTCTGTCTCTCACCAGGAGACTTCAATAAGTACACGAGTGCTCTGGGGGTAGACCTCTGCAGCACCTAAGTCCTCTAGCTCCCTCATGAACTTCATGAACGGCCTGGTATTCCTGGGGTCTACCCATGTTAGGATTATTTGTAATAAATAAATTAAATTAATAAATATGAACAGAAGGAGAAAAAGGATATTGAGTAAACAAAGAAATATGTAATTAAGCCAAAGTACACTGGTATGTCAATCAACCATAAAACATCCTCCTGGACCTATCCAGGGCAAGCATTGTGGCTGGAATCACAGTAAAGCTGTGTACACACGGGCACATAAATCGCTGGCAATATGGTCGCTGAGCGACCATATTGCCAGCGATTGGAGTGTGCACCGGCGATAAATCGCTGGGTGTGCGCTCCCGTTTTCAGACCCCTAATGGTCGCTGGTTGGAGGAGCATGCTCCTCCGACCAGTGCCTTCCCCTGCCTCTTCTCCCGGCAGTGTGACATTTTCATCAGCGACCATCTCTTGTCGCTGATGAAAACAGGACACTGAGCAATATGATTGCTGAGCAATATATTGCCATCGATCATATTGCTCCGTGTGTACGCACCTTAAAGCCTTATTAAATCAATCACCAGATAGCAACTACCCACCCTAGATTCAGACTCTACAGATTTTTATATACTTGTTTCCAACAAAGCTGTAAATGAAATGTAATACCCATGAGGTTAAAACATGGGGTGGGGTCATGGGAGACATAACCATTTCAGGATGTGAAACTTCACTTTAAAATTAGGCTGTGTTGCTATAAGACAGGGGTGGGGAACCTCCGGCCCCTAAGCCAGCTTGTGTGGACCGCCCACTTGCACGGGAGACATGTAAGGGAGTCTTGCGTGTGTCGCAGACGGTGCAAGATCATGCGACAGGCTTCCAGCAGCAGCCGGGTGCCGACAGCAGTTATGGAGCGGCAGCCGGAGTGTGGGAGGGGGTAATCAGGACACCTTTTAAAGAGGATCATTTCGATCCGGCCCCCGAAAGGATTTTATACATTACAAATGGCCCTTCTAAGAAAAAAGGTTCCCCATCCCTGCTATAAAAGATAATATGATGGGTGCCAATGTAATGGAGATTAAGATGTCCCAGAGCACAGCCTATGCTGAAAGCCATAGAAGATTAGACAATAAACCAGTGCCAAGCCTGTAAAGCTGAGATAAACCAGAGCAATACAGCAATTCACCAACATGCGAGACAATCAACAACACAGCCATGGTACCTCAGAGTTGATAATTATTATTATTCAAATTTTCCAATAAATTAGTACTAATAAATTCTGCAGAGCTGTACAATAAAAGGGACTATATATATATATATATATATATATATATATATATATATATATATATATATATATATATATATATATATATATATATATATATATATATACACACACATACATACATACATACACACACTGTACAACAAATTATGTCATATGATCATCCAAGGTAGTGGACGTGTCATCCTCTTGGGCCTTAGACCAGGGGCCAAATGTAATAAGGTGAGAGTTTCAGAAAGCGAGAGATTTTGGGAGAGTTTTCCCTTGTTTTTTAAAGCAGCAATCAATTACATGGCAAAATCAACCTGGTTTTGCAGTGTAATTGATTGCTGCTGCTTTAAAAAACAAGGGAAAACTCTCCCAAAATCTCTCACTTTCTGAAACTCTCACCCTATTACATTTGGCCCCAAGTGTCTTCAGCTGAGTGGTCCTCTGACTGGGATTCCTCTAGTGTCTTGCAAGAAGCAGATGGTCCTAGAGTCTGTTGCAGGGAATCAGACACCTGAACTAGACCCTTTACTGACTGGGTAAAACCCTGAAGTTTAGTGGGCTCTGGCGAAGGATGTAGGGCCTGAGCCACCAGCAGTGCCTGTTGTGCAGGTAGAGGATAGGCGAGAGGCAGCAAGTTCACTCATGGCTGAGAATAAAGAGGTGACCCATTCCGGTTCATATACGGCCAGCTCTTTGGCAGCTGATGCACTGAGAGCCCCCGTTGCACAGCGTTCATAGCCCCGTGTGATCCTGCACCAAACATGATACGATACATTTTCATTGCATGTTGGTGAAGTATATGTATGCAGCTCAAGAGCAGCCCCATCCCCATACTATAACACACTTATAAAAGAAAAAAGCTGCTGGTGCTGATGTGCGATTGTAACAGGCACAGTGTGCTTCAACTGTAAATGAACAGAGACGCTAACAAGCTTAACTAAACAGGTTTTGTTCCGAAAAATAACAAAAACCTAGCAGGCTGCTGCAGGAGCCAGTAAACTAAGCAGTATACACAATTTGTTCTGAAATATTACAAATAACCTAGAGGCTCTTTGCAAGAAGCAAGGGCCAGCAAACGGAACAGTATATCTATTCACCGAGCTAGGAGGCAGCATACAATGAATTATGAAAAAAAAATAGGAGAAGAACCAAGTATAGAGACATACAGTATTAGGAGGCACTTTATACCTGACACAGAGAAGTGAGGTGTGACAGAGAAAAACCTGGTAATAAGACAGTGGCGGTATAAGGGAGGCTGATAGTGTCTCCAGACCGCTAAATAGGCAGGAAGTATATGCAGCAAGTTGGCCTCTAAACTCAGGAGGGAGACCCAGGACAGGATGCAGAGGACAACAGAGCTCGGTGCTGCCCCCTCCTGGGACCTCCAGGGCCACCACTATAACAGCTCAGTTTTAGCGGTGGTCTAGAGGTGGAAACAATGCAGAGCTGATAGCTCTACAAAAATAAACCTAAAATAAGAGCTGAAAACAGCCCTTCATTAAAAAGGTGCCGTTACCTCAGGCACCAACAAAATACTGGTTCCTGAGGACAAGGTAGGGTATGAAGGAGGATGATCTATATGCTGCACTTCTCTAAAGAAGACAGATCAATAAAAAAAGTAACAAAAAATAAATTAAAAAAATTGTTATTGAGATGCTATTTTAGAAATAATAATAAAACTAAGGCTATAGTGTTCTTTAAACCGTATATAATAATTATTTAATAGTCACCGTACATGATAATTCTTTAATAATAGTCCCATATCTTGCTGTAGGCTATAAATGCGTGCTATGCCGCCTGTGGATAATGCCCAAGTAACAGAACTATCAGTAATATTGCCGTGTGAAGGAAACTGCTTACCAGTACATTGGAATATATAGAACATCCCCGGGGCCCACCACCGTTTCATAGCCAACCACATTCCTGTAATTGGGAAACCGTTGCAGATCAGGGTTATCAAAGTCCACCTATAAAAGTGAAGAAAGCATAATTTTTTTTTATTAAAAAATAAATAAATAAAATGTGTGTGTCAATATATTAGTCATGTCATGAGGCTAGGACAGCCACCACATTTATGATTACAACTTGCAGTGTTACTAGAACAATCCCATAAAGCCCCACCCCTTTTGTCAGTTTGTGCTAACCTTCTGTTACAATGCTGAGGTTTTAGTATAGTAGGAAGCTAACTATCAGTTCGTTCTTGCAGCATTGTAATCTGTATCTCACCATTATTAGCAGTTAAACCCAATGATGATTGTAGGTCACATATTTCAGAACCCAAACATGCTTTCCTTACATGAAAGGATGGACAACTCAACATACCGACTTCAGGTGATAAAATAGCAAAATTACTATATATTAAAAAAAAAAAAAATGTACTTGTTTCCTAGCACGCCACCCGTCGTTGGTGATCGCATACCCTAACTTAAGGAATGCGATGGACGCGACCGACGCAATTTCAGGGCTATTTTTAGCCTTTTCCCGACAATTAAAAAAATTGCATCCATCGCATGCCTTACGTTAAGGCATGCGATGCGACCGATGCGATGGATGCAGTTTTACATAGGGAACAATGTTAAATGGGCCAATGGACCCGATTTTTCATTGTATACCCACCCTTATGGGTATTTTACATGACAAATGCCCCCCCCCCATTGTTAACGCCACCCCACGATGAACGCCAACCCGAAGCGTGGCTAGCGCAGCGAGCCCGCGAGGGGCGGCAGTACACGTCCTCCGACCTTTTCACACCCCCACTATCCACATCGTCGTGGAGATGATTTCATATAGTGTGGGGAGCGCAGCGAGCTACCAAGCCCGAAGCGTGGCGAGCGCAGCGAGCCCCACGAGGGGATGCGTAATACCCGTGAAGTAATGCACGTCCGCTCGCCACGCTTTGGGCTCGGTGGCTCGCCACACTATATAAAATCAACTCCACGCCGACGTGGATAGTGGGGGTATGAAAAGGTCGGAGGACGTGTACCACCGCCGCCTCTCGGGCTCTCTGCGCTTGCCACGCTTCGGGTTGGCGTTGATCGTGGGGTGGCGTTAACAATGAGGGGGCATTTGACCCATCAGGGTTGGGAAACAATAAAAATTGGGGTCTGGAGGCCATTTAACATTGGGGCCAATGAAAAAAAAAAATAAAAAAAAAAAATAAAAAAATAAAAATCAGGTCTCAGGGACCATTTTACATCGATTCCAATGTAAAAATCACGTCGATAGCATTGCATACGATTTTTGGGGGTCCCGAAGGATACAATTTTTATCGCTGGCGCCGTGCTAGGAAACAAAGACCAAAAAAAAAAGAAAAGAAGAATGCACTATAGTTATGAAAAGAAGGTCTCCTGTTTACCATACCATAATGATACATGTACATGTAGAGCAAATGTGCCACCAATAATAAATATGAGGTTAGCAAGACAGCCAAAATGTGGTTCTCACCTGGCTCTGTCTGTCACAGGGATGATGAACAGGATAAGGATACAGGCATTCAAACTGTTCGGGTGGAAAGAGGATACAACGTTTGTATCCTTTAATCTGAGCAAAGAAATTTTGCTGCTCGTCATAATGTGCCGGAGTCACGTTCCCTGTACACAAACAGCAACATGAGTTTTGACACGTACACAGGAGAGCAGCACGATCGCGTTACAGGCATATGTAAAATATTCTCAGTTCACAGGCTTAAGTAAATATTTACAGAAAATATAGAATACATCATAAACATACTGTAAAACCTTATTCTGCGATAATAATTTCAGATAACTAGCGGTAAAGGCCCTCGCACATTCACTCTTTATGTGGGGCACACTCATATAGAGGGTACACACTGAGATATGCACTATTTTTCTATTCGATTTTGCTTATAGAAGCAAAATTGAATCGAAAAATCAAATGGTTTTTCTACATTTGATGAAGATTCAATCCCAATGCGTGCTACCATTTAGTGTAAATTGAATAGAAAATTAGTCTTGGCAGGCAAGACTATATAATTCAGATCCGTACTACATAGTCAAAATCAGAGGTGAAGACTAACCAACCCAGACACAGATCCATATCGATTAGAAAGTGAAATCTCACAGTGTGTGCGCACCATTACGGAAAACTATTTTCCTCTTTTATTTCACCATTTTATAGAATGCAACTCATTCGTTGCTTTAACCCAGGCCAAACTATGGCCCTCCAGCTGTTGCAAGACTACACATCCCAGCATGCATTGCAATAGTTTTAGCATTCCCTAATAGCAAAACTGTGGCAAGGCATGATGGGACTTGTAGTTCCACAACAGCTGGAGGGCCATAGTTTGGACATGCCTGCGGTACTTGTTTCTTATCACAGCCACAATCGCGGGCATCGTGTGCCTTAACTTTAAGGAACACGATGCCCGCGATTTCCTTTGAAAAAAAACAGTACTCGGGTACATTGCGTCGGTCGTGTGCCTTAAGAAGGCACACAACGCGACCGACGCGATGCCCACGATTTCCCCATAGGCTTCAATGTTAAAATATTTTAACATTGAAGCCTATGCGCGCCCGACGCGATGCCCCCGATTTCTCCATTGGCTTCAATGTTAAAATATTTTAACATTGAAACTGAGTCCATTTAACATAGTAAAAAATGGGAAAAGGCCGAATAAGGGCCATTTCTCATTGGCTATGGCCTCGTCATGTGTGTAAAAAAGAATGGCCCCCCATTGTGGCCGCCACCCCACTCCTCCGACCTTTTCATTCCCCTACTATCCACGTCGGCGTGGAGTTGAGAATAGATTAGTGTGGCGAGCGCAGCGAGCCCCGCGAGGGAACGCTGATACCTGTGAAGCCCGCAAGGGGACGCAGGGATCTGTGAAGGTATCAGCATCCGCTCGCCACGCTTCGGGCTCGGTGGCTCGCTGCGCTCGCCACACTAATCTATTCTCAACTCCACGCCGACGTGGATAGTAGGGGAATGAGAAGGTCGGAGGACGCGCACCGCTGCGCTCGCCACGCTACTGGTTCGCGACAATCGTGGGGGTGGCGGCCACAATGGGGGGCCATTATTTTTTACACACATGACGGGGCCATACCCAATGAGAAATGGCCCATATTGGCCCTTTTACCATTTTTTACTATGTTAAATGGACTCAGTTTCAATGTTAAAAATTTTTAACATTGAAGCCTATGGACACGATTTCTCCATAGGCTTCAATGTTAAAATAATTTAACATTGAAGCCTATGGACACGATGTACCAGATTTCTCCATAGGCTTCAATGTTAAATTATTTTAACATTGAAGCCTATGGAGAAATCGGGTACATAGCGTCGGTCGCGTTGTGTGCGTTTTGGTATGCACCCCAAGCGACCGACACGATTTTTTCCGACACGACCACCACGATAGAAATCGTGGTGGCCGTGCTAGGAAACAAGTACCATGCCTGCTTTAACCCCTTCACTGGTAATCCCAGGAATCTTCCGGGCTATGCTTCAGTGCCAACAGTGGCATTCCTGGAATTTTTTTGGGGATTGCCACTGTCTCTCCCTCCTTGGAGCCGGGCAAAGCTTCTGAGAGAACAAGAAGTTCAGCTTCAGCAGCTGCCCGGCTCCTTCCTCCTGGCTGTGTGTGGTGTTACCTTGCTATTGTCACACCGCGCACAGCCGGTGTGCTGGGGGCAGGGTCGGGCAGCGGCTGATATATTGCGCAACAGCGCTGCTTGGCCCCAGGACACGCAGCAGTGTTTTATTTTATCCCTAAAAATTTTTTTTTTTAAAAACCCACCACCACTGAAAGGGTTAATCAAACACCTCTAATAATGACAGGCCACATTATGTAGGGACGTCACAACCATTTACACCATGAGAACCGGTTTATGTGCACCAACTGTATACCACAAGGACAGGTCTGGTTCTTTACCTTCCATGCCGATCAGCAGTAAGTTGGAAGTCAGCTGGCCCCAGCCATGCTTTGCCTGTTGCTTATTAATCCAATTCCAGTTAAAACCCAAAAAATCCACCACAATTTTCCGGCCAACTGTATCATTCAGAGTTTGCTGTAGATATAACCTACATGATGGAATAAATATAACTCTTATTTATGCTGCTATCTAAACAAGACAAAGGATGTAACACATATTTGGGGAGAAATTCAATTAGCTTTTTGTATACCTTAAATAAATAAGCTTATTGAGCAATTTACTTCTCTTAAGGTCCATACACAATGGACATCTATGCCCAGCGTGTATGCTGACAGATGATGGGGTAAATACACTTTGGGTGTTTGCAATCTGGGATCACGGCTGTCAATCCCCGCCGACAGCCGTGATCCTGGCCCGTTTGCAGTCCGATCGACCCCATAAAGACAGACGGAATTCAATGTCCTGCCTGTCGATGGGCGCAAAGGGGGCGTGGCCGTGAAAACGGACGTGGATTGTCCATCTGCTGCCTGGATCACGTCAATCCACGGCCGTTATTGGCAGAACAAGCCCAACAGCTTCTGAAGTCGGGCCCGTTCTGCCGTGATCCCGCATAAATGCTGTCGTTAATGACAGCATTGAATAGGGAGCTGCCGCTTTTTCCCATGTCGGAAATAGCGGTGGCACATTGCATACCCCCCATTGAGCGTTTTTTGCCCGTTTTAGTGATATAACCTGGTGTGGACGACAGAGCAGGACACTATGGAAAGCCGTTCACCCGGTCGCTCATCTGCTGGTAATTCCAGCAGATGAGTGGCCAGGCCAGTGATAATGCGGGAGTGTGCATCGGCGCTCATCATTGCCTCGTACACACCGGGGGGCTTTCTAGCTGAAAGCAGCTCAAATGAGTAAACTGAGCTGCTTTCAGCTCAAAGTCACCCAGTGTGTATGGGCCTTTATCGCCACTATATAGGCCCCCACTTAAAAGCACAAATCAATGGAAAAAGGCTTTTCCCAGTGGTCAGTCATTTTTTAGATTAGCCCCATTAACAGCAAAAATCAGCCGGTACACCGAAACATTATTGGATAACAGTGTAGTCTTTGTATGTTGTAGGTCAAAAATAAAAATTGTGGACTCAAAAAGGTGTCAATGGATGTTTTTGCTTTTAATAAAATAAAAATTTATATTTTATCAAAAATATGTTCTAAATATAGAGTGGATAAAAATACCTGTAGTATACAGGGTTTTCAAAATGTGTTCAATATGTACTTATTGTCCAACTTAAGCTAATTCAAAATGTCTAAGTATCTCTTCAATCATGTAGTGGAGCAGGGGGAAGGGTGTCTTAGGGGTCCTGATCCAAGTCCATACATTATGGAGTTTATACACTAAGATGGGAGTTCTATTGAAGATGGGATGTTGCTACAGGTAACTAAGATTTTATTATCTTCTAGAAGGTGCTAAATAAGTACATTCTGATTGGTTGCCCAAAGCAACATCTCCTCTTCAATCAAACTGTAGTAAATAAACACCTATTACCTTAACTAAGCTATTCTGACAAACTTTTCACCTACATAGCGGCTGTGGAAAAAAAAAAAGTCTTATACAGATAGTTAGGGCAGTTTCACACGCTCCGGCTAACGCCGAATGGTCAAGAAGCCGTGCACAGAAGTTTACAATGGTCGCAATGGCCACAGCCCGGCAGCCGTCCTTTCCAGTGGTGAAATCCGGCTGCAACCGGGAGGACGGGCCGTGGCCGTCCGGTGTTAAAGGACACAATCCTGTCCATTATTAACTACTGTGTACGGCATGGCTTTTGTCCGTGCGGGGTTTCGCCGCCCAGCGTTAGCCGGAGCGTGTGAAACAGCCCTAACTGCAGCTTAATTTGTCTGGATACCTGAATAGTAAAAAAAAACACCTTGACCAGCCTCATTAAGTTGCATTCAGCCACGTAAAGCCCTGAAAACTGGTTATTATGCTAACTGAATTCCTCTTTTAGAGCTAAAGGTGAACTTACACTGGAAATCATTTTGAATATAAATTGAAAGGCATTAAGAAAATAAAGAAACACAGACAAATCTCAAAAACATGCAATCAAACATATAGGCAGATATACTAAGCCTTGCAAAGCTATCAAGTTGAGAAAGATAAAATACTGTATGTCCTGACACTAGGCATTCTCGAGCTTAGGATAACAGATGCCTACTGGGGCCTTTATACCGTTATGTAGGAATGCAGTGACTAAAACAGACTTCTATCTAAAATACATTTGAGTGGTATGTAAAACATTGAAAATAAACTAATCTTCAAGGATAGTTTAAAGCATTCTAAAAAGATACTCCTTTAAATTTGCCACTAAACTAAGATGTCAAGTATTCGTTTTATCTGTAGTTGTGCCAAATGTTAACTGCGATTCAGTTTCTGGACAAAAATGGTCACATTTTTATATACTTGGATTAGGAGTCGAATACACAAATCCCAATAAAAAGTCACCAGTGCTCATTTCATCAACACTGACTTTAGCCTTTGCTTCTCTTTGTGACCTTGCAGAGTATGGTACACCTTTGCCTTGCCAACTACTCCTGGGAAGAGTGACAGGGTTGTTTAATATACTCAAATGATGCCCAATCTGCTTGACATTGGAATGATGGAGACAGAAGTTTTATAACCCTTTGCAGCCTCACAGACATAAATAATGGTACCCTGAGAAGTGCTTTCTGACCATTATTCAGCTCCATAAACAGGTTTCTGTTAAAACATAGAACAAACAAAGTTTGGACTTTTAAAAGTAAACTACAAGTCATCTGATTGAAATACCCCAATATAGGAGTCACCATGCCTTACTTATGTACACAGCGACTGGGCGATCAATGTATTTACTGAAGTTATCAAAACTAAAATACGCTTGTATATGACCCAAAAAAATATTTGTAAAGTGTTGTGTGTGTAAAATATGGAGTTTCAGGTATTTAAAACTGATGCAATAAGTAATGAGAGAAAAAAAAAAGAAAGAAAACACAGAAAGCTCTAAGACCCCCCATATCATGGTTTCTTTATGAAAAGGTTTATGTTTAAACTACAAGGGGAAGAATCAATTCCTAGCAATTTGTACTTCAATGTATGTTATAGTAGATAAAAATTAGCAGTGATCCTGGTTGCAAACTGCACTTGCCCAACTTCTGATTGTGTGTATAATGTATAATATATATTTACAGTTTCTTATATAGCACACACATATTCCACAGCGCTTTACAGAGTATAGTTAAACAGTCACATCAGTCCCTGCCCCAGTGGAGCTTACAATCTATATTCCCTATCACATTCTAGGGTTAATTTTGTTGGGAGCCAACTGACCTACCAGTATATTTTTGGAATGTGGGAGGAAACCAGAGCACCCGGAGTAAACTCACGCAAGTACGGGGAAAATATACAAACTCCACACAGTTAGAACCATGGTGGGAATTGAATCCATGTCCTCCATGCTGTAAGACAGCAATGCTAACCATTACACCATCCGTACTACCTCACATTACACATATAACTGTTCATACTGCATTTTCAACCCTCCCAGCACCACAAATCTTCAATCATTGCTCCCTATTAACGATGTTGATGAGTGTCAAGTAACCAGCCAATTATTATTGTAGACACTTGCCAACTTCCACAACACAGACACAGGGTTGTCTCAATCCAGGGCGGATCTTAATCACTTTTGTGGTTCTCCACACCAGTGACATCAGTGCAGCTCAAATGAAGCAGTAAAAGTCACTGACAATTAATAATCTAATACTCTCTCAGTTGTATATAAAAAAAAAGTAAAACTAACAATAATATTTTTTCAGTTATCCCCATTGCCAATGAAACCATAAAAAAAGAAGCTAAGTAACAGCCAAAAGTTCAAACTTTTAGTTCAAAAAAGTATAGAAAGCATAAATAACATTTTGAATATTATAGGAACCAATACAGACTGAGTATCCCTTATCCAAATTATTCCACAAAACTATAGTTCCAGAATGTCCCATACTGGGGACATGATATGTAACTGGCACTACTGGGGACATGATATGTAACTGGCACTACTGGGGACAAGTTTTACAGTGTACAGGGAGATCCCAACCTTTTGAAGCCAGAGAAGGCTGTGCACTGATGCTCACAGCACTGTGGGACAATCCATCTAGTCCCCATCAAGAGCTTCACAGAACTAAAGACTGGATGAACTGTAATACTTTGTAATGTTGTAGCACAAATCAACCATGAACTATAATAAATAGAACAAATTCAGAAAATAAAAGTAAAATGAAACAAATTGAATGAGTATGTAAACTCTAAGCAAATATTCCTTATACCCCTTTCACACCAGAAATGCAGAGACAAACCCAGGAATTAAATTCCAGGGACAAGGAGGGACATTCCCGGGTTGGGACCCATTCACACATGCTTTTGAAGCAGGGACAACCCGAGTCGGCACCTTTCACACTGAACCCAGGATGACCCTGCATTTCTATGAGAATAGCATTGAAAATGGCCTTTTTTAGGCTCACATTAGATTATGGATTATTAATAATTATGACACAAAAAAAATTGTAGTGTTTCAGCCTCTGTTTACTTGTGTAAAACAAATTAAAAGGCATATGAAAGCATCTTCCCCTCTAATGATTATTAGCTCTCTCACCTCCTCATTTGTCCAAGACAGGGCACACATTGCAGGCTTTCAGGGGTTAAAATGAACTTCTGGGGTCTGTGGTGCTACAGAAAATGCACACTGTCTCCATGCACGCTGTATGCTGTCTATGGGTGTGTCTGAGTGTCCACCACAACAGGAAGTTGCCCTGCTAGCAAATCAGCACTAGCAGAGGCAACACGGGAAGCAGGGACATGTCCCTGCACCTTTCACACCAGCCAGTAACCCTGGAAGGACCCGGGAGCAACCCTGCTACCTAGCAGGGTTGAATAGCCGGCAAATTAACCCGGGAATTTGTCACTGGAACCTTTCACACCAGAGCTAGTCCCGGGTTGTTCCCGGACCCAACCCGGGAATTTAGGCTGGTGTGAAAGGGGTATTATTAAACTCCCTCTTGTTGCCAGATAGGTAATTGTTTGCATAAATTATAACTTAGAATCAGAGGTGTTGTTTTCATTAAACATATTATTGATGAAAGGTGATTTTAACCTTAGTGAAGAGTCTAGATAGAAAGATATAGTATATAGTGAGGAATAGATATGAATGTATTAGGATAGTGTTTGAATATGTCTGTACTGTATATAGATGCACATTTGTGTCTTACTGCAAGGTTAGGGATTTTTATGTAGGTATATGTCTACTGTATGCCTGGTTTACAGCAAATAAATAATTAGAACCTGGTAGAATAAAGTCAACAGGTCATCTGGTTGTTAGGCTACATAATATGCAAACAGATCCTGGTATGTTTAGGGGGATGTTAAGATGCAAAGTTACAGATCACAATCAAAGATCTGCATACCTTAAGAAGTGTAGAAGCCAGCTGACCAACTGTACTGTCCAGTTATGGTGCAGGCCAGAGGCAATGACAACACGAAAACAAACTACTACCAACAGGTTATAATTGTTCATGCCAATACCCTAGGCAAAACAGATCATTGACACATCAACACAACCAAGGGGAAGCCTCTGAAGATTAAAGAAATACTATGTTTTATGATCTTGGGATCATAAATACCCTACATGCTCACCACCTTGGGGCAGAATGAGCAGGGCATGGTTTATGACACTGTGGAATCTGGCAACCCCATAATTATCTCCCACACTGGGCACAATGGGAATAGGCCAGTTTGAATGGGCAAAATATGGGATAAAAGGAATGAGCTTATGGGTAGAAGTCAGTCAGCAGAGGAGCATAAGAAGGAAAGACATCAGGAGGAGAGGAGAAGGATGAGAGTAAGAAGGGGAAGATGAATAAAGCTTGGTGGAGATGTTCACACCTAAGGAATGGAACAATTAACTTGCAAGTATTCAATTAGTGTTAGTAATTGTCTAAGTTTGTTAATTTGTTTTATGTTCAATGTTTTATAAGGAAGTATAAATATAATTATAATTAGCATATATATCACTACTGTGCACAACTTATTCTGTATGATTTGTGTTTTTCCTGTAAATAAAATATCTTTGATCGGAGCGGCAAAACCAAGTTTGAACTCACTTTGGAATCATAATTTCATAATTCCTATATATGAGAATTGCATGTATGTATCAGCAGCCTAGGTTGTAAGTCTGACGCAATATATTTGCAGATATATGGGATAAACGTGTATTATAGAGTATACATAATTTATTATTATTGAAGAGTCCCCTTTTCAATAATTGGCACCCCAGGTATTAATATAATAGAAGATTCCCAGTCCACACTCTTCTGAAACTGGGATATGGAAGATCCATGTGTCCTCATATATCAAACCCTATTGGAATGGCAGATTCCGTGAGAATTTGTCATTTACAAATGAATCAACAGAGTTTCTTGGTGATCACAGGCAACAAATATGCATTTAGGGTAAATAGACCCAAACATTTAAAAACATTAAAACAACCTTCCCTAAGTGGTCATCAGAGCAAACTCCCTGCTCTCAAAAAGAATGTAATTCCAAGGAAGACCTGGTTAAGTGAAAACATATATAATTAACAAGTATCTAGTGATGTACATCAGGTTATAGTAAGCTCACTTACCTCTCTTCGCCCTCTCTCTGTTCTATGTCTCTTAGCTTCTCTACAAACTCTGGAAACTTCATCTCTTGTCTAATGGACTTTGGCTTAAAGGTCTTAAAGTTAACTATTTTCTTCTCATCATAATAGAGAAACTTGTGGCTGTTGGCACTGTACACAGAGAAGTCCCCATTTCCAATGTTTTCCTTCAGATAATCCAAGTCCCACTTTAGAGCTGAGTGCACCAGATTTGTATCAGTAAGTACCACTGGCTCCTGTTTTAGTAGGATAAAAAAATGTAAATAAAAAAGTTGGTCTGAGCCTGCATTTATAAAATCACTATACTTTAGGTCTGTACAATACAGGAAATTATAAGAGGACAGCATGCATTATGGAAAGGTATAGTGGGCATTATCCACATTACAACCAAAACAAAAGCCACAACCTTGAAGACTCATTTTTAAAAAAGGTACAAAGTTATGCAACATTAGTACGCAGTGTTTCAGATTATTAAAGTTTGTTGACTATAAGCAGTTTAATACCCTCTGCTTGGAATGGATTCCAACTAGCGACAGACAGTATAGTAAAAGAAAATATAAATGGTATAGTAAAAGAGAATATAAATGGTAAGCCAAAGAATATAGCCTACATTTGTTATTTAATACACATTCCAAAGTACACCACTTGCAGTGCTAACTAACAATGATTTAACATTGTATTAAGATGGACTAATAAATGTGTATATTATATACTTATAATGGCCCAGAGTTATATTTCCATTACGGCTGCATGTAACAAGTTTTAATAGTGTGGAAGTGCTGTATTGCATCTTTGCGTACTGCTGAACACTTCAGAGTCAGGGGCATCTTGGACATATCGCTCTGTCCATAAGATGGGTATTACGGGCAGCACAGATGTTGTAATGGTTATCATTACTGCCTCACAGCACTGAGGTCAAGGGTTAGATTGCCACCATGGCCCTAACTGTGTGGAGTTTGTATCTTCTCCCTGTGCTTGCTTGGGTTTTTTCCGGGTACTCTGGTTTCCTCCAACAACCCCAAAAAATATACTGGTAGGTTAATTGTATTGTACTATCCTTGCACATAGTGCCCCCTAAGCCCCAGCCTGATTGACCTGCTGAGGATGTTAGAGGGTGGCCAATGGGCACCAGAAGCTCCAATCTCTGTGTCGGGGGTGATCAATTAGCAGGGTTTGTATTTATTTATTAGCTACATTTTTCGTACTTTAAGAACTGCATGAAAAAAAGCCCTTACAATAGGCCAAATATTGCGGTACTTGGGTAGTTTCACGGCGCCGATATATTGGATGCGATATGCATCAACATGCCACCAGTATGAGAAATATACAGAAAACACATTAAAATACAATATTAAAGCCTTTTTGAGCAATTTTCAGAGTGCATACATGTCAATGAGACCTGACTGCTTGCTAAACATGATACACAAGTAATGGTTCATTAACTGGGACTGAAAAATGCCCTTTATCAGCAAAATCTACACTGCAATCTCTGCCTACCAGACACATGATCTCTGCTCAACATACATAACTACTAGGCGGCGCGTCATGGGAGGTTTGGTTTATTACACATTTACCACCACCCACCCCTCCCTACGGGTACCTACTGAATCTCTGCAAAGGATCTAAAGGCCCATACACACTCAGTTTTCTTGCCAGTGTGTACAGGGCAGCGTCGAGCGCTGCTGGGCGCTCCTGCATCATTGTTGATGGACGTCGCTCATCTGTTGGTATTACCAGATGAGCAGCTTTGTGGGCGGCTTTCCATAGCACTGCGCTACGGAAAGCTGTCCGCCCCCTGCTGACAGTGCGGGGCAGGGGGAAAGCCGCTCAGTGTGTATGCACTGAGCGGCTTTCCCAGCAGCAATGACAATGATCATCGCTGTCCATACATGCTGGGCAAAAATCGCTCAGTGTGTATGGACCTTAAGCCCTGCAAACAACACTGTACTATTCTAGTTTGCAGACACTAAGGGGAGGACCTAATTGCCATTGAAGGGTCCAGATTGCAATATATTCAAATGCCTGCAGCAGCCGATTTTGAACCCTTTGCTCGGACTCCTATTTGAACAAACACACACTGTTTGGAATGTATGCCTTATTTAAATTTACCCACTCATTATAGCAGTCCAAAAGGACATTTTCCCGAGACGCTTTTTACAAAGGGTCGTTTTACTTTTAAAAACAATATTTTAAATCTACTCTAGACTATTACTTCGGCAAGAAAGAACACTTTGCAATAAATAAATCTATAGCTTGGTACACTAGAAAATATTCTGCCCAATCCAGCAGATTGTGTGTATCTATGATATGTAGGTCCCTAGTGACACCCCCCATTGGTCCTGTAGCAGGGCAGGTGGGGGATTTCAGTAGCGATAACATGCTGCAGAATGTTTGCCACATCCCATCAGCAGCAGTAGGCAGTATTCAAAGCGGCCGGCGAGGAGGGTTTGTACCCTTTCCCTCGCCGAAATCAAGCCATCCTCAGCGTATTCAATGTAGGGGAGGACGGCGAGATTCCTCTTAAACGGCGAGGTTTGCCGCAAAAGTAGCAAATTTGCTGCCTTTTGTGGCGAGCCCCGCCATTTTAATGGCCACACGCTGTTTCTACCTCGTCTCAGGGAACCAGCAGAGTGGAAACGGCAAGTGAAGGGGAGGGGGGAGAATACCCTTACAGCGAGCTATCGGCACTGCTCGCCGTCATACCATTGCTCGCCATCAGGGACATGGAATACCCCTCATAGGTTGGGTTTGGTCTACATTGTGTGCCAAGCTTAAACATTATAAAAACATCCATGAGATATGGTATTTACCAGAAATTCAATAACTGAAACATATTAAAGTCTCTACAGGGTAAGACCAGCTGAATGGTCTGCAAAATGGTTAGCACAGCTGTCTATGCACACTGAGGCCATGAGTTCATTTCCTGACCGTTTTGTGGGTGTAGAGTTTGTGTTTCCCCAATATATGTGATTGGGAACACCAGAAAACAACCACTCTCCAAGACAAGGCAGCGGACAAATACGAACCTTTGTGTGCATGCATGTGTGCCCATGTGATATAGAATAAACATTGTAAGCTCCAGAGAGACAGATAAAGGTCCGCACACAAGGAGCAATCTGATTGCTGAGCAATATATTGCTCAGTGTCCCGTTTTCATCAGCGACCAGAGATGGTCGCTGATGAAAATGAGTCACTTTGCCTGCAGAAGCATGCTCCACCCCAGGGGCTCTCGGCCACCTGTACACACGGGGATATGGTCACTCAGCGACATTATCTAGAATCACTCCATGTGTACAGGGCTTAAGTGTGAATAAAATATTCTCTGTCAAGTTCTACATGTATTGAGTGCACTATATAAACAACTTAATAAATAGAAACCAGCAGCTGGAACCACAGAGGTAAGAAACACCATGTATGGCCAGGCTGTTTTGTACAATACAACACAGAACTATTCCCACTACACTGCTGCTATTAGAAAGTTATTGCATATCCCACGGAACATGGGGTAACAAAGCCAGAAGGTACACTCCTAGGGAGCTTAAAAGACAGCGGTAAAACTGTAGAGCCACTATAAAAAAAAAAAAAAAAAAAAAATCTGTGGTATATTTTCTAAAGCATGTTTTTAAGATAAAAAAAAAAAAATCTTAAGACATGTATTTTAGATAATGAAAATTAACAGGTCAAGTTGTCATAAATGCAAACCTTTCAATGGAAAGGTTAAACAAATTGTACACAGCTAGAATGGAAAAGGAGTAGGTTTGCATACTTCTTTTCCAATCGATATATCAGCACAATAGGATTTCTCTTCAACTCCATGGTATTCATACATACATGAGAATATATTATATAATAATCTGTGAGATAATTCTAATAATGATGTTTTAACTTCCTATAGTGAATATTTTTTTATATAGATTGTAAGCTCCAATGGGCCAGGTACTGTGAAGTGTTCCCTGCAAAGCTCTGCGGAATATATTGCAAAATATTGCTCAGTGTCTCGTTTCATCAGCGACCAGAGATGGTCGCTGATGAAAAGGAGACTCAGCCGTGGAAGCTGCATGGGAGACAGCTGATCACAGGAGCATGCTCCTGCGACCATTAGGTGCTGAACACTGGAGCACACACCCGGCGATTTATCGCCCCCACAGCACATTCAAATCACTGGCAATATGGTCGCTCAGCGATTTTGGTTTTAAGTTAAGTTGCAGGTTTTGAACTTTAGACCTAATACCTAACTTTGAGACCTTTGACGAACCCTGGCTTACCAACTGGTATTTTTCTCTTATTGTTTAAAATAAAACAATCACATTTTAAACAGCTGTGAAGTTCTTCAATTTCCTACATTACTGCTCTTCTGTACAATAAAGCCATAAAGAGCCATGTTAATGCATTCTTTCCATGATTTGTATAGATTCTGTCTACTTAGACACAGGGATGGGCCATTGAGCTATATAAAGACATGACAGTGTTTAACACAGAAGGAAAGCTAGAAGTTTGCTGTACTCCGCAGCATATGAAAAACCCATGCAGAATAAATAAAATAAGCTATAAACAGAAGCTTGTAGGTAACAAATCAAAATACAAAGGACACATATAGAAAATGCAGTGACCCTTAAACCAAATCACACACCACCAGAACCACTAACCCAGGAGACACTCAATGCCAAACAGCAAATGGGCAACATCATCCTTCGCCTCTGACAAATAGGAAAGACTCTGGCACTGAACAGACTGATCTCGGTTTGCTATATTAGCAGGGAAGTTTAGTTTAACATAGCAAAGTCTCTCCAGAGCCAATTTCTCTTTACATAAGCTAGTCTCATGCGATCCATCTGGTTGCCCATATATGTTCTGGTCAACATATTGGAAGCACTGTAATGCAATCCCACTCCTGGGGGGGGGGGGGGACCCATCTTGATGACAGATCACCTTAAAAGAAATGAAATCTATGATTTCTAAAGGCCCATACACACTGGGCAATTTTAAGCTGAAAGCAGCTCATGTTTACCGTTGGAGCCCAGCATGTATGGCCTTGGTGATTGGCGCTGGTGTGCGCTCCCGCACCATCACCGGCGGCTGCCATTCATCTGCTGGTATTACCAGCCGAGAGGACGGCTTTCTATAGCATCCTGCTAAGGAAAGCCATCCACCCCTGCGAAAATCACACAAACAGGCGGAAATTGTTCAATATGTATGCACTGAGGGCCTTACTCAGATCTGAGCTCAGTACAAATTTGTTTGGAAAAATGGACAAACTCATGCACACTGCAGGTGGGGCAAATGTAACATGTATAGAGAGAGTTAGATTTGTGTGAGTTATATTGTTTCTGTGCAGGGTAAATACTGGCTGCATTATTTTTACACTGCATTTTAGATTTCAGTTTCAGCACACCCCACCCAAATTTAACTCTCTCTATATATGTTACATCTGCCCCACCTGCAGTGCACATGGTTTTGCCCATTTTGCAAACAAATTTGTACTGACCTCAGATCTGAATAAGGCCCTGAGTGATTTTCATCCCAGCTATTTTTCATTATCATCGCAGAGCATACACACTGGGCAAAAATGCACACACCTTCAGTCTTTTTTTATTTTTTTTTGCTTTTCTTATCAACTAATTTCTGTAAATAAACCTTTTTTTAAAGGTTTAATAAACTAATTAAAAAAAATATATATTTTTAGCTACATTTACAAGGGATCCTGATGATACAGGGGATCATTCTGGCAAAAGACTGCATTCCATTTCTCCAGCTTTGTTCTGTTCATATTGTACAGTGAACTGTGGCTACTGTCCTGCATTCTCTGGGAGATGAAGCAACAGACCACATACTGTAATGCTGCCCATACACTTGTGAGATATTGTATACAATCATTCAAATTCGACCAATTCATCGAATGATTGTATGCATTTTTAAGGGACTTTTTGACGCGATGCGCGGGCACGCCGTCGAATGCCGCGTCGACAGATATTATGTGCTGCACATAATATCTATCGAATTGTAGGAGCAGTCGCATGTGGTTTTTAACCACATGCGATCGCTCAAATATAATCTGTGGGTGGGGGGCGGAGGGGACGCATTCAGCGGAGTGGGGTTTGGGGAGAGGGGGCCCTAGGGACCGCTGGCGGCGTACCTGCGTCTCGTATCAGGGGGCGGTGGTGTAGTGTAGCGCTAGCAGTTGCAGGCGGCAGGAGTTAGTGGTGGCGGGAGAATTGTTTAAAGCACCGAGATGCCCTGTGATTGGTTGAGAGAGCTCAGCCAATCACAGGGCAGCCCAGTATTTTAAACAAATCTGCCACCACCGCTGACTCCCCCAGCCTGCAAGCGCTACTGCTAGCATACACTACTCCGCCGACCCCTGCCAGCACCCGATGTGCCATCGGAAGGTGGCATGCGACATCGGGTGCTGACTTTTGCACCCAAAAATGTAATCGGATTCGATGGACATCATACTTCGATGTCGCATCGAATCCTATTGCATAAGTGTATGGGCACCATAAATAGACTTCATATACAGTAGACCCTTGGCCAACGTTTGAAGCATTAGGTGTTATACCTCATTAGTACAAGTTCACTATTCATAGCTAATCTACAGTACTTACTAAAATTGGAAGGGAATAACCATAGATGGCTGTATAATGCTGGGTACACACCAGGACGACTAGGGCACGATTCTGTCAATTTAGATCCAATTCCGACCGGTTGTATGCAGATTGTATGTACTATCGTGTGTTTTTGACATTTATTTGATCCGATTCCGATCAAATGCGCGTTCACGCCGCTCGTTTGGTCGCATCTTTGGTCCTACGTGCTGCAGGTAGGATCTGTCAATCCCAGGCCGACCGACCGTCAATCGTATGCAGATCGTGAGTGTTTTTTGCCGCCTCCGTCGTCCGTCCGTCGGTGCGTCCGTCGTTTGATCCAGCCTATTTGAGTGGCATTTCCTAAACACTCCCCCGGCGCCATGTTTTTCCACATAGCAAACAGCGCTGGCGCAGCAGTTGGACTCTCCTTCTTGTCTCATCTCCCAGAACAACAACCTGGTATGTTTGCACTCCCAATGCTCTTCTATGCATGCCCACTGTTGCCACCAATGTATATAGTGTGTATAAAGCACTGGTTTGGCAACCGTGCACCCGACCATGTCACTGTTTTTTTTGGGTGGGCCCCATGTCTGTGTGTATACATATAACCAATGTCCACCATTGCAGTATTCAAAGCACTCCTCTCTGCTAGGCCCCATTCACCTGTGTGTGTGTGTTTGTGTATATATAGATATATATACATAAACCATTGTCCACCATTGCAGTATTCCAAGCACTCCTCTCTGCTAGGCCCCATTCACCTGTGTGTGTGTGTTTGTGTATATATAGATATATATACATAAACCATTGTCCACCATTGCAGTATTCCAAGCACTCCTCTCTGCTAGGCCCCATTCACCTGTGTGTGTGTGTTTGTGTATATATAGATATATATACATAAACCATTGTCCACCATTGCAGTATTCCAAGCACTCCTCTCTGCTAGGCCCCATTCACCTGTGTGTGTGAATAGCAATCTGCACAATAAAATGTATAGTGGTTTTCATAAAAGTTTATTAACATTTTAAATACTTAAAACATAAGAACTAGGTAAACTGGTAACTATAACTATAAAAATTTAAATATGAAACAAAACATGGGTATAACTATAACAACTAAAATGGTTTTATCTTTTTACAGTCCCAATGTCCAACGCAAAGGAACAAGAGTTTTTGGAAGGGTTTATTGAAAAATATCGTACACACGAATGCCTGTGGAGAACCAAATCCAAGGAGTATTCAAACAAAATGAAAAGAAACCAAGCCTTGGAGGAGTTGGCACGCTACAGTCTTCCATTTCACCCAGAGGCCAATGTTGAATGGGTGAGGAAACGCATCCAGAATATGCGCACGGTGTTCTTAAAGGAACACAAGAAGATGGAGGCTGCAAAGAAGTCTGGTGCTGGAGTCGACGAGATGTATCAAACATCGCTCTGGTACTATGACCGGTTGACATTCACCCTCAGCCAGGAGTCGATGAGGACAGGAGTAGTCCTTATGGTCGAACAGGAAAACCAAGAAGTCGCGGCGCAGGAGGAGGAGGAGAATTCGCAGTCTGCATCGGTGAGTCTATTTTTTTGGCTATCTAATTGATTCCTCCTGCCAATCCACAGCGCCCTCCCCATTAAAGTAGGCCATGTACTCTTCCCTCACCTGTTTGGCTCGTGCACTCCCTGTGTAGCGTTGTGTTGGGGTTTGCAAGGAGGATATCTGCACTACCTCCTCTGGCAGTTCTTGGTCTTCTTGGAGTGCTGTGCCTGTAGCCCTTTGCTGTGTGGCTTTTCTGCGGAGCAAATTGTGCAGGACACAGCACGCCGTGACAACCCAGTCAATTTTGTCCACCCTCAGGTTAATGGCAGTGTGAAAAATGCGAAACCGGCTTGCCAGGATGCCAAAAGCATTTTCCACAACACGCCGTGCCCTGGATAGCCTGTAGTTAAAGATCCTTTTGTCATGGTTCAGGCCCCTTTGCGCATATGGCTTCATGACATGCTCGTGCAGGCCAAAAGCCTCGTCAGCCACAAAAACAAAGTTAAGCCCCTGTTTAGTTTCCTGGACAGACGGCAAGTGAAGGGTGTTCGCTATGAGCCTTTCGTAGAACTTTGTGTCCTTGAAAGTGCCACCATCCGATGCACGGCCATTCCTTCCTACATCCAGGAAGATAAACTCATAGTTGGCATTCACCACAGCCATTAGTACAATGCTAAAATAGCCCTTGTAATTAAAATAGTAGGAACCACTATTGATAGGCTGGGCTATGCGGACATGTTTGCCATCAATGGCTCCACCGCAATTTGGGAAGTTCCATCGCTGTTCAAACTCCTCTGCGATGACTTTCCATTCATTCACGCTGGTAGGGAACTGAAATTAGAAGTAAATAGAATTGATTAGTAAACATGTTCAATTTTTTTACAGCTTGGTGACTACCCACCTGCAACCCCAGACCTATCTGTCCTATCTGATAATGCATGCACATCTAACGAAGTTCCTACTCCGGCACGCACTCCGCCACCCACCCTGGAACCCACTCCACCACTCCCCCGTGCCAAAAAAATGCGTGGCAAAGGAAAAAAAGGAGAAGCAGCGGCACATGAAGAATTTATGATGCGGGCACATCAAGTCCTGCAAAGAAACCCGGACAAACATGACAACTACTTCACTTATGTGGCAGAGTGTGTTCGCAACATGGCTCCTGACCAGCAACTTACTTTTGAAAAGTTATGCATGGAGTTGGTGTATAATGGCAGTTTAGGGTATCTCAACAGTGGCACTAAAATAGTTGGCATTGGTAGTGCACCAGACACACCACTGTCATTAGAATCACCAGTGCCTACTCCGCCTGCCACCGTAGCAGGCCAGTCGAGCACAATTCCAACACATACCCAGTCAACACCTACACAGCCTTCTCAACCCCCCCAGTACCGTCAATTCTACAGTTCTTTACTGATAGAAGATCCAGAGTGTCCTGTTTTTGAGGATCTGTCTTAAAAAATAGGCTACTTTATCATTTACCATCGACATGGTCTCAGCTGCAGGTATGTGATGGCCACTGCTCACATGGCGTATGGCGCACATCAATGTGGCCGGGACCATTGCATCTGCGCCATGCGCCATGTGGGCCGCAGCCTTTACATATCTGCAGCAGACATCCTCTGCCACACAAGGGCCACAGTGTGTATTTTTGTTTATTTATATGCTGCTACCTGTACCTGCATTACCAGAGGGAGAACAGGATTCTCCTCAATCTGGATAGCAAACTCCATTTATTGCCCTTTTGTCTTTACCAATAGTATGGGGTACTGTGCGGCAGACATGGTCTCGGCTGCAGGTATGTGATGGCCACTGCTCACATGGCGTATGGCGCACATCAATGGGGCGGGGGCCATTGCATCTGCGCCATGCGCCATGTGGGCCGCAGCCTTTACATATCTGCAGCAGACATCCTCTGCCGCACAGTACCTTATCCCTACTGTTGTAAGGGCATGTTCCAGAAGTTACCAGAGTGTCTTTTGTCTTGGTTTTCTACATATATGCTGCTACCTGTACCTGCATTACCAGAGGGAGAACAGGATTCTCCTCAATCTGGATAGCAAACTCCATTTATTGCCCTTTTTTCTTTGCCAATAGTATGGGGTACTGTGCCGAAGACATGGTCTCAGCTGCAGGTATGTGATGGCCACTGCTCACATGGTGTATGGCGCACATCAATGGGGCGGGGGCCATTGCATCTGCGCCATGCGCCATGTGGGCCGCAGCCTTTACATATCTGCAGCAGACATCCTCTGCCACACAGTACCTTATCCCTACTGTTGTAAGTGCCTGTTCCAGAAGTTACCAGAGTGTGTTTTTTGTTTTTTTATATGCTGCTACCTGTACCTGCATTACCAGAGGGAGAACAGGATTCTCCTCAATCTGGATAGCAAACTCCATTTATTGCCCTTTTGTCTTTACCAATAGTATGGGGTACTGTGCGGCAGACATGGTCTCAGCTGCAGGTATGTGATGGCCACTGCTCACATGGCGTATGGCGCACATCAATGTGGCCGGGACCATTGCATCTGCGCCATGCGCCATGTGGGCCGCAGCCTTTACTTATCTGCGGCAGACATCCTCTGCCACACAGTAGCCCGTACTTATTGGGAAAGTTTAAACTGGGTCATACATACTTAAATCTTTATATATAGTGTGTGTTTTTGTACAATATCTTTTATATATGGTATTATAATATATTTTTGTTGACACAATCTATTTACTATTTTACATGTTTTAACCATGAAAGGCCTAAAAAACCTGTTTCTGTCCTAGGCCTAAATTATAAATAAAAATATTTTGTTTGCACAATAAAGTGTACAGTGTATATTTCATCCTTACCTTGCAATACTGGTACTGCAGCACCTTCACAATGGCTTTGCAGGTCTCCGGGATGATGAGGCCCAAAGCTTGCGGGGAGATGAGGGATCCAAACTTTAGGTCAGCAAGAGACCGTCCTGTCGCCAGAAACCTCAGGGTGACCACCAGCCGTTCCTCAGCAGGGATAGCCATGCGATACTTGGTATCCTGCTTCTCGATGTGGGGAGTCACCAGACGCAGCAATTCCTGGAATGTGGCATCATCCATCCTCAAGAAGTTACGGAAATCGTCTGGGTTATTCTCCCTGATGTCCCTGAGCAGTGGCATGTGCGAACGAGTCTGACGCTGAAGTAGCCACTGCTTTGTCCAGCATGATCTTTCTCTCCTGCGCTGGGCTCTCTGACGCCTGAGCTTCAAAACTGCATAATAGAGCAGGTACTGTTGCTGGTGACTACCCATCACTGCATTCTCCATAGTGCAGGGTTAAAAGACACTTTGTAATGGCAGGCAAAACAAAGTAATGTGTAAATAGCTATGTCCAGCGTTCAGCAGGTATAAACCAAGCCTCACTAGTAACAAAGCAGAAATACACTGGTTTAAAATGGCTGCTGCTATTCCTATCCCCCTCTGCTAGTCCTCCCCCTCTGCTAGTCCAGCCCCTTCATTCAAATTTCAAAGGCCCATCTGACGACGGTCGCATGTGTTCTTGCAAAAAAAACAAAAACCAGCGATCCGACCGTCTTAACGACCATCGCGGGCGCATCGGGATCGGATCTAGATCGTTCCGCAAAAAAACACAATTTTTGCTAATCGTTTGCTGGGGACTGCCTGGGAGCTCCCGGGAAGTCCAAGGGAAATCGTTCCATGGTCGTCTATCGGTCGTGCACGACGGTGGTCGTCCTGGTGTGTACCCCACATAACTCCACATAAATACCTATTATCTCTCCCGTCCTCAAGGACCATTAAATGTAAGAAATTTCAAATCATGTGATAATTCGAATCATAAACCCTCAAGTGGTTGTCAGCATGAGTAAAAAGCAAATACCATGCAAGCATATATGAATAGTGATTACTTGTATTTTTACTAGTAAGCATATAAGAGGCATCTCATTGCAGAAGACAAAACAAATGAAAAATGACCCAAATAAAATAAATACCTATTGCAAGAAAATGCCTTTGGTTTACAGTATAACATCAATGCCAATGGTTTATAACATCATATAGGTTTACAATAAAGATACCAATTATACCCCTTTTCCACTATACAAGCCGGGTTGCACCTGGGGTTATGTATCAGGAAGCGACCCGGCTTGCAATCCCTTTCCCACTAGCATCCCGACACGGCATAATGCTGAGCGGCTGATGTCATCAGGAGGTGGGGCTGGGAAATGAGAGGCAGTCCAGGAACAATCCAAATTATAGTATGATGACTTTAATAGGCAAATTCATGTATGGTGGCTGCCAATCTTGGCCCTCACCATATAGGATTGCCTCATGGCGCGATGCGCAGCTGTAAGGCATCATGGGGGGGGGGGGGGTGATGCAGCCGCCGTGTCGCTGGGAGGGGGAGAGGAGTGACAGCTACTCACCTCCACCCTGCGGGGTCCTGGCTCCCAACTACCGCCCTCCAGTGGCCGGCACCCTAGGAAAATGACTAGAGCTGACTAGTGGTGGCGCCGGCCCTGCCTAGAGGTGCCATGAAAAAACTATAATGCTTTAAGACGCCAAAAAAAAGCTTGGGAACCATTGGTGTAGGGCAGTGGTTCTCAACCTCAAGTACCCCTTGCAGGTTTTCCAGGTCACCCAGCAGGTGCACAGGTGTACTCATTATTCACTGACACATTTTAAAAGATCCTCAGGTGGAGCTAATTATTTCATTTGCAATTCTGTGTGGTGACCTGGAAAACATGCACTGTTGGGTGTACTTGAGGACCGAGGTTGAGAACCACTGGTGTAGAGCTATTTATTTATAGTTTCTTCCTCCAGCACTGTGCTTGCCTGCTCAAACCCTTTTCCTACAGCCCTGCTTCCAGTTGATCACATCACCCTCCTTCAGCTCTGTGCCCCATACTGTATGTTCACACATGCTCCCTACACACATTCCACCTTTAGTCCTGCTCACGCTCCATCATGCAGCCCTGTGCCAACTGCTCAAGCTCCATCCTACAGCCTCCCATCCCATAGCTCTGTGCCCACCTGCTCATGCTCCATCCTACAGCCTTATGCCCACCTGCTCATGCACTATCCTACAGCCCAGTGCCCACCTGCTCACGCTCCACCCTACAGCCTAGTGCCCACCTGCTCACGCTCCACCGCACCCTACAGCCCCATGCCCACTCTCCATCACATAGATCTGCGCTCACCTACTCACACTCCATCCTACAGCCCTATGCCCACCTACTCATGCTTCCCCCTACAGCCCCGTGCCCACCTGCTTACCCTCCATCCCGTAGATCCGTGTCCACCTGCTCACACCCCATCCTACAGCTCAGTACCCAGCTGAACAGATTACCCTCCTTCCCTCTGTACGCCTGGTGCACTACTTCCCCGACCCTGTGCCCATCGCCGCGCTAATGATTAATTCTACTTCCAATACCACAATCACATGAGCTAATTGTCCCTAACAGGAGCTCTCCCACCTCTAGTGGCCTCACCTCATTATCAATTAACTCTTCTGCCCTGGGGTCGGAGTGCTGCAGCCGAGGGATCTGACGGGTCTGGAACTGGTATGAACGGAACTGAGACTCGCTCCAGCCGGGGCTCTGGAGCTCGGCTTCTCCGGCGCCGGCTCTGTTCGTTTCAGCCACCACTTCGGCCGCAGATGCCCCGGCCTCCGCCATCCCCGGGCGGCGCGTACCTAGCAGCTCCCTCTCAGTAACTATACCGATAAGGACAACGTCCCGGCCCGAAGAGCAGCAGCGAGCTGAGCCCAGGCAGGAGCGTCGGCGGACGCTTATCGGACGCCACAGTGACCCCCAGCGGACACCATAGGAACATGCACTTGTGCGCTTTTCACTTACAGTATATTGCAATATTATACTTGTATTGTCTCAGGCTCCCACAATCGCAGATTATAAAAGGAAAATTTACTGTTGAAGGATAGGGTGTTGCCCATAGCAACCAATCACTACTTATTTCTTAAACACCTCTAGAAGATAATAGAACCTGATTGGTTGCTTTGCACAACATCCCATTTTAACTCTCAACTCTAATCTCATCTTAATCTCATGTTACATGCATCTAAAAACATAAAAATGTGTCTGTATTTTGTCCAAGACACTGCAAAAACTCTGATCCATGCACACATTATCTCATGCATTGATTTTTGGAACAGCCTCCTAAGAAAAGACTATCACGACTACAATCCATTTTGAATGCAGCTGTGAGCAGTGGCAACTCTTACATCTGTTGAGATGGTGGGGTCCGCTGCTGGACCCCACCACTGGTGCCCAGGGACAGCAACAGAAATTTTGGGCATACGCCTCACCTGCTCCCTGCTTGGATTAATTCCATCCTGCTGCTGCTTCTTCCTTCTTTCCTCAGCGGCTCATTACCGCCCTCCAGTGGCCGGCGCCCTAGGCAGATGCCTAAAGCTGCCTAGTGGTGGCGCCGTCCCTGATCATACTGATGCATTCTCTCACCCTGTGCTCTGCGCTTTAGCAAACTGGTGCACTCCCTCGCCCTGCGTCCTGCATTCTATCACTCTGACACACTGCCTTACCCAGCAGCCTGCGCTCTATCAATTGACGTGCTCCCTCACACCACGGCCTGTGCTCTATCACACTGACGCACTCCCTCACCCTGCGTTCTGCGTTCTATCACACTGACGCACTTCCTCACCCTGCAGCCTGCGTTCTATCACACTGATGCACTCCCTCATCCTGCGTCCTGCGTTCTATCACACTGATGCACTCCCTCATCCTGCGTCCTGCATTCTATCACACTGATGTGCTCCCTCACCACAGAGCTCTTGCTCTCATACATACGCAGTCCCTCATGCCCCGGCCTGTGCTCTATTACATGACATGCTCCATAACCCCCCCTGCAGCCTAATCCTCACTAGTGCCTACCCAGGTATGCTGTAACCCAGAGGTTCCCAAATGCGGTCCTCAAAGCACCCCAACGGTCCAGGTTTTAGGTATATCCATTGCTCAGCAAAAAAAAAAGGTTAAATCAGACTGACTGAGTTACTAATTAAGTCACCTGTGGCCAAGCATGGATATATTTAATACCTGGACCATTGGAGTGCCTTGAGGACCGCGTTTGGGAACCTCTGCTGTAACCTAACTCTTACCTCCCCCACCCCCTAACCATAACCCACCCCACCCCACATGTATGCACAGAGCCGGCCCTAGGCATAGGCAGACTAGGCAAATGCCTAGGGCATATGGAATGCCTAGGGGCATCTCAAGCCTAGCCTAGGGCATGGCAGGCAGGCTGAGAGGTTTGGGGCAACGTTTGCCCTGGTGATAGTTGCTTTTTGTTACCTACGGTGGCTTGGCATCCTGACTCCCGAAGTTTTGCCTCACAGCCGTGTTAAGCTCCGCCCCAGTCCCCGATAAGCTCCGCCTTCGGCCAGCAGTGCAGAACCCCACTGCCAACACAAAGCCGCGCCCATGGCTTAGCTCCTCCCCTCCATAGAGCCCAGCAGCAGCTTAGGTAATGAATATGGAGTGGCTGCTGAAAAAAATCTGGTCTGTGCTGTGACAAATATGGGTGAGTCATTGCTGACTGCTATTGATCTAATGTACATGTGTGCGTTTGTGTATAAAATATATATAGGCTGAGGGGGAAGGCTTTGGGTAGGGAGGGTTAGAGTTAGACACTTAAAAGGAGGTGTTCAGGTCAGACTGCGGGACAGGGGGTTAGCTTTAGGTGGTAGGGTACGGGGGTTAGGGTTAGGCACTAGTGGGTTGGGGGTGGACAAGTAAGTACTCACCAGCCCCCTGTCCAGATTATCTCTTTCAATGATATTCTGAATGCCAGCATCCTCGTTGGCAGCACAACCACTTACAGCGGTTCACACTGGAGTAACCTGTTCACCACAATATATCCCATGTATATGTATATATATATATACATATATATATATATATATATATATATATATATATACACATACATGCTGTCACCCTCTGCCTCCCCTTCCACCACTACCATTCCTCCAAATACTTCTTACAGCCATTGCCATAAGTAAAAGCTTCTAAAATGTGGAAATTAACAGAGGGCTGTGGTCCGTGTGTTCTTATACTGCTCAGTCCAGTTTGGCACTAATATATATATATATCTGTGTGAATTCTTTATGATTCTTGAGCGGTTGAGTGTAAGTTTTGTAAAAGTGTTTAAATTCAGCTCGGCATGTATGAGCGAGGGATGCTGAGGTGACTTCTGTGAGTGATGCTGGTGTGATGTGCTGACCAATTGAGGGGTGATGGGTGTTTCTGGCTGCTGCTGTGATTTGTGCTGCTGTGTGATGGATGCTGTGCTGTCAGAGGCAGAGGAAGTGGTGTTGCAGCTGGTGCATTGCACTGGCACCTGCTGCAATGAAGGGTTCCACAGCAGACGGCAGTATAATAACACTAAGCTTAGTGGTGAAATTATCTGCAAAAGGGCACCAACAAAATTTTGCCTAGGGCTTTACATTTGCTAGGGCCGACTCTGTGTATGCACACACACACCACTTACTCTTACCTCAGAAACACCAGCAGGGTGCAGTCTTACTAGCAGCAGCCTCTCTTCCTGCTCAGGCAGCAGCACCAGCATCTGTGTGAGTGCCCTGTAGCCCCGCCCCCATTGAGCCTGTGTAGCTCCGCCCCATTGAACCTGTGTAGCCCCACCCAACCCACATCCCTCCAAGTTGGGGGGTCCCGAGCCGCACACCGTAGTGTGGCTATCTGAGCTGCTGCCAGCTGCAAGTCTTGACACTGCGAAGATCGTATTGCTCTGTGGCCCCTCAAATCGTCGGGGTCCGGGTCAACTGTCCCCTTTGACCCCCCGTCGCCGGGCCTGCAGGTGCCCGCTGGTCCCTGCCACTGCCGCCGGTGCCTGCTGGGCCACGCTGTTGGTCCTTACCCCATCATGGTCATGTGACCAGCACATGCGCAGTAGTTTCTGGTATTGCGCATGCATTTGGCCCCCGGCCTCTGTGCAGGGCCGGATTAAGGTCTGTGGGAGCCCCCCCCCCTCCCTGGATGGAGGCAACCCCCCCAGACGGAGAAACCCAACCCCCCCCCCCCGATGGAGGCAGCCAACCCCACGCCCACCCCTAGATGGAGGCAGGTCGGCACACCCCCTGGATTGAGGCAGGTCCCCCCCTCTCCTGGTACCTGGCCAGCGTGGGGATCCGGGCAGCAGGGTCCATGCAGCACTGGGGAGGCATCGGGGTCCTGTGGTGGATGGGAACTAGTCGCGCAGGGATCCCGCCACTGACTTCCCATCTGCCGCAGGGACTACGTTGCCTCCCCAGCGCTGCATGGACCATGCTGCCCAGATCCCGGTGCTGGCCAGGTACCAGGGGAGGGGGGGACCGGTGTGGTGGCCCTGGATGTGTGTGGGCCCCGGGGCAACTGCCCCTGTCACACCATGTATAATCCACCACTGCCTCTGTGGCTGCTTCGGCAGCAGTCCATAGAAGCATATTCACAGTACTGGGTCCGGCGCATGCGCAGTATCATCCTCAGTACTGCGCATGCGCAGAACCTGTTTTTATGGGCTGCTGTTGAAGCAGCCCTTAGAGCAAGGCTTGACAAATCTATTTAAAATGTAGGAGCCAGGATGAAAATGTCGGAGCCACACAAACTAAGACTAAAGCTGTGTACACACAGAGCAATATGATCGCTGGCAATATATTACTCAGCAATCATATTGCTCAGTGTTCCGTTTTCATCAGCGACCACTTCCGGGAGAAAAGGCAGGGGAAGTCGTTGGTCGGAGAAGCATGCTCCTCTGTCCAGCGACCATTAGGGGACTGAAAACAGAGTGTGCACATTGCCTGCGCTACTGACATCCAGCCGGAGGGCTCAGTGCGCTGCTGCTGTTTTATTGGAAGGGGGGCCGGGTTAGGAAATGCTGCCGCTGACCTGCCCACGACCAGATTCTGCTTCCTCCCTCCCAAAAAATCTGGTCGCCAGGAAACAGAATCTGGTCGACATGGCGACCTGGCTCCCGGTATTTGTCGAGCCCTGCTGTCACAAACCGCAGATCTCACCATCGGAAACATCGGTCACTGCCATCTCGATGGTCTGTGCTGCATGAGAGGTCTGTCATCCGCATGGCTTCTGATGTGTGGTGTGATGTCCCCAGTGTCCCCGTGGTCCGTTGCCATAGCTCCCTGCCCGGTGCACGCCGCTCCCGGGCAGCATGGGTGCCGCCATGACACTCTCAGTCAGCTGATTCCCCAGACCAATCCCCGCTCTCCAATCGCTTCACCTCTGACCCACACACCTGTACCTGGATCAAGGTGTGTGCTTCTTTCCCCAGCATTGATTGGTGCTGCAGCCGGCAGCCAATCACAGACAAGCAAGGGGGATAAAGCCGGCCTGCGGCCTTCCTTCCTTGTCTTGAACAACTGCTTACCTGCTCTCAGTATTCTCCTGTGGCAGAGAAGTTCCCAAGACTCCGAGATCTCCAGGCTCCCCTGCGTCTCACTCCAGCGTTACCTGCACCCGCTATACCCACCTGGTTCTTACCATCTCCAGAAGACTCCTGCCTTTTCCACCTCTGCAGTCGAGTACAGGTGCCTCGCCATTACCATCTTCGGCTTCCAAGCCTTTCAGCGACATTCTCCATCTTGTCCTGAACTACCGACAGGCTCCGTCGACTCCAGCGTCGACATTTCTCTGCTGTGCTCTATAGAGACTTTACCATCCACGTCCTATTGCTCCAGCATATACCTGAGCCATCCACCAGCCGTCGGCACCATTGTCGGCACCACAGTCTACCTCAGTTGTCGACATCCAGTGCAGTCCTCTGCAGTCTCCAGATTGCCTCATCCTCATTATTACCTCCAGTACCATCTCTCTTGCCTGCGTCCAGAGGACCAGGGCAGGGGGCCGCGACCTGCCTGTCAGACGCAGCTAAGTCCAAAGTTCCTTGCGGGGCTCCCTGGTGAATACCGCTGGCAGGTTAGACTCCGCGCCCCTGTTCCTGGTCTCCGTCAACTCTCTGGTTCGCTGTGCCCTGATCTCCCCGTGTATGTCCTACATCAAACCTTCTGCCTTTGGCTCTCCAGCGCCCTCCACTGGTCCACCACGGTCACAGCCGGGAACACAGAACCCGCCTGCGCTGACAGTTTGTTCAAGACCGATGGACTCGGCTCAAGACCCCAGTGTGGGACCAGCGGTCATCCAAAATGTTACCGCTCGAATAGAGACTCAGGAAGCCACTCAGCAGCGAGTGATAAAATTCCTTCAAGAGGTATCCAATCGATTGGACACATTACAGCAATCATTGCCGACTCCTGTGTCAACCGCCCAGGGGAATCTGTCTTCACCCGCTGCTTCACCTTCTCGTCTCCTGCTACCAGTTCCCAGCAAATATGACGGCGACCCAAAACTCTGCCGGGGGTTTATCAACCAATGTCAGATCCAGTTTGAACTTCTTCCACACAATTTCCCTACCGCCAGAATCAAGATAGCCTACATTGTCTCCCTGCTAACTGGCTCCGCCCTCAATTGGGTATCACCGTTATGGGAGAGATCTGATCCCCTGTTGTCAGACTATGGCAAGTTCTTACAGACTTTCCGCCGTATATTTGATGTACCTGGACGCTCTACTTCAGCATCCACAGATTTACTACGGGTCAAACAAGGGTCCCGATCCATGGGACAATATGTGATCCAGTTCCAGACTTTGGCCTCTGAGTTACAATGGAATAACGAAGCCCTGACAGCCGCGTTCTGGTTAGGGGTATCAGACCGCATTAAAGACGAACTGGCCACCCGCGATCTTCCTGATTCCTTGGAAGACTTAATCTCCTTGTGTGTAAAGATTGATCTCCGCCTCCGAGAAAGAGGTCTAGAGAAACAAAAGAAGTTAATTCCCAAGTTTTCTCCCCGAGTACGCTCAGAGTCCCCTGCGAGTGAAGAACCAATGCAAATAGGTAGATCACGCCTGACTCCTGAGGAACGTTCCCGTCGACAGCGCAACAAACTATGCATCTATTGTGCTGCTCCCAGTCACTTCATCAATGATTGTCCCGAGCGGTCGGGAAACTTCAAGGCCTAACCTGTAACGGAGGAGTTAGGTTAGGTCATGTTTCGAAGTCTCCTCCCTGTACTGACTTTACCCTCCCAGTGTCCCTAGAGACCCCTGCTGGACTTAGATCAAGCTCCGCCTTGGTCGACTCCGGGTCGGCAGGGAATTTCATTTCTCAACACCTTGTTACCAAGTTACAAATTCCCGTGATGCCTCTACATCCTCATCTCATTGTCACAGCAGTGGATGGCAGTAAAATTCCGGGCAGTGAGGTACATGCCTGTACCAAACCGGTTCTGCTAAAAGTGGGCACATTACATCAAGAGCACATTCAATTTTTTGTCATTCCTAAAGCGTCTTATGATATTGTGTTGGGTCTTCCTTGGCTCAGGCTCCACAACCCCACCATCAACTGGTCGCTTTTACATTAGAGCAATGGAGTCATCATTGTCATCAGCATTGCATTAATCCTGTGATACCTGTGCGCTCTGCCGTTGCCACCTCTTTGCCTGGTCTCCCCGAAGTTTACAGAGACTTTGCTGATGTGTTCTGCGAACAATCAGCCGACACACTGCCGCCCCACCGTCAGTGGGATTGTCCAATTGACCTCCTCCCCGGGAAGTCCCCTCCCAAGGGACGCACGTACCCATTATCGGTCCCTGAGACTCAAGCCATGTCAACATATATTCGTGAGAACTTACAGAAAGGCTTCATCAGGCCCTCAAAGTCTCCAGCGGGCGCAGGATTCTTTTTTGTAAGAAAAAAAGATGGTGGTCTGCGACCTTGTATTGATTACAGAGGGCTAAATAACATTACAGTCAAAAACAGCTATCCACTCCCCTTGATTACAGAATTATTCGATCGAGTGAAAGGTGCCACTGTCTTCACCAAGCTGGACCTCCGTGGGGCATACAACCTGATACGTATCCGCAAGGGTGATGAGTGGAAGACTGCATTCAATACGAGGGATGGTCACTACGAGTATTTAGTGATGCCCTTCGGCCTCTGCAATGCCCCAGCTGTCTTTCAACAATTCGTTAATGAGGTCTTCCGGGACATGCTGTACGTCTGTCTTGTGGTCTATTTGGACGACATTCTAATATTCTCCAGAGATTTACATTCACATCGTTCCCAAGTCAAAGAGGTCCTCCTCCGTCTCAGAAAAAATCAACTCTACGGCAAGATTTCCAAATGTACATTTGAGGTATCCTCTGTCCCATTTCTAGGATACATAATTTCCGGGTCACAACTGAGCATGGATCCTAAGAAATTGGAAGCCATCACTGGGTGGTCTCAACCCACCACGTTGAAAGCCGTCCAACGCTTTATCGGCTTCGCCAACTATTACCGAAAATTCATTCGGGGTTTCTCCACTCTGATTGCTCCTATTACTGCTCTCACCCGCAAGGGTGTCAACCCGTCTGTCTGGTCCCCAGAGGCCTTGTCTGCATTCCAGTTACTGAAACAGTCATTCATCTCTGCACCCATCCTGTCCCAGCCCGATATGGAACGACCTTTCTCTTTAGAAGTCAATGCCTCTAACATAGGGGTAGGTGCAGTATTGTCCCAGACATCCGAGGATGGGAAGCAGCATCCCTGCGGTTTTTTCTCACGCAAATTCTTACCAGCAGAGAGAAACTACTCCATAGGCGACCAGGAGTTACTGGCTATCAAATTAGCACTCGAAGAATGGAGGTATCTCCTGGAAGGAGCCAAGTTTCCAGTTATCATATACACTGATCATAAGAATCTCCTGTACTTACAATCGGCTCAGTGTATGAATCCTCGTCAGGCCCGGTGGTCTTTATTCTTCTCCAGGTTTTCTTTTAAGATCTTGTACCGTCCTGGTTCTCAAAACGTGAAGGCTGATGCCTTATCCCGCTCCATGGAAGAGGATCCTCTGGTACCAGAAAATCATTCTATCATTGATCCCATCGCATTTGCTCCCACGCAACTTTCTCCTGTACCCCCTCCTGGCAAAACTCTCGTACCCCCTGAGCTCCGCCAAAGACTGCTGTCCTGGGCCCACAAGTCCTTGTTCTCCGGACACCCTGGCGTCCAGGGCACGCTTGAAATCCTTCAACGATCTTACTGGTGGCCCCAGATAAGAAAAGACGTCAAAGACTTTGTGGCATCGTGTACTGTTTGTACCCAGCATAAAACCCCTCGTCAAATCCCTGCTGGGAAACTTTGCCCCTTATCCATCCCAACGCGTCCATGGACGCACATCTCAATGGACTTCATCACAGAGTTACCCAAGTCCCAAGAATACAACACCGTCTGGGTGGTAGTTGACCGTTTTTCAAAGATGGCCCGATTCATACCCCTCTCCGGGTTACCCTCCGCTCCTAGTTTGGCGCAGTTATTTGTACAGCACATCTTCAAAAGCCATGGCCAGGGCCGAAACTAGGGTTTCCGGCGCCTGGGGCAAGGCAGTCCTTTGGTGCCCCCCCCCTCCTAGTGATGCGGCGGCGCGCCGAAATTTTCGGGGGGCGTGGCCTAATTTGGGGGCGTGGCCTATAATCGCTGCTCTCCCGCGAGGCCACGCCCCCATTTTGCCGCTATGGGGCATGACCCAGAGGCTCTGTGAGCCTCTAGCCATGCCCCCAGCCCCCTGGCTGCGGGAATAGACGCTGTGCGCATGCGCACAGCGTTTATTCCCCGCTGCTTAGTTAGCAGCTGACAGGGGGACCGAACAACTGACGCCTTGTCCCTGGCGCCGGAGACCCCCCCCTCCCCGCACAGTCCGCTCACCCCGCAGCCGCATCTTCGTCCGTCTCCTACTAGCGCTGCGGCGGGAAGCGCTGATGACTTCAAAAAGACTTGCCGGACGCTGATTGGCTGAATTCAGCCAATCAGCGTCCGGCAAGTCTTTTCGAAGTCATCAGCGCTTCCTGCAGCCGCGCTAGTAGGAGATGGACATACCTGTCAGCGCGCCCCTCACCTCCAGCGCCCGGTGCGCGTGACCCCCCAGCCCCCCCCTAGTTACGGCCCTGCCATGGCCTGCCTACAGAAATCGTCTCTGACCGAGGAGTGCAATTTGTGGCACGCTTTTGGAGAGCACTGTCTTCAGCCCTTCAAATTAAACTGAAGTTTTCATCTGCCTACCATCCTCAGTCCAATGGCCAGACAGAAAGAGTCAATCAGGACCTTGAGACATTCCTGCGGCTGTACGTCTCATCTTCCCAAGATGATTGGGCCAAGCTACTCCATTGGGCTGAGTTTGCCCATAATTACAGGTACCATTCATCCACAGGTCACTCCCCCTTCTTCATTGTTTATGGCCAACATCCCAGGCCACCCAGCTTTGAGGCGTTAACAACCACCGAAGTTCCAGCAGCTACCGCAGCCCTGAGACATTTTTCACAAATTTGGAAAAAAGTGCACTTCAACCTGAAAAAAGCTTCCGCTCGTTACAAGTTCTTTGCTGATCGTAAGAGGCGTGCAGTACCGGAATTCCGTCCTGGGGACAAAGTATGGCTTTCTACCCGAAACATACGGCTGAGGGTACCCTCGATGAAATTTGCACCTCGATTCATAGGTCCCTATGTCATCGAACAGAAGATCAATCCGGTAGCATACAAAATAAAATTGCCTAAGTCTTTGCGCATTCCCAATTCATTTCATGTCTCCTTGCTACGACCTCTAATCCTAAATCGCTTCCAGTCCTCATCTCCAGTATCACCGCAAGTCAGAACTGAGCGAGGAGTTGAATTTGAGATAAAAAAGATCGTGGATTCCCGCCATCGTTATGGACGCCTTCAGTATCTCATTGACTGGAAGGGATATGGTCCTGAGGAGAGAAGTTGGACTAATGCTGAAGACGTTCATGCTTCTCGCCTAAGGGAAAAATTCCATCTAGAGAATCCTTCCAAACCAAAAGGGTGTTCGGTGCCCACCCTAAAAGGAGGGGGTACTGTCACAAACCACAGATCTCACCATCGGAAACATCGGTCACTGCCATCTCGATGGTCTGTGCTGCGTGAGAGGTCTGTCATCCGCATGGCTTCTGATGTGTGGCGTGATGTCCCCAGTGTCCCCGTGGTCCGTTGCCATAGCTCCCTGCCGGGTGCACGCCGCTCCCGGGCAGCATGGGTGCCGCCATGACACTCTCAGTCAGCTGATTCCCCAGACCAATCCCCGCTCTCCAATCGCTTCACCTGTACCTGGATCAAGGTGTGTGCTCCTTTCCCCAGCATTGATTGGTGCTGCAGCCGGCAGCCAATCACAGACAAGCAAGGGGGATAAAGCCGGCCTGCGGCCTTCCTTCCTTGTCTTGAACAACTGCTTACCTGCTCTCAGTATTCTCCTGTGGCAGAGAAGTTCCCAAGACTCCGAGATCTCCAGGCTCCCCTGCGTCTCACTCCAGCGTTACCTGCACCCGCTATACCCACCTGGTTCTTACCATCTCCAGAAGACTCCTGCCTTTTCCACCTCTGCAGTCGAGTACAGGTGCCTCGCCATTACCATCTTCGGCTTCCAAGCCTTTCAGCGACATTCTCCATCTTGTCCTGAACTACCGACAGGCTCCGTCGACTCCAGCGTTGACATTTCTCTGCTGTGCTCTATAGAGACTTTACCATCCACGTCCTATTGCTCCAGCATATACCTGAGCCATCCACCAGCCGTCGGCACCATTGTCGGCACCACAGTCTACCTCAGTTGTCGACATCCAGTGCAGTCCTCTGCAGTCTCCAGATTGCCTCATCCTCATTATTACCTCCAGTACCATCTCTCTTGCCTGCGTCCAGAGGACCAGGGCAGGGGGCCGCGACCTGCCTGTCAGACGCAGCTAAGTCCAAAGTTCCTTGCGGGGCTCCCTGGTGAATACCGCTGGCAGGTTAGACTCCGCGCCCCTGTTCCTGGTCTCCGTCAACTCTCTGGTTCGCTGTGCCCTGATCTCCCCGTGTATGTCCTACATCAAACCTTCTGCCTTTGGCTCTCCAGCGCCCTCCACTGGTCCACCACGGTCACAGCCGGGAACACAGAACCCGCCTGCGCTGACACCTGCCTTAGAGGCATCTGAATAGGGAGGGAACGCCATGTGAAACTGGCAGGTCGGACTTCCAATAAGAAGGTACTGCCAGTCACAGTGACAGACTGCATCTGGCTTCACACAGTGGCAGATTTTTACCTGGGGGCTGCAGCAAATAGGTAAAAATCGCCACTGGTAGACAGACATTTCTCAATTCTGGGCATTCAAAAATAATATAATAGGAACTGTCCCGGTTTTCACTCGTAAATCCCATGTCCCAGCCAAACCCATCCCTGGACGCAGAAAGTCCCGGTTTTAAGTAACTCGAAATGTTGGTGGATTCAGGCATGGCATGGTTGGTGGAATCAGGCATGGCATGGTTGGTGGGAGGGGAAGCTGTTACGCGGCGGGCGCCTCCCCACCATTGGTTAGTGCGGCCACTGAATGACCGTGTCCCCTCCCACACTCCCAGTAATGCTGCGCAGGAAATGTTTTCTCCGCACTAAGGTTGGGAAGGCTGCTGGTGCAGATGGCATACAAGGCAAGGTTTTGAAAAAGTGCGCTGCCCAGCTTGCAGGAATTTTCACATTTATTTTTAATTTATCCCTTAGAGCTTGTTACGTGCCCAAATGTTTTAAATTTACTACTATTGTACCAGTCCCTAAGAAAGGCAAAACCGAAAGTCTTAATGACTTTCGACCAATTGCCTTGACGTCATTGATTATGAAAAGTTTTGAGAGATTGGTTCATGTTAAGCATTCCCCCTGGCTTCGACTCCTTTCAGTTTGCTTATAAAGCAAATAGATCGACAGATGATGCAATGCTCATGTTAGTTCATGAGCTTTCTGCCCACCTAGAATCCAAGGGTTCGTCTGCCCGGATTTTGTTTGTCGATTATAGCTCGGCGTTTAACACCGTGCCGCCATTACTATTGGTAAAAAAACTTTCTGGTATAGGTCTGAGTGGGTCCATCTGTGGTTGGATTCTGGATTTCCTGTCGGATAGGCCTCAGGCCGTCAAGATAGGTAATCAGGTCTCCACTACACTTGTAGTTAATACTGGAGTCCCTCAAGGGTGCGTTTTGAGTCCTCTATTGTATTCATTATTTACGTTTGACTGTTTCTCCAGCTCAGATTCTGTCCGTCTTATTAAATTTGCAGACGACATCGCCATTGTGGGTCTTATCACCAATGACGATGAGTCGGCTTATAGATCAGAAGTTTCGAAATTAGAGTCCTGGAGCAGAGGGAATTGTTTGGTCCTTAACGTGAGCAAGACAAAAGAAATGATTTTAGATTTTAGGAGGTATAAAAAGACTGTGTGTTGTCCGTTGGTTTTAAATGGTCAACCGGTGGAGATTGTTGATACTTTCAAGTTTTTGGGTATCAATATTGTTAATGACCTTTCATGGAATACCCATATTAACATCATTATTAAGAAGGCCAACCAGCGCATGTATTTCTTGAGGAAACTGCGACTGGCTGGTCTAAATGAGAAGACCCTGATTAATTTTTATTCTTGTGTAATTGAGAGTATCCTCTCTTATGGGTTATTGGCTTGGTTTGGTCCCTGCTCGGTTACGGATCGAAAGTCCCTTCAGAGGGTTGTGTCAACTGCGGGTAAGGCAGTGGGTGTTGTTCTGCCGAACCTGCATGACATCTTTTTGAAGACAAAATGTATTCTGAGTGACTTAACCCACCCATATAATGATTTTTTCTCCTTACTTCCATCTCATAGGTGTTATCGATCAGTTTTATGTAAGACAAAGAGATTTAGAGAGACTCGAGAGCTTTTTTCCAACAGCTGTTCGGATTTTAAATAATTGTAAATCCTAGGGTTAAATAATGTAGGCATGTATGATTTGGCTGTTTGTTATCACTGTCTTTTTATGCTTTTGCTGTATATATGTGCTGTATGCTATTTATTTTCGTTTAATGTTCACTGCGTGTGGCAATTTCATGACAAATAAAGATTCTGATTCTGATTCTGAAACATTGTTCCTTTCTGAACACAACTAGGCTACCAACACAGAGGCTTGGTGAGATGTCCTTAAATACCTTAAACACTGCCTGGCAGTATTTTATGAAGCAGCTCTATTGCTCCTCATTTGTTTCTCTCTGAGCATGTACACTGACACCACTAACACACACACACACCGCCCCCCGGTCATTTTCTCCTGGATACGCCCCTGGTTCCTACAAAACCTCAACGAAAGTGTCCAACCTGCCTTACTCAGCACTCAGTGGCAGTAAATTGTGACTGCAGGTTCCAGACACAACAATTTGTTTGTGACAAGCAGTGACAAGAATGGGTGTCTGGCCATGGCTGTTATCTATATATAACCTGAGAAGAACCTTTCTACACAGCAGACCTAGTCTCTGCGTCTCTCATCCACACTCATTACTCGCTCCCATTCCCGACTGCAGGACTTTCTTCGGGCTGCACCTACTCTGTGGAATGCCCTCCCAAGCACAATAAGACTCTCCTCCAGTCTCCAAACCTATAAGCATTCCCTAAAAAAAACTAATCTCTTCAGGCAAGCTTATCAAATTCCAGAACCAGTCATAGAACCTTGCATTCTGGTGGAATCGATTCAATAAAGAATACAATATCTATCCTTATGTATCAATACCTATTTCCCTATAGATTGTAAGCTTGCGAGCAGGGCCCTCCTACATTTTGACTGTCTGTAAATACCCTGTTTGTTGTATCACTGTCTCCATTGTAAAGCGCTGCGGAATATGCTGCGCTATATAAGAAACTGTTAATAAATAAATAATAAATAAATATAGGGCATACATATTTCACACCTATTAACCTTCTTTGATATGATATATTTTGCACAATTGTTTAGGTTTGCCAGTAACTGTTGTGTACAAGGATGGTTCATTAAATAAGGTAATAAGACCTCTCGATTTGTAAAATTATTCAACAGAATAGAATAGTCTTGGTACATTTTATATCAGGATTTGGTTTTGGTTTCCTCCGGGTACTCAGATTTCCTCTCGCAATCCAAAAATATACTGGTAAGTTAATTATCTCTTAACACAAATGAACCCTAGTGTGTAAGTGTGTGCGTGTACACAGGTTGTAAGGCCAAGTGGTTCTCATCTTCCATCAAACTGCCCCCTGGGACTGTGCACACCTCTCATTTCCCTGGCTGCTGCATTCTGGTTTGGTGGCTCCCTTTGGACGCTACCTACTCAGTGTTCCATAGCTGTTTGTTGCAGACTTCCACCCCTCTCCACCCCACCCTGATGCTACTGAATTATAACACAGCTGCTGTAAACTGCTCCCTCTCTGCCACCCCCATCCCACCTCTGCCAACTCACGGACTTACTGCTCCACATCTGCTTATTGCACGCTGCAACCCCTCTCCTGATCCCACCCCCCTGCTGCCCTCAATGCCCCATAGCTGCTCATTACAGACTGCAAACTCTCTCCAACTCTCCCCACCCTTCACCGCAGCCTACTCTGTCACAACTGGGGATTGGTGGACCCAGGCGTGACCTAGTTGGATAGCAATGTTAGCTGAATACCAATAGACAGAGTATACAGATGCAATAGGATAAGATGAAGAAATTTTATTCACTTTAAACTTTATTGCTAGACTAATGAGGGAGAGAGGGAGATTGCTGCTATTTCAGGGAGTCTCCTGCAGAATGCAGGAGGGTAGGCAACTATGACACACACACACACACACACACACACACACACATACACACACATACAGTACCTCTGCCATGAGTGACACTCACCATTTAAGGTGGCTCAGGCTGGTGCTGGAGGTCTCCACTCTCCTCCCCTGCTCATGCTGCTGGCTGGCCTAGCACAGGCTGTACACTGTACAGGAGTACAGTGCTGTGTAGCTCCGCCCCCTTTTTGGACCTCTGGCTGGTAAAACACTTGTGAGCATGACAGGGGGTGGGCGGAGGTAACTTACCCCCTGTGCTCCCAATTCCCTCTGTCTTCATTATTTGCTCCGCTGTAGGGATGGCCATCGACCAAGTTGAATACTTTTGCCATCGATGGGGAGAACCAAATGGTTTCCCTACATTGATGGCACAGCAAACCGATGTTTTGCTTTTTTATTTTTTTTAAAGTGCCGGGACACGGAGCATAGCTCCACCCCCCAGCACCCGTGAAGCCCCAGACCCTTGTTTTAATTGGCCCACAGGTCAGTCAGTCAACCAAAATGGATGACCATCGATAGGTAAAAATATCGACTCTCACCCATAGCATATTTTGACACCATCGATGGCCAGTTGCACTATTGCCATCGTTGGCAACCATCGATGGCAATGGCAACGATGGCCATCCCTACTCCGCTGTTATGTCCGCCCCCTACACGTGCGTCACGACCGCATTACCATACGTACGCCCAGCGTTTGCATGGGAACGCCCATGAAACGCGGGGCGTATGCATATGGTAATGAGCCCAAATAGCCCTTCACGCCCCTCTCCACCCCCTGTTCGTAGTGTTCACATTTCATGCGGGATTTGGCCGTACGCCCCGCTCGCACATGCGCAGAGACGCCTCTGCACATGCGCAGACACAAAACATCGGCGGCACGAACGCACGCGGATATTACCGCACCAACCAGAATAAGGGCCCTTGTGTTTCCCTCCCCTATCCCTATAGATTTGTAAGCTTGCAGCAGGGCTCTCCTTCCTCCAAGTCTGTCTGTTGTTACCCAGTTTGTTTTATCACTGTCTACTATTGTAAAGCGCATCAGAATCTGCTGAGCTATATAAGAAACTGTAAATAAATAATGTTGGAACTAGGTTTAGACCGTGCTAGGGGGCATAGGTTTAGGAAATATAGGGGAGGGTAGGGTTCAGCTGTTTTTGTGGGGGGTTACAGATCCGGGGAGGGGGAGTTAGAGTTAGGCACTAAGAAGGGCAGGTTAGATAGGAATTAAGGGGGTATGGTTAGGGTTAGGCTGTGGGGTGGTGGTAAGGGTTATAGTGTGTACAGATGGTAAGACATGGCTTCCGATGTTGCCGATACAGTGAACATCGGAAGCCATATCGCATGCAGATCGCATGCTTTAGGGCTTGCTAGCTTGCGAGTCCGATACGCTGCCAATGCGCGCTCCCGTGTGAGCGCAAACCGGCAGTGAAATAGGACAGTTAAATAGGGCTGCCAAGACTATATAGTGCAGATCTGCACTATATAGTCTAAATTGTGCCACTCCATGCATGCCGTGTGATGCGAGTCCCGATGCGATCTGATCGCATCGTGACTCGCATAGCACGGCATATCGCCCCCCCCTGTGTGTACACACCATTAGGCACTACAGGTGCCCACACACGTTACAATTATTGTATACAATATTGTATACAATATCGCATCTCATCGCATCTTGGTTTTGCGATGAGATGAGATCTAGTACAAAAAGTATGTGCAGCACATACTTTTTGTACTAGATCTCATCTCATCTCAAAACCGAGATGCGATATTGTATACAATAATTGTAACGTGTATGGGCACCTTAAGGGTGAGTTAGGGTTAGACTGCATTGGGTGGAGGGTAAGGCTGCAGATAGGGAAGATTTGGGTTAGGAGAGAAGAGTTAGAAGACTTACCATCCGCTTCGGGATGTTACTGTCTTCTGACGGCCAGAATCTCATCTACATACTCTCGTTACTTCTTACTAATGAACCCATGGACAAAAAGACACTGGAATGGTCTACACACAGACTCATCCCAACACTGTTTATTTTTTAACATTCATCTATTTATTTATTTAATAATTCTCCATTGCTGTTCATTATCTTTTATTATTAAACGTATCACTTTATTCTTCATTATTTTTATTTACTACCAGTTCTGTTGGGCTCACACATGTGTGCCTCAACAGTCACGGTCATTTTCATTTGTTGAATTACTTATTAACAAATTACACTTATAATTTAGGTGGGGCACTTAACCATGAATAAACCCCATAAATACACTCAATAAATAGACCACATCATTTAGACCCGCATCTTACTCTGCTTCTTCATTGCACCAGGGGGTATGGAGTTTCTGTGTTACTCTCAATGTCACTTGACGCCATGTTGTTTTTTCTACAATATATTAAGCGGCTCTAATTCAATAATTTATCATATTTGGATTGGTGCTTACTTTTGTACATTCACTAACACCAGAGTATCTTTTAAAATATTATTCTATTAAGTGAGTTTTTCTCAGTATTGATTTTGTCTTATACATTAGTACATTTGAACAGGTATAAGGATAATTGATGGAAATTACCATTTTTCAAACAAATAGGAGCGTGTAATGGAAAATCAGATCAATACTACATAAGGATATTCTAATAGCTCTCTCTGTTATGTAAATTGCCTTCTCTATGTTACCATCAATATTGAGGTTAATACTTAGACTCAATTTAGACTCTATAATCCTGAAAGTTTGACGGTGATAATAAAATAGAAGGGAAATATGTAACTCCCTATTACTCTTATTATTCAAACGTATACAATATATTTTCGTAAACTAGATCAATATTTGTCCTAACAGTTTCTATGGCAAGGCTGATTATATAAAATGCATATATGTAATTTTGTGTTTAACATAACTTTATATCAGTCTCTCTCAAAAGCAGTAAAATATAATGTATTCATAATGATATTCATAACTTTTTTAGATCAAAGATATTAAAGTTTATGTTTTCTTAAAATCTATTTGACTGTTATTTTTCTTTTAATTGATGAATTTGTTCTTTGTATATTAGCTTAATGAAAATAATTATGGCTAACATAAATGTATTAGAATCTTTTTTAAGGCTTAATACATCTGCCCCCATGTTTTTAGCTATTAACTCTTCAGTTATTGAAAGGTAACCTTGACCTTGCTGACAAGGGATTATTCACTGGTACACTCAGAATCGTCTGGAGGCATGTTCCTTAAGGTGCCCATACACGGTGTGGTGATTGTTTACAATTTGGACTAGATTGCATTGTATCACATAGGTTTTGCAATGCAATGAGATGCAATGAGATGAGATCTAGTACAAAATGTACTACTTTGTAGTAAGTAGTACTAAAAGTACTTGTATGTGGATGTTACTCAAATCTATCTATCAACCCCAGAGCTGGTTTTGGGCCGAGTCTCTGAATGTCTCTCTGTCATCTCATCTTGGATATCTTCTCGCCACCTCAAAAGCAATATTTCCAAAACGGAATTACTTATATTTCCACCAGCCAAGAACAGTTACCATCCTGATATCTCCATAACTGTTGAAACTCGACAATCTACCCTACCCCACAAGCTCGTTGCTTAGGGGTCATCCTTGACTCTAAACTGTCCTTTGATCCCCTCATTCAATCTGTCGCAAAATCATGTTAAATGCATCTAAAAAACATATGCAAAATACGACCCTATCTCACACAAGACACTACTAAATCTCTGATCCATGCACTCATTATATCCCGCATTGATTATTGCAATAGTCTCCTAACTGGTCTTCCCAAGAACAGACTCTCACCACTGCAATCCATTTTAAATGCTGCTGCTAGGCTGATCTTCCTAGCAAGACTCTCATCGTCTGCTGATCCACTCTGCCAGTTCCTCCATTGGTTGCCTGTATCTTACCGTATTCAATATAAAACACTTCTACTAGCATATAAAGCTATTAACCATACTGCACCAGCATATATCTCTCTACTTATCAAAAAAATATCTCTCATCTCGACCACTCCGCTCTGCACAAGATTTGCGTCTCTCTTCTGTATGGATCACTAGCTCCCATTCACTATTACAGGACTTTCATCGGGCTGCTCCCATCCTATGGAATGCCCTTCCATGCACAATAAGACTCTCCACTAGCCTCCAAACATTCAAGCGTTCCCTGAAAACTCACCTCTTCAGGCAAGCCTATCATATTTAAGTTCCATACGCATAACCCTCTGAGGCACTTATGTATTATATAGCTTCCCTTCTGGACTTGTAACTTGGTGGGACTGCTATGCTATTACTGGTGCCTGTCCTTGTGTTTCCCTCCTATATCCCTATAGATTGTAAGCTTGCAGCAGGGCCCTCTTACCTCCAAGTCTGTCTGTTGTTACCCAGTTTGTTTTATCTCTGTTTCCAATTGAAAAGCGCAACGGAATCTGCTGCGCTATATAAGAAACTTTTAATAAATAATAAAAAGTATGTGCAGCACGTACTTTCTGAGCTGTGCGGGATCGCGCATCTCATTGTACACAGGAATTGTACTGTTTATGCCAGTGGTGTCAAACTCATGACCCCCCAGCTGTTGTGGAACTACATGTCCCTGCATGCCCTTCCACAGTTTTAGCAATCCATTATATAAAATCTGTGGCAGGGATGGTGGGACGTGTAGTTCCACAACAGCTGGAGGGCCATGAGTTTGACACCACTAGTGTATGGGCACCTTTAGCTGGGCTTCGACTCCTAAAACTACAGTTGGCTACAATTTTAAATCAATTGTCAGTAGAAGCAGGACGCAGGTTTGAGGGAAAGGAGAGGACTGCACTGCGCTCTTCCTCTCACACACAGGCAGCTACAGCGGCAGGACTCAGAGGCAGCGGCATTGAGCACTGAGCAGCACTGTGGGGGCATACAGTATGTGTAACTGGTAGCACTGTAAGGGTATACAGTATGTATAACTGGCAACACTGTGGGGGCATACAGTCAGGGCCGGCCCTACCGTTACACAGAGTATGCAGCTGAGTAAAGCGCCAGAGTAATCAGAATAATCATGGAGCTGAAAGTGTCTTTATTGTGTCAGTGCCATGATTAATATGGTGCCTTACTGTGGGCTGCCGCTTGCGGCAATGGGGCAGCCGCTGCCAGCCGGGTAGAATTGCAAGCAGATACAGCTGGGCAGAGAGCTGCATGGCACCTTAATGTGGGCTGCCCGGCTGTATGCAAAACAGTTCCAGGGCTATTTAAAAACTCGCAATGGCTCGCGAGCCAATTGGAACTTGTGGATCGGCAGCCAATCAGGAGCCACCACTGCCATTCCTGATTGCAATTTTGCCCTGCTGGTGGCAACATTTAACTCCCCCTTCACTTTAACTTGGCGATGGCCCCTCCGAAAATGGCCACCGCCTTGGAGACGACAGAAACTAGAGGTACTGCCATAACTCTAGTGTCTGTCAGAGGATAACAGCGTGGCCAGCACTACCCGGAAGTGTGGATTCCGATAGCATTGGCATGCTGTTTGACAGCAACCCCCCAGGCAATGAGCATGTATCCCTTTCCCCTGACAACAAGCCTATGCAGTACTTCCCCCTGGCAAATAACATAAAACTACCCCTGGTAATAAGCATGTAACACCCTACCTCCCCTCACTTGCCCCAGCAATGAGCATGTAGAACTCCATAGCAAAGAGCATGTAATTTCCCCTAGCAATGAGGATGTTACGTCCCCCTGGCAATGAGCATATAAATCCCACTGGCCAACGAGCATGTAATCCATCCCATGGCAACAAGCTTGTATCCCCTGGCATTAAGCAATATACCTCTGACAACGAGCATATAGGTAAGCAGCACTTATGTGGTATAATATGTAATGGGCATCACAGTGGGCCTTATTTTGGTTCACTCTTTCTGACAAAATCCTTCTTAGATGGACAAAACCATGTGCACTGCAGGGGAGTATATGCAAAATGTGCAGAGAGAGTTAGATTTGGGTGGGGTTTTATTTCAAAGTGAGATCTATATTGAAGTGTAAAAATAAAGCAGCCAGTATTTTCCCTGCACAGAAACAAAATTACTCACCCAAATCTAATTCTCTCTGCACATGTTACATCTGCCCCCCTGCAGTGCACATGGTTTTGTCCATCTAAGAAGTATTTTGTCAGAAAGAGTGAACCAAAATTAGGCCCAGTGTGTGGTATAATGTGTAATGGGCATTACGGTGTGTGGCATAATGTGTAATGGGCATTACGATGTGTGGCATTGGGGCAGATGTGTTAAGTCTGGAAAAGTGGAGATAAAGTGAAAAGAGATAAAGCACCAGCCAATTAAATGTGTTTGAAAATGACAGTTAGGAGTTTAGTGGCTGGTGCTTTATATCCTTTCACTTTATCTCTAGTTTATCTCTTCTTGAAATCAAAAAAATGGAGAGGAAAGAGGAGAATATTCTGTCCCTAGGGATAGAAATTCAAGTTGCTGTCAAGGGCTTCTCTTCAAATGCATCAGTTATAGTTTAACGGGATAGTCAGTCCCGTAGCTAAAAATAACAAAATGTAGATAAACTATGCTTTTGATGAAGGATTAAGTTCCACACAATAAACTAATAAAAAATATATAGACATTTATTTTTGGTAATTTACCACAATTATTGACATGCATAAAACATAATAAAATATAAATAAAGAAAAAAGTGATCTTTAGCTTTGAATTTGCATTGTAAGAGAATTGTAAGAGAATAGACACCCCTAATTTCTCCTTTTAAATTCAAATGGACCTGTGGGTTTTTTATACAAGTCATGTATTATAACTGGTACCTCTCTTGAAATGGTGTTTATTTGTGGACCAAAATGATGGGATAAGTCCTGATCCCTCAGACCTGGGAAGTCACTGCTGTCCTTATGATATATAACGGCTGCTGTAGTTAAACAGTTGGTGCACGACCACTCACGATTCCTAGGATGGAACTTGCATCTTTATTGTTGGCAGATTCCTGATGCCCTATGGAGTGGTAGCAGCTGCAAAGGACCTTTTCAGTGGCAATAAGGTCCACAATGGATGGAGGGTCCAGGTTTTGTGTCCTAGGGCAGACACCAGAAGATTGGAGAATTGAGGTGTCTGGTCCCATAATTAAATGGTCTGCACATGCCTATGGTAATGGGCAAGTGGTAAACAGTGGTATAGGTACCTGCACTTCAATTGGGTACAACTTGATCTCAAGCAGTAATCACCATCTGCTAATACAATAATAAAAATCAAAATAAAATAGAACCATAACTGTGACAGAAAACACTAGAACATTCTGATATTCTGTATCCTGTGTTAATACTTGTGACTCTTCAGACTATGGGGATTATTCTGGTTCATTCGCTCGGATGCGAATTTGCATCCTTGCGAGTGGCCCAGATCCCACCTTGCTAATAACTGTACAGAGCTACTACCATTAACTGTCATTAGATCTTCAACTGTCACAGCAGACACATGTTTCTACTGTGTTAGAGACTGAATTATCCAGTATTCATAAGCACTCACATGTTTTAGGTCAGAGGTTCTCAAACTATGGGGCCTGAGCTCAAAGTAGGTTTCGACCATCTCAGCATGAGGTTGCGACTTCAAATTACTAACTGTCAGGCTGATGGCTCCTCTGATCTCTTAAGATGCCCATACACTTGTACGATTTCACCGAAAAATCGTCTGAAATCAGAAGCGTTTGATGTCCCCCTCGGGTGTGCCAGAGGTTGGATCTGCTGCCCATTCGACCTCCTACTCGGGACCCATCCCAAAAGGACCGCATGTGGTGGATCGCACACAATTCTGCTGCACAGGAAGGTCCCAGGCTGCTCCCAGGGATCGAATGGCCCATACACTGCTTTGATACATCGCTGTAGTATGTGGGCACCTTCAGATAGTGTTACACTCACCAGGGAGCGTTGATGAACCCTAGCAGGGTCTTCCTGGGGAACGCCTGGAGTGTGTATGAAAAGGTGGAACGGAAGGACCACTATGGATTCCGGACAGCAGGTGTTCAGCCGAGGGGCCTCGGGACGTCTTCTGGGTAACCACCCAGGACACCCAGGCCTAAGTCCACCAAGCACACAAGCAAGCCTTCTTGCCAATAACAGCCCTTTTCCCATAAGACAGTATACATCTACCGGTACTTGTATGCCGCTTGGTCTTATGTCGGCAAGTGGCAGTGTAGACTTAACCCCAAGGGCCCCGGGCAGCTACCGGTAGGGAGCAGCAAGCTTGGAACTACACTGCCTACAGAAAACTAACCTAAAACTAAACAACAGGACTGAGAGACAAGAAGGGGTACGAGAAGCACGGACTGGGATACATAAACTCTGACAAGGAAGGTGCAATGACTAATAACAAGGATTAATGCAAATACAGAGTGTCAAGACATGGACAAACAGTGATAACTAAAGTATATACATACACTGAATAGTGTGGCCTAACGCCATGGCCTAAGCACAGGCCCTAACTGGGAAGCTGACCTCACACAGCTAATAAGGAATGGCTGCTAATCTCCCTGCCAATACGGAGTATTAAAAAAAGCTAGATTGCACTTGCTTTGCAGGGGAAAGGGAATGAGCAGCCGGGAGGTAGCCAGAGGTAACTTCCCGGGATTCAGGTAACAGGAGATAACCAACAGGATCGGATTCAGGTATCAACAGATAAACCAGCAAAGTGAGAGCAGTCTCCCAGCACTTCTATAACCGGTGTTGGAGCAGCCCAAATGAATCCCTGATTAGTAACAGAGAGCAGCTGCATGCTGCCACAGGTGTACTGGCTAATTACCTGCTGCTACCTGGCTTCCCTGTCACCTAGGCAACCGCTGGGGAAGAGGTACTGCTGGCAGGGAGAGACACGCTGAGCATCCAGCAACTGTTGCCAGGACCAGCGCTGAAGGACCCGGCTATGCCGGGCAAGCACTGCTAATGCGGCCTCTAACAGATAGTGAGACAAAAAGTATGTCTGTTAAAATGACTATTTTAGAGTCCTCACATCACTGACAGAGATCTGAGGAGACATCAGGCAGTTCAGCTCCCACTCCAGTGCTCTGCTTCTCTGGCTCCACCGAACAGCAGCTCCCTCATCTACATGCAGATATCCATAAGTGGCACATAGCTGGCAGCACGTGCATACCCTTCAACATGACCCATTCCATTAGGTACAAAATGCTCTATTCATGGACTTCCCTGCCAGTGGCAGTTACAGAGGTTGGACTCCAGCACCAAAATTCAAAGAGGGGGGGTCACATCAACTGCCAGTGAGTTCAGGACAGTGATGTTTGATGTGGCAGTAGGTGTGGCTCCCATTTTTGAATAATGGACAGTGGTGCAGTCCCACCTCTGTAACTGTCACTGGCAAGGAAGTCCAGAAACAGAGCATTTTGTACCTAATGGAATGGGTCATGTTGGAGGGTATGTACGTGCGCACCCATGTCCTGAGGCTGAGCCACCCATTGCCTCTTCCTACCATCATCTGCCCCCCCCCCCCCTGCCATCCACTGCCTCCCTGCCCTCCACAAAGCCTACACAGCAGGAATGACCTTTAAAACATTTCTGCAGACCCATGTCTGCAGTCCCGGCCAGTGGCGTCACTACCCAGGTGCGGGGGGTGCGGGCCGCACTGGGTGTCACCAGTCTCTGGGGTGACACCCAGAGCTCTCCAGACGGCCGGTGGTCTCTGTCCCAGGCCTGGCTTAGTCAGTCACTCTCAGTCTGACTGACAGCCAGGCCAGGACAGCGGCCTGTGAACGGCTGCGGCGGCGCACAGACCGGGGGGAGGGGCGGACGGACTACAAGTCACACTCACAGCATGATGTCTGTAGTTGTGCAGTGCTCGCCCGGGCCGCACCGCACACACAGCAGGGGGAGGGGGGCGGGTCGGCGATGCATGATGCGCTGGGAGGCTGGCGGCGTAGAGCGGGTGCCTCCCCCTCCTGTGTGGGGATTGGCCACCCCAGGGGACGGAGGAGGGACCTTGTTTGGGCGCGCAGGCTGTGAGCCAGCCTGTCACTCAATTGGGGGGGGGTGGTTTGCGCAGTGACTGAGTGAACTTCAAGCAAGGCAACTGACCGTTACCTGTCCTAACCAGCTGGAATCACAATGTTTGGGTGCAACGTTTGGGTGTAGCAGGTGAGGCTTCTGGCACTGTGGGGGCATACAGTATCAGTGTCTGGCACTATGGGGGCATATGTGAGTGTAATGGGCATCATGGTGTCGGGTATATGTCTGGCACTGTGGGGGCAGCATATCTGGCACTGTGGGGCCGGGGCATACAGTATCAGTGTCTGCCACTATGGGGGCTGGGGCATATGTGAGTGTAATGGGCATCATGGTGTCGGGTATATGTCTGGCACTGTGGGGACATATCTGGCACTGTGGGGCCGGGGCATACAGTATCAGTGTCTGGCACTATGGGGGCATATGTGAGTGTAATGGGCATCACGGTGTGGGGTGTAATGGGCATCACGGTGTGCGGCGTATTGTGTAATTGGCATCATGGTGTGTTGCGTAATGGGCATCACGGTGTGCGGTGTAATGGGCATCACGGTGTGCGGTGTAATGGGCATCATGGTGTGCGGCGTATTGCGTAATTGGCATCACAGTGTGTTGTAATGGGCATCATGGTGTGCGGTGTAATGGGCATCACAGTGTGTGACATATTGTGTAATTGGCATCACGGTCTGTGGCGTAATGGGCATCACGGTGTGCGGCGTATTGTGTAATTGACATTACGGTGTGCGGCGTAATGGGCATCATGGTGTGCGTGTAATGGGCATCACGGTGTGCGGCATAATGTGTAATTGGCATTACGGATAAACAGTGTTTAATGATTTAAGTAGCCTGTAAAATTGCAGGGAAGAACTAAGCTGGACTGATCTATCAATTAATTTATACAGCACTGCTATAATACTGGAAGATTAGAATAGGTGCGCTGACTCAATCTGCAAGTACACAGTACAATCACGGTACAGACCACGCCCCCTGCTGATAGGCCACACCCCCAATTTTATTTATTTTAATTTGGGGGGGGGGGGGGTGACACCATGATTTACTACACCGGGTGACACCAACCCTAGTGACGCCACTGGTCCCGGCAATTCTCCTAATGAAAAATGACCTTCATAAAAATGGCTGCCCCTAACAGCAGATCATAAGGTGTCTGCTGTAAGGGGGAGGACATTTTGTGATGGTAATTTTTCATTAAGGCAGAGCAGAAGACACTAGCAACACGACGGCGGCGAGCAGGGGGGGCGGGAGGTAAGCAGGTCCCACTGGCAGTGCTGTGTAGCAATAGCCCCGCAAACCCCCGGCGCCCTCACCTGCTCAGTGCCTCCCTGCCGGTGCGGGGTCTGCGGGACTATAGTTACGCCACTGACTGCACCCATAGATTAGCAACATGGGACCTTTTCTTAGTTGGGGAGATTCCCCAATGTCAGGGATTTTGTGTGGAGGGGTGGCACAGATCCTACTTGAGAACTCTTTGTTATTCAGTCACATTGTACTTCATTACATTTCAAAATGCTGAGATAATCAGGATTCAAACTGATCGCCAGTGGCATGACAGACAAATACTCTATTCATCTAGCAAATCTTTGGATAGGTTTGGTGTTGTTTTGTAACTTCAACTTGTTGTCAGATATTAACCAAAAGATCAAAACTGATGGCATTTAGAGCAGCAAAAACAAACTGACATTGACATTAGGTTTCAAACAAAGATGAAAAATGACAGATGATAGTCCAGGGTTGCCGACTTTAATATTCTCCTCTCCGGGAGAAGCACAGAGAGAAGAGTCTCAGCAGCTGCTCGGGTGGGGGGGTGCCTTGAGCGTGATGTCACTAAGCCCCACCCCCATGACGGTAAACAGTTAAATTTGCGAATCTCCGTGGAGGGGGCAGGGCTAAAATGACACGATTTTGCCATTTCAGCTCCGCCCCCTCCTCTGAGACCCGCGGATTGTGGCATTTAAATGCCGTGATCGGGGGCACAGCGGGGGTCCCCCCTGAATCCGGGAGGATGGACCCGATTTTCGGGAGACTCCCGGCCATTCCGGGAGGGTAGGCAACCCTGTGATAGTCTATTTTTCACTTCTATACCCCCATCAAAGTCCATTATTGACATTTTTTTATTTATGTTTAGTATTTAATTCTGGAGTTTCATTATAAACTGCAAACAATTATAATGCTCCTCAATTACTTTCCTTTATTGTCAGTACTGTGTACAAATAGGCTGAAGTTAAAAGTCTTAAAATATCACGCCATTCATGGTATAATTAATGTATAGCTTTGTACATTAGTTTTCATCGGTTGCTAAATGTGGGAAACCTCTCTATTACCCTTTTCACATCGCAAATGCCTGCTCGTACCCGGGATGTGGGCACAGGTCCGTCCCGGGAGTGATGTATGATGATTAGCCTCCACAGCAACCCAGCAATAACCAGGGTTGGAATGCTGGGTTGCTGGACCTGGGTTTTTTCAAATGGCCCTTTCACACAGCAGAGAGACCCAGGTTGACAAAGCAATGACCTGCGTCGGACCCGGGTTATTTGTGCAGTATGAAAGGGGTATATCTTAATTTCCATGTCACTAGGGTAAAGACATGGCAATATGGTAATTTATGCACCAGTTGCAGAAACTAATATTGTAGCTGCCATCACAGGCTAACCAACACAGTAGGGGGTGTTTTTCCAAAACATTGTTTTCTATGTGACATAACTTGGAGTAGATACTAATGTTTTTTAACTGCTCATTATTGGATTATTGTAGCAACTGTTGGAAATAAAATGGAATTATTGATCTTGCAGGAAGCACACAGGTGGCCTTCTTAAGACAACTTGCAAGTGATGGAAGATTAAACAACATACACATGAGTCTGAAATATTGAATGAACAGAAATGGAAAACCTATTTTATAGATGAAAGTAGATGTATTTGCAGTTTGAAAATCAATAAAGAATATTTTGAGGCAATGAAAATCATTCGGGACCAATCTGTCTGGAGCAAATCAGGAAAATGACAAGCGCTGCTCTCAGCTTTGCGGGAAATATTTTACTATGATTGCTTTCAAAATAAATTAGTAAATGATCATTTATTTCACTTTGCTGCAAAAGCAGGGTGAGTGAGTACGATGGTATGTGTACAGTCGATAGGAAGTCAAGGTGGATAAACACATTTTTCAATGATGAGTTTCCTATCATATTTTTCTAAATTGTTTATAGATTATTTTTACTGCCTATTTTTCTAGTAATTTGCTATATATGCATAAAACCACAAGGTGAACATATGCATCCAGTGTAACAAAAGTCCAGACATAATATTTAACTCTTCGAGTGCCAAGTGAATTTGCCAAAATAGGTGTGAAAATTGGCAAGCAAACATTTGCTTTCATCATAATAATCTGTAATGTTTATCTCATTTAGGAAATATAATCTATTTTTACACAACATTTTGGGTTTTCATTTATATAACAAATGTGAGCGACGCTGGGATTTTTAGCGGATATTTTGCACATCTCTCACCGATGTTGGCACTCAATGGGTTAAGGCATCAAGATTTAAGTCTTTACATTTAACATAATATTTCCTATTGTTGCAGAAAGGGTGGTAGCAGTTCAACTTTTCCAAACTGCATCCTGCATCTTCCACCCTCACTGGGTTCTGCTTGCCGCAGCAGTTTAATGACACAATGTATGAGGAGAAGGAGGGGTAATGGTGCTGAAGGCTCTCTGGACGTCACCTTATTTTTCATCACTAGTAGTGTGATCCAGTCCCACTATTGGTTGACAGTTAATAGGTCGACATGTGAAAAAGATTGACATGGTCTAGGTCAACCTTGACAAAGGTCAACATGAAAGGTTTAAACAGGAAAAGTTCGACATGAATTTTTAATGATTTATTTTTTAAATGGACTTGGTCTGACTGCTCGATCCATGAGGGCATAGAGTTAGATTATAATAGTGTGCCGAGTGCAACAAGCAGGGCCGCCAATAGGGGGGTGCTGTGGGTACAGCTGTCCCAGGCCCCAGCCTCTGGAAGGGCCCAGGCAGCTTATTTTGCCGACCACAACCCCCCCGACTGCCTTCTGCTACACTGTGCTCAGTGCGCTGAACAAAGCAAGTCCCGGAGCGCAGGCTTAATCAACCCAGGATGCCGGTGGCCACTGAAAATGCTGCATCGTCTTTTGAGCCAATTAGAGCTTGCCTACTGGCAGCCAACCAGAATGGCTGCCGGTACACAAGCTCTGATTGGCTCACCAACTGGTGCTGCATTTTAGTTGGCCCCCAGCATCCTAAATTGAAGAAGCCTGCGCTCCGGGACCTCCGGGCTGTAGTTCAGCGGAAGAGGAGATGGGTGAGCAGGAGTCAGGTTACGGTAAACCAAGTGAGATGGGGGGGGGGGGCGAAATGGAAATGATTCCTGAGCACCAAAATTCCTGATGGCAGCCTTGGCAACAAGCCATGCGAGAGAACCTGGTTCACTTATACGGTGTCCATATTGGCAGATTTCAACATAAACACCCCAAAAATTTTTTAATGTTGACCTTTTGCAGGTTGACCTTTTCTTTGTGCAGACCTTTTGTCAATGTTGACCTAGACCATGTCAATCTTTTTCATGTCTCACCTATTGACCTAGAACAGGCATTCCCAACCACGGTCCTCAAGGCACACCAACAGTGCAGGTTTTAGTGATATCCAGGCTTCAGCACAGATGATTTAATCAGAATCACTCAGATACTAATTAAGTCACCTGTGCTCAAGCCTGGATATCTACAAAACCTGCACTGTTGGTGTGCCTTGAGGACCGTGGTTGGGAAAGCCTGACCTAGACTAATGATCCCCACACCCTTTTTAGCAGTAGCAAACATTTCTACAATCTGTGTATTCTGGACAGTTTTAGATAATATGTATTATTACTTTATTATACCTTTATACGGTGTGGACGATTTATGCTGCACTGTATATAGAGGAGATCATGACAAACAAGATAAATATAATTATAGTGTAGCGATGTGGTATGACATCAGGTAGATGTATTAATGTGCCTCTGCCATAATATGTGAGGAGCCGCTTCCACTTCAGATCTCCTCTGGCTGCTCAATCCCCTGCAGTGATCACCAACATCACTGCCGGAATCGCACCCCAGAATGCCATGCGACTGGCAATCTGGAATGCATACACCAAGGAACAAAGTGCTCCGAAGGGAACTTAATTCCTCCCCTAGCACAATTTGGCTGATGTTTACAAGTGCAAAGATTAGCTGCTGCATTTGGGTGGAACTGAACGTCAGTCCCATCTGACATGCTCCACTGAATGTTGGGGGGGCAGTATATGATGATGGGGTGGGGGTCTACGCCCCGGGGGGGGGGGGAATGGTGGGTGGGGGAAGGGTGATATAAAGGTAAATAGTTAAGTTATGCTGGAGTTGGGGGGGGGGGGATAATTAAGAAAACACTTTGGTCACAGGGTGTTATAGTTAGCCCCTGTTCTATAAGGATAGAACAGGGAACTAGAGCAATAAAGTACATGGAGCAGTTGCAGGGTGATCAGAAATAACACATGAGTTAAACTAAACAGAATATAGGACTCAGGACTGACACGAGTAACTGACAGTAACCAGGAGCATAGAGGTGAGAAGGCAGATCACATGACCAGGGTATGGATGTAAGAATGGAATATGGGAATAACAAAAACCAAGCTGTGACCAATGTAAGGAAAAGGTCACAGTACCTTACTCTAACAGCTAACTCTATTGTTTGTTTCCCCTAGAAACTGCTGGATACCTACGGTGCTAAGGCTTCACCTTTAATAGCCACATTTGAAGGGGTGAAAGGTCTGGCCCAACTCCTGTGCCACCAGGTCTTACAGGGAAACAAGGCACCAGTGGAATCTAAAGGGAAGACAAGACAAAAACTAATTAAAACTAGAAGGCTACCTGAAAATCTAAGTAAAAGTGAACAATAACCATGCACACAAAAATCAGAAGCGACCTTGTTGCACACAACAGAACAATAATGATCTCTTTGCAGATAAGAACCAGAGGTAACCTCGCTGATAATAAGCGAATACCAGAATCACCTCATCGCATACAAAAGAAAATTAGCGACCTTGTCGCGGATAAGAAATCCTATAACGAGCAAACATAAAATAAACAACCCAGGCACAAAATATACATAGAACTACAATATACAGTACAAACAGAAGACCTAGACGGAATGTGCAGGACTCACGACACCCGGAGTAAGTGATTTGTGGACTGGAGGTACAGAAGACCAGAAACACCAGGAGATGCAGCTTGCTGTAGTGGATACCAACTGCAGGTGTAGAAACTCCAGGCTGGGAACTCAGACAGTGAATGCAGGCTGAGGTATGCTGGAAACAGAAGGCTGGGCCGCAAACACACACGGCTTGGAGCTCAGGCTGGGAAAATGCACCAAGGAGCTGCATCGTGTGCAGCTAATGCTGAACACTCACTAAGAGCTAAACAGGAAGTATCACCAGCATGGAGGAGCTGATCAGAATCGCTAATGAAGGGTAGGCAGCTAATGAGGTATCTAGTGTAGATGGACTGCTGCACAGAGAACCCAATCCAGGTTGCTGAGCACACCTGACACAGGGTATTGGGGCAGTGCAAATAAAAGGGAATTTTTACAGAGGAGGGGGTTTATAAATCATGAGGCTTTTTTTGTATACATCTATTATTAGGATTAAGATTAAGACCACTGTGGTGCTAATGCCAATGGGGGGTTGGGGGCTATTGATGGAGGGGGGAAGACATCCTCTAGATATATAGCACTGCAATAAAATATTTTAATATATTCCTGAAAATCCTTTTAAAAACTTTTTTAAGTAATGAAATAACCTGACAATATCTTAGTGCTTTTGTAAGGGGGGATGTCAGTTAAGTGGTTAAATCACTTGTCTGGTGATCAACGTTATCCCACTATAGGCTGCCCTTACCGGCTTTTGCGCCTCCCTGTGCATATTTGAAGGTCATTTGGACCTTCCTCCTAGCGACAGCGGACTGGGCGGGGAGCAGGGTCGCATGCGATCCATCACAACAAATTGTGATGGATTGCATGTCTCCCTGCTGCCTGGGAAGGTCCAGGGAGGCTCGTGGGCAAGGGAGTAATTACCATAGGTGCAAGGGGTGCAGCTGTTGTGGGGCCAAGAGCTAAAGGGGGCCCATCTTTACTGTATATGTTTTACATAAATTTATCACCGTCATTTAGCACTTTTGCCTGAGATTGGTGCTCTGCAAATTCCTCACTGGTAATTCGCTCAGTGCATACACACTGAGCAATTTTCCCCCGGCTCAGCGATTTTTTTACAGGGGGTGGGGGTGGGTAGTGATTCCAGCCAACAGAGGGCAGCAGCCGGCGATGATGTGGGCCATACATCAGCGCTCACTGCTCATCACTTGCCCATACACAATAGGAGACTTGGAGCTCAAAATGAGGAAAGTGAGCTACTTTGAGATCAAAATCACCTAGTGTGTATGGGCCTTTAAGCCAAGCATGGTGACAGAGGGGATCAAGGGGGACAGCTGTCCCGGGCCCCGCCAATCTGAGGGGCACCAAAACAGCCCCCCTCCCCACTGAGTGGCAGTGGCACTCTTGCTCAGCTCCCAACAATCCTTCTTCAGATAGCGGGCCAACAGCTCAGCTGCCTGGCACTACCACTCGGCGGGTGGGCGGGCTCAGTGGGACCCGATAGGGGCAGGGCTAAATGGGACCCGGTTGGGGTCTGGAGCTACATGGTTTGATGGCTGGCTGCTGCTGCCTGCCTGGGCAAGAGGGAAAGGAGAGACTGCTGCGCAACTACAGTTCCAGTTCTGCCCAGAACCAGGCAGATTGCACTCTGTGTATGTTCCAAAGGTGGGAGTGAGGGGTATGGTATGTGTGGTGCGTATATTGGGGGGGGGTGGGTTAGGGTTAGGCTGAGGGGGGGTAAGGGTTAGGCTGAGGGGGGGAAGGGTTAGGCCCAGAGGTGTAACTAATATTGTGGCGCCCCCCCACCAAAAAATTACCTTGCCCCTCCACATGCCGCCGCCGCCGGCCCCGCATTCAATCCGGCACCGCAGATAGCTTCCGGGCTCCGTCTCCTGCAGTAATGAAAAATGACATGACAAAATGGCTGCCCCCGTACAGCAGACAGTTTTTTTAGGGATGTTAGAGGAGGCGGCGGCCTCCTCTAGCATCCTTAAAAACTGTCTCCTATTAGGGGGCAGCCATTTTGTTGTGTCATTTTTCATTACTGCAGGAGACGGAGCCCGGAGGCTATCTGCGGTGCCGGACTGAATGCGGTGGCGGCGGCATGCGGAGGGGTAAGGGGGGGTCTGACCAGAGTGCCCGGGCACCGGGGGCGCCCCGCTGGCGCTTGCTCCCCCAAGCAGCCGCGGTGGCTGCCTTACGGTAGCTACGCCTCTGGTTAGGCCTCAGAGTACGAGAGTTAAGCACTAGCGGGGAGGGTCAGAAAGTGCCTGCGGGGGTCAGAACAGAGGGTTAGGGAGCTCGTCAGCATAATAGAGCACAAACCACAGGGTTCATCAGCGTTATAGAGAATTAAGGAGTGCGTCAGTATGATAGAGCGCAGGCCACAGGGTGAGGAAGTATGTCAGTGTGATAGAATGCAGGCCATGGGTTGAGGGAGTGTGTCAGTATGATATAATTCTGGGTGAGGGAGCGCATCAATGTGAGGCAACAGGGTGAGGGTCAGTGTAATAGAGTGCAGGCCAAAGGGGGAGGGAGTGTGTCCAGTTCATGTTCCAGCATGGGAAGGGATTGATGATGTTTGATGGGGGGGGCAGAGATAATAGTTTATGGGGCCCCATGATTTCTGTTGCCGGCCCTGCTTTAAGCCCCATACACACGGAGTGACTGAGCCTCCATGCTGAATGATACTGTTTAGAACAGATCACTCAGCACTTTAATACTAGTGACTAGATTTATACTGCATGTAGGACCGTACATCGCCATCGCTGGGGTGCCTACACACGGAGCAATCCGTGTTTAAATTCTAAGAGATCTAGGGGGGTATTCAATGTTAGGTCACGTCTGTAGGGCTGGCCCGACAGCCGTGACCCTGTTCCTTTCTCTGGTCTGCTCAATCGAGATTTTGCAGGCACCAGGCGGGATTCAATGTCCCGCCTGCCACGGGTTAAGGGGCGTGGCCGCAAGAAGCGGCGGGGAATCGGCGAGCTGCGGCCAGGAGCTTGTCAATTCCCGGTCGTTCTCGGCAGAAAGAACCCGACTGCTTGTGAAGTCAGGCTCATTCTGCCGAGATCCCCTGTTCAATGCTGTTGAGGGTGTGTGTATCCCACATTACTCTGGTCTTAAAGAAAGCATTGACAATTTACAAAAAAGGGTATTTCCTCATCTTTGCGTCCACCGCTTACGACAGTTATGTTAGCCATTACGTGAATCGTGAGAGGTGGCGGCAAAGATGAGGAAGTACCATAAAAGTATGTAATTACATTAGGACAGTGGTTCTCAAACTGTGGGTCCTGACCCCAAAGTGGGTCCAGACCTTCTCAGCATGGGGTCACGACTACATGTTGCTGACCATCAGGCTGATGACTTTTGTAATGTCAGTCAATGATTCAAGGAGTCTGAAAAATCAGTTGAAATGTCTGTTATTTTAGACTCCTCCCATCATTTGGTGCGTCCACAATGTTGCCATGTATGTGCTTTCTGCTGAACACATGTGATGTGATGACCTTCTGCAGTAACTGGGGTCCTGAGGCTGTAATTAATTTTATTGTCTGATGGGGTCCCAGAGCAAAATAGTTTGAGGACCCCTGCATTAGGATGCTGATCAAAGCTAATTCGTAACCTTGTGTTCCTGCACATTTCCCTTAAGCGGCGAGCAATGCTCATACAGTTACATCCTCGCTGCATTTGAACAGCTGTTGCCAGCTTTCTGTTACTATAGAAAAAAAAAACCAAGCCCTGCTCATAAGCACTAGTTAAAACGCAAAATCACAGATGATGAAGTTTTCCCTACGTGGCCACCATACTTCATGTGGGCGGCAGACCTTGCCCTCACGCAGACGTACCGAACCGAAGCGCCGACGCAGTGGGGACCTAGACCTGGCAGTCATGGCGGCGCTTAGGGCCAGCTTGCTGGCTGCATTGACCCGCAGGACTGCCCTTGCAGCGCTCGCTGGGCGCAGGGCCGGCACCGGTGGGGTGCTGCAGGGCTGCAGCGTGAGAGCAGGTGGGTGACGTGCGTTGGCAGGGAGCAGTGAAGCTGTGGAAGACATGTTGATAATGGGCTGTCCAAGTGTCACCTTCACACTGTACATGACCGTTCGCAATGGTGCAACTGTATTTACCTACATTATATTTGCAGGGTTGCAGTTAGTCATCAAGAGGTCCGGATATTTGTGCTTCTAGGACTGACTTAATTTATGTGTGTCTGTGGTTATAAGTTAAACAGGCTTACCATACTACTATGCCTTTATCAATTACACAGGTTGTGTTGCTAACATCAAGCCTGCATTTTACCAGTGTACTTCAGGTCCAGGTTTAAATAAATATTATGTTAAGCCTCATTAACTACACCACGCAAAGTAAATACACATCCTTGCTTCAGACTTGTACACTATGCAGACGAAAGTGATTGGGCACCCCATGCAAGCAAAATGCTACTACACCAGACATGTTCACGAAGGTGTATTAAAGGGGCATTGATTAGATAGTTTGCTAATGATGTGGCTTGCCAGAAGGAGCTAACAGTGGGGCAGATGTATGAAAAGCAGTGATAAGGGAGGAGAAGTGAGCCAGTGGTATGGCAACTAATCAGCTGCTCTGTATAATTTTATATTCTGAAAATTATAGATGTTATTTCAGTGCTGATTTTCATCGCTGTAAACGGCTTTTCCATAGCAGAAAAACCAGCAGATGAATGTTAGTCGCCAGCGATGATGCAGGAGTGCGCATCGGTGCTCATCGCTTGCCCATACGCACTGGGCGGCTTTCGAACTGAAAGCAGCTCAAACGGTTAAACTGAAATTCTTTCAGCTCAGTGGCCCAGTGTTTATGGGCATTTCGTCTACCAGGACCGCATTGTGAAACATGTTATCCTGAAACCAAGAGAGCAGATAAAGTGACCATCCATCCTCTAGTCGGGTAATGTTAGAAAGTTTGCATTAGCATTAACCACATTACCTAAAAGCATCTAGACACAGTGGCTATACAAAGTAGGTATATATTCTATACACATTCCTTTTTTGTACTTCTATAAAAAGGTCATTTGTATTACAGGCCCAAATATAGGTATATTATTGTATGGGTATGTAATGGATATTTATTCGTTGCACCTAAATACAAAGCAATACTAATTAGTACATTAATTGATGCATTATTTTTTCTTATTAATATTTTAATATAGCCTCTGACCTTCCGAAAGACCTTTTGCCTGGACCTTATCCCAAAACAGAGGAGGAACGAATAGCTGCAGCTAAGAAATATAATATCCTCCCAGAGGACTACAAGCCGTACCCAGATGATGGAATGGGGTAAGATTCCTTGTATGTGGACTGCTAGCCACTTGCCACAAAGGGCTTCACCATATTGCTTCATTTTTTTTTATTTTTAAATAAAGTTTAAGTTTATTTAAGAGTTTAAGCGTTGCAGCAAGGGCAGTATGACGTGCACCTTTTGTCCTGCAGTTTGCAACCCGAATTGCCATCGCTCAAAAGTACTTGCTACCCTATGGGGTAGTGAACACTTTTTACTGAGATCCTGCTGTAGTAAAATGTAGCAACTTCCACGCATATATGGCCGGTGGAATGGGTTCATCCACAATTAAATCCCCCCATAGAGTAATTATTTTATTTGCTAACTGTATCCTCAGTGTGTAGCTGTTTGCAATGTGTCTGCTGAAGTTATGTTGCAATAGAATTGCCCCCACTGAGTCTGCACTCCTAACCTTTCTTACTAAAAAAAAACAAAACTTTTTGTCTTTTTTTTCTATTTTCAGGAAAAGTAAATTGTCAGTAGTAAAGAAGACATTTTTTTTTCCCATTATACTATAATATCTGTTTAATACTGTAAAACAGGTATATTTTGATTTGCACTAAACTTATGCAAACTGATGCATATTTTACATGTAAATGAGCCATAATTCACATTTTGATGCCGCACTTGAAAGTCATAGAGTGCAAGCTTCTCTGCCTGATTGGACTGTATAGATTTTGTTGGAGACCTTAGGGTATATCCTATTATATCCAATACCGCTTCAGCAGATAAAAACAGCCGGATATCGCAATAAATGACCGATGGTCATTATCGTGGTAGCCAATAAAGGCTGTTTTTATTCACCGAAAATGAACAGGCGATTGAATGAAAACACATGTAATTGGAGATAAGTCCTTGATCCCATGTGTTATTGCAGGTCCCAGTGCTATAGGGCTAAGGCAGTGGTTCCCAACCCTGGTCCTCAAGTACCCCCAACAGTGCATGTTTTGTAGGTATCCACACAGAATCACAAGTGCTATAATTAGCTCCTCCTGTGGATCTTTCCAAACGTGCCTGAATAATGAGTGCACCTGCCGGGTGACCTGGAAAACATGCACTGTTGCGGGTACTTGAGGACCAGGGTTGGGAACCACTGGGCTGAGGGATTCTGTGCTAATTGGGTAGCCCAAGCTGGACCGTTTAGCGGCAGGCAATCGCCACCTCTAATAGGATAGTGTTTACAATTTGCTAAACTCAGTAGAAGTTATTGTCTGTTTGATGCACAATGTCTTATTTTTTATATTTTTGCATGTCCTTGATTTTATTATTGAAAATCAAAAACATGTGACTTAAGACCATGATGAAAGAAAAAATAATATATTCTTAGAAATGTGTCTTATAAAGTGCATATATCATACATGAATTACATTCTGAGCTTCCTTGGGTATTATTTCCTAGGTATGGAGATTATCCAATGCTCCCTGAAAAGTCCCAGGAAGAAAGGGACCCCTGGTACTCATGGGACTATCCTGTCCATCGGAGAAATTTTGGAGAACCGGTGAGGACTAGTAGTATTGTCCGGATTTGGGGGCGGGGGTGTGAAGGCAATATGTTTTGCTTTGGAAACATCAGTGAATTTGGTGGCTCTCCATAGCACTTCCTTTATTGGAGACCACTCAAGAGTCAGTGGGGAAAGTTTTTTACTTAATAAATAAAGGAGATAGAGACTGCTCTTAGTCATGGTTTAAACTTGATTTCCTTACTGTTCACAAACAATAGCTGTGGTAACACAAATCCATTATATCTGGCAAAGGGATCTATTAACTATTACATGTCTAGCTTATAGTGGAACTACTGTATATGTAAGTAGGAAAGCTCAGAGGCTAGATCTGTCTGACTACTACCGTACTGCAAACCTTCATTTACATCATTGACAGCATTGTGAGAGAGTAAACAATTGATATACCAAGCAATGGAAAATGTGGGGAAGTTGCCCATGACAACCATTCAGCTTTGTGGTAGCATTTATTAAGTGCATTTTATAAAATGATTGGTAGATCCTGATTGTTGGCTATGGGCAGCTTTTCCACTCGTTCATTCTTCGACTTTTTTTATTTTTTTTTACTGCTGGCTAAATCAGTCTCACAGTGTACTCGTTGTCCTCACACTGGCCCTTTTTCAGATCTGATCACAGTACAAACTTCTTCTCAAAAACCATGTGCACTGCAGGTGGGGTACTGTAGATGTAACATGTGCAGAGAGAGTTAGATTTGTGTGAGTTATTTGGTTTCTGTGTAGGGTAAATACTGGCTGCTTTATTTTTACACTGCAATTTAGATTTTAGTTTCAGCACCCCCCACCCAAATGTAACTCTCTCTGCACGTTACATCTGCCCCACCTGCAGTGCACATGGTTTTGCCCATTTTGAGAACAAATTTGTACTGCAATCAGATCTGAATAAGGGCCACTGTGTAGGAGGCAGCAGTTTTGTGGAGTAATATGTGGAGTAAAATAGATTTAGGTTCATGCTTTTGAATGTTGCTTAAACCAGTGACACTGCATGTTAGTGACAAGTATGCTTTAAAGCACCCTCTTGCTTCAGAATAATTATATTCTATTGCTCTGAAAAACTGTGCAACTTACTGTTTTTTGTCTGTTTTTATTCTAGATGCATTGGGACATTGATAAGTTTATCCGGACACGGGTTGACACATCACCGACCCCTGTGCCATTTAATACCATGTGTAAAGCAGTGGTTGGGTTCATCGCGGCAATGCTCTTCATGTTCTATATTGGAGAATTATATCCAATTTATCCGGCTATTGTATGTATTGAATCTACTTGATAGTTTGTAATGTGTGTGTGTGTGTGTGTGTGTGATTCAGTATTGTAGATGTTGTGTTCTAATATCCCAGTCTGTGATCAGTTGAATTCGCTCATATTGACTAAACCTTCAGTCATGCTTCCAAACAGTTTAATATGACTTGGCATTACCATATAATGCCACATTACTGGCACGAACATTCTACATAAAGATTTGTCCATATATTCTTGTGTTGGAGAAACTGTTGTGTTACTTGTGCTAATATGGGGTTGAAAAATTGCAGACCTAGCTATACAGCCTCCATTAACAAAGTTTCATTCTACATGTCTCATACTCTGACTTTATGGAACTCCCTTCCTCACACAGTTTGAGAGTCCCCCACTCTAGAATGCTTCAAAAACACACTCAAGACTTTCCTGTTTACACAAGCATTTCCTTCATTCCCTTAAGTATTGTTTATGAAAAGCTTTTTGTTTCTATACTGTATTTCATTTATTCTATCTGTTAAGCGCCTTGAGTCCTATTGGAGAAAGAATGCTATTGCACACTGCACCTCGGACCTACATAATTGCTGGGTTTGTGAAGTATTGACCCAGTTCAAGGTGCAGTGTGAAAGCACCAAACCGTATAATCCGGGTCGACCAACCTGGCAATTTGATGTGGATTTTAAAAAGGGATAAATGCGGGTCACCGTTTTTGTAATGGGCGACCCGGGTTTGTGAAAGTGCAGGTGTCGGGTTGGTGATCCCTGGTGCGATATGAAAGAGGGAATGTATTACCTGAAAGAATGGCTTAATTCAGCTTGGATCCACAGGATCCAGCAGTTCTTACCACTTATTGGTTGTACATTCTTCCAAACATTAGGTCACTCCTGCTAGGTTCAGTCCTTGTGTAAATGATATGGCCATCTGGGATTACCATCCAAGGGACCAGTGCTGTGTGTCTGTTTTTTTTTTTTTGTTGCTTGCCAAAGTAAGACAGCGCTATCAGTGTTATAAAAGATGTCTAATTAATATTTCCCTGTATGCCTAGTTTTAAACTAACTTCATTTAAAAATCCACTGTGACCTTTTTAGGAAGTCACATACTTGCTGTGTTCAATAAAGGATCTAGAACAACAATTATGTCCGTGAGAAATCTAAACCAATTACATCTGCTCCAGTATGTAATGACATGTATTTATAATGTAACACAGACCGCCTAAAAAAAATATATATATTTAGTAAATATAGTTTAAATAACAGTATTGCATAGAAACAGGGGCGTAACCCCTAGAAACAATGGAGACGCCTGCCTCCAGGCTCCAAGCCTTAAAGGGGCACCTGCTAGTTCACAATGGGTTCCAAGTATGGCTGCAGCTCTTCCAGTGGAAATCTACGGCGCAACCAATGCTACTGCAGAGTTAACTGGCTCTGTCACAGGAACCCTGCTAACACCTTCAGTAGGGGAAAAGGTTGGTTCTTGCTTGGTACTGCTCAGCCTGCACTGCAGCAAGCAAGAGTGTACCCCTCATTGCTGCTGGACCGGTGAATGTTGATTCATGCTGCACATGGATGAACCTTGTGAGTCTAGTGGGGCATACACACAGGGCGATTTAATCCCCATTCCTAAACGACCTGACTAGATCGCTTACAAATGAAGTGACAGATCGCACAGCGCTGGTGCAGTACTGTGTGCTGAGTAATTCAGTGTTGCTGAACTTGCGCCGTGTGTAAGGGGTATAACCCTGACCCACCAACTATTGTCACAAGGAGAGGGGGCACCAAATTTAGGCCTTTCTCCAATCCACTGGGATGAACTTGCACCTCTGCATATAAATGGTTAATTTTTTCCTTTATGGTGGCTGTCTTTTCTATGGAATACTTCTAAAATATGCTGAATATATTATGTAATAACATAATGATTCTGTTATGTAACAATATAATTCATATTCTACTATACATAAAGGACAACGGAAATTGCTACACTATTGGCCTGATTCTGGTTCACTCGCAAAAGCAATTCTCTCCCTAATGGACAAAACCATGTGCCCTGCAGGTGGGGCTGATGTAACATGTGCAGAGAATTAGGTTTGGATGTTATTTTGTTTCTGTACAGGGTAAATACTGGCTGCTTTATTTTTACACTGCAATATAGATAACCGTTTAAAGTACAAACCCCACCCAAATGTACATATGCAGTGCACATAGTTTTGTCCATTAAAGAGCGAATTAGCCTTTGCGAGTGAACAAGGATCAGGGTCATTATAAGATGCCGTTATTAATTATAATGAATATGTATTCATGTGCTGAGACCACTCTTTTTTTTTAATCCCTTTTTGTTTTGTTTACAGGCTCCCAAGCAATATCCTTACAACAACTTGTACTTGGAACGTGGTGGGGACCCTAATAAGGAACCTCCTGAAGTAAAGAATTATGTGTTAAAATAGATAAAAAATGAATGGTTGATGGAAACTCCTCTTTATAATACAATAAATTGGCAGCCTAAACAAATATTTATTAAATATGTTTGCATTTGTCTGTTTGTGGAAGGGGTGCTCGTTTTGAAATAAGGTAATAAAATACAGAACAACCAAAATACTTTTTTTGTATGTAATAGCTAATGGTAATATATTTATAACCTGTGTATGAACACTAGTGTTTGTCAGGGGTGGATTTAGAAATCAGGACACCCCTAGTTAACAGTAATACTGCCCCTTTCTGCCTTTTTTTTTTTTTAATAAGCCCTCGTAATTAAAACAAAACTATACACTATAACATTGAATTTTGTTAATTGTGTATACATAATTACTAAATAGGACCACTTACAGGGGCAGTCTGTGCATGTCCTACACCTTTACACTCCACTCAAGGCTGTATATGGTACGGTAGAGTTAAACAAGCAGCAAAGTGCTGCCCCTCCAAAAGCGTCATCCATAGGTATGTGCCTAATGGGAAGTCCACCACTGCCCACAAAACAAATCATGCGTGCCCACCAGGAAACTAACAAAACACTTTACCCAGGAAAAGAAAACCCATTTATTGCCCCCATAGGAGTCTGACCAGATATGAGGACATGAAATATGTTGCAGTAGAGCAGGGGTGGGCAACAAGCGGCCCTCCAGCTTTTAAAGAACTACACATCACAGCATGTCTTGCATAAGTTTCCGCAAATAGCAAAACTAAGGCAAGGCATGCTGGGATGTGTAGTTCATCAACACCTGGAGGACCGCTTATTGCCCACCCCTGCAGTAGAGTCTCCCTTGCCCTGATAATCCTATCCAATGATCCCAAAAAACTACCGGTACAGCAAGCATGGCCTTTATTCAGATGTGATTGGGGGATACGGTCGGCAGGGCGACAGTAATATGGTCGACAGTCAATAGGTTGACCACTATTAGTAGACAGGCCATAGGTCAACACATGGATAAGGTCGACATACCTTAGGTCAACATGGTCAAAGGTCAACACAAGCAAATTGTTGTCATTGAAAAGGTCGACCTATTGACTGTCGACCGAATTACTGTTGACCCTGTGACCAGGGCCGCCATCAGGGGTGATCTGGGGGGTACTTGACTCCCGGGCCCCCAACAAAAATGGTGCCCAAGTGCAGGGCCAACGCTAACTGCTCAACATCTGCTGCTGTGTATTGTAGTTGCAGCTTCACCTGTCACACTGTGGCAGCAGCGCCAGCAGCCGGAAGCCCCAGACCAGCAGCTGATGTCCTGTCTATCGCAGCGCTCCCTCCCTCTCAAAAGCACAGGCAGGAAGAAAGGTTTCTGCGCTGCCTCAGTCACAGCCTGAATCTCTGCACAGGCTGGATCTCCACACCCCTCCTTCTACTTTCTGTTCCTGCTCGTGCTATGAAGCAAGGAACTCTTCCCCTGCACTGTGCTAAGCCCTCCCCCCACTGCATGCTGCTGCACAAGCCTAACTATCAGAACAGATTAACCCTTTGACATTTAGTTCCTCTGCAGTAAGTTGCAAGTGTGTGCTTCCACTTTTATTTATTATTTATTTATTTACAGTTTCTTATATAGCGCAGCATATTCCGTTGCGTTTTACAATTGTAGACAGTGTTAAAACAGACTGGGTAACAACATACAGACTTGGAGGTAAGAGGGCCCTGCTGCAAGCTTACAATCTATAAGTACATAGGAGGGAAACACAAGGACAGGCACCAGTAATAGCATAGCAGTCCCACCAAGTTGCAAGTCCAGAAGGGAAGCTATATAATACATAATTGCCTCAGTGGGCTAGTGGAGAGTCTTATTATACGTGGAATGTTATTCCATAGGGTGGGAGCAGCTCGATAAAAGTCCTGGGACCTGAGAAAGTGAATGGGAGCTAGTGATCCATGCAGAAGAGAGATGCAGATCTTGTGCAGAGCGGAGTGGTCGAGATACAGTAGGAGATATTTTGTGATAAGTAAAGAGATATATGCTGGTGCAGTATGGTTAATAGCTTTATATGTAAGTTTTATATTGAATACGTAAAATACAGGCAACCAATGGAGGGACTGGCAGAGCAGATCAGCAGACCAGCTGATCAGCAGACGATGTGCGACTTGCTAGGAAAATCAGCAGCATTTAAAATATATGCAGTGGTGAGAGTCTGTTCTTGGGAAGACCAGTTAGGAGACTATTGCAATAATAAATGTGGGATATAATGAATGCATGGATAAGAGATTTAGTAGTCTTGTGTGAGATAGGGACATATTTTGGATATGTTTTTTAGATGCATGTAACATGATTTGGAGACAGATTGAATATGGGGAACAAAGGTTCAGAGTCGAGGATGACCCCTAGGCAATAAGTTTGTGGGGTAGGGTAGATTGTCGAGTTGTCAACAGTTATGGAGATATCAGGATGGTAACTGTTCTTGTCTGGTGGGAAAATAAGTAATCCCATTTTGAAAATATTGTGTTTGAGGTGGAGAGAAGACATCCAAGATGAGATGGCAGAGAGACATTCAGAGACTCGGCCCAAGACCACTGGTGACAACTCAGGGGTTGATAGATAGATTTGAGTATCGTCCGCGTACAAGTGATACTGAATCCAAAAGAGCTGATTAGTTTGTCAAGAAATGAGGTATAGATTGAGAAAAGCAGAGGACCTCAAATTGAGCCTTGCAGAACTCCAACTGACAGTAGTGAAGAGGAGGTAGAATCCGAGAAGCGAACACTGAAAGAGCGATCAGATCGCTAAGATGAGAACCAGGAAAGGGCTGTATCATTGAGACCTAGGGAGTGCAGTTTGTATGAGAAGAGTATGATCAACAGTGTCAAATGGAGCAGAAAGATTAGAAGAATAAATAGTGAGTAATGGCCTTTAGACTTAGCAGCTACCAGATCATTCACCACTTTAGTCAGTGCTGTCTGTGGAGTGCTGGGAGCGAAAGCCTGACTGAAGTGGGTCTAATAGGGGTGTGGTATGGGGCTCCGACAGGGGGTAGGCCGACGGTCAGTATCCCGACGTCGGAATCTCGGCTGCCGATGCTCCGACGGAGGGGCAAACGCAAAGAAGCCCCTTGCGGGCTCTGTGTGCTCCCCACACTGCAGGCTCGGTGGCTTGCTATGCTTGTCACAGGTTCTATTCTCCCTCTATGGGGGGTCGTGGACCCCCGCAAGGGAGAATAGCCCCTGTGAGTCGGGATCCCCCCTGTTGGAGCAGCAGCAGTCGGGATCCTGATGCTGGGATACTGACTGTCGGGATCCCCCCTGTCAGAGCGTCATCCAGCACCCGTCTAATAGGGTGTCAGCGTTAAGAAAGTGTGTGAGGCGGGAGTAGACCCTTTTAACCAGAGCTATTTATATAGTGTGTGTGTGTGTGTGTATTTCTGTGTGATGTAGTATATATTATGCATATTTTCCATGCTCATACCCAGGTTCGGTGCAATGCATCTAGGTGCCTAAGGCAGCTCTGGGGGAAGGGGGGCGGGGCTGCGGGCACCACCTGCCAATTGCCGCTGATCAGATCCACAGGGGAGATGCCGGTTGCCACTCACCAGCTCCAGGGGGGGTGCGGGCGCCATCCGCTGTCTGCCGCTAACTAGATCCACAGGCGGGGGGCACTTCCCCCGACCGATGATGCTGACCAGCTCCAGGGGAGTGCAGGCATCACCTGCCGGTTGCTGCTGGCTCCTCTTTCTTCCTGCTCCTCGGAAGGGAGCTTTTGTCCTGCTTTCCAACTTGTATCCTGTAGCTCAGTACCACCCTCCAGAGGTGCATACAGCGCAAATGCAGTTTTCTCCATGCCCCCATTTCGGGGCTGTTTTATCACTAGTGGACCCCACAATTTCTGATGGCAGCCCTGTCATTCTCTATCTCCTGTCTCCCATACCTCCCAACTGTCCTGCTTTCTGCAGGAACATCCCATTTTTTGGGGATGTTCCTGCGTCCCTCCGGGGCCAGCAGTGTCCCGTGGCGGGGGACAGTTGGAAGTCTGCGCACAGCATCTATTCCCGCAGGCAGAGGGGCAGCAGCTGCAAAATGGCCTAAATTGGTGAGGGGGTAGGGCCTTTAAATTGCACCACTTGTGCGAGGCCATGCCCCCTCACCAATTTCGAGGGCGCGTGGCTCAGCCGCACGTAAAGGTCCCGCTACGGCCGCATAGAGAGTTGGGAGGTATGGTCTCCCCTTATTCCTCCTCTCTCCTATTCACCCCCATAGAGGGGGCTTGTCATACTCCACCCAAAGGGTGTGTCTAGTTCCATATATGGAGAGATTGTTAAAAGAGATTGTGAATGTGGCACCTAGAAGCGTGGGTGTGTAATTTAAAATGACTTCTATCCAAATGTAGGTGAGCCCCAAGCAGGGGCGTAACTAACTATTTAGCGCCCCCCTCGCCGCACGTGGGGGGGCGCCCCCCCCCGCCGCACCTAACCTGCCCCCCTCTTCTTACCCGCGGTCTGCGTCTCGCCCGGTTCTCTGTCGGGACCTTCCTGACGTCACGGTCCCGGCCGGCTCCTGCTGCTACAATGAAAACGGACTCTTAGAAAATGGCTGCCCCCATACTGCAGACAGAAAACTGTCTGCAGTATGGGGGCAGCCATTTTCTAATTGTCAGTTTTCATTGCAGCAGGAGCCGGCCGGGACCGTGACGTCAGGAAGGTCCCGACAGAGAGCCGGGCGAGACGCAGACTGCGGGTAACTATAGCCCCGCAGCCCCCCCCCCCTGGCGGCGCCCCCAATTTCTCTGCGCCCCCCCGCCACCGCGGGGGCTGCGGAGCTATAGTTACGCCACTGGCCCCAAGGCAGTTAGTAAGAGATACTGTACTTGATAAACCGCTGGGAAATGGCACTGATGATTCAATGTAAATGTATTTCCTCTACCTCCCCATGGCAGCATACTTCTGGGTTTCCGCCCCCTTGGGTAGATATCTGAAAGGAACAAAAAAAGACACTGCCCCCCTATATAAGGGACCGCCCTCCTAGGCTCTGTGTCTTTTTTTCCTTTCATGGGTAGATGGATGGCTTACCCTGCGGAGATCAGGAGGGCTGGTTCCTCTGCCCAGTGCAGCTGTGAACTTAGCGTATCGTGTCTGGGACCCCCGCCATCAAGTGTGGTCTGGGACGTCCGTCTGCTGTAGCTCCCTGCCGCCCAGTGCGTCCAAGGGAGAAGGTGCCCGGCGAGGTGTGCGGCGTCTGAAGCCGCAGGCTGAAGCCGGTAAGCGCGGCGTGTACATGGGGCGCGTCATCAGACGGCGCCCGGAAGCGGAGGTGGCGTCTGACGTCACGGGGATACACGCACGCCGGGCATGGAGTTAAAACTAGTCTGCAAACAGTGGAGGTTGCTGCAGACGTGTTCTGAGACCAGCAGACGAGGTAAGGCCCTGTGGAAGCAGCAGCGCTGCTAGGGCAATGGCTGTTCTTACGGAAATGATACTAAGTGTATGAATTTTTCTATTAGAGTACAGCGTATTGTGAAAGTGTCATTATGGAAGAGGACAGGAAGCAGCCTGCGGATGCAGGGTAAGCCAGGAATTATTGGAGCATTAGTGGAACATACTTCTTGTTGTTGTTGGAGCATACAGTTAGTGACTTGGCGTTTACTTATACAGGGCAGGACCCAGTAAAGAAAAAACGGAAGGGAAAGCCAAGTATAAAAAATTGCATACAGCAAAGTGTGTATTATGCAAAAGAATTTTACCTGAGAAATGTTCAGGTTCTACATGCAACAAGTGTGAGGGGACACAACAGATGGGATTACCCCAAATGACGGAGCTGGTCTCACTGTTAAAAACAGCATTAGCTGACACGTTTATGGCAAAAAAGGAAAGTACTAAGGCTTCTACAAAAAGGAGAAGAGTAGTACTCTCTGATTCAGATGACCCAGAGGAAGGGCCTGCAGCTAGACCAGAGGAGGAAGCAGAAGAGGGGGAAGTGTTTCAAGAGAAAGAAGAAATTGACTTCAACCCAGATCTGTTAGAAAGTCTGTTGTGTCTCATTAATAAATCCCTGAATATTGAGGATACACAGGAAGAAGGAAAACTTCAAGATTTACTGTTCAAAGATAAAAAGAAAAAGGGGAAGCAGTTTCCTTTATCAATACCTCTGAAAGAGATAGTGGAGGAAGAATGGCTTCACCCCGATAAAAAAGTACCTGTACCCATAAGAGTACAAAAAATGTACCCGTTTAACCCTGAAGAGGTTAAAACATGGGAGGAGCCACCAAAGGTGGACGCAGCGATTGCTCGCATATCAAGAAAGACAACACTGCCGTTAGAGGACGCTAACGTATTTAAGGATTCGATGGAACGCAAAATAGAAATGAACCTGAGGAAGCAGCACGTGACGTCTGGTGCAGCAATCAAAGCGTCATCAGCCATGGCTATTACGTCTAGGGTCCTAAGGTCATGGGTTCAGGACCTGGAGTCGGATATGCTAGATGGAATTAAAAGGACGGAACTGATGAAAATGGTACAGAACATTCAGATGGCGGTAGAGTTCCTGTGCGATGCCTCCCTAGATGGGGTACGGCTGGCAGCAAGATCCAGTGCAAACAACATAGTGACAAGGAGAGCGCTCTGGCTGAAGCCATGGGCGGCGGATAATCAATCAAAAAATAGATTACTATCTATTCCCTTCCAGGGCAAATACCTATTCGGACAGCAACTGGACGAAATAATTACAAAAATATCGGGTGGTAAGTCCGTATGGCTACCCCAAGATAAGGCGGTAAGAAGAGGACAGTTTAACAAAAACTTCAGGTACTCTACAACAGATTATAAAGAAGCCAAAACATATAGACCAGGTCGTAGTTTCAGGAGGCCCTGGTTTGGGAATAGAAGTACTTTTCGTGGCCAAAGAGGCAGAGAAGGCCGCTTTGCCTTTCGTCAGACACAATGACGCCAGACAGAGGGTTGGCGGCAGACTGATACATTACAAACAAGTCTGGTGCCAATCAACCCAGGACAGGTGGGTATTAGAAGTCGTGTCTTCAGGCTACAAAATAGAGTTTACCAAACTGCCGGGAGACTGGCTGGAAGAGTCACCTGTCCCAAGCAACGGGGAAGAAAGATCAGCATTATTAAGCAGTCTACAGGTCATGATAGACCAAGGTGTGGTAAAAAGAGTACCAAAACATCAAGAAAACCAGGGATGGCACTCAAGGTTTTTTGTGGTGAAGAAGGCATCAGGGGGTTTCAGGACAATACTAGACCTGAGAAGGTTGAACACTTTTGTCCACACAAGAAAATTCAAAATGGAATCGATCAGAAGCATTCTTCCGGACATAGAGAAAGGAGCCTATCTAACAACGATAGACTTAAAGGATGCTTACCTGCATATTCCGATATTTTTAGGGCACCAAAAATACCTGAGATTCAGACTAAAAGGAAGAACTTATCAGTTCATGTCTCTACCATTCGGCCTATCAACATCACCAAGAACCTTCACAAAGGTATTAGTGGTGCTGGTAGCCAACTTGAGAATTCAGGGGGTGTCGATATGGCCATACCTGGACGATCTCCTTATTATGGCAAGATCAGAGGTTCTGTCAGCTCAGCACACAAAACTGGTGCTAGACTATCTAAAAAAGCACGGCTGGTTGATAAATTATCAAAAAAGCCACCTCGAACCCGCACAAAAAGTGATATACTTAGGAATGGTTTTAGATACACAATCTATGCGTGTGAAGCTGACAGAAGACAGACGTCAGAAGCTGATCAAGGAAGTAAGAAAAATGTTAAAAGAAAACATAAGTCATACAGAGGAGTGTATGCGAGTGCTAGGCCTTATGTCGTCAGCAATAGAGGCTATACCATGGGCAAGGTTCCACATGCGGGCATTACAAGGATGCTTCCTAGAACAATGGAATGGAGAAGAAAAAGACAAGAGGCAAAAAATCTTTCTATCAAAAGAGGCAAAAGCAAACCTCAGATGGTGGAACAACATGGAGAGACTAAGTCAAGGGAAGTCGTTTGCAACTCAGACACAGATTATAGTAACCACGGACGCCAGCAAGCAAGGCTGGGGGGCCGTGTGCGAACAACGGATGGCACAGGGAGAATGGAATATAGAAGCAAGCCGGAGCCATTCCAATATAAGAGAGATGATGGCTGTACTGATGGCATGCAAAAAATTTCAGAAGTTACTAATCAACAAGGAGGTTGTGATAAGATCGGACAATCAGTCTGTTGTGACATACCTGAACAAACAGGGGGGAACGAGGAGCAAAGCCCTGATGATGGAGGCAGCGAAGGTACTACAATGGGCAGAGAGTCATGTGGTAGACCTCAAGGCTGTATTCATTGCAGGGAAGGAAAATCGGCTAGCCGACACCTTAAGCAGGAGCAGGATAGCCCCAGGAGAATGGGAGCTGTCACCAAAGGTGTTCGAGGCAATTGTGAAGAGATGGGGCCTACCACAAGTAGATCTTATGGCGACAGAGAAGAATGCGAAGGTGCCTTGTTACATTTCCAGGCACTGGGAACCAGGATCATGGAAGGTAGATGCCCTGACGGAAAGGTGGGAGATGAAACTAGCATATGTCTTCCCACCATTTCCGGTTATTCACAGGCTAATCAGCAAGATAAGCAGAGAAAAATCCAGGGTGATCGCGATTCTACCATACTGGCCGAGGAGAGCGTGGTTTGCAAAACTAACTCAAATGGCGATAGACGAACCATGGATACTGCCAGATTACAAGGACCTAATACAGCAGGGCCGGTATTATCAAAGGCAGCCAGAAAACTGGAGGCTAACGGCCTGGTTGTTGAAACCAGGACATTGAGAAGAAAGGGTTTTTCGGAAAAAGTGGTGAATACACTTTTAAAAGCGAGAAAATATTCAACATCCAGTGTATATTACAGGACATGGAGGAAATATATATACTTCTGCAGAGCAGGGGGCAAAGATGAGAGAAGAATAAATACAATTCTGGAGTTCCTACAAACAGGATTGGAAAAGAACCTATCAGCGAGCTCTCTGAGAGTACAGATATCGGCACTAAGTGCTATCCTGGATCTGAAAATTGCAGACAACAGATATATTCAAAGATTCGTGCAGGCAATAAAAAGGATCAGGCCAGTGTTCCATAACCCGCTGGCACCCTGGGACCTTAACATGGTCCTGAATGTGCTGACGGAGGCACCCTTTGAGCCGTTAGAAGAGGTGCCCTTGAAGATGCTCACCATCAAGGTAGTCTTCCTTGTCGCAATTACTTCGGCTAGGAGAGTCTCGGAGTTGCAGGCGCTATGGGCGGAGGAGCCGTTCCTCAACTTCTTCGAAGATAAAGCAGTATTAAGGACAAACCCGCATTTTTTACCAAAAGTTGTTTCAAAGTTTCATATGAATCAGGAAATAATATTACCGTCCTTCTGTAAGAACCCAGCAAACTCCAAAGAGGCAAGGCTGCATAATTTGGATGTAAGTAGAGCATTAAAAATATACCTAAAAAGATCAGAGGCCTGGAGGAAGTCAAAGAGACTGTTTGTGCTTACAGAAGGGATAAAAAAGGGTCTAGGAGCAACAAAAATGACGATATCCAGAGGGATAAGGGCATGTATATGTGAAGCCTACAAGATTAGGAAATTAGATCCTCCAGTGGGGCTAAAAGCTCATTCTACGAGAGCGCTAGCAGCATCGTGGGCAGAAAAAGGGGCGGCGTCACTGGAAGAAGTGTGTAAGGCAGCATGCTGGTCCTCGTCACACACGTTCACCAAGCACTATAGGGTGGACGTGGCGGCTACTGAAGATACAAAACTAGGAAGAAGAATTCTTAGTGCAGTAATTTAAAAAAAAAAAAAAAAAAAAAAGGAGGAGTAGAAGAGAAGTAGTACTCATAAGAAAGACTTGGAGCACACTGTAGATACGGTGAAAGAAACCAGTATCCTTTTTCCTTTTTACATTATATTACTATGCCCTCCCAGTGAAGAAAACTGCTAGGGTAGACCCAGAAGTATGCTGCCATGGGGAGGTAGAGGAAAGTACAGATTATTACCTGTTAATAGGCTTTCCTCTACTCCACCATGGCAGCCGTTTTCCCAGCCCTGAACTAAAGGGTTGAGTGTGTTATTTAATATGAATAATTATATGAGTTAAGCTTGTAAAATGAAAGACACAGAGCCTAGGAGGGCGGTCCCTTATATAGGGGGGCAGTGTCTTTTTTTGTTCCTTTCAGATATCTACCCAAGGGGGCGGAAACCCAGAAGTATGCTGCCATGGTGGAGTAGAGGAAAGCCTATTAACAGGTAATAATCTGTACTTTATCTCTCATTCCTTTTTTCCCAAAAAATGTAACAGTGTAATGTGAGCCAGGTGACATGAGGGAGATTGGTAGACTAATGAGGGAGAGAGGGAGATTGCTGTTATTTCAGGGAGGGTAGGAAACTATGCCATATTCATCCTCTCTGTCTCATTTTCCAGTATTTTTATTTTTTATTTTTTTTATTTTATTAGTCATATTCCACATCTAACACTTAACAATAACATTTATGAAAATACGTATTATAACATACTATATATCAAAATGTTTTGTATTTAAAATCCTCCTCCCTGGTATTGCCTGATTTTTTCTGTCTATTTAACATTCTGTAACCCTATCCCTCTTATTTTTTCCATTTGCTTGCTATCTTAAAAGTTTTTAAGATTGCTTCTCCTTTCTGTTTCCTGCCTATTCCTTCTGTTTATCTCTAGCATTTCCGTCCATTCTTTGTCTTTCTTCTCTCACTTACTTCAATGCCCATGGGAAACCCAATAGGGGGCCATGCCTATTTTGTCAGTCCCGGGCCCTACTATTTCTGGTGGCAGCCCTGCTTGTGACCCATACCCCTGCGCCGTCCAGCTAGCACCAATCTTGACTACAATATTCAACAGATCACTCGCTACCGGTATAGTCCCAGCCTGCTTCAAGAGCTCACTTATCATTCCTGTGCCAAAGAAACCTTCCTTCTCTGGTGACGTAAACAATTATCGACCGGTTGCTCTAACATTGGTGGTGATATAGTCGTTGGAGTCCTACCTGAAAGCCACAGTATGCCCCCTCCTAGACCCTATGCAGTTCGCCTACTGAGCTAACAAATCAGTGGAGGATGCTGTGAACCTTGGCCTACACTTTATCATTCAGCACTTGGACTTTCCTGGAGGCTATGCGCGGGTCCTTTTCATGAACTTTAGTTCAGCCTTCAACACTATCATCCCTGACCTTCTACACTCAAAAATGCGCTGCTTGGATGTCCCAGCATGGCTATGCTCATGGGTGTCGAACTTCCTTACGGACAGGGTACAGAAAGTCAAGGCGGGGAAATTCATCTCGGAGGCTAGGACAACCAACACGGGTGCTCTGCAGGGGTGCATTCTTTCCCCATTCCTCTTTTCTATCTGCACCAATGACTGCACCTCGGTGGACACCTCAGTAAAGCTCCTCAAATTTGCAGATGACACCAAGCTGATAGGCATCATCTCAGAAGGTGACAAGTCTGCATATACGATGGAGGTCAAGCGGCTGATCTCCTGTGGTGCAGCAAGTACAATCTACTGCTAAACAAAACAAAAAATGTGGAAATGATCGTTGACTTCAAGAAAACCCATCACTCTCATCTAGAACTCGTTATTGATTCCATCAAATTCTTGGGCTCCACGATAGCCAGGGATCTAAGATGGGATCTATTGTAGGAAAGGCCCAACAGAGGCTATACTTTCTCTGTCAGCTAAGGAAGCTCAAAATTGCCACAGGAGCTTCTCATACTCTTCTACACGGCGATCGTCCAATCAGTTCTATGTTCCTCAATAATTGTCTGGTTCTGCTCGGCCTCAGCTCAAGATAAACATACTGTAGAATGCAACGCATCGTGGGAACAGAGGAGAAAATCACAGGCACAAACCTCCCTGCAGTTGAGGACAACTACCATGCCAGGGAGCTGAAACGAGCAGGCAAGATCATTGAGGATGCATCTCACCCTGCAAATAACCTGTTCATGCTTCAGCTTAAGGACTACAAGAACTACTAGGCACAGGAACAGTTTTTTCCCTCAGGCAGCAATCCTAGTCAATTCCTCACTAGCGCAACCCGCACCCCCCTGACCACACAGTCATCTAATTATACAGTAAGTGCTCCATCCCCATTTCGTGGAAAGTATACACTGTATTATACTGTATTGTACTCTTGGCTGAGTGGTCATGGAGAGGTGATGGAACTCATTTCCTCTGCCATCGCGCCCCCCCCCCCCCCCAATTAGGCGGGCCAGTGCCAGGGTGTTTGGCACCCCCCTATAATTTTATACCCTATCTCCCATACTTTATGAAGGGACAGTGGTCATACAATTGTACCCCCAATTTAAATTATTTCACACAGTAGCACAATCTCATTAAACCACAGGGGCAGATTTATTAAGCTCAGTGAAGTGATAAACTGTCTGGTTTTTATCACCGGCCAATCAGCTCCTACCTATGAAGTTACAGGCTTGGTTTGAAAAATGACAGGTAGGAGCTGATTGGTCGGTGATAAAAACCAGACAGTTTATCACTTCACCGAGCTTAATAAATCTACCCCGTAGTGCTCCTGTCCTTACTCACTTTTTCATGTTACGCTACACACTAGTACTCAGTCTGTATACATGTATGCAAGACAGTAGTGTTGTTTATACACAATGCCCACAATCCACAATAGTACTGCCCCTTACACATAATGCCCACAGCAATAGTCAATTGTAGCTTAAAACTACATATGCTGTGTGACAGAAAAGAAAGCTGCTGGAACAGTATTTTCTGTTGGAAATACTGTGCATGTGGTGGAGGTGGAACTAGTTCCCCCTTCCATTAGAGGTGGTGGAACTCAGGGGCAGATTTATTAACTGGCGATCAGGGGAATCTGTGCTATCCCCATGCGCTAAAGCAGGGGATAGCGCTTCCCCTGATCTAAGACACCCGCCGAGAGGGTGTCTATCGCGCGGCGGTGTGAGGCAGGATGCATAGTGCAGCTACGATATTTTGTAGTGCGCGCATGCCTGATTTATGAACGGTCAGCATCGCTGACCATTCCGCCGCCGCTATCGACTTCAACAGGTGCAGGCGGCGATGCCCTATGCCCACAGCAGGGACAGCGCTGTCCCTGTTGCTGGCTCTGAGCTGCGCTCTGAGCTGTTAGCGCCGCTATAATAAATCTGCCCCTCAGTTCTCTCCAGTTCACCCTCATTAACCCCTGATTGTGCTATATGTATTGTATTGTTCTGTTTGTCAAAATGAGCGGTAGTTATTGGAAACAAATTCCTGTATATGATGCATGTTGTATTGATACACCTGACAATAAATGAATAAACTAATTCTGACTGGTACATTGGGGCAGATGTATTAAGCCTGGAAAAGAGATAAACTGGAGATAAAGTGGAGATAACTTGGAAGAGTTAACGCACCAGCCAATCAGCTGTGTTTGAAATATGACAGTTGGGATCTGATTGGCTGGTGCGTTATCTCCTTCCACTTTATCTCCAGTTTATCTCTTCACCAGGCTTAATACATCTGCCCCAGTGTGAGTTATACGCATGTCTCAGTTAGACGACACCTCTCAGCACACAGTAATTTTACAGAAAGAAAAAAAACGTCACTTTTTCGACATCAATTAAATATACAGTAAATGTAACAATTGGGACATTATACAATTACATGTAAACACTTCTGACGCCCTCATATGACAGAATGTATATGTAGTGGAAGAAGCCAAGGCTGGACAGCCTGCTTCTCTGTGCACTGCCAGCAGATGGCAGCAGCTCACCCTCCTCCCCTTGCCGCCGTGACCCGGCAGCGGCGGCAGCAGCAGCACACCGCACAGACTGGGCAGCTGCAGCAGCGTCTGGGAGTTCTGTGCTCCAGCGCGTTCTACTCGGCGCGTCCCGCTCCGGCCGCCGTAACTACGCCAAACCGGTCAGCGCGATCATCGAGCCCGGTAAGGAGCAGTAGTACCGGGGTGTGAGCGGGCCGTGAGCTGGGCATCATCTAGCGCTTAGGAGTTGTGCTATGACGTAGTAGTTGCCGGGCCTGTCACTGGGAGAGGAGGAGGAGGGGGGTGTCTGCATAGCACACTGGCAGCGCTGGTGGTGTACACTGGCTGCCTGTGTAGTGTGAGGCGGTGTCGTTATTCCTATATAATGCATTATTGCATAGGAAGGGTTGTGCTCCCTGTATTATATGGGGATTGTTATAGGTTGAGCCACTGACCTGTAACAATTAGCCTGTGCCTACCTGGAAGAGCCAGAGGGGTAGTATACTAACCTGTACCCACCAAGCTGTAGCCCCTACAATATAACAATTAGCCTGTGCCCACCAGGAGGAGTAAGTGTGTCATGCCAGCCAGTACCCACCAAGCTGTAGCCTCCAGTATATAATTAATTAGCATATAGTCCGTCCACCAGCCTGACCTATGTCAGTGCCAGATATTGACACTCTGCAGCTTGCATCTTGCTAGAAACTGCAACCCTCATAATGCAGGCAAGGAGACAGAGGTTGCAATGGGGGCAATATATATTATTGTTGTGTTATTTAGTATATGGCTCTTCGTAATAACAACTTTTGGTATAATTTCTTGCAAAGTAGTATTGTTTAATGAAAATTATATATGAACTTTGTACATTGCTTTGTACTTTGAATTTGAAATCCTTTGTTCCACACTGTTTGGTACAGTGCCCTGGTTGTGTCATGTACTTGTAGCAGACTTTGCAAAAGTTTCAAATTGGGAGTAACCTTTAAGCTGGGTACACACCTACAGATTTATCTGTCAGATATGACTGGTGTGAAGAAATATCTAGTAATGAATAGAAGCATGTGAAATTCAATAATTTGCTCCCAAACACTGGAAAATGGACAAACTATTATTTGGACAATTATGTTGGATCAAATGGGTTTAAACAATTTGTAGGAATGACCACTGTCTGTTTATCAGTATTTGATTGATGATTGATTGTCATTTGCTCCCATGCTTTTCCAGGTTTTTGTTCCAACCAGATAGATTGGACAGATACAGTATATCTGTGGGTGTGTACCCACCTTTAAGCACAGGTGCCAGACAAAGGTATATTAGTAGAATTGTTATGTTTGAATGCAGTTGATTGTATCGTAGACCAGTACTAATGGAATTTAGAATGCTCAGTGCAGAACGTAATGAGTGCATGAATTTAAGTTTCAATATATGTAATGGACTTTGGTTCACATTGGATGTGGGGAACAAGAGACTGCGCTCAGTAGAGGCTAATGGGCCCTACACACATGGCGATGTGTGTAGGGCGACCTAGCTGTGCTAAGTCGGGCCATTCTGCTCAGCACACAGAGCTGACAACCCACACACAGAGTGAGCTGTCAGCTCTGTGCTAAGCGAGCAGACAGCGCCAGTGTTCTCCGGTGGGAGAACTCTGCCGATGCCGATATTGATGGACACTGTTCATCAATCTCAGCCAGCGACAAAGACACGCGGGGACGCGCATTGCTGTCGATATAGCCCCCACACACACACACACACCGATGTGAGGGCATTTTCTAAGCGACTTTGCCAAACTAAGCAAAATCACTTAGAAAACGCCTTAATATCGGCATGTGTGTAGGTCGTATAACTTCTCTTAATTGGTGGAAAGATTAGTAGCTCTGTTGCTGCAAGACGTATTTGCTTGAGGTGATGAGACGACATCCAAAATGAAAGACTAATGCCTCCTCATATACCTGCCAGGATTGTCCAATACCCCTTTCACACCAGAAATGCAGAGACAAACCCAGGAATTAAATTCCAGGGACATTCCCGGCTTGGGACCCATTCACACATGCTTTTGAAGCAGGGACAACCCGGGTCGGCACCTTTCACACTGAACCCGGGATGACCCTGCATTTCTATGAGAATATCATTGAAAATGGCCTTTTTTAGACTCACATTAGATTATTGATTATTAACAATTAAGACACCGAACATTTGTAGTGTTTCAGCCTTTGTTTACTTGTACAAAACAAATTAAAAGGCTTATGAAAGCATCTTCCCCTCTAATGATTAATAGCTCTCTCACCTCATTTGTCCAAGACATGGCACACATTGCAGGCTTTCAGGGGTTAAAATGAACTACTGGGGTCTGTGGTGCCACAGAACATGCACAGTTTGGCAATGTTATCAAACAGCTATAGACCTTTTATTGTCAAAATAATTATAAACCCTCAATATTATATAGTCTGAAACAGGACTTTTATACACCCTGTGGTTCAAATATTTTGGTGGGGGGGCTGGTATGTGGGATGTTGCTATGGGCAACCAATTAGAGTTTATACTTAATTATTTTGCACCTTCTAGAAGACACAGTAATAGATAGCATGTGATTGGTTGCCCATAGCAATATTCCATGTGAAATAGAACTCCCAGCTTAGTAAATTTCCCCTTATACCCCCTTTCACACTCGCAAGCCGGGTTCTAAGTTCCGGCTGCGACCCGGCTTGCAAGTGCTTTCACACTGGCCACCCGACCCGGAATGAAGTTGGGCGGGTGCCGTCATCAGGACCTGGGTATAAATCCCAGAATGCTGAACACGGGATGTGGTGACAAGACCCTTTCACACTGATCTAAATCCCGGATTAATGCACGTACATGTGGATATTTTTGCAAGTGTGAAAGGGGTATTAGTGTCTAACCCTTCCACCTGTAGCCGAACCCTACTTATGTTCGGGATGCCAACATAGGGAGCGGTTTTGGAGTTATGGTGCTGATCTTCTGACTAGTGCTGGGATGCAGAACGCATCCCATCAGTAATCAGAACCTTTGTCTCCTCTATTAGTAAATTAGAGGCTACGCAGGTTTGGCTTGCTTACTCCATATGGGTTCCTACCTTGCCTTGATATTCCCCCACATGGTACTCAGACTTCTTGATCGCTCTGAAATGGCCCCATTCAGAACCTCTCTACATGCCTTCATGTCCACCCATGTTCCAAGTTGCCACATGACACTCCTGTCCCACTTTTTTTGTCACTTCTTAAAATCAGATGATGTTGCATACGTTTTTATCAGGAGCATAAAGCATGCTCCTAGCCATTCATGAGATGTGTACACTAGTGAATACGATTAATATTTATACATGAGCAAATGATTGCTTAATTCAGGTAGGCATGTACAAAGGTGAACACCAAACAAACCATAACCTTCAACATGATTATATGGTTTCCCTTTAAGTCAGGGGTGGGTGGAAAAATCCTTCGGGGGCCATATGTAAAAATTTGTCTTACAAATTGTCCTGCTGCAGCCGTCCCACGCTCCGGCGGCTGCCGCTGAATAGGACTGACAGTCTCCGGTTGCTGTTAATTAAGAGGAAACTCGCAAGAACTACCGACCTCTCGCAAGAAGTCCCCTGTACTTGACTCCCGGCAAAGCCACCGGGTGGGTCGGAGGGCCACTCAGACCGGCTACGGGGGCCGCATACGGCCCCCGGGCCTGAGGTTCCCCACCACTGCTTTAAGTTATGGTTTAATTTGCAACTGTGTGTGGATGACCTATTTAACCTATTGAAGCCTCGAACATTGATCATCATCCTGTTTTGCAGTCCCCATACTGTCAACTGTTCATCATCACTCTGTTTAATATTTATTCAGAAAATTAGCAAAAATAAACAATTGTGATGATGAAGAAGAAAAAAAAAAGGAAATACAAACCTTTTAACATCGGATGAGTTCAGACGCAATGGGCCTGAGAGGCAAGGAGTGTCACCACTGCACTCCATGCGGGCGGCGGGAAAACTGACTTGGGGGGCGCGGGGTTCAAAGAGCACCTAGAGATAGGAAGGTACTAGGAGGGACATGCCTGTGCCCCCCTGGGGCAGAGAGGGGAGCAAGAACAGCTTTGTGGTGCCTGTCAGGCCAGCTGCACCTGACTGAGGGTTAATATCTTTCTGCTTGTGGCAAATTGATTGAGTGTGACTGTCATCTAATACAAAACACTCACGTCTCAACAATGTCTTTCCCTGCCCCTGTGATTGTAAGTCTCTACTTCTGAGTCATTCTCTTACTGTATGTGGTAATGACACTAAGCACTTTTTGCTGGTGTATATAATGCAGCAGAGCCATTTGAGGATTCTGGACCATCTGTGGCCACTTCTTGCTGTAGCGCCTTCTTTCATTCAACCATTTCTTAATTCCACACATCCAGTTCCACTGGAGCAGTGAGGCCACATTGATACTAATAAGATTACATTTAACAATAACTCACCTTTTAGAGACAATAGATTAAAGATCTGTTATTTCTTTCTTCACTATTGTCAGATTTGGAAGCTGCACATTAGCTAATTCTGTTAAGAAATTGCAGATGCCATACAGCAGGTCTGGCCAACCTGCGGCTCTCCAGCTGTTGTTAAACTACAAGTCCCAGCATGCCTTGCAACATTTTTTTTATGGCAAGGCATGGAAAGATATGTGTTCAGCCAGTGCTGAGCACACCATCCTAGTCTAGGGTGAGCATTTGTACATTCTCCAGAAGAAAGAAGGTGAACATAAGATTTTTTTAGTTCCTACCGTTAAATCTCTTTCTCCAAAGTAATCTGGGGGACACTACAATTATTTATTTGGTTGTGCATGTTAGAAGGATGTGATTATGTCCTTATTTTTCTTTAATCTGTCCTTGGGGCTTTTTTAGTTCAAACTGAGGAAGGGCTGGAAGGGAGGGTCATGTAAACTGCAAATGTTTTAAGAACTATTAGTGCTATCTTCTCAACTTCCCTACACCCCAGCGGTCATGAATTGTCCCCTTGTTGGACTTTGGGAAAGTGATTTAGCGGTAAGAAACAAAACTCTTATTTTCACGTACAGCCATGCATTTTAACTTTCTCATGAATGCAATGGCTTCTCAAGTCCAAATTTATTCTGTAAACAAATCTCTGTGCGCTGGACTCTAATTTATTTATACAAACCAAAAAGGCATTTTCCTGCAACAAGGTTGTTATGCCTTTGGGTCCGCATATGACAAATGTGATTTATTGGAACAATTCCCATCATTGATGCCCATGGCTTATTGATTCTTACTGAGAATGGACTTCTTGTCCCAGGTATGAGTGGTAGCTGTCGTCTGTGATCTAGATTTCCTACAGTCACAGAAAGCAAATGCCAAGTTCAGTCTTTTTCTTGCCGCTGTAAATGATGCCAGTGACAGATGCATGTAGTGACAGGTTTACATTTACCTTGTGATACCTTCGGGGAGTTGCAGGAGAATTGAAAATGTTTTTTGAAATCTTAAAATAACAGCATTTAAACACTGTTGGCCTAATGCAGAGTGAGTGCCAGTTGGCGTAGCTTTCCTTGCGTGACCAGGTACTTTGCATGCACAGGCCAGTGTACACACACGTGCACTTCCAGAAGTGTGTAATCCTGCACATGGATGGGTGGAATTGGGGGAGCACAGGCAGTGTAATGGTAAGCATTACTGCCTCACTCAGCACTAAAGTCATGGGTTTGTTTCCCATCATGGACCTAACTGAGCGGAGTTTGTATATTCTCGCTGTGCTTGCATTTTTTTTTAAATGCTCAATCCCGGGATTGGCATCCCTAGTCCGCAGGTGTGTGACCCATACCCACCCCCATGCCGGCCGACCCGTACATTTATTTACATTGGCAGAGGGACGGCAGGGAGTGGAGTGGAGTGGGTTCGGAGGTGCACGGTGCCTCCGGGCACGTGCACCTCAACCTCAGCAGCCGGAGAAGAAGCAGGCAGGCAGGTGCAGGAAAAGAGGTGGGGAGCGGACGGCCAGCAGGAGGGGCGGGCAGGAGAAGGGATGACAGCAGAGTGGTCTGTGTGGCCTGCACAGCGTGACCGTCATGCTGCGCAGGCCACATGCCAGGGTCAGGAACAGCCGGACAGCTAGTGCAGCAAACTCGCTGTAATTAGCCTCGATTCTCGCAGCTTTTGGAGGCACATACGCCAATTCTCCCTTGCTCAAAAAACAGAGCGATGGGGAATTTGCGAATGAGGGGGGTCAGTTGAATACTGACAGGGTGAGCGGTGACTGCGAGCAAAAAGTCCTGCTCGCAGTCACCGCTCGCCCACGGCATTGAATATATGCTAATGTGTATTACTCATGAAATAATGGGTAAACCATGCAATCTGACAGACCTGTATAATGATTGCCAACGCTGGAAGCAGCGGTGTGAGCATCAGCAAAACTGCTGCAGTGGTGACTTGTACAGTGTAGACCAGCAAAGAAAAACTGGGTGACTGGAAAAAGCTACTGGAGGCTCAATCTGAACAAAGAGTACAGTAGGTAGACTTGTTCAGTCCCACAGACAGCAAATTAGGGATTATATGAATCGTTACCAATTCGGATGGACTCTCAGCGAACAGTACAGATCACATTATTTCCACAGTCTCTGCATTCCTTTGTCTTTCTACTCTATAAAGATTCTCACATCCTACGTCAGCATTATCTGAGGAATAGCTACTTTGCATAAAACTGCCCAATGGCAAAATCCAGAATTTTAGTGTTTGCAATGTGTTTTTATTTTCACTTTTTAACCTAGTGCGCGTTTACTAATGTTACACTTTTTATTCTAGTGTATGGCACTTTCTAACATGCACCTACAGTACGTCAGAGTGCAGCTTTTTAGGTTAGATCACTCTCCATTCCCTCGCTCATTTGGCTAAAATGTAGAAATGTTAACTGTTAAGTCATACTGTATAGAGATAGTGTTCATTCTAGCACCCGCCATCTTTGAAAACCCATGCAGTTCCTGTTCCCTGCCTGGGGTGTTGCTATCTGCTGTGGTGTATCTAGCACAGGTCTGGTTTGCATATCCGTGCTGATATACAGACCACACTGTGCTAGAAGCACTACAGCAGACAGACACACTCCGGGCATGGAACAGGAACGGCATGGGTTTTCAAAGATGGCGAATGCTAGAATGAACACTATTGTGGTACAGTACATATTATAGATTTTATTTAAAGCTGGAGATAGTACATCTCTTGACAACTTAACTTCTCTTTTCTGCCCCAGCACTAAATGACTTCAATAAATACTCCAGTGATTCAAGTGTTCTACACACAAACCTATACTCCCTTGTCCTGGGTTGAATTTGCGTTTTCTCTCATCTTCCACTTTCCTCCCCAAGACTCTCCCACTCTTCCAATTCTTCTGACATAACGCTCATCTCTAGTTTGTTTTATCCGCTAATCCCTGCTTAGGTCAGCACACAGAGCTACACTCTAACAATGGGCAATAACAAGACTACTCAGGTTGAACAAGGGGTCTCCCCCTAAAACCACTTTTACTCTGCTTAGCTGGGTCGCACTTGGGATTTTGTACCCAGCTCAAACCTGGCTGTGACCTGGCTTGAGACCCCTTTTTACATCAGCGGACTTGCTGGGTTAGTGATGTGACCAGAGGAAGATCCCAAGAAGGCCCTTGGAGATGAGATCGTCTCTAAGTTCCGGCTGTTCCATTGCTGTGAATGGGTCCCGGCTCGCATCGACCTGGGTTACTATTTACACTGCCCTGTGAGCGGAGATGAATCCATGTTCAACCGTGCTTGCTACCCGGGTTTAAATGGTGGGTCAACAGGGTACTTTTACACCTCACAATATCCCGGGTCAATGCTATTTCATGTGTAATAACCCAGGATGTTTATGACAGTGTAAAAGGAGTAAAGAACTAGTGTGTTTGATCCACATTAACAACAAACCTGTTGAAGATAACCACAATGAATGCATACATTTATATTGCAGAGTTGCATTCTGAATGAAGTTTATAATTAGCATGTTGCTTTTCAATTGGGATAGATTAGCCAAATGTGTTGAATCACTTTGGAAAGCGAGGGGACTAAAGGCCCTTATACATTTCGGCGACTTCTCCCCTCGGAGAAGCCACATGCAATCCCCCTTGAGCCACCCAAGACCTTCCTGGGCAGCAGGATCGAATGCAATATATCATATGCGAAAGGACCACATATGATATATCACATGCAATCCCAGCCTGGCTTGGCTGCGATCTGGCAGATTGCTAATGCAGCAGCTGTGACTCCCTGGCTCCAGTGCGATGTGCATGGGATTATGCATCACATCGGACCTGCTATCAGATACATGCTTTTTGGACTTTTTATTTTGTCTTTTTTTATGGGATTGATCACAGCAATCGTGTACAATATGGCCTAATTGTGTCCAAATCACCTAGGGCCGTATTTTGGTTCATTCTTTCTGACAAAATCCTTCTTAGATGGACAAAACCATGTGCACTGCAGGGGGGCAGATGTAACATGTGCAGAGAGAATTAGATTTGGGTGAGTTATTTTGTTTCTGTGCAGGGAAAATACTGACTGCTTTATTTTTACACTGCAATATAGATCTCACTTTGAAGTAAAACCCCACCCAAATCTAACTCTCTCTGCACATGTTACATCTGCCCACCTGCAGCGCACATGGTTTTGCCCATCTAAGAAGGATTTTGTCAGAAAGAATGAACCAAAATAAGGCCCCTAGTGATTTCATGGGGCTCATATGATGACTACCTTTTTTATTAAAACCATATATCTGCAAACTGAGCACTGTTCAATTAGATGTCCACAAGGTCCCCATACACAGGTCTGACTTGTCCAAGGGACAAGTTGGACCTGTTTCCTTTCAACCTCCCCAGCAGCTCCCCAGGAGGGTTGCATGAGATTTCACACTTGATGTACCATTTTTTATATACGATAAATCGCATACAATTTATCGCATGTAGAGGACTCCTGGGGAGCTGTAGGCGGGGATGTGATTTTAAAATTGGCATTCAAAAGAATGGGGGCCACTGAGAAAGCTCTCTCAGTCAATCAGTGGACCCCATATTTTTTAATTGGAGTTTTCACCGATATGCGCTAACACCGCGGTGTGGGGAGGAATAGGGGGGGCTCAGAGGTGAAGAGCAGGGAGGGTGCTTTTACCCACTCTGCACGCTATAGGCGGCTGGCACACGCCTACAGCTCGGAAGCGATACATTGCAGGTGCTAAAAAGCGCCCGCAATGTGTCACTGATGCTTCTGATCGGTTTGAAACGGATGTCAGACGCATCTGATTTGGACAATTTTCATCCGATATATAGGTCTGATGAAAACACAAATTTCTCAGATTTGCAAACATCAGATTGATTACAAGTAAACAGAAAATGCTACTAAGTATTTTACAGACTGCGAATGATGTAGTTTATTTATATGTGCAAGTGCTTTTACCTCTCGGTCTTTAGTAAACGCCCCTGTCAAAGCAGTTGTTTTGGTAGATGCGTTGGGATAGATGCCAGGTGGAACTGTAAGGTTGCATCACAGCCAAGCCTTTTTATTCAGTTGTAAGTGCACAATTCAGTCTCATTGGACATTGTGACAGCCTTTTATTATGTGTCATGTTTATTTGCTTGATGAGCTTTATTACTTAGGTCAAACTGCACTTTCCTGTCCCAGTGCAGCTGGAAGGTGCAAAGTACATACAGGGCCTGATTCTGGTTCACTCGCAAAAACAAATTCTCTCTCTAATGGACAAAACCATGTGCACTGCAGGTTGGGCAGATGTAACTTGTGCAGAGAGAATTAGATTTGTGTGATTTATTTTGTTTCTGTGCAGGGAAAATACTGACTGCTTTAGTTTTACACTGAAAGATCTCACTTTATAGTAAAACCCCACCCAAATCTAATTCTGTCTGCACATGTTACATCTGCCCCACCTGCAGTGCACATGGTTTTGTCCATTTGAGAAGGAATTTGCCTTTGCGAGTGAACCAGAATAAGTGCCTTTGAATCTATTGTTTGACTTTTTATAAAACCACATACAGCCATTCCTAATCAGTGTGTTGTTTCTACGTTATACCTCTTATTTTTAGGTCCCAATTAAACCAGGGTGACTGAGCTATGTACTTATCCTGTTTTCATATTATTATTGTAGTAGATTAAATAAATGCAGGTATAAAAGTGATGGTTGTGAAAGGCCCTGGTAGTGAGAGAGTTTATAATCTAAATTGAAAGCGGGCAAAAGCTGAATTCAGAGGAGTGAGACATCTCTGAAGTTACAGCAGCAAGGCGTCTCTTCAAATGGTTCTGTATCAATGAAAGCAATATATGATATTCATTCTCCACCTGCCATGACTCATGCAGCAAGTCTTGAATTGGTAATTTTGTCTTACTCATAGTCTTTATGTATGTGCGCTACACATTACTGAATGTTAATGACCTAATTGTAAGTTACAGGAACAGGGAGTAAAAAGGTTTACTGTCTTAAGCATAAAACCTCCCTCTGCCTTGTTGCTTTTTGGCTGGATGACCGCAGCTGTCAGGAGCAGGCTGAATGACAGCAGCTGTCAGGGGCCATCCACTACATGCTGTGTTTGTAGTAGAGACATCATCAGTGATTTCAATGCCAACTTTCCCACCATAATAATCCCATTATACCACACAGTAGTACCATATGTGCACAGTGCACCAGGTAGATACAGATTGCCCTCCCTTTTTACTAGGTTTTCTAGGCACGGCTACAAAAGCAAACTGCTTACATCTCTTCTTAAGGTTCATGGGCTATACCAAGGGTACACAACTCTTTCTAGTCTGAGGACTGCATTGGAGATCTTCTATTATTTATTCAAGGGGCCACACACATATTGACTTACTTAAACATTTAAATGCATACAATCAGGGGTGTAACCTGCACTTTGGGGCCTTTGGGGACTGCTACAGAGACACATCTCTGTAGCAGTTATTAATTGTATGCCCTAATATAGTGCTAGATTTTTTTTAAACCATAGAAGCCTTATGTGGGGTACACACCAGGACGGTATGGCCCAAAACGACTCAATTTAGATACAATCTCGACCGATTGTATGTAAATTGGCCATGTTTTGGGCCATTTCAGTGCCCTTTTGATGCGATCCCGATCCGATGCGCGGCCCCACGGGTCGGTCGGTCTTTTCTGAGATCCTACTTGCTGCAGGTAGGATCTCAGAACCGACCATTGCGTTGGGTGGGGGTCGTGATTGGATCACGATCACATAAGCCGCATTTTCGCAGCTCCGTCAGCTCGTGAGCGGGTTGTACGTTCCTGTGACGACCCGCTTACGAGCTCCATCGTCCTGGTGTGTACCGGGCATTAGGTTATTTTATGAGCCATTGAACTTTTCGGTACTTGTGAGTTATCCGGGCTGCCGATTTTGTCCTTAAGTTTGGTTAACTTAAGGACACCCGACCGACGCGATGCCCGCGATTTAGCCCCAAATCGGGGGCATCGCGTCGGTCGTGGCCGTTATAAGGGGCCGCGACGCGATGCCCACGATTTCCCATAGACAGTAATGTTAAAAGACACGATGGACCCGATTTCCCATAGACAGTAATGTTAAAAGATGCGATGGACCCGATTTCCCATAGACAGCAATGTTAAAATAAAATGACAATGTGAAATTGGCCAGTATGTTTTTAAAAAAAATGTTTCATGGCCCCCCACCACCGTTAACGCCACCCCACTATTGACGCCAACCCGAAGCGTGGCGAGCGCAGCGAGCCCGCGAGGGGCGGCGGTACGTGTCCTCCGACCTTTTCATGCCCTACTATCCACTAGGGCGTGGAGTGAGAATAGAATAGTGTGGCGAGCGCAGCGAGGGGACGCGGACACCTGTGAAGCCCGCAAGGGCACGCGGATACCTGTGAAGGTGTCCGCGTCCCCTCGCGGGGCTCGCTGCGCTCGCCACGCTTCGGGCTCGGTGGCTCGCTGCGCTCGCCACACTATTCTATTCTCACTCCACGCCCTAGTGGATAGTAGGGCATGAAAAGGTCGGAGGACGCGTACCGCCGCCCCTCGCGGGCTCGCTGCGCTCGCCACGCTTCGGGTTGGCGTCAATAGCGGGGTGGCGTTAACGGTGGTGGGGGGCCATGAAACATTTTTTTTAAAAACATATCCAATGTGAAATGGCCATATTGGCCAATTTCACATTGTCATTTTATTTTAACATTGCTGTCTATGGGAAATCGGGTCCATCGTGTCTTTTAACATTACTGTCTATGGGAAATCGTGGGCATCGCGTCGCGGCTCCTTATAACGGCCACGACCGACGCGATGCCCACGATTTCGGGCGCGATGAAAAAATCGGCAGCCCGGATAACTCACAAGTACCAACTTTTCTAGTTCGCATGCAATGCCCACACAGACCATCTGCACTGTGGGCGCACCCACTGGCACACACCTAGTCTGCATAGTGGGGAAGTGCCTGCCAGCAGAGGTGCTCTGCATCCTCTGCTGCTGCCGGCTAATGCAGAAGAGAGGCTGGTGCTGATGACTAGAGGAGCAGCAGGGAAGAGGCAGTGACTGGCAGGCTGGAGATTTCAAAAGTCCCATTGAAATCAATGGGCAGCTGAGAGAGCTGTCTGTCTTTCCATTGATTTCAATGATCCTCTGCGCCAGCCTCTCTCTACTCTCCACCCTCCCCCTTACATTGCTGATACAGCCTCCCCACCTGTTTTGAGGATGCTGCTGGCACTGCTGACACCCCATATCACAGTAAGTGTACTGTTGTTGTATCGACCCATACTGTATCCATCCCGCACTGTATCCATCCCTCACTGCAGTATATTTTGCATTGTATCCAACTATTTGCAGTTGCATGGAAGCTAATATGTTTGGCCACCAACCTCCTGTCACAGGCTTGTCTTGTTTAAGTCATAGCATGACTGATCTCAAACAGAGGTTACTGACCCCATATGTGGTCTGCTGGCCATAAACATGTGGTGGACGTTCTGTAATAATTTTTATTGTCTGACATGTTCCCAGAGCAAAATTAGTTTGGGAACCCTTGTCCTAACCGAAAAAGCAAAAAAAAAAAAACTCCAATGGGATTGGTAGCCCTTCTGGAGCTTCCACCTGAGGGCCATATATAATGAGAATTGCCCCGGGCCACAGTTTGTGCATTGCTGGGCTTTACAGTTCCTGTAAGCATAATACAGCTAAAGATATCACTCGCAGTTTGGGGCCTTCAGTTTTGGATCACTATGGATTTAATTGAAACCAAAACATGACGAATGAGTTATTAAATGATACAATAGCTGAAGTAGGCAAAATGAGGCTCCACAACTATTTTAGACACACGTGTGCCCATTTGCCCTTTCATCCTTTATCTGTGAAGTAATACTCAGACTTTTGTATTATTAACCTAATGCAAGCAATGAACTTGTATACTGCAGTGATATTTTGTAAGTCTATCTAGTCAACATGAACGTACCTATCAAGCAGGGGTTAAAGTGAGGGGGGATGGGGTGGAACTTCGACCACCTCTAATGGCAGGGGAACTGAATTTCACCTCTACCACAGCCAACAGAAAGCCTTTCCCAGTGGCTTCTTTGGCGTATGTAATGTCATGCCATCACCACCACTGAAGTGAAGAAGAGCCCCTAAGACAGGCATGTCCAAACTGTGGCCTTTCAGTTGTTGTGAAACTACACATCCCAGAATGCCTTGCCATAGTTTTAGCATTCCCTGATAGCAAAACTGTGCTTAGGCATGATGGGACTTCTAGTTTCACAACAGCTGGAGGGCCATAGTTTGGACATGCCTGGCATAAGAGGAGCAGGATCTGTGCTTGCTGAAGACAGGGTGAGAGGGGGCTGGAGGGACTCAAGGCATGGAGCTGCTGAGGGACATGGACAGTGAGCTGCTGGAGTGACAGAGACAGATTTGTATAAGGAGCACACCTGTGGACATTATGGCCCTTATTTTGATCAGCACGCTCCCCTTCGTGTTCGCACAGTGGACCGATTTTAAGCGACTGCGCATGCCCATAAACTTTTATGCACATGTGCAGCCGCTTGGTAGGGCATGAAATACCGCCTGTCAGCACGTGTCGGCTCAAAAAACAGTGAAAAAGCCCATGTTGACCTTTTGACTGTCGACCTAGACACTGTCAAACTAATGACCTGTCGAACTAACGACCTGTCAAACTAATGACCTGTCGACCTAGAACCATGTTGCCCTTTTCCTATGTCGACAGACCCATGTCAGCCTTTTCCCATGTCAACCTAATGACAATAATGCTGTAGACCAGGCATGTCCAACGTTGGCCCTCCAGATGTTTTGAAACGACACATCCCAGCATGCTTTGCAATAGTTTTAGCATTCTCTAATAGCAAAACTGTGGCAAAGCATGCTGGGATGTGTAGTTTCACAACATCTGGAGGGCCAACGTTGGACATGCCTGCTGTAGACCAAATGACCACATCCCAAAATCATTCGGTGGTCGGCGGCCTTGAAATGATTTTGTCCTCGTTCGCAAGGCTGAGAATGGATGTTTATGCCATTTGTGCAGGCAGTGTTAAAATAGCACAGATCTACCAGAATCAGGCCCTATGTGTATAAGAGGCACTACTGTGTGATTTAATATGAATCGGGGGCACTACATCCATTGTAATGTGCATATAATTGTGCTGTGTGTTGTCATTTTAATTGGAGTTACTAATGTGTGAACACACCCCTTACTTGTGGGACCATTATCCCTTTATGTAAAGTAGGGCACAAATTTCCTGGAATTGGTCTGGGCTCTTCCTAATGAGGGGGGTGCAGTGTTAGGAGAAAGTAGTTCCACCGCCTCCCCAGGACCATCTGAACACGGATCCATCACTTTTCGTACATAATCATTCCACCATCTGAACAATGATCCATCATTTTTCGTACATAATTCCACCATCTGCTTGCTACAGTATATCACCTCAGAGTTTCACTATCCCAGCGCAGGTCTCCATCCCATTAATATAGTAGATGTTTTGAAAGGGCATAATGATATTTGACTTGTATTATAGATGGGTGGATGTATCTTTCCGTTACTTAAGCCAAGAGGAGACATTGCCATGATCTTTAATAAATGGCGTTACGGTAATACAGAAAACCTATATATGATGGAGCATGGGAGAGCTCTCTGCGCTATGTTTAACACCGTATGCGGTCATTAGGTCGACACATGAAAAAGGTTGACCGGGTCAAAGGTAGACACAAGCGTAAGGTTGACAGTCAAAAGGGTAACATGGGTTTTTTCTTTAGCCATCGTGTGCTGACAGGTGGTAATTCATGCCCTTCCATGCACTAGGATGTGGAGGATGGATATAATAGTGTTCCGAGCCCAGAGCATGTTGAGTGCAGCAAGCCATGTGAGGGGAGGCAGTGTACTTTTTCGGTGTACTTATTTTTATTAGACAATATAAACAAATTGGCACAAAACAAGAGGGATATATTATGCAGCCTTGTACATGTGATGCAGTTCCGTAGAGTATAGTATAAAAATGGAAAAACAGCTCCATATTCCTTTTTCCTTCAAAGATACATACATGTTATAATAGTAAGATTATAATTCCAAGCCAGTTTAGAAACAAAAAAATATAAATAAAAACAGTTGCCAAAAAATAATAGCAAATGAAAACAACAATAACATCGCCTACTAGGAGTCGCAGGACATCGATCCATCCATGTAATATTCATCCATCCCAGAGAAGGAAAAAGAGAGAGATATTAAGGAGAAATAGAGAGGACAGGGGGCAAAAAGCAGTCTCTAATCTATGTTATTGGACGCCTACTTGCTAAAACAGATACCAGGAGGTATTTTGGAAACCTTTTTGTATCACAAATTTGGTAGGGATGGGAAGTGTGCGAATGTGTTTCGCCTTGCAGCCAATCAAAGCAGGAGTTGGGCCTTCTTTATGAATGGATGCCTTCAGCCAGTCCATCGTAAACAAGAACAATTGTCGGTACTTGTGAATTATCCGGGCGCCCGATGTTGAAATTATATGACAGTACATTAAGAATACGATGCGACGCGATTTCCCTTGAAATTTCCTTGAAGACAAAATCGCGTCACATTGTATGCTATTGTATGGTGTACAATGACACGCGATGCGACGTGATTTTAACCAATCCCGCCCAATTGTAATCCCGCCCTCTGCCACATCTGGCACAATTTCACTCTGAGGGAGTTTTGACAGGAGAAAACAAGTGGTTTGCTGTGGTGCTGTGTATGAGACTTTTCGTGAGGTGATTTTTCAGAAATTTTCATTCAATTTCTTTGTATATTGGCCCATTTTGCCCCTTTCATCGTATTTGACGGTATGGCTTTGCCGGGCAGTATCTTCAGCCTCCCCAAGACGGAAGAGGATACTGTGAAGTTCATGCAGGACAATGTGCTTCTTCCATCAACAGCTACCTGTCCAAATGGACACCCAATGCGCCTGTCCGTGAATGAGCGGAAATGGCGCTGCTATATAAAAAGCTGTGGCAAAAAGCAAAGTCTGCGGGCCTCACTATTTTACCCTGGATGCAGACTTCCATTCATGACAATCCTCAGATTTATTTTCTGCTGGAGTGAGGAACTGACATCCATAGACTTCTGTGACAAACATCTGAATATCTGCAATAAGACGGCTATCTTCTACAACGCCTTGATGCGGGAGGCGTGTCAATGCGACCTCATGTCCCAGCCTCAACGCCGTATTGGTGGAGCAGGCAAAATTGTGGAGGTAGATGAGTCGCTGTTTGCAAAGAGACAAGCGAATGTCGGCAGAGTTCTCCCACAGCAGTGGGTCTTTGGAGGAGTGTGTCGCGAAACAGGGGAATGTTTCATGTTGCCTGTGGAAAAGAGAGATGCGACGACCCTGATGACCGCAATTGCAGAGCATATCGAGCCTGGCACTACAATTGTAAGTGATTGCTGGCGTGCCTACAATACCACAGAACTGGAGCGGGCTGGATACAATCACTTGAGGGTCAATCACAGATATAACTTTGTGGACCCGGACACTGGAGCACACACACAAAATATAGAAAGACTATGGGGGTGTGCAAAGTGGCGTAACAAACGCCAGCGGGGCACAGCCCGCCATCACCTTGACTCTTACATGCAAGAATTTGTGTGGCGAAAGTGCCTGGCGGGTGACAGCCCATTTACACGCATTCTACATGCTCTAAGTTTGTTGGCTAAGTAATTACGCCTATTAATGATTGTATGATATGTGTTCTTGTTGTTCTAATTTATTGCTGATATATGATAATTACAGTTATTCCTTAAATTCTGTTGTCCTTAATGTGTCAGATATGAATGATATTGATGAATGATATTGGATGTTCACAACCAGGCCACTATCAACGTGAACCCGAAGCGTGGCGAGCGCAGCGAGCCCGCGTCCTCCGACCTTTTCATACCCCCACTATCCACGTCGGCGTGGAGTTGAGAATAGAATAGTGTGGTGAGGGGACGCGGACACCTGTGAAGCCCGCAAGGGGACGCGGATAGCTGTGAAGGTGTCGACGTCCCCTCGTGGGGCTCGCTGCGCTCGCCACGCTTTGGGCTCGGTGGCTCGCTGCGCTCGCCACACTATTCTATTCTCAACTCCACGCCGACGTGGATAGTGGGGGTATGAAAAGGTCGGAGGACGCGTACCGCCGCCCCACGCGGGCTCGCTGCGCTCGCCACGCTTCGGGTTGGCGTCATTAGTGGGGTAGCGTTAACAATGGGGGTGGGATTTCACTTTTGTAACTTTTTGGGGGTTTTGGGGATTTTTTCATTGAAATAAATGTAAAATCGGGTCTCAGGGACCATTTTACATTGATTCCAATGTTAAAATCGGGTCCACTGCTAAAATCGGGTGCTGCTCTCGTCGCGTCGCATCGCATGCCATTTGGTTAACACGCGATGCGACGCGATTTTTTGGGACCCGATCAAAAATCGGGCGCCCAGATAACTCACAAGTACCCAATTGTCTGGAAGTTGCCATAGACAAAAAAGGGGGAGAGGTATGAATACATGGGGTGTATTCAATGCGGCCGGCGAGGGGGTTAAACAGCAAGGAATGCAGAAAACCAGAGATCCTCGCTGTTTAACCCCCTCGCCAGCCGCTCGCCCTATTCAACGTTCTGGGGAAATCCTCGCCGTCACAGGACGGTGAGAATTCCCCAAAAAAGTGAGACCCACGGCTAATGCAGAAAACCCGCTGTATTTAGCCGCGAGTCTCGCTGCTTCTCGAGCAGCATAGGCCAATTCCCCCTCGCTCAAAAAATGGATCGAGGGGGAATTGGTGTATGAGGGGGGTGCGTTGAATACTGACAGGGTGAGTGGTGACAGTGAGCAGGAAGCCCTGCTCACTGTAGCCGCTCGCCCTCGGCATTGAATACACCCCATTGTTGTAAATTGGCCTTTTTTCCCACTGCTGCAAGTAAAACAACTTGTTTCTTGTCTTTGGAATAGCTGGTCAATAAAATGGTCCAAGACACATTGCAGTTGAATGGTATGCCAGGATCGATGAGCCAAAGTTATGCAAATCACACCAAAATGTCTGGATAGCTTGGCAGTTCCAAAGGCAGTCCATAATATCAACTTCTTCTGCAGGGCATTTATTACATCCTGCCCCTTCCGTTGTACCCATCAAATATCTTTGTTTAGGCGAAACATACACCATGTGAAGTAATTTATAGTGCTAACCAGGAGAAAGCCGGGAGCCAGGAGCCTACCATCATCTCCAGTTAACGGGTGGCCACCTGTACTTATCATACAATACTTCCTATTTGGCTCTGATCACAGAGCACACCATAAAGAGCGGTAATTATAAAGCATATACCCATATGCTGCAAACCTGTCTAAAGCTGCAAATTGTTTGGCTGGACTAACAACTAATAGCTGCTGATTACTTACTACAATATAGCCCTTTGGCTGTGTTTGGAGAGCCCACTATAAGGAGTGGTAAATATATACCTATATGCTTCATATCTGCTTAAAGTTGGATTGATTTCTGCTGGACTAACAACTAACAGCTGCTTATTCCTGCTTGCTTTAACTATTGCATGAACTATTTCCAATAACAAATTACAGCTGTTTGTCTGCTTGCTTAAAAACATCTGAGCTTTCGGGGGGAAATTTGTAAAAAAAAAATTGGTGTATTTGTATCCAGAAATACTTATTTTTGACATTTACTATCCCGAAAATACGGCAATTCGTAGTCGTATTGATGTGCTATCAATACGAATAGGAATTGCCGTATTTTCGGGATAGTAAATGTCAAAAATAAGTGTATTTCTGGATACAAATACACCTATTTTTTACAAATTTCCTTTAGTAAATTTCCCCCTTCATGTGGACTACTATTTATGATGGATTACTAATAATTCTACATGCTGGGATTCTAGTTGTCTAAAATGTCAGAATAACCTTCAATTATTTCCACCTTGATTATTAGACGTAACTCTACTTGGGGATTTCCCCACATGCTATTCATATAATACTGTATGTACAATTATTTTTACTTTGTGGTTTTACATGAAATTATTTTTTCTATTTTAACGCAGTGTTTGGCATTTTTCTGGTTCTTTTTGTCTGTATGGTCAAGTACCCACATTTTTTTACACATTCGCCAGCAGGGAGTCGGGAGCCGCTCATTAATATTCATATATTTACTGCACTCGGTAATGCAGGATCGGGACCAGTGAGTGCAGCGGCTCCTATCCCAGCCCCCTGCCAGCTCTAGGGGGGCTCTCCCTGAGTCAGTGCCAGCCCTCCTTCACCTCCACAGTGTCCGGCACAGGCAGGGAGGCTTCCATCTCCCTGCCTGCAGCCGTCCCCCAGCTCCCCGGCGACATTCGCCAGGGGGGTTAAAATTCACCGCCAGGGGCAGAGAGCCCCTGAGGCGTTGAATAGGGTGGACGGGCGGCAGCCGGGCGAATCTCCTTGAAGCGAGAATTGCGGCGAAAGTGCAGCGAATCCTACACCGGATTTGCTGCCAGCCGTGATCCCGGCCATTGAATACTGGCCAGTATAGTGCTTGGGAATAAAAATAAATGAGGTACTCTTTACCTAGCACGGCGCCCACGATTTTGATCGTGGGCATCGCAGGTAAAAAAATCGCGGGCATTGAATGCACTAAAAATCGGGTGCGACGCGATGTCCGCGATTTCCCATAGGGAACAATGTTAAATGTCTCAATTGACCCGATTTTCCTGTTCAATGCCTCAATTGACCCGATTTTTCCATAGGAAAAGTGAAGTGTGAAATGGCCCCCACAATTGTTAACGCCACCCCACGATCGACGTCAACCCGAAGCGTGGCGAGCGCAGCGAGCCCGCATCCTACGACCTTTTCATACCCCCACTATCCACGTCGGCGTGGAGTTGAGAATAGAATAGTGTGGCGAGCGCAGCAAGCCACCGAGCCCAAAGCGTGGCGAGCGCACGCGGATACCTTCACAGGTAAACGCTTCCCCTCGCTGCGCTCGCCACGCTTCGGGCTCGCTGTGCTCGCCACACTATTCTATTCTCAACTCCACGCCGACGTGGATAGTGGGGGTATGAAAAGGTCGTAGGACGCGTACCGCCGCCCCTCGCGGGATCGCTGTGCTCGCCACGCTTCGGGTTCACGTTGATCGTGGGGTGGCGTTAACAATTGTGGGGGCCATTTCACACTTCAGGGTGCCTATTTGGCCTCTGTGGGCCATTTAACATTGTTTCCTATGGAAAAATCGGGTCAATTGAGGCATTGAACAGGAAAATCGGGTCAATTGAGACATTTAACATTGTTCCCTATGGGAAATCGCGTCGGTCGCGTCGCACCCGATTTTTTAGTGCATTCAATGCCCGCGATGGACGCCGTGCTAAGTAAAGAGTACCAAAAATGATAGTGGTGTGATTGAGGGTGATAATAGGTTGCGCAGGCTGGATATGCCAGAAGAGTGCCATGTACTAAATGGTAAAGAGGCTGCCCCTTTTGGAAGTCCAAGTTCCCAAGCAGGGGTAAAGATAGTTAAGATCAAGAGGACGCCTGCCTCGCCTGGACTGTGGAAGATAGCAAAATATTATCAAAGTGAGGAGATTTTACTTGGGAGGAGCATGCATGCAAAAGGTAGCTAAGGGACATAGTTGAAATTCCAGACTAGTATCCGTAAATACGTTGTAGCCAGTGATCCAATCTACAGTATAGCAAAACGAAGTAAGCAGGCAATATTATTTTGTATAAAAGTCAACCCCCTATGCACAGTCTGTGACCGTTTCCTCAAACCGTTTCCTCATTCTGTCAAATGACCGGCCGTTCTCTGATTGGCTGAGAGAGCTCTCAGCCAATCAAAGAACGGCCGGTCATTTGAAAGGTATTTTAAAAATCGAATAGCCGCCACTGCGCGTCCCGTCCCCGCTGCTGCTATTTGTTACCACATTCCCGACCAGGTCAGCCAGCAGCACTCGCCGCACCAGGCACCACGTCCCCTCCTGACTCCCGCAGCGCTGCTGATATATATGAACATCACCGCCCGGCCAGGTCAGCACTCCCCGGCGCTCAGGGACCCGCTGCCCGTCCCACTGCTCTCCCTGCCCCTCACCGCCCTCCCCCTGCGCCCCGACATGTGATAAATCGCAAGCGATTTATCACATGTCAAATTTGGCTCATCAAGTGCCAAATTGTGTGTGAGCCTCCCGGGGAGCTCCCGGGCGGCTCACAGGAGAATTGGGTCCGACTTGCCTTAAGGACAAGTCGGCCTAATGTATGGGGGCCTTTATGATTCCAGATGGATTTTGAGAGCAGGGAGTTCAGCTGGGAGAGGTCAGATTTACTGAGAAGAAGGGGTGTAATCTGCATAACCTATAACAGTTTGGGAAAACTCTGCTAAAAGCAAAGACACCAAGCGCTTGTGTTTGACAAATACAGTAGGAGGGGTGGGGACAAGGTTATGCTCCTTTTAAACTGTAAATTGCCGTTTTTCCCCCACTATTTACTGTTTAAGGCTGCAGTGGGAAAGCACCAGAGTTGATTTACCGGTTAAAGTTAACCGGTATTTCAACCCGTTTAAAAAGCAGAGTCCTACACGTTTAAATACCGTTTTTTAGGCAGTGGGAATGCCTCTTAAACGGTATTTAAAATCCCACACTACTTCCCCCTCCCCTGGTACCTGCCCTGTGCCCACCCTCCCCTGATAATTACCTGCGTGGGGGATCCAGGCAGCGGGGTTCATGCACTGCTGAGGAGGCAGCGGGGTCCAGCATGGGCACAGTACAGATGGGTCTTGTCCCATCTTTGCAGGGGATGGCGCTGGCGTCGCCAGCCGCCATCCCCCGCCAGCGCCATGGCGACGGTGAGAAGCGGACGCGCGCGCACGAGAGGCGCGCGCGTCCCCTTCCGACGGCGCTTCGATGCGTTCCCCCGGGTCCCCGCCGGCTTGCCGGCGGTAACCCGGGGTCCCCACCGCCTGCCCGCACCCCCCACTAACCCCCCTAGCCCTGTCCGTCTCCCTGAGGCGGAGACGGACAGGGTTTCCGTCGCGCTAGCGACGGAGACTGAGACGCGCGTGCGTGTGAGACGCACGCGCGTCTCAGTCTCCTCGCTGGCGAGGCTGCTGGCGGGTCGCCAGCGCGTACGTTCTGGCGACCTGCCAGCAAGGATGGCAAAAGACCCATCTGTACTTTGGGTCCCTCTGCATGCTAGGCAGTGGGGTCCATCCCGCATGGGCACTGTGCTGGTGGTGCATTTGGGGTCCATTCAGCGTCGGGGCAGTCCCTGCAGCTGATGGGAACTAATAGTTCCCACTATGCGCATGTCTAATGAGCGCCGTGCATATCAATGAGCCGCTCATTACATATGCACATATGTAATGAGCGGCTCATTGATATGGAATGGACCCCGAATGCACCACCAGCACAGTGCCCATGCGGGGTGGACCCCGCTGCGTCCCCACTGCCTAGCATGCAAAGTACTGTGCCCATGCCAGACCCCGCTGCCTCCTCAGCAGTGCGTGAACCCCGCTGCCCGGATCCCCCACGCAGGTAAGTATCAGGGGAGGGTGGGCACAGGGGAGGGGGGTATATTACTGGTTAATTACCATTTTGTAGCTTTCACAAGGGGTTCAATGTGAAAGGTACAAAAACGTATATACTGTTTACTACATGCAGTGGGAAAGGGGTTAAACCTGCTTTGACCCGTTTAAAAAACCGGGTCAAAGAAGGTTTGGCAGTGGGAAAGCAGAATTAGAGCAATGAGAAACAGTAATTGAAATGGATAAGTAGAAATAAGAAAACATTTTAAATAAAAATATAATAATGAATAAAAAAACAAATAATAAAAATAATGAAGTAAAATTAGTGCAATTGATGTTTACAACCTTCTTGAAGAGTGGTTGTAAACATCAATTGCACTAATTTTTACTTAATTTTATTATTTTTTATTTTAAATGTATTTTTATTTTTACCTAACTATTTCAATTACGGTTTCTCCTTGCTCTAACCTTATCCCCACCCCTCCTACTTTATTTGTCAAATACAAGCGCTTGATGTCTTTGCTTTTAGCAACATTTTCTAATTACCGATCCGATACCATCACCGGGCAGCTCACACAATCAAGCGCAAATTCGTTTTTTGGGATAATCTCCCATCAATTTCTCTAGTTTGGGAAAACTCACTATTTTAAATAAATTATAGCCGCCTAATAATCTAAGTGGGAGATTTTGCTAGAGGCAAAGCTCAGTTTGTATTTTATGTATGATCGGGGTAATGTTATGGGCACAGAGCCCTTCGGAAGGACCTGTTCTTGTACCTGTGTGAGTGGTGTGTCACTAAGGTTGAAAATGGCTGTGTTGTCCGTGGTGTGGCTCTGGTCATCTATGTCTGTTCCGGTGTGTGTTGTCTCTATTTTTTTGGTGTTTTTGGAGGAGCCTCCTCTGCATCCTCTTCTGGTTTTTGTCTTTTCTTTGTGTTGTGTTCTAGGTTGGGGTTGAGTTGACTGGGGTTTTGTAGACAGGCCAGTCTGCCTGTCTCTGTATCTAAAAAATGTTCCCCCCATTTTGCTGTGGATGTGGAGGCTGAATCTGTTGCTACTGTGGTGTTTTGGTAGTCTCGTAGTGTTGTTACCCAACCCTGGTCAAAGGAGAGTCTTGCCAGGTGTTCGTATTCTTTGTCGTCGTCTATCGCGTGAACCGAAAAAGAGGATTCACTATCTGATTCAGAGTATGAGGTGTCTATACTGCTGTTACACTTCTCTATCTGGGGACTATCGGTGATCAGTACAGTGTTTGTGTTTTTGTTTGTATCTCCTGTTGTTGAGGTATTCTTGATTTCTTTCTGTGTGTGTAGTTTTTTCATGTACTGTTGGTAGGTGAGTCCTGTGTCTCTGGATAGTTTGGAAGTTTTTGTGGTTTTGTGCTTTCTGGTGCTATAATGTATCTTGTTGGGGGTGTGCGGTATCAGGGTCTTGCGTCTGATTGTGGGATGTCCTGCTTATAGGTTTGTTGTTCATCTTGGTCGCTTTGGGTTTAAGATCCCAGTGTATTTTGTTGATTTTGGTTTTAATAATTTGGTCCTTTTTTTTTGCCAAGTCTCTGTTTGGTGATATCCTCAATGTCCTTGTACCCTAGTTCCTTTGTGTATGGTTCTACGAGTTTGTTGGTCTCTTCTATTTCTGTTGCTAGACTGTTGTTTCAGAGTTATTTGGCAAAACATCCACCTGCCATTTACAATGCATCACCATTGCGCTCTGGAAAATATGACCATTGGTGACCAGAAATATGCAACCTGCTGGGTGATTTGGAAACTTGGCCACACACTAAGCATTGATATATATATATATATATATATATATATATATATATATATATATATATATATATATATATATATATATATATATATATATATTTTTTGACATTCGACGCCTAAGGGGGTAAAAAGTTCAGCCCAGCACACCTTTGCCTGGTTGAAACCTATAACATTAGCTAGTTCTCTTTAATATGTGGATAATATTTGCAAATGTATCTTAGGTTGGCAAGCAGAAATTTTTTTTGTAGTGCTGGGCCAACAATAAATGTATAAAATTCAAAATTTCCTTCAATTTCTCTCCTTATCTAATACCAGTATAAATGTGATAGGTCAATTTGTCTTCAGAGATTCCAAATCTTGTAACTTGATGGTGTGTACAGACAATTTTCTTACATTATTAAGTATATTTAAGATAAAAATCAGTTATCTTACTGAATGAAAAGGATTAATGACATAATTCTGATAGCAGCAGCTACGAGAAACTTCATGGTTTTCAGAATCACTTGGAAATATATTCCTGGAAGGCTGATCTGCTAAAGGAGAATGCCCAAATCTCCTCCAAATGGATGACTTGGCAGAGCTCCTTTCCAATCCATTTGCCATAGGGCATCTAGTAGCTACATATATATCTAGGTTACAAGCTTGTTAATTGCTAGGCCAGATGAAAGTTGACTTCACAAACCTCAGCAATGTCCTCAGGGACTGTTTTGAGTTGACCTGTTAAATATAAGTATATATATATATACAATGTCAGAAATTTTGAATGTGCTATGTGAACTGAAATACAACAGTGTGAAAACAAAGTACTCCCTATTTCAAATCTGTGAAATTTTAGTCCTCCCTAAATCTTAAAATGTTATAAATCTAAATTCATGTGACAAGTAACCCATAACGGATTTTACTTTGTCTTACTTATTGTATAAAATATAGGCCAACGTGAACAAGCCATGTATGAATAATTAAGTACGCTTGCATATCCGTAAAGAAAATAAATAATATAAGGCAGGTGCTGCTGATCTAGTGCACGTCATTATATGACCAGCGGGAAGTTCTATCACCTCTATATGAAAGATTGGCCTTAACATTTATGTTAACAAAATAAAAAGGTGAAGAGACACCTGCAGCGAAATGATAAAATAGGGCGCCATAACAGAATACTTGGATCTATTCCGTTTTCTTCTGCTGATCTGTGAAAATCTCTACTTTTAGAAAGATTATTTACACCTGGAGAACATGTCAGACTGTTGCCAATTTTCCCATATGTGGGTGTTCCAGAATGTTGATGCACTGAGGCATATAAGGACATGATAGAAACATATAATTTGATGGCAGAGAAGAACCACTTGGCCCATCTAGTCTGTCCTGAGCACATTTACATGGACACACTTACATACTAGGATTCATTTGAAGTTAGGGGCCAATTAACCTACCAGTATATTTTTGGAATGTTGGATGAAACGTAAGAATCAAGAGGAACCCGCGAAAGCAAGGGGACAATGCACAAACTCCTCATCGTTCGGACCATGTTGGGAATCAAATCCACGACCTAAGCACTGTTAGACAGTAATGCTAACCATTATAACATCCATAGATCCTCCAGTGTACTGTCAGAGGCAATATTGCACCCAGTCTCAGGAGGGTGAGAGCAGAAAGCCTTGTTAAATGCACCCTTACGGCCGTTCATTTGCATGTGAAGGGCAGTAAAGTAATCGAATTGGTTCTGGTTGATAGGTCAACTGTGTCCAGGTTGACAGTCAATAGGTCGACCAATAGTGGCAATAGGTTGCCATAGTCAAGAGGTAGAAATGCATTTGGTTGACATTGACAAAAGGTTGACACAAGTTAAAGGTTGACATTGCAGTGGTCGACACATGAAGACTAGGAACAATAACCTGTTTCATACTTTACAATCCATGTGGACTAAGTTTTTAGGAATGGTAAAGTGGCCCGAAACATGGCGAGCAAAGCGGTTTACTAATTTAGGGTGCATGTGTTGTAGTAGACAGACTCCTAAAACCCTGAAAAAGCACATGTTCACTACATGTCGTCTTTCCTGTGTCAATCTTTTGTGGTTGGCCTAAGGCCTGTTGACCCTTTGATTCCGCAAAATTAAAGCTGGCTATATATCAGGACGACCAGCATCAGTTGTTTGAGTTGTCTAACGATTTCCCCGGCAGCTTCCCAGACACACGTTAGATCTTATGTTTGTAATTTCACATAAGATCTTTTGTAAGATCTGCAACTTTCAGCATACTGGTCATCAGCAGCATCTTCAGATCTTAAACATGCAGCACATATGATCTGAGGATCGAATTCATGACCCGCGGGCCTGCGCATTGTACCGAAACACCTCACGATTTGCACTCAAAACACAATGCATCACACAACTCTTTGAAATCGTGTTTTTGGGCCTGAAATCTTTCTGATGTATGGCCAGCTTACTTGGATCCCTAAACCACCCGATAAGCCCCCAACCTGTATAGCCTAACCCCAACTTACCTGGATCCCCATATTACCTACAGTAACCTAATCAACCCTGCATGCCACCCCTCAGCCAACCATATAGAGAATCCTAGCAGAATGGACCGACTGGGACAATAAACTAGCAACATTATCTATAGCAAACCTGACCCTCCCACCAGTATTAGGATATAATAGTCAAGAAATACTATAGCAGGATAATAACAGCATGGATAAGGAAACAGTTAAGCAGTTCAAACAGACCACCAAACCTAAAGAAAGTTCCATAAACTAAAGTAACAAACACAGAATCTTGAGAAAGAAATTCAGTCAGGCCATTTTCACCTACACCCAGCTTCCCAATTGCTTTAGCTAGATCAGTCTCTCCTACCTACAGTAGGATATAGCTTTCACACAATATAAAAGGAGTATTATAACACTAGAACCTCAGAATAGAAAATAAATAAAAATATTCAGGCAATGTTAAACAGTCCAGTTTGTATGAGTGTAGAATAAACTAGAATAATGGGTACTTGTGTAGTTTCACGTCAGCACTTCCCTGCGGATTGCATCGCATGCAAATCACATGCGATATTTGCATTCGATCTGCGATGCAATTTAGCACGCCCCCATTATCCACGTGAGCCTGAAGTGTGGCGACCGGATGTGGTACGGGTCCTCTCGATCTGTTCATACCCCCACTATCCACGTCGCCATCGAGTTGATTTTATAAAGTGTGGCGAGCCACCGAGCACGAATCATGGCAAGCGGACGTGTAAAACGAGCCCGAAGCGAGGCGAGCGGACACTGATTACTTGACATGTATTCCGCATCCCCTCGCGGGGCTCGCTGCGCTCTGGGCTCATTTTCCGGCGCTTCGTGCTCGCCACACTTTATAAAATCAACTCCATGCCGACGTGGATAGTGGGGGTATGAACAGGTCAGGAGGACACGTACCACATCCGCTCGACACGCTTTGGGCTGATGTGGATAGTGGGGGGTGCTAAATCGCATCGCGGATCGTATCGGATGCAAATATCGCTTGTGATTTGCATATGATACGCTGGGAAGTGCTACCGTGAAACTACACAAGTACCAAATAATGAACGCATGAGCATGCAAAATAGCCCGGCCCGACACTCTTCCCCTGCAGAACCATAAAGATAACAGTCCCTCCATCGTACACTCAAGGACACACGCACAGGAGTTGGAAGTACTGGGACAAGAGTTCCAAGATTATCGCATTCATCCACAGATGTGGAAATAGTTATAAGCAGTAAGGTAAAGAACAGATCTTCAGTTAGCCCTCAATATCAGGAGCTGAAACCGTAGCAAAGGTAGTAGGATATACCTCTATTTGGAAGGATAGATCCAAAAGGTTTATTGATAGAGGATTTATAAATCATAAATGCAGGATTTGAAGACACAATGTCCACATCTCCAAGTGTAGCAAGAATCCTTTGTGTGGAGGTAATGGCCTGGAGTATTTGGTGCAAAGAGCCAGACATCACTGATGAAATATATCGAAGTCACACTTCAGATGATGAGCACCCCACCTCAGACTACAATAATCTGTAGCAGGGTATTCTACCAACAGGTACATGTGGGGCTCAAGAAAGCTGGAGAACTTGGCTGCTGGTATCAGTCCCCGGACATTTATATCTGAGCCTGGTTGTCACGTGAGGTAGATGGTGCTGGTGTCCCTGTGAGAGCCACAGTGGCACGTCTCTCCCGACCCAGTTTCCACCACGGCACTTCCGGAGTGTAGCACTCCGACAATGCCATTCACTGTGGTCACACCCCTGGGGAGAGAGCAGAAAACAGCACACTAATAGCACTTAACGGGATTTCGAGCAGGCTGCACCCTGTACTCGCACTAAAACGACAACCGCAAGCCCCAGAAAGGGATCAGGATGGGCACAAGTGGTTCCTATCACCCAGTAATGGCATCACAGTCTCCAGTTGCAGGCACAAAGGATATGTTCCTGGATAGGCACAGAGAGCTCACACAATCTGCTGCCTCTACTTGGTCAAGCTACACCCACCTGTTGTGCTTACTTTTAAGACACCATTTAGAGGGGTGTGGTATGGGACTTCGACAGTCGGGATCCCGACGTCGGGATCCCGACTGTCCAGAGTCAGACAGCATGGCGAGTGCAAAAAAGCCCCTTGCGGGCTCACCACGCTGCGGGCACGGTGGCTCGCTACGCGAGACACCTATTTTATTCTCCTTCTATGGGGGTCGTGGACCCCCACGAGGGAAAATAGCGGGTGGCCGTCGGGCACCCGGCTGTCGGCGTTTTGACAGTCGGGATCCCGACTGTCGGGAGCCCGTCCGGCACCCCATTTAGAGATCAGTATTTGTACTGCACTGTACACATATTGTACAGTAGCTCTTTCTAACTACTAAGGATGCAGGGGATACAGCTGCTAAGGGGCCCAGACTGCTTAGAGGGCCTGCAGCTCTCCCTGCACCCAGCCATTGGCAGCCTCCAAAGCCTGCAGCTATTCTCCCCAACCCCCTAAAGAACACCGCCTCTAATAATAAAAAGTTGTAGCTGCCAGAGGATATGGCCTGTGGGTTACAGAGTTCCGCAATTTGATGGTATTTAGGGGGCAGGACTTAATGCCGATTCCCAACTGAGTCCTAAGGAACTGCTGTCCACAGGTAATAAATGACCCACTCTTTTTCTCACTCTCCTCTCTTCTCTCTCTCTCTCCTCTTTCCCCCCTCTTCCTTCTCTCTCTCCCTTCTCTCTCTCCCTTCTCTCTCTTTCCCCTCTTTTCACCTGGTGTAATGGGGCTATTCCTGGTCTAACATGTGGAGGAGGGCTCTGCCTGACAAAATGTGTATAAGGGCGATCAACTTGGGTAATGTATAAATGGTGTCTCTACTTGGCGTAATGGGGGCTTTACCAGGCGCAATGTATATAAGGGACCTCTTCCTTGAGTATCTTGTAAAAGGGGGTTATTTTTCCCTTAAACCTTCCCTGGCAGCATTGTACAAATCTAAGTTGCATACAAGAAATATTACATCAACTGGTGTAGTTCTCACTCTGCTTCACTCACCTCTTTCCAGTTAACCAAACTTACAGTGACACCTTCATCTTAATTAAAGTAATAAATTACCAGTAATTAGGAAAATGACAGGTTGGGAGGCAACCTGTGTATTAATATTCAGTTGACATGATTATTTGACCATATATATATTGTGAATTTAAGCAGAAGAAAATGGAGCGCCGGTTTCTACAAAGTAATTGAGAATTAACTCCCTTTAAATAATTCTAAAAGGTTATTAAATAAATATATAAAAACAGTCACATACTGTATATAATAAGCAGCGCTCAAAATTTTTAATTTTGATTGCTGCTTATTTCTCTTTCCTCCACTAGGTGACACTGGAGAGTTACAGAGGGGAAAAGAAAGGCGACCACAGGAAGCATGTGCACTTTAGAATAATTAATAGTGACGAACTCCTCCCCTTCTACTTCCTCTCCTATGCAGTCTTAGCATGTTCCCTGCAGGATCTGGATGCATTTTTGCTCACTATTGGGCTTTTTTATTTTTAGATGATCTGCAATCAGCAGAGAGGACAGTCCGGTAGTCCCTGTTCCTACCTCCCTGCAATGAGGGTGCTTTTGGCGGGTCCAGTCGCAGCTGCATGCAGCTTGCCTCTGGTACCCGGCTGCTGGAACCACCGTTCCGGAAGTCCAGTCGCCGCTGCACGCAGCGTGCCTCGCGGACTATTCAGCCTAGCCACGTCCAACAGCACAGGCAGGGGTAAGTATGCCCTGGTTCCGTGTTGGCAGGGGATCCAGGAATTTTTATAATAAGCGGCACAGCACTTTTAATAGAAAGGCGCCAAATAGGGGGCGGACGCGCTATTGATGGCTGCTGGGGACTTCCGCTTCCTCCTCCTTCATACTGCGGAGTACACGAGGTAGCGGCCATTCTGACAGCAGCCCAGATCTCCCTCCTGGGCATAAAGTGCGTGACTCTTCTCAAACTGTGAGTTCACAGTGGGACATAGAGCGGTCAGGAGAGCCTTGGACTGTGTCCAAAAACCTGATAGCCAGGCGCCATATATCTACAATAAGCGCGATAGATATCTTGTGGCAGACTCTGTCTTTAATACTCCTCTCCTGTCCAGTATTTCTCCTCTTTATACTGAGCGAGTGGTTTGTGGATGATAATAACTGGGGGTAGAAAACTGCCTGCAAAAAATGCATCTCTAACTTTACCACCCAAGCTGAGGGCATCCTTTTATGTGACCCTTGTACAGCAGGCCCTCCAGTGTCTCCTCCTCCTCAGGAGATATCAGTATGGGCTTCTCAATTATCCACTGTCATATCTCCGTTAGCCTCTGAGCTGTCTGCCTCTAGGCAGACAGAGATGCAGCTAGGGGTCAGCAGGCTGAATTTGCTTCTGCAGTGGAGGGTTTCTCAAATGCTTTAAACCCAGGGATCCCTGCACCCCTCCTCCTACCCTGTCTCCTGCTAATAGGATTTTTCTTCAGATTCCTCAATTAGATGACACTGATAAGGATATGCCAGATTTAGAGGAGGTCGAATTTGATGAGCCGGAGGCTCAACTTCTCAGGGTTTGGAAGATTTAATCTAAGCAGTCCATTTTAACCCTTAATGTAGGGTTGGGGAACCTTGTTTGTGCCAAGGGCCATTTGAATGGGGAAAAAATTCTTTGGGGGCCATATGTAAAAATTTCTCTTACAAATTGTCGTGCTGTAGCTGTCCTACGCTCTGGCGGCTGCCAAAGAATAGGACTGACAGTCTCTGGCTGCTGTTGATTAAGAGGAATCTTGCAAGAACTACAGACCTATCGTGAGAATTGCCCTGTACTTGACTCCCAGCAAAGCCGCTGGGCGGGTGGAAGGGCCAATCAGACCGGCTAGGGGGGCCACATACAGCCCCCGGGCCTGAGGTTCCCCACCACTGCCTTAATGTTACAGAGGAGGAGCGTCCCTCTTGTTTTTGCAAAGAAGCAGAAACAATCGGCTTTTTTTCCAACTTCAGAGGAATTGGATGACCATTTAAAAAAGGCGTGGTTACACCCTGACAAAAAAATTCCGGCCTCCCAAAGGTTTTTTACCTCCTACCCCTTTCCTACCTTGTTGAGGCTTCCTCAGATGTTTGCCTGCTTGTGGCTCGCATTTCTGCTCTTTCAGTTTCAGCTCACCGTACCCTCTGGTTGTGACAGTGGCATGCAGACGCTGATTCCAAAAAGGCGGTGGAGGCATTACCTTTTTCGGGAGACGCCCTCTTTGGTCCTGAATTGGACAAAATTATATCGCAAGCTACTGGCGGTAAGTCCCAACTTCTTCCCACAGCAGCTCCTCCTCCACACAGGAACTTTCCCAGTACAACTGGAAACCAGTCCTTTCGTTCACGAGGTGGTGCAGTCAGCTCTCGGGGATTCCGAAGAAGGGGTAGAGGCCACACCCATCCTTGATGCAAAGGCTTCCTCCATGCCCTCCGCATGACTCTATCAGCCCCTTCTTAGGGGACCCCATGGTGGGAGGCCGACTGTTGTTTTATCAACATGTTTGGTCCCTTTCCTGTCAGGACTGGCTATCGACAAACTCAGGGACATGGCGGTAGTCATTCCAGTTCCTGTGGAAGAGAGAACAAAGGGATTCTACTCCAGTCACTTCCTTGTCCCCAAGCCAGATGGCTCAGTAAGGCCTATTTTAAATCTAAAACACCTCAATCCATACCTGATGTTCACTCAATTAAAAATGGAATCGTTGCAATCAGTGATTGCAGGCCGAGAGCACATGGAGTTTTTGGTATCCATCGATATAAAGGATGCCTACCTGCACATCCCAATCTGGCCTCCTGTTCCCAGTGGGAATATATGTTCTTTTAAGTTTCAAGGAATTAATATAAGGACAGCAAAGAGACACAACAATTTGACCAATACAATATGAATTTATTATACTCAGCTTAGGGAGGTTATTTCAGTGAAGACGAACACAATGATCGCATGTCCAGGGGAGGCCAGCTGTCATTTTAACACATGTGTGCTTAGCTTTATTCTGTCCTTCTGTTCCAGGGTGAGGCCTCTCTGAGTAACCCTTCGCCATATGATTATATACACTTCAAGGACATTGGCTCAGCAAAATACTAATGTCCTCTGTGCCCTAAAAGGTCACAGTTGTCCATTCTCTAAAAATATGCATAGGCAAGTGTCTATTCAGGGCTTATAGGAGTACAGCAAACCATTGTAGAAATCAACTTATTAATCCTATGGTTACACCTCCCCATCAGGCCTACCTCAGGTTTGCAGTTCAGAATTGCCATCTCCAATTCCGGGCCCTTTCCTTTGGTCTGTCATCCGCACACAGGGTATTTACCAAAGTCATGGCAGCCATGATGGAAATACTGAGTGCACAGGGGGTAACTATCATACCTTAACTGGACGATCTCTTTTTAAAGGCATCGTCCAGGGAGGTCCTTTTTCACAACATCCAACTGAATCAGAAGACCCTAGAGTCTCACGGGTGGATGCTCAACCTCTAAAAGTCCCAACTCTCTCAGAGATTGTTGTTCCGAGGGATGACCCTGGACACAGTCCTGAGGCGGGTCTTTCTTCCGTTGGACAAGATACAATCCCTACAGGAGTCAGTTCATCTGGTGTTGCATAACCGAAGGGTATCGGTTCTTCTTTGCACACGCCTGCTAGGAAAGATGGTGTCCACATTCGAGGATGTACAATATGGATGTTTCCGATCTGGGCCTTTTCATCTGTGTCTCCTTCAACAGTGGTCAGGTTTGCATCTTTTTCTGCATCAGCGAGTATCCCTCTCTCAAAGGCTCGAGCCTCCCTGGCGTGGTGGTTAGAATCCAAGAACCTTCAGGAGGGCAGTAGATTTGCCATTCCCAACTGGACTCTCCTCACTACAGACGCCAGCCTCAGAGGTTGGGGAGCGGTTACTGTAGGCCTCCACTTTCAGGGTCTTTGGACAATGGAGGAGTCACTGCTATCGATCAATGTGCTTGATCTTCGAGTGGTCTACTATGCTCTCCTTCAAGCGGAGTTGTCCACAAGGACATCAGAGTTCAGTCCGACAATGCCACAGCAGTGGCGAACATCAACAAGCAAGGAGGGACTCGCATTTGCGCAGCCATGAGAGAGGTGAGCCGGATTCTGCTTTGGGCGCAGGTACACGCAGGAGCCGTGTCCGCCATTTTCATTCCAGGCATGGAAAATTAGGAAGCTGACTACTTCAGTTGTCGGGATGTCCATCACGGAGAGTGGTGCCTGCATCCACAGGTATTCCAAACACTGAATCAATGGTGGGGTTGCCCGCAGATTGACATGATGGCCTCTCGTCACAATCGTCAGCTTCCTCTGTTTTGAGCTCGAACGAGGGACCCTCAGGCGGTGTCAGTGGATGCTCATTTACCTCTTCCCTCCATTGCCTCTTATACCTCGTGTCCTTCAGAGAATTCGCAGGGAGCGGGTAACGGTTCTCTTCATAGCACCATACTGGCCTCGCCGGTCCTGATACACAGTCCTCACAGACATGTTAGTGGACGAGCCATGGCCTCTTCTGCTCATAGAAGACCTCCTAAACCAGGGTCCATTCATTTGTCTGAACTTACAACATCTACATTTAACGGCTTGGCTGTTAGGAGGTCCATTCTAAAGAAAACCGGTTTTCCACCCACTTTGATTCCTTCCATGATAAGAGCCAGAAAGCAAGTAACCTCTGTGCATAACTACCACATATGGAGAGCTAATGTGGCCTGGTGTGAGAGTAGGTGGGTTTCTCCGGTGCGGTTCAAGTTGGCCCATCTCCTTCTCTTTCTACAAAAAGGTCTTTCGTCAGGGCTCCGGCTGGGGTCCTTGAAGGTCCAGGTTTCCTCTCTTTCGGTTTTTTTTTCCAGAAGAAACTGTCTCTTCTTCCTCAAGTACAGTCCTTTTTCTAAGCAGTACTGCGGATTCAGCCTCCCTTCAAATCGGCTCCGTGGGACTTGGATTTGGTTTTAGAGTTTCTCCAGTCCTCATTGAATTATTGGAGGAGGTGGAGTTAAAATACTTAACTTGGAAGATGGTTCTTCTTCTGGCATTGGCTTCAGCTAGAAGGGTGTCCGAACTGGGTGCCCTTTCATGTAGTCCACCCTTCTTAAGGTTTCACACGGATAGAGCGGAACTCCGCACTTCCGGTGCTTTTCTCCCGAAGGCTGTGTCAGCGTTTCACATCATTCAGCCGATTGTGGTTCCGGCCTTCAGGGAGGAGTCTGAAGAATCCAGAGCCTTGGATGTTGTCCTGGTCTTACGCATTTATGTATCTAGAACAGAGTCCATGCATAAGTCAGATGCCCTTTTTGTTCTCTATGACTCCAATCGTACAGACTGGCCTGCTATCAAGCAGGCCCTAGCCCGGTGGGTTTGCCTCACCATCCGTCAGGCTTACGTGGCGGCCTCTAGAGCGCCACCGTCTTCTATTTCAGCTCACTCTACGCATTCGGTAGGTACCTCCTGGGCGACTGCCCGGGGGGGTTTCGATTCAACAGTTATGTTGGTCTGGCCGCCGGACCTTTTACCCGTTTCTACAAGTTCAACACTTTTGCGGCAACTGCTTCGCAGTTTGGTCGCTCGGTATAAGGGAGTTCTCAGCGCTATCCCGCCCCTGTTGGGAGCTCTGGGACGTCCCCTCTAGCTCTCCAGTGTCACCTAGTGGAGGAAAGAGAAAAGGTGATTTTGTACTTACCGTTAAATCCTTTTCTCAGACTCCATAGGCGACACTGGATGCCCACCCAGCGCTGTTTTACTATTATTCTTATTTTTTCTGTCAATTACCAACAGTTATTGGGTTTGCGTCAGTTTATGCACTGGCCAATGACTTCTAAGGAATGTTCATTTTGTTACGAATGTCATTTTCAAAACTTTGTTTCATTCTATGTTGGTATGTGTGACTTATGTTATGTTTAAACTCCTCTTTGGAAGTGTGTTTTGTTTCTTCCAGCTCCCTCCGGCACATTACTGCAAGACTGCCTAGGAGAGGAAGTCGAAGGGGAGGAGGTAGTCACTATTAATTAGCATTTTTAGCGTATATTTTGCACATTTCTCACAGAGATGTCGGCACTCAAAGGGTTAAGCAGCTGCTTTATTAGATACCAGTCGAGAAAGGTGCCCGAGATACTGTATACTGTACCGGATAAGCCTGAAGTATTTTTCTTCAAGGTCGTCTTCCTGATGGCTATGCCCTCAAGGTGGTATGAGCTGGCAAATCACATATCACCACTGTAACACAAACTCTGACACTGCCTTATAGTGCTATATTTAAGTCCAAGCCTTGTATTATGTATAAATATGTATTTGTTGCTATTGTACTTTTTGGACTAACACTTGATGTATGCTACACATTGTTATACAGCAGAAAATGAAGCTAAAAGAAATTGAACGATCTGCGGTCCAAGCCTGGAGCCCAGCCAAACAACACCCAATTTACTTAGCAACAGGTATTTTTCAGTTTTTGCCCTAAATCACTGCTCCCCCAAACATTTCAGGTCTATGGTTACAGTCAGCTTAGTGTCCTATGAGGCTTACAGGGAAACAGCATGCTTTGTAACATTGTGCAGAGACAGAAACATGATTGATGTTGTTACATCTTATTAAAGCAAAGGTTTTGCCTATTCTCTAATGCACAGGTTCTCAATCTCGGTCCTCAACCCACACAGTGAATGTTTTGCAGGTTTCCTCAGAGTGCCTTATTCTAGTTCACTCTTTCTGACAAAATCCTTCTTAGATGGACAAAACCATGTGCACTGCAGGGGGGCAGATGTAAAATGTGCAGAGAGAATTAGATTTGGGTGGGGTTTTACTTCAAAGTGAGATCTATATTGCAGTGTAAAAATAAAGCAGTCAGTATTTTCCCTGCACAGAAACAAAATAACTCACCCAAATCTAATTCTCTATGCACATTTTACATCTGCCCCCTGCAGTGTACATGGTTTAGTCCATCTAAGAAGGATTTTGTCAGAGTGAACTAGAATAAGGCCTTGAATCACAAGTGAAATAATTAGCTCCATCTGTGGATCTTTTAAAATGTGTCAGTGTAATGTGTGCAGCTGTGCACCTGCCGGGTGACCTGGAAAATGTGAACTGTGTTGGATGCTGAAGACCGAATTTGCGAACCCCAGCTCTAATGTATGCACCTTCACATGTAAGCACCACACGCTGCACTGTGATGCATCAGCTAGCAAGAGCACTTCTATCTGACTCTTATTAGAGACGTTTATTGTTCCAATTACTCATCCATTGGTCAGACTTTGTGCATTAATTTGTCACTTTTACAATCCTTTTTTTAATTGCTGAAACTAATTTAGAAATACCTATGTTTTGAAACCTTACATGTGAACCTAAAGATACCCCTTTTCTCTTAGGTACATCTGCACAGCAGCTTGATGCATCCTTCAACACCAATGCGGCCCTCGAGATATTTGAGGTGGACTTTGGGGACCCTCATCCGGACATGAAAAGAAAAGGGGTCTACCCAGCATCCAGCAGGTAAGAGGGGAATATGATAATAGATTTTACCAGGGAAAAAAATGTAAATATAAAATATCTTTAATTTCAGCACTTTCATGTCACATGTTTCTCCAGGTTTCACAAAGTAATCTGGGGCAGCTTTGAAGGAGGGTTAGCTGGAACTTCTGGAGTGATTGTAGGTGGAGGAGATAATGGAGAGATCACACTATACAGTGCCTCACAGATTCTGGCATCTGGGAAGGAGCCTGTTATCACAAAGAATGAAAAACATACAGGTCCCGTCCGTGCACTTGACCTAAACCCATTTCAGGTACTGTGGAGACACCACCCACCACTAGTCTACTTGGTACTTGTTTCCTAGCACGGCGCCCAATATTTTCATCTTATGGCATCTTATGCGATCGCATCGCATGCCATATAGCCGCATACAATGCATGTGATGCAATGGTATACGATTTTTTATTGTACAACCACCCTGATGGGTCCGACGTGGATAATGGGGGTATGAAAAGGTCGGAGGACGCGTACCGCCACCCCTCGCAGGCTAGTTTAGCTCGCCACGCTTCGGGTTGTCGTTGATCCTGGGGGTGGCGTTGACTAGGGGGGCCATTTCACATTGTAAGGACCCATCAGGGTGCTTGTACAATCAAAAATCTTATACGATCGGATCGTATGCCATTGTATGGCATACGATGCGATGCAATATTTTATTGTACAACATCGCATCGCATACCATCGTGTACCTTATTTAGTGTTATGGTATACGATGCGATTGGCGCTGTGCTAGGAAACAAGTACTGTCTACTTACATTATTCGTAATTCTCTTTATTGATCCCGTCACATTTCTTATGAGCTGAATTACATCTGCCTAGCTATATATAGAACCTGGATCAATGACATGCTTCCGTTGTAGATTTTACTTTGTGAAATTGTCAGTATTAAGAAACCAACAATGTCATTCTGTTAATTGCACCTGTATAATTACCATTTACAGAACAATCTCTTGGCTTCTGGTGCCAATGATTCTGAAGTTTTCATATGGGACTTGAATAATTTCAATGTGCCAATGACCCCAGGAGCGAAATCCCAGGTGAGCAATAAGAAATGTGTACAGTACATATGGAACCGCAGTGTTACTGGCCTCTTCTTGTCAAATATGATTGTATAAAATGCCCTTGTGGCCAGCAAGGGAAGGTCAAAGGAGAACCCCAACTGTGAGTACATAGAGAAGGATGTGTCCAAAAGAATAGGTTTTATCTTCCTAAACGTGCACTAGTAGAACCGTGGTATTTGGTGTCAATAGATAAGGGACCCAAAAAAGTAATTTACAGTTCTCCAGAATATGTGGCATATTGTGTGGTGCAGTAGATGCCTGCATATGGCACTGGCTTACTTCATCAGACAGCGGAATTAAACCAGGAAGTAGGACATGTGAAACTAGGATCTTTGGGGTAGATGTATGAAGCAGTAATATGGGAGGGGAATTGATAAAGTGCCTGGTACTTTATCACCAGCCAATCAGCTCCTGAATGTTAAGTTACAGGCTGGGTTTAAAAAGGGACATTAAGTAGCTGATTGGCCGGTGATAAAGTACCAGGCATTTTATCACTTCTCCTCCCTTAACACCGCTTCATACATCTACCCCTCAGTCACCTTGGGCAAGGTAGTAACTTGCCTCCACTCCGTCTCCTCCCATAGTCCTTGCATGTATGGGTATAACAGCCAGCACCCCACTAGGCCCCAAGTTGTGGCCCTGTAGATGATTAGTAGAGGATTTTTATAGCCAAACCCACCAAAAAAAGAAGCTTTGATATGTCATAGATTTGAAAAGTTATTCCCTTACAGTGATATACAGTAAGAATAGTTAGGTGTGCCTTTTGATATTATTTTCAATATTTACAGTGTAGTGGATTACTTAAGCTGGGTACACACTGGAGTGATGGGGATTCGTTTGGATATCCCAGTCAGACTAGATCACCTGTACACTGAAACAATGTTAATGAAGGACAAACGATCACTGTCCCTAGCATTGTCGCTAGGTTTGATGTTCAGCACATCAAAAGCAAACCTAGCCCCATCTCAAGTGACCATGGGAGTGCGCATATACACTGAGCGATATGCCGATCTGCCTGACAGGATGGCATATAGCCCAATGTGCATGCTTTAGCTCAGAGTTCCTCAAACTATTTTGCTCTGGGACCCCATCAAACAATAAAAATAATGACAGGACGCCAGCAAGTTACTGCAGAAGGTCATCATATCGCATGCGTAGTCAGCAGACAGCACCTACATGGCAGCATTGTGGAGGCACAAGCTGATGGGAGGAGTCTGAAGTAACAGACAATGCAACAGATCTTTCAGACTCCTTCAATCAGTGACTGAGATTAGAAAAGTCATCAGCCTGATGGTCAGCAACATGGAGTCGCACAGTTTGAGAACCGCTGCTTTAGCTGCCTCCAGTTCAGAAACAGTAGCACATGGGACAGTCCTACATCAGCCCACAAGCGAGAATATTCATTTATTTAATAGCTAAGGATGGAAAGATGGCTTACCAGTGTTTGTAGTAATGCTAAGTCACAATACCCTACTTGTACACAATATAATAATGCAATGAAAGCTCATATTCACAAGAGGGAATATGATCAGGAAGGTAATACATTTAAAATTGGTGCTTCCAATATGTAATTAGATGCAAAAGTAAAATATACTCAAAAGGGAAATTTATTGCCCTAGTCCGAATGGAAATGTCAGTTACACAGTAGAAATAGACATATATGATGCCATATGATTGCCAAGTCATCTGAAGGGTATCCAATAAGATAGGGCTAACTAGGGTTGCTGACTGTTGGCCACGTCTATCAGCATGCCCACAAATACGGATGTATGCGCGTGCACAATATGACAATTTGTATCCTATTGCAGAACACTGACATACAGCTTTGAATGCGCCCAATAATGGTTGGTTTTGTTGTTGTTAATATGCAGCCTGTAGAAGACATCACTGCCATTTCTTGGAACCAGCAAGTCCAGCACATCTTATCCTCTGCTCACCCTAGTGGTAAAGCTGTAGTATGGGATCTACGCAAGAACGAGCCTGTCATTAAAGTCAGTGACCACAGCAACAGGGTAAGTCCATGACGGATACTTGTGAAACTATTGAATGAACCAACTAATTAATAGTTCCTTACCAAAGCAATGCTTTGAGGCATACAAGTCCAATATTCAATACGTCATAAGTGTGACATATCTGATTAGCGTAAATTACACTTTTTTTTTAAACTTGTAATAACTTTAAAGAAGGTACTTGTAGAGCAACATATTCACAATTACAGCCAGGCACCCCATGTCATATATTTTAGGCAGTAATTTAATTTGGTGCAGGACTTTGTTGTACAGTAAATTTGTATACACGGTGGCCTTTCAATTGCTATAGAACGGCCTCTAAGATGCATAAAAACAAATTATCACTGGACAGGCCATGGACAACAGCTTACAGTACAGCACCCACTCAGTGCTCACTGAATGCTCAGGTGCACTATCAATGGTTTCAGACTTCATTGATCTTCAAATTGCTGCTATGCAGCGGTTAGGAAGCAGAACTACCACTCATGCATAAGAGCACCTTGTGTGTAATTTGCTAGCATTTTTATGCAATTACATTGTCTCACTTTTATTTTTTGGTCACTTTTCCACACATCAAAAATACTGTCTCATTTGCAATGTTACAAAATATGTTTTAACATTTACTTCATAAATGTGTTTTCCGGGGCAATAGTCCTTTAGTTTTAAAGTGCATGTGGCCATATTGCCATCCTATGTAATAGTTGTTTTTTTCCTCTACTACTACCTGTAGTTTGCGTTTATTTGGTATTTGCAGGTTTCTAGTTTTGCAGTGATACTTGTCTACAGTTAACTCAGTCACATAGAATTGCAATTGGTGTTTGGGAATAATTGTAGCATTTTGTTTTGGTCGCATTTGGCTGTACAATTTTTTTACATTTGTAGGAGGAGTAGAAATGGGAACATGTAATAAGTAAATTATCCCTGGATTTTACATTTAAAATTATTATACACTGCATAAATCTTTCCCAAAATGCTGCCTTTGGGTATTTATATTTATTTTAATCCTATACAAGGGGTATTCTGTTCTGCCAATGGCTTTGTCAGATATCCTTATTCAGTATGCACATTAATTTACATTATTTTATCTCTATCTGTATATTACAATAATCCTAATGTCATTGTACTATGGGTTGTGTTATTGTTTAAATCAAAATCAATAAAAATGAATAAATAAATCTGTACTTTGTATACACGTCCCACATCTGTTTCCAAATATATACCTAAATAATATAAGTTTCTTCACTCATGGCCTGTATGTTGCAATTCTATTTATTCCTAGTCTGTGCCAGTGCTATGACATATGTGCCTGTCTCCTGCCACTCATCCTTTGCTATGTTGATGCTTTCCTTTACGTACAGTACATGTGCTGCTTTTATCTTTCTTGCTTTTGTTCCATTTACATGTGTTGTGATAAGCAGCATCCATGGAAAGGTGGCTTACCAGTGTTTGTAGTAATGCTATAGTCACTATACCCTACTTGTACACAATATAATAGTGTAATCAAAATATACACAAGAGGGAATATTATCAGGAAAGGTAATACATTTAAAAGATATGCTTCACATGGACAGTTTATTATGTAGATTACATATTTACTGTTAAAACTCAAAACCTGTTTGATGGGGCTGTGTTGCTCCAGATTGTGGGTACGTTACAGAAGACCCTGTTTCCAAGTATCTGCACATTGTACATCCACCTTTATATGATCCAGGGGCTTTGGAGAGAAAATGTTTTGAATTCTGAGCCACCTTGGTAGTCACCGCATTATTCACAAGCCAGTTTTCAAATCTCTCCCTCCTCCTTTTTGACAGTTGAGTATCCTGGTATTTTTTTTAGAATGGATAAACTAGAATCCATAGATCTAATCAGCCACAGCTGTGCTGTACTCCTGCCTCATTTAGTTCTTCAAACTATGTCTGTCTCCTGTACCCTTCCCAGATGCACTGCTCCGGAATGTTGTGGCACCCAGAAATCGCCACTCAGCTTGTTCTCTCCTCTGAAGATGACAGACTACCAGTCATTCAAGTTTGGGACCTGCGTTTTGCCAGTTCCCCTCTGAAAATGCTGGAGAATCACACGAGGTAGAGCTGGAACATGAACCAGAGACACTTCCTCTTCTCCTGACAGTTACACAACCCTGTGTGTTTTCATTGCTATCACATAAGTTCACTAAAAACTACCTCCTAATACAGAATGTGATTCAGGGAACACTATTTAACTTTTTAGGAAAGCATTTATGTAAATTGTAATCCTCACTCTTATCAAGTGCTGTGGCTTAGGTTGTATGGAAAAAAAATTGCATTATATATTTACATTTTGTTGTAATTCCTCGTAGACCTTTTTTTGCTGAGCACTACAAATTAAACATACTACGAGTTATACCTGAGCATTTTCTTCATTTTTACTATTTATGAGTAGTTAATTGCAGCAGAATTAGTTTGTAATTTTGTTAATTTGTTCATTTTTTAGTACACCTGAAACTAGCCAGGTATTTATAATTATATAACAGCATTTCAAATCTCTTCTTATTTATTTGTATATAGGGGCATTCTGTCAATTTCTTGGAGCAAAGAAGACCCAGAATTACTTCTCAGTAGTTCCAAAGACCACCGTATACTATGCTGGAACCCGAGCACAAGTGAGGTCTGTTGTTTTCACTTTGTGTATGAAATATATTTTTTAATGTGCATGTACAGATTTGCTGCAGTCACGCCAAACAGCCCCTCTTGGCACGCCAGGTCGCATAAGAATGTTCTATAATCGGGGCACATTATTTGCTTCTTTTTCCCAGAAAATGCATCTTAATTATATATTATTTTATTAACAGTTTATTATATAGCGCATACAAATTCCGCAGCTCTTTACATAGAATATTTGAACATTCACATCAGTCCCTGCCCCAGTGGAGTTTACAATCTATATTCCCTACCACATGTACATGCGTTAGGGTTAATTTTTGTTGGAAGCCAATTGACCTACCAGCATATTTTTGGATTGTGGGAGGGAACCGGAGTAAACCCACGCAAACACGGGGAGGATATACAAACTCCACACAGTTAGGGCCATGGTGGGAATCGAACCCATGACCTCATGGTGGGAATCGAACCCATGACCTCAGTGCTCTGAGGCAGTTATGCTAACCATTACACCATCCGTGCTGCCCGATCAATATGCAATGCGACAAGGAAGCACAAGGGGACTGCTCTGATTAATTTCATATGATATTTGTATAGATGTGCCCAACTGTGTCTCTTGAATCTGTATAGGAAGTGCTACAATGTAGCATCTGCAGCTTTTATCTGCCTAGTAAGGTTCTATTCTGCTCTGTATACAGACTCGAGGGCTAATTCATTCTTGTACACTAACTCGATGGTTAGCATACAAGTCCTATAGTGGGAACACTGCTCATGTGTAGAACATGTAGCTTAATATATATATTGTAGCCTAGGACACATTAAAACTCAGTTTGTCTTATATTTTCCAATCCAATTGTAGGTGGTGTATGAACTGCCAATTAACAACCAGTGGTGCTTTGATGTCCAGTGGTGCCCGCGTAACCCCTCAGTGCTATCTGCTGCCTCTCTTGATGGTTGGATCAGTGTATATTCTATCATGGGTGGTAGCCTGGAAGCTCAACAGAGGAGCCAGGCTGATATGGTACGTACATCCTTCCATTTTGTTTTGAAAGAGAAACTATACTAATGATTGTAAAGTTTGTAGCCAGAAAGTGATAGGATAGAAAATCAATGACCAACATGATATTAAGACAAACTCAGATGGAATAAGAACCACCATTAGGCGTATCTTCTCTTTCTGTCAATACAGTATGTTTCAATTGATGGGGAACATAAAAACCACAAAGGGTTGGCCAAATTGGGAAACGCACTCAGGGGCAGATGTATTAAGGCTAGTAAAGCGATAAAGTGGAAGGTGATAACACATTAGCTAATCAGCTCCTAACTGCCATTTTTTCAAACCAATATAAAGGGAGAGTTTCAGCAGAACTTAGAAAAAACACTGTTATACAATTGTGTTGACTTGACAATAAATGCAACATTTGATTAGAAATGCATTGGAGGTGGGGGCGTGGTTACGGCGGCGAGCGGGTAGGACGCGCTTGGAAGGAGCTCCCTGGCTAACCATCCGACACCCCATCCTGTGCCTCTTGCGACGCCTGATTCCCCCGCCAGCGGTAGCCCGGTGACTCAGGCTTACCCCGGACTAGCCGCCCGCCCGACAGATTCGGTCCCGGCGTCGCAGCCAGCCCGCCGGACCGAGGAGAGGACTGCGGCCTACCTCCCCCGCCGTGCAGCGCACATCCGCCCGGGCGCCTGTTGCTGCTGCAGCTGAGGCCGCGTCGCGGAGGTGATCCCCGCGAGCGACTCACCCGCCGATGCCCTCCGCCTGACAACGGCGTCCACCATCGTGGGGGAAACATCCTGAATCTGTCCACCCGGAGCCTGGTGAGTCCCGTGCTGCGGGCGCCATCTTGGGCTCAACGCAGCACACTTACAAGCGCACAAGCCTGCAGCAACCCCCTCAGAAGGGCTTCATATCCCCAGCCTACTGCACCTGCCCAGAGTGTTTCACACAGAATCGCCATTGCCCTGAACTGCCTGTGGTGAGGGTGGCTTACAGCAACTCGCACCCCACCAATAGATCCAGCACTATAATCTACACTAACAGAGACTGCCTCAGCTGAGGAGGGGGTATATATTAGCCTGGCACCATTCAACCATGGTGAAGCAGAATCATAGCACCTCTGCAGCAAAGCTGGCCAAGTTTGCGAGGGGGCAGGAGGCGCAGGGCCCACCGGCACCGCCGGGGGACTCCGGGCAAAACTCTGGGGACCCAGCTGGCTCTGAAGCCCCCCCTGATGACACTTCACCTGCACCCCCATCCCTCCAACAAATCCTGGAGGCCATTGCTGGCACTGAGAAACGTTTATCTGATAAAATGGAGAAGGTGCAGTGTGACCTGTCCCTCCTTAGACAGGACGTGCAGCGCATCAGGGAGCGTGTGGGGGAGGTGGAGACCCGGGTCTCAACGGTTGAAGACGCAATTGATCCTATGAAAACCACAGTCTCTACCCTGACACAGCAGGTCACAAGTATTCAGAATAAACTAATGGATATGGAGGGCCGTTTGAGGAGAAATAATGTCCGTTTCGTTGGCCTGCCGGAAAAGGAGGAGGGCTCGGCGCCAGAGGCTTTTTTGGAGGCCTGGCTGATCGAGACATTTGGCAGAGAATCCTTCTCGCCCCAATTTGCTGTCGAGAGAGCCCACAGAATCCCCACCCGTCCACTCCCTCCGGGGGCCCCACCCAGAACTTTTATAGCCAAACTCCTACATTATAAGGACCGTGATACGATCCTGCGACTGAACCGCACCAAAGGCCCTATGATCAGGAATGGCGTCACCATCTCTACGTTTCCTGACTTCGCCATAGAGGTACAGAAGGAGAGGGCCTCTTTCTTCCCCGTGAAACGCAGGTTACGTGACTTGGGCCTTCCCTACTCCATGCTCTTCCCGGCCCGGTTGCGGGTGGTGGCGGAGGGAGAGACTAAATTCTTCAGCAGCCCTCGTGAGGTGGCAGCCTGGCTCGATAGATTTGCGCCTGGTGCTCGCCAGTTGGCTCCGGCCTGATTCTCTACAACAGCCAGAAGAAGGACTTGATTTACACTTATGCGGACATTCCATTCTACCCTCTTATAAGCTCTTCAGGAGATCCCAAGACGCCTGAGTGGTACCGATGTTGTTCGATTAACGTGAATATTATTAGAGATGTGCTACAATTGATTTGATTTATTATGCCTTATGCGGGAGGGGGGGGGGTGGCGGGGGGAATGTTACTAAATGTTATGTACTTTTTGCATAAGTGTCGCTTTAGACAAGTGAAGGCCCAATATATGGCCAGGGGGCCCCGATGCTTGCATTGGTAGTTATTAACGGACTGCTCCCATAGTTTGTTAGATATTGCTGACCTTTCTTGGTCTCCATAGTTACTAGGTTAGGGTTACAAGTATGCCTAGGTTGGGGGAGGTATACAGGGAGGGGGTGTATTTTGTTGGGATTGTTTTTTCTATGTCTTCTTGTTTTTCTTCTTTCTCTTTCTCTATTAGTCATGCAAGGTATATTGATTTGATATGCATACAATTGAAGGGTATGATGCTTTTTGAAGTAATGGTTGTGGTATATTCAGGTCTACAAGGTGGCAGCACTGATATAACAGCTTTCTACGGCCCGCGCCCTATAACTCAATATGACGCAACTTAACATTTTAACCTGGAATGTCCGGGGGATAAATGATAGAGTTAAACGTTCCCTAGTTCTTAAAATGGTTAGGCAGTACGGCTCGGACATCACCTGCCTGATCGAGACCCACCTGGAGGGAAATAGACTAATGTCCTTACGCAGGCCCTGGGTGGGATGGGCATACCATAGTTCCCACACGACTCACTCTAGAGGGGTTTCTGTACTAATTAACAAATCTGTACAATTTGTGCTGATAGATGTTAAGACTGACCCACTGGGTAGGTACGTCTTCCTCCAATGTAAACTATACTCCCAGTCCTTCTTTATCCTGGCGGTTTATGTCCCCCCTCCTTTCAACTATGAGGTCTTAAAACAAGCTGCTGCCTATGTGGCCCAATCCCCTGATACACCAGTTATATGCCTTGGGGATTTTAACAAACTAATGAACCAACGGCTAGACAGATGGTGGCCCCCCGGTTCCGTCCCTACTGACGACCGCCCCACAGGCTTTGCAAAGTATGTGGAGTCGATTGGTTTGAGGGATGCCTGGCGACTAAAGCACCCCGCGGTCACCCAATACTCCTGCTTCTCCAAGACTCATAACTCCTTCTCGCGCATTGATCTAGCCCTAGTCACTCCCTCAGTATTGCCCAGACTCCAAGACATCTGCTACAAAGCGAGGGGTGTCTCGGACCACTCTCCTCTGATGCTGACGGTGGGGATGGAATGCCAGAGGGGACAGTCCTTCTGGAAACTACATCCCTCCTGGTTATTACAACTTGGAGAGTCCTCGGACCTCCAGACTCTGTGGGATGGGTACTTTGATATCAACACAGGCACAGCCCCTGCCCCGGTAGTGTGGGAAGCATTCAAGGCATACCTGAGGGGCACCCTCATATCTAAAATTGCCTCTATTAAACGAACACATAAAGCTAGGGGTATTGAATTGGAGGACGAATGTCGGCACACAGAGATCACACACCTGGAGGAGGGCTCGGAGGAGTCCAGGGCAAGGTGGGAGTTAGCACAAACTACCTGGGTTTCCCATTTGGAGGAGCGTAACGCCCGTAGCCTGTTATTTAAATCCCACAAACTTTACATGAATGCGGACAAGACAGGCAGCCTTCTGGCTCACCTGGTACACTTGGACCGCCCTGCCAACTCTGTGGCCCAAATATTTGACACCGACGGGGTACTGAGGACATCCCCCAGGGAAATAGCGGATGTGTTCCTTACCTTTTACCAAGAGCTATACCGCTCACGCCTGAGATGCTCGCTGGGGGAACTCACTGACTACCTAGACCGCATCGACTTACCCACACTGCCCGAGGAAGCCAGATCCTCCCTCGAGGCACCTGTTACAATTGCTGAAATAGAGGCTGCGATCCGGTCCTTTCCCGGTGATAAGTCTCCGGGCGTGGACGGGGTTCCAGTGGAACTATACAGGACACACTTGGACTTGTTCGCCCCTAAGCTATTGAATCTATTTAACCCCTTCACGACATTGCCTTTTAAGGTAATTTTTTTTTTTTTTTCCTCCTTGCGTTCAAATAAGCGTAACTTTTTTAATTTTCCGGCTATATAGACACATGAGGGCTTTTTTTTTGCGGGACAAGTTGTACTTTGTAATGATACCATTTACTATACCGTATAATATTCTGGGGAATCAGGAAATAATTCAATGTGGGGTAAAAAAAAAAAAAAACGCCATTGCACAATTTTGCGCTGGTTACGGTTTTTTTGGAGTTCATAGTTCGTTTAAAATGATGGGTTATCTTTATTCTATGGGTCGTTACGATTCTGGTGATACCAAACTTATATAGTTTTCGTTATGTTTTACCACTAAAAAAAAAAATCGCAACTTTTACGGTTTTTCTAATTTGCGTTGCGTCGCCATGTTCTGCGGCTTATAACTTTTTTATTTTTCCACCTACGGACCTGGGTGAGGGCTCATTTTTTGCGGGCTGAAGTGTACTTTTTAATTAATACCATTATGGGATATGGGCGACTTTCTGATCTCTTTTAGTTATTTTTTTTTGGGTACGCGATGCGACCAAAAAACGTAGTTTTGGCGTTGGGGATTATTTTCCGTTTACGCCTTTAACCGTGCGGGATAACTAATGTTATATTTTAATAGATCGGACTTTTAGGAACGCGGCGATACCAAATATGTTTATTTTTTTTATTTATTTTTATTTGGTAAATGGGGAAAGGGGGGTGATTTGAACTTTTAATATTTTTTTATTTTTTTTTTATTTTTAAACTTTATTTTTTTTTTTTTTACTTTTACTACAAGGCCCCCTAGTGTACTTGACCACTAGGGGGTGCGATCGCCTGTACTAGGTTCAGCCATAGAGCTCTATGGCTGAACGTAGTGATTTTATGCACTTCCTATTACATCCTGCCTGAGGCAGGATGTAATAGGTATGCATACACGGCCAGCACAGGGGTCTACATTAGACCCCTGGCTACCATGGCAACCGATCGGCACCCTCCGATCTCGCTGCGGGGGGCCCCGATCGGCGCCGGAGGGGGGCGCCCCCCCTTCGATCAGCTATTTAAGCACTGCGGGCGCTTTGCCCGCGGTGCTTAAAGGGTTAAACGGCCACGATCGGCGAACTCGCCGCTCGTGGCCGTGAGAGCAGGGACCTGGCTGTAATATACAGCCATTACCTGCTCTCTTTCAAGCCAGCTCACTCCGTGAGCTGGCTTGATTCCCCCGCAACCGACATATGACGTATATATGTCATATGTCGTGAAGGGGTTAATGACCTCCTTGATCTAAATGTCCTACCGGACTCTATGTCCGAGGCCGTTATAGTCGTTATACCTAAGCCCGGGAAAGACCCTGAACACCCCGACTCATACAGACCTATCTCCCTGATTACCACTGACGTCAAGATTTTGGCGAAGGTCCTGGCTATTCGGCTGAATGGTGTGATTTTGTCCGTTATTCATCCGGACCAAACCGGCTTCATGCCAGGTATGTCCACCAGTATAAATTTAAGACGGCTGTTTACACATATTCAGGCCACCCATGAGGAGGAAACAGACTCTGCTATTGTTTCGTTTGACGCCAATAAGGCCTTCGACTCAGTCGAATGGCCTTATCTATGGCAGGTAATGAGACGTATGGGCTTCGGCCCACAATACTTAAAATGGGTCCAGCTGCTGTACCTCCACCCGATGGCCAGGGTCTCTGTCAATAGCCAGGTCTCACCTCCCTTCGTGCTGGGAAGGGGTACTAGACAGGGATGCCCCCTTTTCCCTGGTCTTTTCGCTATAGCTATTGAACCGCTTGCTTGCATCCTTAGGACACACCGAGACATTGTTGGGCTCCAACTGGGTCAGAGGACGGACACAGTGGCACTCTATGCCGATGACTTACTTCTCTTCTTAAAAGACTATAGACTGTCTGTACCGATTGCCCTGCAGCTGATGGAGGAGTTTGGCGGTTTCTCTGGCCTCACTGTGAACTGGTCTAAATCCTCCATGATGCCCCTACGAGGCCCACCACCCCTGGCCCTGGGCACCCCTCTCCCACTTGCCTGGGTTTCCCACTTCAAATATTTGGGGATTAATATCACCAACACCAGTCAGGACTTTATCCCTAGAAACCTACACCCACTGCTGTCCGTCGTTAAGGACAAACTGTCGGTGTGGACCAAGTTGCCCCTAAATGTCATCGGTAGGGTCAACTTAGTAAAAATGATCTTACAGCCCAAGATAACATATGTCTTAAATCAGTCCCCGGTGTACGTGCCCGCTTCCTTTTTCAGGCACCTAAATAGCTTACTATCTTCACTGATATGGGCTAGTAAGTGCCCCAGAATCAGCGTCAGCACCCTTACTAGACCACGGACAGATGGGGGTCTGGCTTTACCACAATTCAGACTATACTACTACGCTGGCCAGTTCTCGCACCTTAGGCATTGGATGCAGGACACTGACCAGAGCTCGCTCCCGACCACATTTTTGCACCAAATATGTCCCGACATCACACCCACGCAGCTACTATTGGGTGGGAGGATACCCGGGGGGGCCCCTCCACTGGTGGTCCAGGCCATCAAGATATGGCAGGAGGCCCAATCCTTGATGGGATACACGGCTGTAGACCCTGGAGCTCCCCTCTGGCATTCTACCAAATTGCCTGAACTCGCTTGCTTGTCGGGCAGGAGTCTGTGGTCATCTGGGGGAGTGGTGACGATTGGACAACTATATGAGGCAACCGTACTAAAATCTTTTCAACAGCTAAAGGAGGAATATGGGTTATCTCAGGTGTACTTCTTTAGATACCTGCAGTTGCGCCACGCCCTTAATACCCAGTTTAACAACAGCCCCCCTGTGCTACTATCCTCCCCGGCAAAAATATTCCTGGCTAATCTTGGACAGGTAAAAACCATCTCTCTGGCCTATTCATTTCTGTTATCCTTTTTACATAAGGACTCGCTTCCCGCCTTAAAGGCCAAGTGGGAGGTCGATGTGGGTGCCTTTGAGGAGGAGGAGTGGGAGGAGGCTCTGGCATCACCACGATATGCCACGGTCTCCGCAAGATTTCAACAAGTCCAGCTATTTATTGTACACAGAACATACCTAACACCGTGCACTATGGTTAAATTTGGCGGACGGGCCTCGCCGGCCTGCCCAAAATGTGGTTTCACACGGGAACCTATGGCATCTCCTCTGGGAATGTCCCCTGGTTAACTCTTTCTGGGTGACGGTTAAATCAGCCATTGTATCAACTGGGATATCTGGGCAAACCCTGACGCCCAAGATGTGTATTTTAGGAAGCAAGGAAAATACATCACTGAATAACACGGAGGGACAATACGTGACCAACTTGTGTTCCCTAGCCAAAGTTGTCATAGCTAGACATTGGATGGCTAGCTCGGGACCCACGATGATGGAATGGAGAGCTCTAGTTAACACCACAGTACAGCACGAAAAATATGTATACATGTCTCGGGGTACCTTGCCTAAATTTGACAAGATATGGGGCAGGTGGCTGGAGTCTCCGCACTCCGCACATTCCTGATGATACAAAGCTGGGCTATAATGTTAATTGTGGACGCTGATAACCATACCGCTCATATATATGTAAGAACTGATCAACCCAAGATTATGTATAGATATACTACCCTAAATGGGATTGAACCCCTAATATGCACATTAATTAACGACTAATGTTCTCTCTCTTCCTCTCACCTCTTCTTCTTCTTTTCTCTTTCTCTTTCTCTTAATGTATAATTCAAAATAAACAAAAAACTAAAATATTGATACTCAGTCAGAATAGGATGGCGATATCATCTCTCTTTATCAATTGATTCTTTATTATATTTTCAATACATATGTAAGGTGACGATATTGTATGTGAATATAAGGTACATTTTGATATCCAATGTTTGATTTTGATTGACTGTTCCACATGCATAATGCTTGATTTGTTGTTCTGTTCTGTATTAACGACCTGTGAAATAAAAATACTTTATTAAAAAGAAATGCATTGGAGGTATAAATAGAATAGTGAACACATTAATAAAAAAAAATAAAGTAAAAACAATATTAAAATATATATGTAAAGAAATGCACCTCAATGAGCTCATAGTTATTAGAAAGTGAATATAGTAACCAGTATCTGTTCATATAATGCCCATTGCAGCAGGCTCTAGAGCAGTGGTCAGGGAACTCGGTCCTCATTACCCCACACAGTGCATGTTTTGCAGGTCTCCTCACAGAATCACAAGTGAAATAATTAACTCCACCTGCGGACCTTATAATATGTGTCTGTGAGTAACTAGTACGCCTGTGCACCTGCTGGGTTACCAGCAAAACATGCACTGTGTGGGGTAATGAGGACCGAGTTCCCTGACCACTGTCTAGTATAGCTGGTGGGCAAAAACAAGAGGAGATGCTGATGATGCTGCAAACAGAACTTGAAGTGGCTCAACGTGGTTCGTCTCCATAGCACATTCACAGAGTAATTAAATTCACCACTCCACTGCTAGAAGACAAGCCCAAAGGATCTTGTAATCTCAGGCATTGCAATAGGCCCTACTTAAATAATTGGATTTTTCTTCTTCCAGAATTGCCATTGGATGATGTGATGGGCAGTCCAAATTCTCTTTATATCCTCTATTAACATGGCAGATGCCCATGTTAGATTCTTTTGTCATGACTACTTCTATGACCATCTTGATCTCTTTGATAGATAAAAATCTGTTTACCGTTACACATTTAATAATTAAATGCTATCCTGTGTTTGTTTAAAATAAATATTATAAAACTTTCCCGATAGTCTAGTTCGTTTCCATTGAAGCTTAGATTGTCATTAACTTGCTCTTTTGCTTTTTCAGATATCATCCTCCTTTAATAATTTAGATCCTTTTGGAACAGGGCAACCTCTACCTCCTCTCCAAGTGCCACAGCAGGTTGCACAGACCACTGTTATACCACCATTAAAAAAGCCTCCTCGTTGGATTCGGAGACCTGTTGGAGTGTCATTTGCAGTAAGCAAGCACAGTAATAGAGCCATTTCTTGAGGATTTGTTTTATTTTGCTTTTTAAATAAAATATAATAGATGCCATATGGTGTGTGTACACAGTGCAATTTCCCCTCCGAGTTTAACATTATAGTCAAAATCCAATCTGGAACGCGTAGACATTGAATGGAGATAGAACATGTTTTTAAGCTTTCTATCGGGATTCGAGGCCGATGCGTGCTCCCGTTCAGCTGAAATCGAAAAGCCAAATAGACAGTGCAGCAATGACTACATAGTGCAGATTGAATGTAGATAGCATGAATTGTATGTAAATAGCAAAGAGTTAGCAAAGATTGCATAGCATCTTATGGTGTGTACACACGGTCGACAGCTGTGCTATTCGATCCCGATGCGATCGGATCGCACAGCAAGCCATGAGACATGCATGCAATTTTGAGTATATAGTACAGATCTGTACTATATATCCAATGCAACCCTGTCTATCGGGCTTCGATTTGTGCTGTGTGGGAGCACGCATTGGGATCGCAACGTTAAAAAATGCGATCCCGATGCGATTTTGACTATATAGTCCTTTTGTTAAGCGCAACGGAATATAATGCGCTATATGAGAAACTGTTAACAAACAAATAGTCAAAATTGTATTATGAATTGTACCATGTGTATGCGCCATTAGTCGAATAGCAAAGGAATCTCATCGTGTGTACACACCATTAAAGCAGCAATCAAATCCAAAAACAGTAAATGTGCCCATCCATGGTGCAATGTTCAGGTGCCTAGCATCTAGCACTGTTAAGAAGTGTGTGGCATGTTTAACCAACCCTTCGTCCCTTTTAACAGAGCAAGTCCAATGTTTTTTGTTTTCGTTTTTTTTGCTTTTAATGGGGTTAACATTTTCCATGCACTATAGAGTGCTATGCACTTAATCTGAGCTCCAACAGAACCCCATTTATGTTTCTTAATATTACAGGCAACATTGACATTGACAATAAGCCTTTTCTTGTCAAAAAATGTTGGGAGCTAGGGAGCTCACAGTGGACACCAGCACCCCATAGCTGCCAGCATGGCTTTTCCATAGCACTGGCTCTAGTTGACGTCCTTAAATCCTGGTCTGACTAGGCCTCATGAGGGTAAGCAACTTTCCCTGCAATTTAAAAAATTTGACTAATTGCCCATCTGAATCCCTGCCCTGCCTTCCCTTGCCGTAATTGGGCACTTTTTTGCCCCATGCTGGTCGCTGCTGCCCCATCTCATATGGTTTGATGACATTTCTTTTGTTTATGTGTTATGTGCAATTCCCTACATATAGAATTGTATGTGAGCTTTTGAGTACATCTTAAAACAGGGATTCCATGATCAAATCATATTGCTTGGTCATGTCAGTTTAAGCTTCCAAATGTGCACACATTAATGTATTGTGTCCTAGTGGACTAGTTATATTCCTTTTCCACTAAAAACCTAAGTTTCCAGTGGAAAATTGGGTAATTGAACACCATTTCAAGCTGTTTCACATCAACTTGAAACCCTGCAGGCTAGATCTTAGTGGTGGATGTTCCCTCTGGCGGCACTTGGAGATTACATCATCTCCAAGTGCAAGTGAGCCGGCTCTCCATAGGCTTTCAATGAGTCACCCTTTTACATCACAGTCTACCCAGGTTCGACTGTGGTAGCTACCAATGTCTAATTCCCATGTAACTTAAGCAGCCAACTTTGTTTTTTAAGAACCCTGTTAAACCAAGCAGATGGACCCAGGAAATTGCATGCCCTTAAATCCATAATCCTAAACCAGAGTAAAGCAGCCCATACACGGTCCGTTTAACGGATCCGTTTGGGACTTAAATAGTACACATCGGATCGCATCCCTAGTGCATGCAGTGTGCATGCACTGTGATACGATCCGATGTGTACCTAGTACAAAAAGTATGTGCAGCACATACTTTTTGTACCGTACTATGTGATGTGCGGGAGCGCGCATCCCATACTACAGAACGGAGCCGTACACAACGGACCGTGTATGGGCTCCATAAGACAGCAAACTTGACTCCTTCTCCTAATCATTAGCTGGCCGAATGTGCCGTGGCAATGGTTGCCCAAAACTGAATTTGAACAGACTGGTAGACCTGGTATGAAGGGGACCGGTCTGAACACTTTTATGTGATAAATGTTGATCTGGGGAATTCTTACTTAAAGAAAACCATTTTCTGCATTTTGGAGTTATTGTCCTAGCTGCCTTCCAGTATGATTGCAGGGCTCCACTGCTAACACTCCTTATGAGAAATCCCTATCTCCCTTGTTGCCAGAAGAATAGTATGATTTAAGAGGCTTTCCATTTTCAGGATCTTGCAGCTTTTGGCTTTTTAGAAATGTCTGTGTGTACTTAAGTTTTGGAATTTTACCATTTTGAGTACCAACGATGCTGTAAGTGACCCTCAAAATATCCGCTAAAAATCCCAGCATCGCTCACAGTTACTCTGCTTTAAGTAGAAATAAATACAAATAAATGTCAAGTCAATTAAATGAAGTTTAGTTAAATACTGCACCCAAAAAAAGGACAGTCTCTGTGAGCGGCACTGGAATTGTTAATGGATATTTTGAGGATCTTTCACAGCAACATTGGCACTCAAAGGGTTAAGTTAGGGCAACGCAATGAATGCACCCGGTGTCTTTATGCTGAGTGTGCTCATTGCCACCAAGGCAAGCTATGGCTGAAAGGTGCTGCAGGCAGTTATTCTAGAGTTACCGTCCTGTCACTCTGCCCTTTTTTCAGTGTGTGCTTTTCTTGGCTGAAGGAGAAAATATTTTTAATTCTTTTTGAGCAATCCACTGCACCGTTTTAATGGTGGACTTTCTTAATCGGTGTCTTTGCTCCTCTATTCTGCCTCTGATTAAACAGTTGAGTGTGGTTCTCCAGTTGAGACAGTTATTTACTTTTGGTACTGTAATTTATTGCTATACTTCTACTACTATATAATGGACTTACATTAACTTCATGTGTTGAGATTAATTAGAAAAATCAGTACCTATTATTTTTTTTATCCATATTTTTCTACGGCTTGTGACTGGGTTCCCTCTGTGTTTGCATACCCCATTTCAGAAAAGGACTGATAATATTTTTTAGTTGGTTCTCTTTAGAAGGAGCTTGTTGCTGACAACTGCTGGTTTGATTATAGGTTGTTAAAATGTTAACAGCATCACAAGTGTCATTACCTCTTGATTTTATGCTGCTGCTGCTGAAGTGTAAATATTTGTATATGAAAATAACCACATGATTGTATGATCTGTTAATCTGTGTGTTTTCTGTGTCAGTTTGGTGGAAAACTGGTCTCATTTGATTGTCCCAAAGCAACTGCGCAGCCAACGCAGGAACCTGCATCTCGCCAGGTCTACATCAGTCAGGTGACTACAGAAAAGGAGTTCCTAATGCGGTCTAGTGAGCTACAAGCAGCTCTGCTGTCTGGCAATCTCCAGGGTTACTGCCAGAATAAAGTACAGAACTCTTCACATGCCTTTGACAAGAATATTTGGAATTTCCTCAAGGTATTTGTGCTTGTTTCAATCATAGCTATGGAGTTAGGACTGTTGCACCACATGTAGGTGATAGTGACAAATATAGTTCATGCTATTTGAAGCTCTCTGCTAGTAAATCCCAAAGTATCTGATTTGAAATACTATATTTGTAACATTTACAGATGCACATACCATTCATCTTCTATAATGTCATGTTGTATATTATAGAACAAGGCTAAATAATAAAGATAAAACCTACTGTAGAATAGAATTCTAATGCTCTTTTTGTCTGAGAAAATGTATTTTGGTAAGCGTTATGAGTGATATGTGTTATCACTGTCTAAGTGCTTTTTTTGTCTAGTGCAGCAGTTCCCAATCTTTTTTGAATCACGGCTCCTTAAGGGGCATACACATGGAGCAAATTTGTGCTACTGTATTTTCTAAGCAATCTGACTAGATTGCTTAGAAAGTAAGCACAGATCTCTCCTTGCAAGTGACTGCAAATCTCTCTGTAAAGGGGCATACACACGTAGAGATCTGTGCTAAGCAATTTTGCTGGTGTCAAGATCTCCCATGGAGAGCACATACACACGCAGAGATTTGTGCTAAGCAATTTTTCTAAGCAATTTTGCTTAAGCAAAAAAAGGCCGGTAGTGGTTCAGAATGAGAGATTGTGATCAGTATCTCATTCTGTACACATAGAGAGATTTGCACTCATTTGCTAAGCAATCTGACTAGATTGTGACTGCATGCACTGACTTAGTTAGCAAGAGATATTTAATCTCTCGGAGCATACACACAGAGATCTGTGCTTACTTTCTAAGCAATCTAGTCAGATTGCTTAGAAAATAGCACAAATTTGCTCCGTGTGAACAACCCTTAATAGAGATACTGATCACAAACTCTCATTCTGATCACCTGGCCTTTTTTTGCTTAAGCAAAATTGCTTAGTACAAATCTCCGCGTGTGTATGTGCTCTCCATGGGAGATCTGGACACAAGCAAAATTGCTTAGCACACATCTCACGTGTGTATGCCCCTTAAGAGTATCAGAATTTTTTTCCCGGCACCCGTAGGCCAAAAAAATCCGCTCATGTTGAAATTTTTTCTATATAATCTTTTTTCCCTGATTTTTATTTTTTTGGGTCATTTCAGGTTAACTTTGAACAGGATGCAAGGGAAAAGTTCTTAAAGTTGCTGGGATATAATAAAGAAGAGCTGGATAAGAAGGTTTGTCTTAATATAGGAACAGAGATGAGATTTAACTATCCAGGAATTGTACCCGCTAATTTAACAAATTTGCATGAAGACCGTTGACCAATGTTAATTTGGGCCCTTGTATCCCCAAAATTGTCCTGCCACAAATTGTGGGTGTACTTTGTGTAATTTCTTTCCAGTTAGGAAAGTGCAGTTTTCAACAGAGCTCTAGATTGCTGTAATACAGTACTTATTTCCTGTTACACAGTAGTCCATTAGGTCTGAGTATACTTAGCTGACTATACTATCCCTTAAAAACAGGATTCTCACAATTTACATAGCTGAAGCAAATGCTTGGGGACAGCCATCCACAGAACCTGTGTAATGTATGATTGTTGTGGTCGGATAGTATGGTATAATTTACATATTGCAGCCACTAACATGAGGCAGAAAAGTTTGTTTAAGAATATAGCCAACTTAAAATAAGTGTTTCTCAGAAGAAAAAAGATCTTCGAGGGTATGATGATGGATATATGGGAATGTTTTGTATTGTGATAGGCAGAGATATTTATCTAGAAAAGTTTTATTTTCTACATAGATGTACAGTAGTTCTGTGCTATGACGAATTCAATTGATGTGCTGTTTTGGTTCTTTTTTTGTTGTTTGGACTGACTAATCATTTTCTTCACCATCGACTGTTTGTACTTAATAAAATACCTTTTAAGAAAATAATGCATCCAAAGATAGCTCTTTGATAGGAATTTATAACTGGATCAAAGTTTGGTGTCCCCTTATGGTTACAAATACAAAGCAGAGCAGTAGCAACAGCACAGAAGTTTAGAGTGGTTCCAATGGCAGAACTAGAGCCTGCGTAGAGTAATTATAGTCACACTCTGTGGCACAAAAACATATACAGTATGCAGAAGTGTTGTAAATAGTACGCAATGTAACTGGATTCTGCACATTAGGCTACAGACAATAATTCATTAACACAGCAAATTCCACGCACTGCTTTCCATCAGAGCTGAATATAGATACAGCTGGGATTCTAGTGTGGCAGAAATTATGTCGGAGTCCACTGACTGTTATACTTCATCTGTGTATGACAGCCCCAGTATAGGAGCTGTTCTGAGCAATAATACCTTATGCACACTTGTATTTTACCTGTATAATGCGTGTCTTTGTAAATAAAGTAGTCATTTAAAAAAGTTGCACTTTGGAGTCAATGGGAAGTATTCAATGAGAATATTCTCCGTGCATGGCGAGAGTTTTTTTTCTCTCGCCATGCACTCCCCGTGTTTTTGCGGAGATTCTCCATGTTTGGAGATTCTCCGTCACGGGACTTTAGATAGTATTCAATGTGACTGAGACTCGCCACCCCTCGTGGCGAGTCTCAGCCAATCCGGCGTATGAGGTGACGCTGCAGGGAGCCTGAGGACAGCGGCAGGCAGGGAGATGGAAGTCTCCATGCCTGCCCCAGAACGTATGTGGGGGCGAGGTGGGCTCCCCGGGAGCCAGGCAGCACAGGCTGCCCCCCGGGAGAGCCAACAGGGGACCGGGTATTCACTGCACCCGATCGTGCATATGTAATGATCGGGAGCAGTGAATATATGAATATCTAATGAGCGGCTCCCGGCCCCCTGCTGGCTGCTATGTGTAAAAAAAAAATATATATATATTTTTTCAATTAAATATATATTCATGTTCTGTAAGCACATGAATAAAAATAGCATACCCCTTCTCAGAATAAAATTCCTGATTTTTTTATACCAAATTTTAAAAAACAACAACATTATTTTAAAAGTTCACATTCCACTTCGCCATGAAAAGATGGCGAGTGATACACGGAGAGGCACGGAGAAATTAACCTAGAAATTTATTCTCCGTCTTCTCATTGAATACACTCATGGCGAGTGACAGCAAGAGACGGCGAATCTCAATGCAAAATCCGGTACTTCTTTACTTTCACGGCGCCAGCATGGCGCCGCGCGTCAGAGTCCCCTTGCGGGGCTCGCTTCGCTCGCCCACGCTGCGGGCTCGGTGGCTCGCCACGCTAATTAAAATCAACTCCATGCCAACATGGATAGTGGAGGTATGAACTATCCATGTTGGCATGGCGTTAACTTAGTTTATTTTACTTAATTAGTGGCGAGCGTAACCCGGAAGTACGCGCGGCGCCATGCTGGCGCCGTGAAAGTAAAGAAGTACCCAAAATCCTATTGACAAGACATGGCGATTGGCGGCAAGTATCAGATGGAGAACCATACATTATTCACTGTTCGCCGACGGCGAAAATATCACATTGAATAGGGTTGTTCGCTTTTTGAGACCAAAATTCTCCGACCAACGTGAAAAAAGCAGAAATTCGCCATAAAACACTGCGAATTTTCCTCATTGAATACTGCCCAATGAAACCGCACACATTAACATGTTGTTCAACCAAGGAAATGTACTGTATAATTCCTGTTAATCACTTCTTAATCAAAGCCTTGTGGTGTTTTCTACATACCATATATACTCGAGTATAAGCCTACTTTTTCAGAACATTTTTTATGCTGAAAAAGCCCTCCCTCGACTTATACTCGCGTGAGGGTCCCACTTGAGTCAATATGTTTTCCCATTTTTTTTTTTTTAAATGAGGTGCCTCGGCTTATATTCGGGTCGACTTATACTCGAGTTTATACGGTACCTTTTGTAGTGAGGCATTACACCCACTGTTTTGCAGTTCGGTGATTATGTTTTACTGTTGAGAAATACTGGCAGGTACTGTATAGAATTGGTAGGTTATTTTGTTTGAGGTCCACTCAACGTCAAAAAATAAGCTGGGCCATTTTTCCAAAGAAGAGCATTCACGTACGTGATCTATGATGTAAAATCAAATTTGCCTCCAAGCTCAGAATCCACTGAGACAAACGTGGTTATAACTTTAAATCTTAGATAAATCTTAGATAGTTCTTAGATAGTTCTTAAAAAACATTGCTATTTTTGTTTCATGCTTGAGAATCCAAGCATCAGCGATGTCAGAAGTAGGGCGGTGGAGTTGCAAAAAAAATACACCAATATAAAAATTCTCCAGAGCTTTACCTATGATTGCCATACTCATTACAAATGGTGGGGTATGTGCAGGTATCCTGCATTCCCTTCCCCGACAACAATTCCCAGAGTGGGGAGTGAACCTGTAAGTGACTTGCTGCTGTCCATGCCCCACTTTACTGAACCAGGGAATTACCACCTTTTTTACAGCAAGAGAAGCACACTGCTGCACGTTTGCAATGATATGTAGTGCACATATCTTGAAGTGCTGCTGAGCAGCGTGCATATATTTGAATGCATTGTGCATATTTTATGGGGTGAGGTATGGTCTGGTTGCACCTGGGCCCGTTGCTGCACAATACTTTGCACATGCGCAGGATCCATTCTAAACGTGTTCAAATGGGTCCATTGACCTAGAATGCCGAACAGCATCAGATTGCCAGTGACAGTCTGCTGCCATCTAGGGGGCAGTGAAGCCTCTGTTTAGGGGGCAAGGAAGAGTCCAGGGATCTCCATTGTAGTGCAACGACTGCTTGTGCGCGAAGCACCAATAAAAAAAGACCAGCACAGCAGTATTTGTTGTTATTCTGAAACTGTAAAGTTTTTGTTCAAAATGGAGGTCAAGTTATAAGTTCTATATATATTAACATGTTCAGAGTGGTTTACATTGGTCTTTTCAAATAGAGGTATGAGTTCACTTAACAGAACATAAACCATAATGGAAACCACTATATAAGATGTACTTTTAAATTAAACTGCAACTTCATGTGCATATGTATGGTATATGTGTGTTTTTATATAAGAAGACTATAAGTTGGTAGACTATTATCCATAATAATAAAAAAAGGAATATAACAAACTATTCCAATTAATGCTATGCCGACAGGTTATTATAACAGTCTACAGTTTATGGATCATCTAAATGAAGTTATTACATATAGTCATTGACAGATTAAGATAGGGGAAGCTGTCCTGAGGCCCAATATACTCCCCATCTCTCCTCGTCACAGCCAGGGACAGAGCCCCCCCCCCCCCCCCCCCCCCCCCTCTGCAATGTGTTTTCTAGCTGGCAGCCCGCTGAGGAGAGCACGGAGTCTAGAACACAGAGGGGGAGTGCTGCGCTGATACTGATCGGCGCTCCCCCTCTGTCTTAGACTGGGTGCTCGGCTCAGCAGGCTGCGCTGTGACTGACTGAGGATCTGCTGTGGAAAACAGTGCAGTGCTGAGGGGACATGCTGTCACTGGTTGTGGCGGGGTGGATGAACTGTGGACTGAGAGTAGCAACAGCATTGGGCATTGGCAGGCCCAAATAAATGGTATGTGACGCAGGTGGCATGATGAAGGGGGACAGGGCTGACACTGTGGGTTGTTTGGCAGCAATTACACTTGTGGGGGCCCCCACAAAGTCAATGTCCCTGGGCCCCCACCAGCCTTGATCTGGCCCTGCATTCAGTGCATGTAGTTTACATAATTGCCAAACAATGTTCAATTTAAATGAATTGCATGAAGTTTCCAAAATAATAATCAGCTCTTTTTACTGTACCAATATCTGAACACACTTTCTATAGAGCCATTTCTTATATTATGGTCACAACATTATTTGGTTCAATAATATTAAGGGTACAAGAAGTGCTACCAATCAATTATCACATGAAGAAGGTCTTGTATATTTCAGATCTCTACTGCCTTGGGGGATAGCTTGCAAACCAAGAATAGCCCTTCAGAGGGAGAAGATCTTGTACAGAGTATCCAGTCTGTGTCTAGCCAGGTAATGTGCGGTCCAGTTATACTGTACTATAGTGTACAGGTCTCCAAAGTACAGGGTGGTCTATAATTGCAGAAACTCACTTCAAGGAAATATTAATCCAGTGTATAAATATTATCCATGATATGGGAGTGGGGTAAAATGTCACCAGTACGGTGGCCATCTTGGGTGCAACTCTAATTACCGTATATACTCGAGTATAAACCGACCCGAATATAAGCCGAGGCCCCTAATTTTGCCCCAAAAATCTGGGAAAACTTATTGACTCGAGTATAAGCCGGGGGTGGGAAACACAGCGGTTACTGGTCTGACACACACACACACACACACACACACACATACGGTATTACCGGTAGTATACATACAAACAGCGAAGAACTCACAATGTATACAAACAATACTGACAAAAACACACAAATGGTATACACACAGTTGACACAGACATACACACACTTGCACAGTATACATACACATGCACAGTATACACACATGCACAGTATACATACACACACATGCACAGTATACATACACGCACAGACATGCACAGTATACATACACGCACAAACATGCACAGTATACATTACATACACACACACAGACATGCACAGTACACATAGTGTGTAAAAAAACAGCATAAAGGTAATTTATTACAGCACATACCCAGAGCTCCCTCATTGCCCCCCCCCCCCCCCCCACACACACACACACACACAAACAAGAATTTATTTAACATTTCATGTTGGTACCTTTATTCACAGTACCGGTACTTTAAGACGCAGGACGGAGCAGAGGGAGCAGAGCACCAGGCAGGAAGTGTCAACCTCTGACACTCCTGCGTGTGTCCGGCCCCTGCTCTGTCCTGCTGCAGCGCGGCGCCGGCGGGAGAACGGGCGGGCAAGGTAGGGAAGCCGGCGGGTGAGCTGGGAGAGCGGGCGGATAAGGCAGGGGAGCCGGCGGCAGCAGTGCACAGCTCCGGCGCTTTGTGATATGTCTGCGCCCGGAGCTAGTGTTCTGCCGGCTCCGCCGCTGCTAAAGATGTGTATTTTCCACTTGACTCGAGTATAAGCCGAGGAGGGGGTTTTCTGCCCAAAAAATTGGGCAGAAAAACTCGGCTTATACTCGAGTATATACGGTATTTTAATTGTAAAGCTAGTCATATGACACATTAAACAGATCAAAACAATGATGTTCTTCATGTTTATTGTATCGTTATTCAATTTCCAGATTTTTATTTTTTTGCAAGTAGTGACATGAATGACAATGGCACGAACACCGGCAGAAAATATAGAGGTTTTCTTAGTATCTGGAGAATGAAGCACACGTTCTCTTGCAAATAAATTAAACTGATGGCACCCAAAAAGGCCGGCCATTACTCACAGTGCATTTGCCAAACTTAAAGAAACTGGATCAGTTACAGATGCACCAAACAGTAGAAAACAAAAAAACAAACATAAATCTATGTCTAGTGAATGTGGGGTTAGTTATGGCCTGTTTAACCCCTTCATGACAGAGCCAGTTTGTGCCTTCATGACAGAGCCCTTTTTTTCAAATCTGACATGTCTCACTTAAGTGGGGATAACTTTTTTTTGCTTTTACTTATCCCAGTGATTTTGAGATTGTTTTTTCGTGACACATTGTACTTCAAGTTAGTGGTAAATTTGGGTCGATACAGTCTGTGTTTTTTTGTGAAAAATACCAAAATATCGTGAAAAAATGGAAAATTTAGCAATATGCAAAATGTCACATTTTCTGCTTGTGAGACAAATAATCATACCACTCAAAATAGTTAATAACTAACAAAGACCATATGTCTACTTTATGTAGCAATCATTATTTCAACTTCCTTTTCATTTTTTTGGACACTAGGAGGCTTCAAATATGACTAGCAAATTCTCAAATTTTCAAGAAAATTTCAAACACTGATTTTTTTAGGGACCAGTTCAGTTCTGATGTGACTTTGAGGGACTTGTATGTGAGACACCCCCATAAATGATGCCATTTCAAAAACTGCACCCCTCACAGTATTCAAAACAGCAGTTTGGAAGTTTGTTAACCCTTTAGGTGTTTCACAGGAATTAAAACAAAGTGTAGGTGAAATTTCAAAATTTCTTTTTTTTTGCAGAGTTTCAATTTTAATACATTTTTCTAACGAATACAGTAGATTTTACTAGAGAAATGTGACTAAAAATTGATTCCCCCAATTCTTTTGTTTTCAAAAATATCCTATATGTGGCCCTAGTGTGCACGTTGACCAAACCACAGGCTTCATAATAGAAGGAGCACCTACTTGATTTTGGAGCCTCCTTTTTATGAGATTTTTTTTTAGGCACCATGTAGGTTTCTAGGCACCATAAGTGCTAAAAGTTAGGAACCTCCCCCACAAGTCACCCCATTTTGCAATCTACACCCCTCAGGGAATTCATCTAGGGGTATAGTGTACATTTCAAACCCCCAGGGGTTTCACCAATTTTGGTACAACTGGGATGTGAAAATGGAAAATTACATTTTTTTACACAAACATGCAGTTCTGGCTCAAAATTTTTCATTTTCACAAGGAATGAAGGAGACAAAGCACCCCAAAATCTGTGCCCCAATTTCTCCCGAGTACGGCAATGCCTCACATGTGACCAAAAAATACCAGTTGGGCGCATGGCAGGACTCAGAAGGGAAGGAGTGATTTTTGGATTTGGCAGCACAGATTTTGGTGGAATGAATGGTGGGTGCCATGTTGCATTATCAAGACTCCCAAAGCACCAATACAGTGGAACCCCCCCACAAGTCACCCCATTTTGCAAACTACACCCCTCAGGGAATTCATCTAGGGGTATAGTGTACATTTCAAACCCCCAGGGGTTTCACCAATTTTGATACAACTGGGCAGTGAAAATGAAAAATTACATTTTTTTACACAAAAATGCAGTTCTGGCTCAAAATTTTTCATTTTCACAAGGAATGAAGGAGACAAAGCACCCCAAAATCTGTGCCCCAATTTCTCCCGAGTACGGCAATGCCTCACATGTGACCAAAAAATACCAGTTGGGCGCATGGCAGGACTCAGAAGGGAAGGAGTGATTTTTGGATTTGGCAGCACAGATTTTGGTGGAATGAATAGTGGGTGCCATGTTGCATTAGCAAGACTCCCAAAGCACCAATACAGTGGAACCCCCCCACAAGTCACCCCATTTTGCAAAGTACACCCCTCAGGGAATTCATCTAGGGGTATAGTGTACATTTCAAACCCCCAGGGGTTTCACCAATTTTGATACAACTGGGCAGTGAAAATGAAAAATTACATTTTTTTACACAAAAATGCAGTTCTGGCTCAAAATTTTTCATTTTCACAAGGAATGAAGGAGACAAAGCACCCCAAAATCTGTGCCCCAATTTCTCCCGAGTACGGCAATGCCTCACATGTGACCAAAAAATACCAGTTGGGCGCATGGCAGGACTCAGAAGGGAAGGAGTGATTTTTGGATTTGGCAGCACAGATTTTGGTGGAATGAATGGTGGGTGCCATGTTGCATTATCAAGACTCCCAAAGCACCAATACAGTGGAACCCCCCCACAAGTCACCCCATTTTGCAAACTACACCCCTCAGGGAATTCATCTAGGGGTATAGTGTACATTTCAAACCCCCAGGGGTTTCACCAATTTTGGTACAACTGGGCAGTGAAAATGAAAAATTACATTTTTTTACACAAAAATGCAGTTCTGGCTCAAAATTTTTCATTTTCACAAGGAATGAAGGAGACAAAGCACCCCAAAATCTGTGCCCCAATTTCTCCCGAGTACGGCAATGCCTCACATGTGACCAAAAAATACCAGTTGGGCGCATGGCAGGACTCAGAAGGGAAGGAGTGATTTTTGGATTTGGCAGCACAGATTTTGGTGGAATGAATAGTGGGTGCCATGTTGCATTAGCAAGACTCCCAAAGCACCAATACAGTGGAACCCCCCCACAAGTCACCCCATTTTGCAAAGTACACCCCTCAGGGAATTCATCTAGGGGTATAGTGTACATTTCAAACCCCCAGGGGTTTCACCAATTTTGATACAACTGGGCAGTGAAAATGAAAAATTACATTTTTTTACACAAAAATGCAGTTCTGGCTCAAAATTTTTCATTTTCACAAGGAATGAAGGAGACAAAGCACCCCAAAATCTGTGCCCCAATTTCTCCCGAGTACGGCAATGCCTCACATGTGACCAAAAAATACCAGTTGGGCGCATGGCAGGACTCAGAAGGGAAGGAGTGATTTTTGGATTTGGCAGCACAGATTTTGGTGGAATGAATGGTGGGTGCCATGTTGCATTATCAAGACTCCCAAAGCACCAATACAGTGGAACCCCCCCACAAGTCACCCCATTTTGCAAACTACACCCCTCAGGGAATTCATCTAGGGGTATAGTGTACATTTCAAACCCCCAGGGGTTTCACCAATTTTGGTACAACTGGGCAGTGAAAATGAAAAATTACATTTTTTTACACAAAAATGCAGTTCTGGCTCAAAATTTTTCATTTTCACAAGGAATGAAGGAGACAAAGCACCCCAAAATCTGTGCCCCAATTTCTCCCGAGTACGGCAATGCCTCACATGTGACCAAAAAATACCAGTTGGGCGCATGGCAGGACTCAGAAGGGAAGGAGTGATTTTTGGATTTTGCAGCACAGATTTTGGTGGAATACATGGTGGGTGCTATGTTGCACCAATACAGTGGAACCCCCCCACAAGTCACCCCATTTTGCAAAGTACACCCCTCAGGGAATTCATCTAGGGGTATAGTGTACATTTCAAACCCCCAGGGGTTTCACCAATTTTGATACAACTGGGCAGTGAAAATGAAAAATTACATTTTTTTACACAAAAATGCAGTTCTGGCTCAAAATTTTTCATTTTCACAAGGAATGAAGGAGACAAAGCACCACAAAATCTGTGCCCCCATTTCTCCCGAGTACGGCAATGCCTCACATGTGACCAAAAAATACCAGTGGGGCGCATAGCAGGACTCAGAAGGGAAGGAGTGATTTTTGGATTTGGCAGCACAGATTTTGGTGGAATGAATGGTGGGTGCTATGTTGCATTGCCAATACAGTGGAACCCCCCCACAAGTGACCCCATTTTGCAAACTACACCCCTCAGGGAATTCATCTAGGGGTATAGTGTACATTTCAAACCCCCAGGGGTTTCACCAATTTTGGTACAACTGGGCTGTGAAAATGAAAAATTACATTTTTTTACACAAAAATGTACTTCTGGCTCAAAATTTTTCATTTTCACAAGGAATGAAGGAGACAAAGCACCCCAAAATCTGTGCCCCCATTTCTCCCGAGTACGGCAATGCCTCACATGTGACCAAAAAATACCAGTGGGGCGCATAGCAGGACTCAGAAGGGAAGGAGTGATTTTTGGATTTGGCAGCACAGATTTTGGTGGAATGAATGGTGGGTGCTATGTTGCATTGCCAATACAGTGGAACCCCCCCACAAGTGACCCCATTTTGCAAAGTACACCCCTCAGGGAATTCATCTAGGGGTATAGTGTACATTTCAAACCCCCAGGGGTTTCACCAATTTTGGTACAACTGGGCTGTGAAAATGAAAAATTACATTTTTTTACACAAAAATGTACTTCTGGCTCAAAATTTTTCATTTTCACAAGGAATGAAGGAGACAAAGCACCCCAAAATATGTGCCCCCATTTCTCCAGAGTACGGCAATGCCTCACATGAGAACAAAAAATACCAGTTGGGTGCATGGCAGGACTCAGAAGGGAAGGAGTAATTTTTGGATTTTGCAGCTCAGATTCTGGTGGAATGAATGGTGGGTGCTATGTGGCATTAGCAAGACCCCCGATGGACGGTGAAATGATGAACCTAATAATCCATCGATGTGTGGTATATTTTGAAACACTCCTTTATACATAGGCCGGGTTTGTCGGGGCAAGTTTCACAGTGGAAAATAGTTTCCTTTCTTATTCCCTTTTTATAGCAAACTTTGCACCTTTTTTGTGTCCTGCCCTTTCTTGCAGTGGAGGGGATTTCGTTGGGAAAATGCTGCCCTGGTACAATACGGGGGCCAGTACTAGAAGTACTGGGGCCCTCTGCCTGCTGGTTCCCAAATATTAGGCCCTTTATGACTTCCTCTTGAAAGTGCATAAATGTCCCCCTCTGGCCGGTAGAACGGAATAGCACGTAAGCGTTATACAGTGCCATCTGGATGATATACACAGCCAGCTTCTTGTACCAGATATTTGTTTTCCGCAGGGCACTGTACGGCTTCAGTACCTGATCTGAAAGATCCACTCCGCCCATGTACTTATTGTAATCTAGGATACAATTTGGTTTTGAGGTGTGGGTACTGGTACCTCGTACAGGGATGGAGGTGGTACTGTCTCCATGAATTGTTGTCAGTATAAGGACATCCCTCTTGTCCTTATATTTGACCAACAACATATTTTCGGTGCATATTCCCCTGCTTTCACCCCTTCTCATTACTTGGGCAATGTGCGTTTTGGGGAGGCCTCTTTGGTTCTTGCGCACAGTACCGCAAGCTGCTGTACCTCTTGAACCAAGGGCCTTAAACAGGGGGATGCTGGTGTAAAAGTTATCCACATAGAGGTGATAACCCTTATCCAGGAAGGGGTGCATTAAATCCCAGACAATTTTGCCACTAACACCTACGAGGGAGGGGGGGCATTCTGGCGGTTCAATTCTTGAATCCTTCCCTTCATATACCCTAAACTTGTGGGTGTACCCTGTGGTGCTTTCACACAGCTTATACATTTTTATGCCATACCTTGCCCTCTTACTGGGAAGGTACTGGCGGAATTTAACCCTTCCTTTAAAATGTATAAGGGACTCGTCGATGCTAATACATTTATCAGGGATGTACAGCTCTGCAAATTTGGCACTGAAATGATCAATGACCGGCCTGACTTTGAATAGCCTGTCAAAGGTGGGATCATCTCTGGGTGGGCACTGTGCATTATCGGTGTAATGTATAAATTTATGGATTGCCTCAAAACGAGTCCGAGTCATGGCCATACGGTAAAATGGGGTGCTGTACAGAACATCTGTACTCCAATATTGCCTAATTTGTGGCTTTTTTACTATGCCCATATGAAACACCAGACCCCAAAACGTCATCATCTCTACTGCATCTACAGGGGTCCACCTAGCAAATGATGACGTGGGGTTTTGAGCAATAAACTGCTGGGCATATAAATTAGTTTGGTCCACCATTAAATTTATAAAATCATCAGAGAAAAATAATTTGAAAAAGTCAATTTCTCTGAGACCTGTGGAATCAAATTGGATTCCTGGCATGGCCAAAAACTCAGGAACCTGGGGCTCAAAATTGTCTGGTGGTGGGGTCCATACGAGATCAATTATTGGGGGGGGGGTCTCAGCTGCTCTACGGGGGCGTCTTTGAGGGGGTCCCTCATCACCAGAGGAGGAAGAGGAGCTTAAGACGAATCCTTCAAATTCCCCGCTTGCCTCACTGGCTGTGTCAGAATCAGAAGCAAGCATGGCATATGCCTCCTCCACTGAATACATTCTTCTGGATGACTGGGATGACATTTGGGATGACATTTGGGATGACATTTTTATTTTTGTGTTACTGGTAGTGAAATGTTTCAACACGTGTATAGTGTAGGGGGGGGGTACAAACTTTATTTCAACCCGGGGGGTATGTAGTGTGTTGTGTGTATGTAGTGCAGAAAAAAAAAATACTTTATACAAAAAAAAAAAAATTGAAGGGGTTAAAAAAAAAAAAAATTGAAGGGGTTAAAAAAAAAAAAATTGAAGGGGTTAAAAAAAACAAAAAAAAAGGTCCTGCGCCAAAAATTGAGCACAGATGTTGGTCAGTAACGTCTGTCACTGAACAGCGCTCAAAGGCAACAGGAATTTGATAAAAAAAAAAAAAATAGATCAACCCTGTGCCGAAAAAGCTGATCAGTGATGTACGTCACTGATCAGCGCACAGTGGCCACAGGACACCCACAAAATCACAGTGTGTGTAAAAAAAAAATTAAAAAAAGACCACACAGCACCCACAAAAAAAAAAAAAAGGTGATCAGTGATGCGACACTGATTACCAGTGAGGGGCAGCAGGTGCACAACCTTTGGTGCAACTGGCAGCAACTGACAGGTATATATAAAAAAAAAAAAACCTCTGCGCCCCCAAAAAGTTGCTGATCACCTCAGATATAGTGATCAGCACAAAAGGCGGGGGTAGCAGACACAAAATATACACTCTCTGTCACTATCTCTCTCTATCTCTCACTATCTATCACTATCTATCACTATCTATCACTATCTATCACACTGCAGCAGCAGCACTGACAGTTATATGTATAAAAAAAAACCTGCACCCCCAAAAAGGGGGGGTAGCAGACTCAAAATATACACTCTCTATCACTCTCTGTCACTATCTCTCTCTATCTCTCTATCTCTCACTATCTATCACTATCTATCACTATGACACTGCAGCAGCAGCACTGACAGTTATATATATAGAAAAAAAACCTGCACCCCCAAAAAGGGGGGGTAGCAGACACAAATCTCTCTATCTCTCACTATCTATCACTATCTATCACTATGACACTGCAGCAGCAGCGACAGTTATTTATATATAAAAAACCCCTGCACCCCCAAAAAGGGGGGGTAGCAGACACAAAATATAGCTCTCTGTCACTATCTCTCTATCTCTCTCTATCTCTCTCTCTCTATCTCTCTATCTCTCTATCACACTGCAGCAGCAGCAGGAAGTCTCAGGAAGTCAGATCCAGGAAGCGTCCAGCACGCTACAAGCAGTGATCAAGTGATCAGGTAAGGTATTTGCAAGGATCAGGTAAGTATGAGCAAGGATCAGGTCAGTATCACGGCAGATAGGCACGGTGACCGCTCTGCACGCTACTCCAGACCGGAATGGCGTCTGCAGCGCAGTCACCGGTAGTTTAAATGTCGCGCCTTGGCTGTGATTGGTCCGTGGGTCCCACGGACCAATCACAGCCTTGGGGGCAGGTGGGGTGAGGGTGGGGTGAGGTGTCATCGTCACCGATGACCCCCTCATGCCCCCTGACGCCCGGCGGTGATTGACACCTGTGTTACCAAGCGTCTGATTCGCTGGTAACACAGGAAAACGCTGTGAATGGCTGTTCACACTGAACAGCCAATCACAGCGATCGCCGACGGGGGGGCGGCATCGCAGCCCCCCCTGGGCATGCAGGGACATGTCTGCTGTCAGGGACAGCAGACATCGTCCCTCTGTCACTGCGTCTCGAGACGCAGTGACAGTTTAAAGTCATGACGTATATATACGTCATGTGTCGGGAAGTACTTCCCGGCCATGACGTATATATACGTCAAATGTCGTGAAGGGGTTAATGGCCTATTTGTGCTACATTGAGTGAAATTATTTGCATGTGTACTTCATTTTATAGATATCAAAATAATCTCTGCACACGTTAAAACAAGGAATTCATTTCTCTGAAGCAGCAGCTGCAGGACTTGCTCCTCCTCCACTATAGCCCCTGCTACCTCAAAGTTGATTGGTTGCTATGGGCAACTTCTCCACTGGTCCACTTCTCACTTTTTTACACTTCAACCCCTTGTGTCTCCAGGATCCCTAACCCTTTAGGTTTTCAACATCACCTGTGTATCTTTAAAAATGTGACTGTAATGAATACCCCTCTGCAGTCAAGATCTGGAAAACATGAAATGTTAAGCTCCACACACAAGGGGCAACCCTGCTTTTTGGCTGAGTGAGGGTGCTGCAGCACGATCGCGGTGCGCCTGCAATGCTGTGTGCTGAGCGATAGTACTGAGCAGGGCTTTGCCTATTTTTAATAGGCAAAGCACCGCTATCTAGGGAAAATCAGTGCACTGGCCTTCCCTACAGGCGATAGCTCCGCGCGGTCCCGCATATAGCCATCGTTGCAGGGCATATACATTCAGAGATCCGTGCTCCTTTTCTAAGCGAATTAGTCATATCACTAAAGGTGCCCACACACGCACCGATCCCGGCGGTGCGATGCTATACGATGGGGTGCGCGCTCCCGCGGCACCTCATCGCACAGTACAAAAAGTATGTGCTGCACATACTTTTTGTACTAGCTTTTTCTAGCATAGCATCGCATCGCATGCACAATGCATACGATGTGATGCTATGTGTGCTAGTTAAGCCCACAACGCATGCCGGGATCGGTGCGTGTGTGGGCACCTTTAGAAAAGGGGCTGAAATCACCCCGTGTGTATGCTCCTTTAGGAGTCCTGAGGACAGAGTTTAAAATGCATGTTTAGATATTATACTGTATGTGTTTTTGGTGATCATGCTTTCATAGTTACATCCAATTTCTTGTTTGTCTAGGCTTCCAGTAACTTCTCTGGACAAACTGTGTCCTCATCCTCCTCCATGGAGTTTTTTAACCTACCTCCTCAGGACTCAGCCAAGTTTGAAATCCCGGTAACATCAGGTACATACTAACATGGAGTCTGAGTTATGTGCCGTTTTACAACCAGTATCATTACTGACATACAGTATGTTAACAATATATTATGTTTGGGTCATGTGCTGTCATTTCAAATCTGTATGCAATTGAGCGGTTATGACATGGCATAAACATTTCAGGGAAGCAACAGTAATTACATCTGCATAGTGTTACATGATCATAAATCACGGATTCACAGTAAATGATCATAAATCACTGATTCAGTTGCATTCTGATTTAATGTGTGTGGCAGGGGAAGTCTCATATGCAGACGTGGCATTACATATGGATGTGCATGGGACTGACCAGCTTTATAAGTGAGGAGCCATATTCATATAGAACAGCGGTTCTCAAACTGTGGGTCCCGACCTTCTCAGCATGGGGTCATGACTCCATGTTGCTGGCCATCAGGCTGATGACTTCTCTAATCTCAGTCAGTGATTCAAGGAGTCTGAATAATCTGTTGAATTGTCTGTTATTTTAGACTCCTCCCATCACTTTGTGCCTCCACAATGCTGCCATGTATGTGCTGTCTGCTGACTACAAATGTGATGTGATGACCTTCTGCAGTAACTTGTTGGGGTCCTGTCATTATTTTTATTGTCTATTATACAATATTTACAGGAAGTGTTTTGCTCTTCGCTGCATTTACAAAATAGCACTGTGTTCCTTCATTAGTGTGGTTGTGCCACATGTTGAACTAATACCCCTTTCACACTGCACTTGTTAAACGGTATATTGCCGTTTTTTCCCCACTTCAAAACGTTTAAGGCTGCAGTGGGAAAGTGCCAGAGCTGATTTACCGGTTAAAGATAACCGGTATTTCAAAACATTTAAAAAGCAGAGAATAGCTCTGAAACGGTATTTAGTAAAAACAACAGATTACAGACCTGTGATAGCCTGTTCTCTGCATTCTGCCTTGAAACGTGTTCAGGGGATTAAACGGGTGGACTGATGTGAATGGTATTTAAACAGTATTTAAAACGGTAATCTACTGCAATGTGAAGGCTCAGACCCGCAGTGTGAAAGCGGTATAAATGTCTTTATAGTGCCAAAATTATACAGATTTCAATACAATCAATACAGTTGAATAATGTCAACAAAACACATAAAAACTGCGCTAGGCAAACAAATATATAAAGTTCTGTATATAAATGTATTTATTCAGAACTATTCACTGGCCAGTGATCACATAAAAATAATATAAACATCTGTTATGCCCCCTACTGCTTATACTTTTAATAACCGACTCGGCCAGATTAGTCCCAACTGAGATGGTTTATTAACAGTGTAAGAAAATGTTTGCACTAGTATGGGGCATAATATTGTTTATAAACATTTTATGTGATCTTTTTATCTGATTTTTATTTTTATGTGATCACTGACCAGTGAATAGGGCTAAACTATATGTGGAACTTTTATATATTAGTTTGCCTAGCGATGTTTTTATGTTTTGTCTGTATTGCTATTTAAAAGGGTAAGCAGTCATTTTAAGACCTTTTGCAGGGTCACCATTAAAACCCGACCAAGTGCTAGACTATTTTCTTATCTCCTATTTGAATAATGTGTTTGCTAAAGCCTCATGACACAACATTCTGCAAGCGCTTATATTTCACATCATCAGCTGACTGCATTCTGCTCCCAAGAAAGACGAACTTCACCTTTTGATCAACATTGTGTTGCTACTCAGTAGCACATTCGTGCAGTGTTAAGGCCCATACATACTCGAAGATTTTCATTTCAAAAGACTTTGGCAAAATCTTTGATAGATATATCGGTCACCAAAGTAGTGCGTACACACTGAGCTACTTTCCCCAAAGAGCAAAAGATTTTGAGGAGGCGAAAGACTTTGCTGAAAATCTTTCATTAAAAGGTTATTTACATAATGGGCGGGTTTGAATTCCAAGGGTGGGAGCAGAGGCCATTGTATTTAGTGCATTTCTGTTCTTTGGGCCTGATTCAGAACTAATCACTGGGCTGCGTATATTCAGAGCCCAGCGATCAGGTAAACCCCACCCTATACTGCCAGCTAGGGCTTTCTTGATCTTTGCCAGGGGTTACATGCTCTTTGCCAGGGGCTTCATGCTCTTTGCCAGGGGAAGTTACGCTGTGCACTGCACTCAGTGTTAAAGGAGACAGCCGGGGCAGAGTGGTGGGAAACCCAGATGTCTCAGAACAGGTCTATCTGTCCGTGGCGCGGCTATTTGAAATGATGTGCCGGCTCGTGACTTGCAAGCCAATAGAAGCTTGCGGCCTGGTAGGTTGCCGGGCCGCTAGCTCCAATTGGCTCAGGAGTCGCGAGCCGGTGCGTCATTTGAAATAGCCGTGCCACGGATGGATGGACCTGGTCTGAGACAGCCGGGTATATATTACTGCCTAATAAACTCAGTAAATAATCATTGGTGGGCAGTGGTGCCAGTAATATATAGACTGCTGGCATGTGCCAGCAATCGATATGTTACTGGCTTAAGAATGTCATTGGTGCCCAGTGGTGCCATTAATATATACATTGCTGGCACGTGCCAGCAATGTATATATTACTGACTTATGAATATCATTGGTGCCCAGTGGTGCCATTAATATATACATTGCTAGCACATGCCAGCAATGTATACTGTATATTACTGGCTTAAAAAGGAAGGTACTTGTGTATTTTGGCGGCGCCCATCGCATCGCATACCATAACGCATACGATGGTATGCGATGCGACGCGATATCGTACGATAGTGCACGATGGCATACAATTTTGAAATTGTATGCCATTGTACATGGCATACAATGCCATACGATGCGATGCGATTGAACATTGTATAAGCACCCTAATGGGTGCTTATACAATGTTAAGCACCCAAATGGGTGCTTACAATGTTAAATGCACCCCCACGCCACCCCCCCACTATAAACGTCAACCCGAAGCGTGGCGAGCACAGCGAGCCCGCGAGGGGCGGCGTTACGCGTCCTACGACCTTTTCATAGAATAGTGTGGCGAGCGCAGCGAGCCACCGAGCCCGAAGCGTGGCGAGCGGACGCGGATACCTGTGAAGCCCGCGAAGGGACGCGTTTACCTGTATATATTACCAGCTTAAGAATCTCATTGGTGCCCAGTGGTGCTATTAATATATACATTGCTGACACATGCCAGCAATGTATATATTACCAGCTTAAGGATCTCATTGGTGCCCAGTGATGCCATTAATATATACATTGCTGGCACATGCCAGCAATGTATATATTACCGGCTTAAAAAGGAAAACATTGGTGGTCAGTGGTGCTCCGTGTGGAGCAGGATGGAGGGAGGCGGGGGGAGCAGGGTGTAGGGGGGCGGGGCGTCAGCCTGTCAGTGTGGCCGGGCGGCAGAGCTGCCTGGGACCCATGTTGACAAGCGCGGCGGACGGCGGGGGAGCAGGGCTCTGCACTGCATCATCCAGCCGCAGCAGTCTGAGCAGGGCGGCGCGGACCAATCCTGCAGGGTAAGTATATGACAGGCGGGGGGCGGCGGGGCGGTCCGCCGGGCTGAAAGTGGTTAATCTTTCAGCCCGGCAGGCGTACACACACGGCGATGATGGATGAAAAACCATCCATCATCGCCACATCTGCTGGTAAAACCAGCAGATGCACCACTTTCCTAGCGATGATGCGGGAGCGCGCATCATCACTAGTCGGCAATCTATTGGGCATACACACTGGGCGATTTTCACGCGAAAATCGCTCAAAACGTCTGTTTTGACCGATTTTCAGCTGAAAATCGTCAAGTGTGTATGGGCCTTTAGGAGTCTTCACTCATGGCCTTCATAGCTTGCTGTACTGGTGCTATGAATAGTCAGTAATAATATTACTGCAAGACATAACCTATGCAATGTAATTCTTGCCTTTTTGCAACTCATTATACCAGGGATGGGGAACCTTTGGCCCTCCATCTTTTGTTGAACTACCCATCCCAGCATGCCATCTTTTGTTGAACTACCCATTTGACCATGCTAAAACTGTTTCAGGGCTTGCTGGAATGTGTAGTTCAACAACAGCTGGAGGGCCAAATGTTCTCATCCCTGCATTATACAGAACTTTAAAATATCTTGTAACTTAAGATTTTGCCATAGATTAAGTGATACAGTACGTCGCACATTTTACTACTGTGAGCATTTTTTGTGCAGTACTTTGGGCAACAGTTTGTTACTGAAATGATTTTGTGCATATTTTTTCTAACGTGTCTAATAGATTTCTTGCCAACCTTTTTATAGATATAGATGGCCTGATAAGTCAAGCGCTGTTGATGGGAAACTTCGAGGCAGCAGTGGACCTTTGTTTGAAAGATGGGCGTTATGCTGATGCCGTTATATTGGCTAATGCTGGAGGGGAAGACCTACTGAGAGAGACACAGCAGTGGTATTTTGCTCACCAAAAAAACAAGATTACATCTGTAAGTGGGATAAGTTCATTATTGGCATTCACCTGTCACATGGCACACGTCTTCTCTTCCTGTGTTAACAACGGCAGGGGGCACAGTGTCTGCATCTGAACGTGAAATCTAGGAATGCTACTGCTTTCAGGGACATACCCACAGGATTATTATTTTTTGCGTGTACTTCAGACCACCATCCAGGAATGCCCATTACAAATTTATAAAAAAAATTCGAGTAACACATTCTGAATTTGTTGCACAGGAGCAATTATGTGAACATTGACTTTGTGTGCAGCTCAGACTTAGGACCCATGTTGGGAATCTAGTATTGTTTAACAGATATATTATGGCTTTAATAATAGCTGTAATGGGTTGCTGTGCTTTAACAATAGACACATGATTCCAGATCCAATTTACCAGTGTCTCCTAGTTCTACATTCGATAAAGCAATCCCTCAACGATGTAGTTGATATCGCAGACAATACCTTGAAGTGTGTCCTCTGTTATATGACCGCAGTCTAGTCAAACAAGTACTGTGTTATTATTACCTGTGTCAAATTTAAGCTTTCCCCCAATGGCGAAAAAACAGCTGTTTCATACATGCTTGTTTGTACAGCACTGACTCCTCATACAGCTATGACATGGATTTATTTAAAATCAATATGGTTTCGTATTACAGTTCTTTAGGGACACACTGAGCATGATTATGTAGAAGTAGTAAGGTCAAATACTCAATAGTATATATAGATGGAGATGCAAATTTCCATGCCGTCACATATGTAACCGTAAAATATTTCTGTTAAATATTATAGCGTTTTTTTTGTTTTGTTGTTTTACTACAGTACTCCAGATTTCTTTGATTACCGCAAAATAAACTTGTTCACAAACTGGAATAGAGTTACATGACATAAGCAAGCACTATTATTTTCACAGACATTTTAACAATTTGTACCTGGACAAAAGTACATAAGATCTATACAGACTACTTCTTAGACATGATTTAATCTAATGATGCTCCGATGTTCTCTCTACACAGCTTCTCTCTTCTGTAGTCCAGCACAAGTGGAAGGACATTGTTCTCCGCTGTAACCTGCAGAGCTGGAAAGAAGCGTTAGCTCTGCTGCTGACTTACTCCAAGCCAGAGGAATATGCTGAGCTTTGCGGTAAACATTATCTCGGGGGTCCATATAGTTGGGGCTGAACACTGGGTAAAGCATGTTATGCCATTTTAGCTGGTTTAGGTGTACAACATCTCCTTATGTTTCAGTTAGCGCTTAAACCATGTGTCGGCTATAATGATTCCTAAGTAAGTTCTAGGTGTTACCCTCCACAAATCTTCCTTATAATGAATCTATGTATCTGCTAGTAGTAAAGTTTCACTCGGAGTTATGACTTGTATTCTTGATTATTGCGCTGTAATTTTAATTAAACTGCTAGGCCAGTTGTGCTTTCAGTAGATATTTGCAGAGTGTGTTTAGTGGAGCATGTGCTGAATCGGTGATATATAGCAGTACGTTGCCTCTAGATACCCTTGGAAGCCGGTTGGAGTCAGAAGGAGAAGGAAAGTTGTCTGCTCAGGCGTGCTTGTGCTACATATCTTCAGGGAATGTGGACATGCTGACAGAGTGCTGGGTCAGAACCCATGAAACCTCAACTCCTCTTGCACTGCAGGTGAGGCGAGGACCAGTACTACATTTACTTGCTCACCAGGCCCTGCAGCTACGTTTGTTATGAGTACATAAAGCGTGTCCGTAGAATACCAAACACAAATTTTGTATTTTTAATTTAAAAAAAGGAAAAATCAGAATAAATTAAAATGGAAGAAGAAATGGAATAAGAAAGCAAATATGTAGAATCACACACATCCTAATGAATTGCTGCAGTGTATGGCAATTATCAGAAAGGGGAACCTGAATACACAGGACATAAGAATGTACAATTGGGGAAAGTAATATGTGTTATGTATTTGGTGTAACTTATCAGTACATTCTGCAGGGTTTGCAGTCATTAGGTCTACAGTGTCTCGGTCAACAGTCTAAAGGTCGACAACTATTGGTTGACATGGTCAAATGGTCGACAGTCAGAATTTCGTCATGGTCAAAATGTCGACAGTCAGAATGTTGACATGGAAAAGGTCTACATGAGGGTTTACATTTTTTTTAAGCCGACGTGTCGATAGGCTGTATTAAATACCCTACCATCCATTACGGCGTGGTGGGAGAATATAAAAGTTTGCAGAGAGCAGCGAGTCACCATGCCCATGGTATACTTAGACGGTGTCCATACCAATCTATGTTGACGTATTCACCAAAATAAAACCGGAAAAACTTATGTCAACCTTTTTCCATGTCGACCTTTTGACCCTGTCGACCTTTTGACTGTAGACCTAAATTTTGTAGATCTAGTATACCATAACCATCTCTTAGTTCTTCATGTCCTTGTTAACTATCAAGATGCGCTTCATACATTCTGTTGCGACTTGTGTTGTTCTTGTAGGACCTAGTGGAGAAAGCTATGGTATTGAGGAAGTCCATTGAATTACTACGAGGGACAGAACTGCCACCAGAAGGCCCTGTGCTAGCAGGGAAGGTAGCACAATATGCCAGTCTGCTGGCGTCTCAGGGGGACCTTACTGCTGCCATGAGCTACCTGCCCAGTGACTCTGTGGAGGTATGTGGACACGCTACTATATTTAAATATGCTCTCCTGCATACATTTCAGATGTCTTGAGTTAATCAGGCACATTTCTTCTTAATTAGCACATTCATTTACTATGTGGTACTAAGATTGCACAAATCAATGTAAAGAAAGAAGTTATCACAATTAGCTTTTTTCTATACTAACAAAAAATAGGCTACTAATGTCACTTTGGATTTCACAATGTTAGAGTTTCTTAATGACTAGCAAACGACTAATTATGGAGGCCAATCCCAGGATCAGGTTTGGTGGGATCCAAAGATTTTGGCCCCAAAATGCCATAACTTTAAAAGGGTAAGCGCTTCCAATCCTGGCAGGCTGTGCGTGGCTTCAGGGGTGATGGTGTGCAACCCCACGCTAGTCTGCAACAGCCATGACTGCCAGTTTACGCGAAGGTCTGAGTCCGTGCTGTGGTCACGTGTGGTGACAGTGAATTACACTGTCACTGTGCCACACTGAGGTAGCAGTGCCTGCAGCTGGATTGGGACTGTTCCTGCTCCTAGTCATCTTGTGATGCCAGCCACCCACACCTGCGTTTGCAGGGGAACGCCCAGAATTGTAATGGGGACGCTGAGCGTTCCCCTGCTTCCTCCCCTCCTCGAGCGACGGCTCTGCGAGTTTGAAACTTGCACTCCCGGGGTTTAAACATGCGCATATTCGCGCATGCGCCAAACATCAGGGATGAATCTGTCCTGTAACGTATGGGTCTGAATTGGCCCCTTGGTCTGGGATTCACTAGGCAGCACCAGGTACCTGTGTCACTGTGTACTCGCTATGAGTAACAGCCAAATCAGGTTTTTAACAGGTGTTTTTTTGTTTTTTTTTTCTGTTTTTTTTAAATCTTCTTGTGTGTGAAATAGAATTTGGAAGTTGGAAGCTGAACTGGTATACAATACAGTGTAATTTGTGCAAACATAGGAGATATCTGTGCATGTAATGTAACGATACTGCATTTATAGGTACTGTAGTAAGTGTTTTAGCATTTGTTACTCGTCAATAACATAACCCCTATGCTATTTCTCATCTGTTGTTTCAGAGTTCAGTGCGCGAATTGCAGAATCGCCTTCTGAATGCTCAGGGACAGACTGTTAATGGACAGTCCTATGCCTCCAAGGTGTTAAGTAGTTTTCCTTCACCCACCGCCAAATCAAGCAACACATCGGAAGGTTTTATGCACAAAGAGGGAAGTAGACAGGTGTGTTACTTGTCTTTATGACCCATCCTTATATCATTGGAAATTGGTAATGGTTCGTTTTTGTAGCCCTTTTGCAACAGTAGGTGGCAGTATTCCACCACATCAGGACACTGTACTGTATTGGCCTTTTTTATTTCATTTTTATTTATTTCTATTTGTTATTCATGGACTAGTCTTAAATATTATATATGTAAGATAGCTTACTAACTCTGTACAGGAAAATGTAGCAATATTTTTTTGATAATTTATTGTATTTCTATTTTTACTGTTCTAACGTGCTTCACTAAATGTAGCACTTAAGACTTAAATGCTTATATACAGTATATCACTTCTGATTTATCCTTTTGTTTAGATATATAAATAACGAAGCCACTAGTTTTATCTCATTTATTTTAAACTTTCTTTATTGAAGCATGGATACACTTAAAGTACAATAAATTACATATATGTTAAGTATGACCACGGCAATATTTGATATACTAATGTCATTGGTTTCACATACAAATAATACATGTAAATAAGGTAGCTACATTTGCATGCTGACAAACATTTGAGGCAACAAAACTCAGACCATCCGGAGCATGTATCCATGGCAGTATCCATGGTAATCTCAGGGGTCTTGGGAGTATAGACCTGTTTCATACCACAGTGTGTTACGAAAACATTTCCAGAGTTGGTCTTTAAGTTCTAGGGATAATGTGTCAATGTAGCTCTCCCAGGTGTCAAAATACTCAGTAAACTTTTCTTTTTTTTAGTGAAGCTTTCAACCAATCCATCCTGAAAATATGGAACCGTTGTATTAACATCTGTAAAATAAATGTTTTGCCCACTGCTGATATTATGAATTAGAGCTTATAAACTCCCTGGGCAAGAACCAGAAAGTGAGAGATTTGGTAAGAAATCTCCAGTTTTTTTAAAGTGGCAATCATTTACATTTCAAAATCAAACTGGTTTTGCAGTGGATCGCCGTTTTAAAAAAACCCTGGAGATTTTTTACCAAATCTCTCACTTTTTGAATCTCTCATCCTATTAAATCTCACCCCCTGTGTTGTATGGGTACCACTATGTGGAATGCTAAATAGTGCAAATTCGGGTGTGTTCAACCTGTTTTAATTCAAATATGTACTCCGCTTTTTAGACAGTTATTATCTTTCTGCTGAAAGCCTGGGACGGTTCTCTCAAACACCCAAGTGCATGAAATAAAGTGTAAAACTAAGAAAACTCTTCTTAAGGGGTTATTGAGTGCATTTTACTGCAAGGTTTATGGGAGGGGGGGGATGTCCTTTCATTTGAATTCACTGTGTGTTTACCCAGGTAATGGAAATGTTTGTATAGGACAATACTATGCATGAGTTGAAGATACAGAAAAATGGCTTTTATTGTGTAGTGTATTTTCCTTAATATACTGATTTATATATTCAGCATCTTGTAAGATTAGTGTGAGGATGGTTAACAACTCAAAAGACTACAAGAAAAATACATTAGATGAGTGGTGTGAAATGGCCCTGCCACAGATTTTATAGAATGGATTGCTAAAACTGTGCCAGGGCATGCTGGGATGTGTATTTCCACAACAGCTGGAGGGCCATGAGTTTGACACCACTGCATTAGACAGTTACTTAGTTGCCTTCTACCATAACAGTATCTTTGGCTCTCAATACCAACAGAATAATGTATTAAATGCGTGCCCAAAGTATTGTGCATGGAAGTATACAAATGGCTCCTTTGTAGGTTTCCTGCGTTAACAATGCAAATGAACACTGCAATTGCAAACACTCTTTGTACTCTACTTGACTACTAAGAAACTGCTTTTGTTTCCTCAATTTTTAGGCTCTATCCCAATTTCCAGCTAGCACTGGAATTCCATTTCAGCCACCAGTGCCTTCAGTATTCACACCTCAGTCAATGCCCTCAACAGTGGGGCCCCCTTCACCTGCGCCATCACACTCCGCCCAGGGCCCGCCCAGAACTGGGGCTTGGCCTTACCCAGCATCACAGCCTTACCCAGCACCACAGCCTTATCCAGCATCACAACCTCATCCAGGTGAGTGTGTTAACCGTAATAATGGAATGAATAGGATGGGGGTGGGGTGGGGTGGGGGGAGTTGAATTGGAAACTACTTTGCTATTAACTTGTTTGTTCTTAACTTGTTTCCTTAACTTGGAAAGCGGATGCAAATCCTTTCTCTTCACACATGTAAAAATAAATCTGGTAATCCATTTGTATGCCCCCATCCCTCCTCTGGCAATAGCAACGGTCATCATCCATGTTTGCACCAGCCTATTTTTTGGTGTGGGAGGGAGCTGACTCTGCATATGCTTATTTGGAGTATTCTGCAATTCTGCCAGCACATCAGTGACGCCTCTCATGAAAAACTTCTCCTATGCTGCTGCCAAGTCACTAGACTAGTGAAGATGTGACAGATCTGTAGGTAATTACTTATGCATGCACAGACCGTACTGTACTCTTCCGCAAGTAAGGGGAGACTCCTAATTTTCAGTTAGTCCCCTGCACACGCAAGATTGGCTGGATGGATGTACTGCATTCTGCCCACTTAACTAGCAATGAAGAGATTATGGGCGGTATTCAATGTGAATACCGGCGACGTGCAGCGAATCCTGTTTAGGATTCGCTGCACATTCGCCACTGCTCGCCACGTTCCAGAGCCTCGCCGGCTCCGGTATTCAACGAGTCAGGGGCTCGCTGCCCCTGACCGGTGAATTTGAGCTCCTGCGGCAGATGCCGCAGGGAGCCTGAGGATGGTGGCAGGCAGGGAGATGGAAGTCTCCCTGCCTGCCCCAGAACGTTTGTGGGGGGGAGGTGGGCTCCCCGGGTGCCAGGCAGCACAGGCTGCCCCCCGGGGGTGCCAGCAGGGGACCGGGTATATTCACTACACCCGATCATGAATATGTAATGATCGGGTGAAGTGAATATATGAATATCTAATGAGCGGCTCGGCTCCGGCCCCCTGCTGGCTGGTCTGTGTAAAAAAATATATATATATATTTTTTTTAATTAAATATATATTCATGTGCTTACAGCACATGAATAAAAATAGCATGCCCCTCCTCAGAATAAAATTCCAGATTTTTTGACACCAATTGTAAAAAACAAAACACTTTATTTTAAAAGTTCACCTTCCACTTCACCATAAAAAGATAGCGATTGCTACTCGGTGAATCATGGCGAAAAAAACCTTGAAATGTATTCGCCATCTGGTCATTGAATAGGGTGATTCACCGTTTTAGTCAGAAATTCGCCTTACAGCACAAAATCGCCATAAAAACCTGGCGAATCAGCCTCATTGAATACCGCCCTATGCCTGGGATGCACAGCTCCGTACAGTAGGGGCGGGGAAACATTATGCAAAATTGCATCATATAGCCATTCCATAAACAGGCAAAATTACCTGACACTTTGAATCAGAAACTAAGAAGCCAATGCGTGCCAATATTTCTGACAGTCGGAAATATTGGCACACACCTGTTCAATGCGGCCATTTTTAAAAGTCGAATTTGCATTGTCCAATACGCGGACATTTTTGACAATCCCCGGCTGTTCCCACCGCCATTTCCGACAGTTGAAAGATTAAATACCGACTATAAGATTGGCCGTTATTCCTGACTGTCGGAAATGTTCCGCCAATTAGAACAAGAATGCAGTTACACAATTGGCTGTAGGCAAACCAGACACTTTTTCTTTCTTAAAAGCCATCTCTCACTGACAGCACATCGATAAATAATGTGTTATGTAACCGGCGGTTATGTGTAGGGTTTCGGTTTATCCAGTCCTCCTGTTGCTGAAGTCGACAGATTTTTCTATGGGTCTGCCTGTAGGATACCTACGGTTAGACCCATAGAAAAATCTGTCTACTTCAGCATGTTCAGGCAGATTAGCCAGCAACTTCTATTGCAGGTGCCCCTTCTTTTTATCTGCAGAGTAACTTTGAAAGAATATTTTAAAACTTGCATTACTGTCTGATTTAACGGAATGTCAGCTTTAATCCCATAAATTTCTCTGTTGAAGCACACTGAGCTGCTTTTATGATTTAATTCTCACATAATTGCTTTTACAGTGTAGACGCTCGGTAACATCAGGTTGATTCTAGACTTATGCATTAGGTCTGCCACTCTTTGTCTGCAATCCATTTAGATCGTTGAAAGACTGGTGGCAGGTGGGTGGGGAACTGGTCACATCTCAAGTGCTTAATCCGCCAACTGTTGCCAAACACTCCAGTGGCTGTGGGAGATTTCTGCAGGTCCTTGATGCTGTTTTGTTCAAATACAATTCTCCTGTGTTGGTTCTTTGTGGGCTACTCTTCACAAGGCGCTGGAAATATAATGGCAGCAGGGAAATAAGTTTCTCCTGGCCTGTGACTTTGAGGCTGTTGACAAGTGTATTAGCGATAGGACGTCTCTGTGCCAGTCTGCTTGACTTTCAGAAAGATGAGTTGTTTTGCTCTGTTAGCCCCTGCCTACCCCGAATATCTGCAGATATGTTGTCCAAGTTCAGTGATGTATCCATGCTCCAGCTTTAACTGAAGATATATACATTTTGTTTGTTCGAGAATATGCTAATATACTGAGCACAGCTGACTATATACAAGTTCTACATAGCTAATGGATAATGGGGGTTATTCTGGTTTAATTTTTCGCCTGGCCGCCGCTCATAAATGCTGCCGCCCTCCTAGCAGGCCGAATTCGGACGCACATCTGCGAATGGATGTTTCTGGCGATGTCAGCTGCCCGCCCCCGTCACCCACGTCACTAGGGGATTTTCCATGGGATCGCCCATGAAATGCTGGGCATTCCCATGGGCGCATCCCCCATACCTGCCTTCACACGCCCCTCACCTGCAGTCTTCTGTGCAAGCGCCAGGCGAACAATCTGTTTGCCCTGACCGCTCGCAGAAATGCTCATGCATAGTTCAAGAACACCGCATGCAAATTGTAGACAAGAATAACCCCCAATGGGTAGAGAAAATTTCCATTCCTGCAAACCCTTTTCCACTTTGTTGAGAAATGGACAGCTGCAGTGACCATACAGTCACATCTACCTCAGCACATCATTTCTAAAATCTGTTCAGTTTGTCTGTATAGATGAAACTAGGAAAATAAGCTACAGATGTGTCTCTTTGGTTGCATCACGGCGTGCTGTCTCTTGGAAGATTCGGTTGCACTAAGGATCTGTTTTGCTCCAAATTTGTGTAATTTGCACAAATAAAACCACTCCAATCGACAAAGTCCGCCATACACTACGTCATTGGTTCTCATACTCGGTCTCCGGGACCCCACACAGTTCAAGTTATCCAGGTCACCCAACAGGTGCACATATTACTCACTGACACATTTTAAAAGATCCACAGGTGGAGCTAATTGTTCCACTTGGTTCTGTGAGGAGACCTGCAAAACATGCACCGAGTGGGGTCCTGTGGACTGACTTTAAAAACCCTTGCACTATGTGATTTGGGCCCGATCTCACCCGATTCCGCCATCGGCCGAGAAATCTGCCCAATTTAATCCGATGCTCGGTCCAGTGTGCATTGTCTGAAGTTGGAAGGTCTGCGCATAAGCCATGCAGCCATCAACAGCACATCGCAGGTGCTTGTCACTCACGAGTTATTGCATCCAGTATGGTGCTGTGGGGAGAATTGAAGTGTGTGTTCTAGGTCTTTGTGGTTTTCTTGCAACTAGATTGTAGAGTTAACGTAATAAACACTTGATGGTCGCCGACCATCAAATGATTTCTCCCCTGCACCCAAGACTTCGAATGGATGATTATGCAAATCATCCAATCGCAGCTGTGCACGGGGTTCACGGGTGCGAAGGGGGAAGAGGGGCAGGCGGCGTGTGTGGCGGCATTTAGCCCACATGCAATGTTTGAATTTCACAGCGTTGTGTGTGGACCAGAATAAGGTCAGGTCTCTACATTCTGGTGTGGACATTGTGACTGCATGCCACTGAGAGAGAAGGCTTGATAACATACAAAGCCTCATAGATGTAACCTATTCTGAAGCAAGTAGAAGTTTTTCATTCCACTTTTGTGTGTGTGTGTGTGTGTGTGTGTGCGCGCGCGCGCGATCACGCTTTGAATAAGAAATATGATATACACCTATTTATCTTTTAACTTTTCTCATGTGCTTTTCCGAATATGGAAATTCTGCCTCTGTAATTAGAAATTATATGCTTAGTTAATTATATGCCTGGAGGGAAAGGCCTAGTTGACCCCCCATGTGCCTTTTAATTGAGAAGCTATCTGCAAAGGAATTCTTGACGAGAAACTCATTAAGTCTGTCTGCTCTAGTCTTGTGGGGTCTTTCCTCTGATTTATATGGGATCGTATCATTCCTACATTTCATCAGTATATCTGACAGCTCCCAACTTGTATGGCTGCTATTCTACCTCAACCCCAACCCTGGTCTCCACAACAGTTAAACGCTCACATTTTTTGCATACCATGGTGCAGTTGCTCAATATCAGGCTTTAGGTTGGAAGGGGTCAATGTAGCAGTGGCCCTTTTTTTTGTGATTTTCCCCAATGTGTCAGCAATATTTTTTATGATGAATCTGATTAGGTCACCTCCCTAAAAAATAAAAAAAAATATGAATTTTTCTCTTGAAAATACACGTGCAATGACGTTTGCATCCCTGGTAAGCAGACGGGTGAAACTAAATTCCAGATGAAACACTGCCCATGCCCACTTTTCAGGGACATTAGGAACGCTCAGACTTGACAATTACCCACGGTTATTGAATACCCCCCTACATATCCCTATATTGTTAGCAATTGCTCTGAATTTATAGTGGCATCTAATCTTCATTTGGTGGACAGCTGACAGAAGTTATTTATTAACCTGTAGAGTAAAGGAATACAGTATGTAATTGTGGTCATTCTGGTGAATAGAAGGGTCTGCACAATAAATATACACGATACGCTTAATGCTTTCATAACAGAAAGGTAGAACTGAGATGTTAATTGAGACATGATGGGTGAGATTTAATAGGATGAGAGATTCAGAAAGAAATCTCCAGTTTTTTTTAAAGCGGCAATCATTTACACTGCAAAATCAAACTGGTTTTGCAGTGTAAATGATTGCTGCTTTAAAAAAAACTAGAGATTTCTTCTCAAATCTCTCACTTTCTGAATCTCTCACCCAATGTATTTCAAATAATTTATACATATAATTGTGCTAATACATTTCATTTTTTTTTGTCTTCAGGATTCGTACCTCAATCACAATTTATACAAACTCCTCATGCTGCATCCTCTAATTCTCTCCCTTCATCACCAGCAATGGGACAAGTACCTCCTCCTTTCTTTATGAATGTACCTGGAGTTCCTACTCCTTCTGGACCTACCTTCTATACTCCAACCTCCATTCCCTCCTCACATCCTTCTGCCTCTCATCCTGCTTTAAGGCCACCTACAGGGATGGGCCAGCCTCCAACACCTCCTTCTATGGCAGCCTCCCATGCTCCTTTTAACTACTCAATGGGTATGGGATTTCATCATGGAGGACCCGGAGCACCGACAAGTCTACCACCACCTCCAACAGGTACAGTTTATGTGTAAGAATGGTGCATTTCATGGTAAACAAACTAACCTTAACCAACCATGCATTGTCTTGTTCAGGTAAAAATATTAAAGCAAACCTTTTCTTAGTTGCTAAAGACAGCACAATCTTCTCTATGAATGAACTAGGTAGTTGTTAACTACAGTATGCAGGCATCACACTTAGCACACAGAATGATCTGCGTGGCTCTCTGTGTTTTCCACTGATCACAGGTATTTTTGTCACGACTGACTCTGATGTACAGTAGGCAAATCATGTTAAATTGCATATATGGCATTTGTAATGCATGCTTCCCAGTAAGTTTTACCGTTTATTTGCGATGAGGTGGCCATGCTCATTTGGAAGTTCAGGTTGGATTTAATTCCACTGTTCTTATATAATTTACAAGTACTTTTGTACAGTTGTTCCCATGTTTGTCTCTAGAATCTGCTTTCATAGTAAGATTACAATAACATTCCTCAACCTGTGGTTGCTGCTAGTTCCTTATTACTGAATGTAGTTTGGACCATGTGACCAATGGAACATACCATGTGGCAGTTGCAGCAGCAAGCACAGTGGAACGTAAATGTCTTTATCCTCGCCACCATCTATTCCATGGGTCTTCAAACTGCGGCCCTCCAGATGTTGTGAAACTACATGCTCCAACATGCATTGCCACATTTTTTCCTATAAGAGCATGCCAAACCTGTCAGGGCATGCTGGGACATGTTGTTCCAGCACATCTGGGGGGCCACAGTTTGAAGACCCATGATCTATTCCTTCTAGTAATGGGTGGTAAGCAGAGCTAGCCACCGGAACCAAAGCATGATGTGCGAAGCCTGCTCGCAAGGCTACACTTTGTGTGTCCTATTGCCTACTTTCATGCTCCCCCTGGACTGCCGGGTGATATGGTATGTCCCGTCAGCCAGAAACATTTACTGTAGAGGATATAGATCCAACCCTTGTGCTTTGGTGTCATCGTTTGGAAAGGCAGAAGTTAACTGAATCAGATGTAAAAATAAATGGAGGGTGAAAGAGTCATATCATTCTACTTCTGTACAGATGTCACCATGCTCGTGGATGATGCAACTAGTGTGCGTGCATTTAAATGCACACACCATCGACTTGAATGGTGCGAACACTGGCTGCAAATATTCCCAGAATGGCACATCATGCATTTTGCTATGTTTTTTATGCCATGCGTACACATCGTGACAAAGATGAGAATGGCTACTTCTGTACTTCAAACTTAAATTGAATTGACCATCTTTTTCCCCATCCAAATATGTTAAGTAGTTATATTAAGAAAAATAAGTTGTGTACTCTCTCTCACAACAGATGTGTCCTATCGCAGCCTTGCTGTGTTTTTTTACACTATGGTAAAGCTATGGTGTCGAAGGCTGTGATTATGCTCACCTGCGGGTTTCTCATTGAAATGTACGCACTCTGGAATCTCAGGAGCTGCATACCACAATGCGTATATATCCGTATAACAAGTCCCGCGGATCACAACTATGAAAGGGAAGTGGAGCAAGCTGGCATCAGTTGGAAAATGAAGACCAACTGTAGGGCTTAACTCAGGGATGTGCACAAATGTAAAATTTACGTAGATATCTAATTTTTTTGGATCTGTGATATTTGGACATGCCTCAAATAGCGCAGCATAATTGACATGATGCTTGCGTTTGGGAATGGCTACAAGCAATGGAGCAAGTTGGCCACATGTACTAAGACGCAGTGGCTGTATCAGGCCCACAGTGGATTTTAAGAGTGTCTTAAAATGTTGTAACAGAATGGTCTGAATGACCCTTTACTTTTTAGGTTCTTTTCCCTGGTTGGAGAATCGTCAAGATGCATCAGGTAACCATTGTGAAGTGCCAGGCAGCTTTGCAGAATGAACAGCTTGTGCCGCTTGTGTCATGTGTTGTAGTGGCTTTTGTGGAAGCTTTTTGCTACAGTGACTGCAATTCCAGGAGGTTTATAGTGGGATGTAAACCGGCAATTACAGCAATTTAACTAGGGAACCTAGGCAGAATAAATAAAATGACAGTCCATCCTTCTGTAAAGGTCATTGCCTAAAAACTCACTTACTTTTGCCTGCTGACGTGTAGCAAATAAGCAAGAGATGATTCAAGCTCAAAATTATAATAGTTAGATGATTTTTGTTGCACCTTTGTATACTTGCCTGTGTGCATTTGTTTTTTTTCCTAACATCTCACTTTGTCTGCCCGACATCTAAAGAGGTGTGTATCGTATTGTCAACCCAATTTAGGTGGACAGTCATTAGGTCGACACCGTTGGGTCGACAGGCAACTAGGTCGACATGGGTGAAGGTCGACATGTGTCTAGGTCGACATGGGTTTAAGTCGACAAATACGTTCGATCGACATGGGTTTTTTCACTGGTTTTTTTTTACCCTGAATGTCGACATGGACACAGTTGGAAGTCAACAGTAGTCCCTCGCTTCGCTCGCAATGCTTCGGGCATGGTGCATCGCTATGCTCGGCACACTGTTTTATTCTCCCACCACACCCTAGTGGATGGTAGGGCATGAAATACTGCCTGTCGGCTCAAAAAACTGTGTAAAAACCCATGTCGACCTAACTCATGTTGACTTAACGCATTTGTCGACCTAAAACCATGTCGACCTAAAACCATGTCGACCTTGAACCCTATCATCCTTTTTTGCCTGTCGACCTAATGACTGTCAACCTTTTTGCCTGTCGACCTAATCACTGAGTTGAGAATACGACCGTATCCCATCTAAAGCCCCATACACACGGCGAGACAGGGGCCTGTGGTGAACAATTTGCTTAGGCACAGATCACTGACACACATGCTGTGCTGAGTTTGCACCACCAATGTGTGCTGAGTAGGGTGGCCAATCCTGGGATAGGAATCGTCAGGATCCTGGGATTTGGCCTTAAAATTGCTGGGATTTGAATCCTGGGAATGAAGGTTCCAATCCTTGGATTAGACAAGCGCAGTGTATAACCATCTGCTCAGACGATGCCCGGCTGCTCCCATCTCTGCACAGTGTGACCTTGTCAGAGGTCATGCTGCGCAGCCTGCCGGCTTTTATTATTAGGGATGTCAATCAGTGGATCCTAAAAATTCCGAGGTTGAGCATTTTTTCATCCAGAATACCGGGATTGAAAAAAATGACGGGATTACTGGTGGTAATCTGACTAGATTTTGACTGCATGCAGTCAAGAGCTAATCAGGCGATAGCTCTTGCCCAGGGGTGTACACACGGTTCTAGTCAGATTACTTAAAAATAGCCCTGAAATTCCCCATGTGTATGGGCCTTTAGTTTCCAACATTAGATTGTACATTACATGACCTTAAGGAGGTTAAATTTGAATAAATGGCATATTTTGTACTAGCTACTAGTCTACCCAAGTGACGGAATAACTTAACTGTTTCTAAAGTATCATATTATAACAAATTGCAATTTTTCAGTGTATGAGCTACAACGACAGGGAATTATCGTCCGTTAGAATGAACTAAAAACGAAAATATCAAACAATATTTTGTGAGGGTTGCTTAGGATCTCATCGGTGTATTTTACTAGTGTTTTCCCTGGGAAACACTGAAAACATGCAATGGGTTATAAAGTTAACAAATGCTTGTTCTCTATGTAAAAACATATATATGTTTGTGTTAAAGACCCAACCTTTTGTTCATCTTGTCTGCATTCATATGGGAAAGTGATGGTGTGCCAATTACTTGTATCATGTGTTTTCTTAACAGCAGTTGAACAGGAAGGGTGGTCTGATTCCCTCTCAATGAAAGCTGGTATGCAGTGGAAAAAGGTAATCTACCAGTCAGGACTAGATCAACAATTAGGCATCAGAAACAGCAATGACCTCCTGTAGCAAAGGAAAAACATACAGGCAGCAATAATTGTGACTTGGAGTATTGGCGGGTTCGTCAAACATTATTACTCTCTTTGTACAGCATCCACCGGTGCTATGTTGTTACTCACTGTAAATGATCTTTTTCATTCATCCATAGGGTACTGTACGCTGGGATTCATAACGATGGGGTATGGATGGATGATTAGTGGAACCAGGCACTTTAAAAATGTTTTAATGTGTAACTGGCACCTCTGCCTCTATTAAACACGCACACACCCAACCAGGTATTTTTTTTTTTTTTACAAGTGACTGACAGTGTGTCACAGTCCCACCATGTGAGGTTTGGAGTCCAGGTTCTGGCTGCAGGGATATCTGTGCCTGGCATACTCTTATCCGCCAGCGTGCTGCTGAGATGGAGTCCCATCAGCTGGCTGAAGATGCCCCTGGTAAATGTGCCCAGGTTCCTGCTTCGCAGGTTTACTGTGTCTAACGGCTACTACTAGGTGGAGGGGGAGAAGAGGCCCTGCTGGATGCACTCTCTCCCCCTGCAGGCTACCTCACTCCCAGCCACAGCGGAATGCACAGTGGGTCGTAAGTACATGACCTCACTCTCGTCCGCCGCTCTCTCAATGGAATACACGGTGGGCCAGGGTACATATGATGTGCGGTAAATGGCGCCATTGTGCTTCCATGAGTGGCATTGCGTGAGCAAGGATAGGCGGAGCTTCACATAGGACATGCAGAACTGCAAATACATGCAGTTGCAGCCATCTTCCCTGCATTGTCTGGTACGCTGTTTTACGGACGCTCCTGGCTCACCTCAACAAAAGCAGATAACCACTGCTGTGTTCAGGGGCCACATTATTTCAGAAGGGTACAGAGTCAAATTCCAAGTTCTCCCACCTTCTTGCTTCTTCAAAACTGGTTTTCCAGTTTCAGGTGGAGGGGGAGGAGCCAATTGCATATTAATCACCCATCTATACCCTATCATTATGATTCCCAGCCTACCTTATGGACTCTGATAAAGGGATTTACTGGTAAGTACCAAAATCCTGATTTTTTTTTTTTTTTTTTAAGAGAATACTTAAGTTGCATAGTGCATAAAACGAGTGTAGTTCATATAGTTGCAAAGATGAGCGTAACTTTTAAAATAAATGCC